>NC_134676.1:84145178-84858459 GCF_030463565.1 Pelecanus crispus
GAAATTAAGATGCTGGGCTGTATGCTAGCTTTTCTACTCGTTTTTCAGGCCTTACTATTGTTTAACATTATTCAGCACACAGTGAAAATACTGACAGAAATATTTGAACTGAGTTGAATTTTCTATTGCAGCATTGTTACAAACAGAAATTAAAAAATTAGCTTTGACTTTATAACACTGCTGTCAGTAGTGCTGTTCCAATACCTCTAATCCCCTAACACAATTTGCACACCATGAATCCACATTTGATACACTTTTTACAGTAACTCATAGAAATTACAGTAATTTTTCTCATCCACACCTAACATGGAAGTTAAAACACATGATTCGTGTTGTAACTACTCTACGGTAAGTCATTTTTGAAGACTACTAATTTCAAGAGTTGCATTATTAAAACTGAATCTGCATTGCAACCCATATAAATTATCAATTATAAATCAAATCTGTCTGATTAGAATTTGGGAATTGCTATATGTCAGATGTTAAACATATCCCCAAAGTACAAAGCTGGCATGCTATTTAAATAAGACACAAAACCAATGATATCTGCCACTAACATTATCTTTGCCTAACATTTTAATATGTGACATTTATTTTAGATCAATGTATTTTCCAGTTACAGATTAAATCTGTGTAATGCTAAAATAACACCATAACAGATACTAATACATCATCTCATTTTACATACACTGTTTAATTACACCATTTATCATTTGAGCCACTTATGTGCTGCTACACCCATTTTACAGATGTACAAAGCAAAAATAGTGTGCTTAAGTGACCCACCATAACAAAACACTAGACAGATCTAAAATATTTTGTGTTATGCTGCATTATTCCTCTCATATGCCATATTTAAAGAAAAAAAAAAACCAAGCAATAGGTTGGGTAGGTTAAACCTATCAAACATTGAAACAGAGATTTACAGCTAGGAATATCCTTCCTGAATTTTATAGCGCTTCAAAATAAGTCTGAAACTAAAAATCCAAATGCATGCATATTCTAAATGGCAGTATTTTGCAGTGTGGGAAACTGATAAACTGAAGTGGTTGTGCAACAAAAAGGCACTGGAGATGTTCCTGCCAAGAAGCCAGTAGGTATTTTTGCCCTAAGTATATTGGACTTGGTCTTGCAATTACATCTGCAGGTGCAAGGGACAACTGAACAGAATGTTGCACACTTTTGAAGATGCGATTTTGCAGGAAAATGCTGGATTGTAGGAGCTTTTTCTTCCTTTCTATACTTTGTTTGGTTTCTTAAAAAACACAACCATAACATATCCACAGTAACAGCAAAGAGAAATATGAAACAGTCTCCTTGGACATAGTCCAAAGACACAAATAAAATGTATTGTCTGTGCTAATTGTACGTATATTAACAGCAAGATTTGGAAAGACCAAATACATTTAGAATATTTGTCCTTAACACTTTTTAAATTCAAATTTTTAAAGTAAAATTTCCATATTATTTCAATAAATATATTTCAGAAAACAAGCTAGCTTTCAGAGATACCATGTTTAATGGTTTCTGCAAGAGCTCTAGTGTGCATTCATTTTCCTTTATTAAACAGGAGTCAAACTTCACGTCATCCCCAGGCAAAGTAAACTTTCACACCTTCAGTTTTGTAAAACACTAATTTAATAAAAACATGAACTCCCCGTATCTGAGGACAAGCCACTTCTAACTCCAAAAGCCTGTTATGCCTTCTGCTCTCCTTGGATTTCATACTGCTTTAGAGGTGCTTCAGAAAACTGAATTCAGAGATTTAGAAATGTCACTGGCTTTTCCAAGAAAGGGAATGGTCTTTGAGAAACTGTTATTTTTAAGAGTCTGGAGTACTAGTGAGCATCAAAACAGTTTGCTCCAGGTTGGGAATGGGCTTTTATAGGTATTACCTACAAAACTCACAAAGAACTTGCAGGGATGTCTAGCAATGGAAGGAGAAGTAAGAAAGGCTGAGATCTCCAAATGCCTTCACTGCAATAGGAAAACATCAAGCCATAGCTAGTGCTATGTAATAAAGTAATAAATTAAAATTATTTCATGCCACTTTGTGTGCTTTCTATTAACAGCAGTACTGAAAGGCAGGTCTTCAGGTTAGCGACCGTGACTACCACAAGGTAGCTGGATACCGCAGCTTTTCAGAGGATGAGGCGAATCATTTTGGGTATAGATGCAACCCTGCCTGTCCCAACAGCTTCTCTAGATCTGCTTCTCTTTGCTGCTCTCCTCTGCATCACAGCCTGCGCAGCCCCACGTTTTCTGCTAGCCCAATATGGCATACCCAGCAGTTGCTGCTTTTCACTCCTTTCCAAGTGGGCACTATCCCGAGAAGCACGGATAGCGCTGAAGACAGTTTCCACGTCCTCAGTGCTGGCTCCCGGGGATGATGAGCAGTCAGTGTGGAAAATTCTTCACAGACCTTTGCAAGCAGAGCGTTTCAGTAGAGCTGCGAGTACGATGGGAACAGAGAAACTTTTGAATGTTCTGCCCACCACAAGACAGCTGGCACACAATTATCATTCCTCCTATTCTACAGATGGAAAAAGTGAAGCTCAGAGAATTGCCTAAACTCTTACAAGAATTGTGTGACAGAGGTCTGAACACAATCCAGATCTCCCAACCCTACTCTTTAAGTAACTATTTGGAGAATATGAACAACAAGACAAGTAGGCAGGTCTAATTGGATTTCGCTGTCAGTAACTGAGAGAGTCGCCAGCCAATAGGCAGACTGGATAAAATATTTATGCTACAAAAACGATCCAATGGTACTGCGAAAGAATAAGGCTTGTATAATCTATTCTACTATTCCCTCTCCCCCCACCCCCCACCCTGAAATTCTGAAGCTTGGTATGGAAAGAAAAGAAAAGGGTAACTCTGATCATACCGTGCCACTTGGGAAGGACAGGCAGAAAACTCACAAGAGTTAATGCAGCCACATTTGACTTAAAACTTTTTGATATTGAGATATTCAGGCAAGCAGCATAGGAATAGTAAGATAAGAGAACGCAAGGGTGTGAGTGCTATGGAAATATACATGTTAGTATGCAGTATGAAAGAGCACCCTCTGTTGTTTTTGGTTAACAGAAGCAAGTCTCCCGATACCTCAAAATAATATTTCAGTTCTAGAAAAGATTGAGATAAATCATCACTACCGACATACAGGTATCTGCAAACACTTCCTAGGGAGTTCAGGCACTGCAGTTTGTTTGGGAGAGAGGGTTACGCATGCTGAGAGTTACTGGATTATGGAAGGAAGAATATGCTGTGCCCTAGCAAACTCTAGTTTCCTGGACTAGAAGCTTTTTTATAATAAAAGATTAATTTGTGTATGTAAAAGTAGCAAAAAAAAAAATCTTATGAAGATCTAAAACTGATATGCTGGGTGATTTTTATTTATGATTTTTAGAAGGCATTAAGAGTTTTAGTTAAGTACACATCATCATTAAATACAGGAGTCACCAATACTAATTAAGTCAAAGTATGAAACGTTTGATGACAGATTAGACATTCCAATCAGTTAAAAAGACGTGAGATATGGCTGCATTCTAATGCAAGATGTTAAATATATCAATGACAACAGCAGAACTCTTAAGAACATGCAATTTCTGCAACTGGGAATGTGTTTTCCTTATTTAGAGCTAAAAATCTCCTATAAACTGCAAGTTTTCATTACTCTATTTTGTGCAACCAGAAATTACTGATTATCTTAAGGACCTAGAAATTATAGAGATGGATGATGATCCACATGATTCAATTCGAATGAAAATAAATTGTGATGTTATAGTGAATAAAGTTGGATGTATCAGGTGCCTTCAGCAGGTTCTGCTCAAAGTAAAGAGTTTGAATATGAACAGATTTTAAAAATGTACTTTCCCATTAGGGTCCGTAACATAGTGCCCTTCAAAATTACATAATTAGTTAAGACACCAAATGGAGAATGTTAGAAACAGCTAATAAAACTAAGATAGATTATAAGAAATATTATATTGCTAAGGTATAAATAATGGTTTGTAACAAAGTGTGCATTTTGAGAATAGTTCTCACTGAAGAAATGTGGTAGAGAGTTTCTGCAAAAATTAGTCTCAATTTGATTCAGTATTGACTAGTGAAAGATCCTCCATGATGTATTTTACAGTTTCCATGAAAAATTGTGAAATTTTGTAAATACAGAAAACCACACTGCATATGTATTCAGAACTATGCAGCTTAACAGTCAACACTTTCATGATTAAGCTTTGCTTTACATAATGTACGGGGAATAAAAGAAAAGTAAAATTTCAGAGAAAAAGGGTTCCTTCCTACAGATTTCAAAGATGCTCAAGCAAAGAGTTCCTCTAATACATCTCCTGTCTGTCGAATAAGATTTTTTTCACTGGAGGTAGTATGAATATGTCAATTACAGGATAATTTAACAGTCCTACCTTGAAAAAAGCTGTTTGCCACAAGACCTGAAAATGTACAATCTCTTTTTTCTGCTTGCACAGATTTCTGAATATTGAGGACCAATCTTGAAAGGGGCACCCAAGAGTTACTATAATGAGTATTCCTTTTACTGGTTTACTTTTTCCAGCCACATATTTCCAGAAAATTCTATCCCAAAATAGTATTAAAGATGTATTTTACACAGTAAATGCTAAAAAACAACAACAACAAAAAAATCAGGAAATGGCAATATCTGACTTGTGGTAGCAACCTTAACATGGCCCCCACGGAGGAATATACTATAACAATCAATTACAACAGTGTGTATTGCAAGTTCCTGCAAAAGTTCCCAAGCAGGAGTGTGAAATACAACATCTTTTCTGTAGTACTATTCATAAAACAATTTTTAAATGATTCTATGTGTTCCAGAAAAGGGTTCATCAAAATACAGCATCTAAGAACTGAAACTATTGATTAGTGCTTAAACAGGAACTCATATTTCTACCTTTTTATCCATCATGTTATAGCTAATATCCAATGTTATTAAAACTGCAAAAGACTGGAGAAAAACATTCCCCCCCCCCATTTTTCTAATAGGTTTTCTGTGTTCTTGACATCATTCTGTGCTATGTATAATCCGTTTCTGACTCCCTTCATAAATATTTAGGTTCCAATGTAACAGGTATGTAGGCAAATGCATAACTTTATACACAAAATTATACGCAGAGAAATCACACAGCATTCAAGTGTCTGCATGATCATATTCCCTCTATAGCTTCACTGAGATTTTGAAGAGATAGGACGAAACCATATTCATTAGAAAACATGACTACAGAGCCACTAAAATTGGCGAGCACAGTGTGCTGTGTTTTCTGTAAGTATCTAAACATTTTTTGTAAATTGACTATAGTCCAAGCTGGCAGTCTCCCTTTAAATAAAACAAGAGTGAAAATTACATTAGCCACTTAAGTTTGCAGCTTCATTAACTTCATAGCTACCTTAGTTACCTGTCCCCTTCCCCAAATTACACCTAAGAAACACAGCGCTGCACATCCATGCAGTTAAATTAGCTTCAGAACCAGCTATTGCATCTTCCAAAATGCCCTAAAGCAATATTGTTCTAGCTGGAAAAAATGCGTGCATACTGCATGTTCTCAACCCCTCTGCTGAAATCATCCCATTTTTTTACCATCAGCAACATAAATTACAAAGTTATGAGACATGAACTCCTTTTAATTATTTGCCCATTTTTTTTGTCTGGCATTTCACAAGCTTGTTCCTCTCTGATCCCTCCTGCAGCACAGTAAAAATCTATTTTACCTAGGCAGAATTGCAAGAAGCAATTCTGTATACAAAGGCTTCATATGCTATGTTAGTACTGCTAGTTTAGGTACTGGTTTGAAAATAGGTGTAAACATGACATACTTCTTTTCTGCCTCCAGCAAACAATTATTCCAGCTGTGGCAGAGCCTCAGAGGCTGCAAGTACACTAAACTGAGCAAGAACACCAGCTCAAGCTCTGGCATATTGCTGTATCCCCCACCCCAATTTTCAACCCACACTCTCCAAACAGGGCACAGCATTCATCAGGATCTCAGGCCATTCAAGCAGGCAGCATGGAGGAGGCAGCCTCCCTTTGTTTTGGAGAATAGTAGAGAGAGGAAGAAGTTTACCTGCATGCACTAAAGTCATAGCATGTCATTTGTCCTCAGGGTCAGAGAATGGGCTCTGGCTATGTTTAGTTTAAGAGTACAGAAAATGTCGAAGTACACCGTGCTCAGAGAAAGCTGAGAGCGAGACACACATGGGGACACTGTTTCGTAAAACAGACTGGTCCTGCCCCGTCCATGCAGTCATACAAAGGAAAGCTTGGACCTGTGTTGGGATGCTATACCCAAGCATGAGATGTCTCAGGTGAGATTTCTCCCTCTACCCCTGTAGCTGTATGCACTCTTGCCTGCAAACACAGAAAAGCAGAGAGGCTAGTCTGATGCAGACTCATACCAGTGTTGGACAAGACGACACAGGCTTACCCTGAAATTTTACCTTTGAGACAGCAGTCAGGAAAACAGAGGCTGAACTGCAGCTGACTAAAGAGCTGACTACTCTTGCCCTCAGTGTTTTCTCAAGTATACACACGACTGGAATGTTCTGATCCTCCTTATGTAAAAGGTCACATTTTTAAGTTGGTGTACTGTTAAAATCTGTTTTGGTGGTTTTTAACAGTAAGGGCAAGCTCATGGCAACACTGACATGAGCACAGCAAGCACAACATATCGGGCTATGTGGAAAATATGGGTAGCTCTCCCTGAGAAGTGATAACAGACAAAAAACTTAGAGTGGAGAAGTATTTAAAAACTGTGCTCCCACTCTGAGACCTGCCAATATTTGCTACTTAAAATTTAAACACTTCCTTGCATCCCTTCAGGAAAGTTTCCGCATTTTCTGCCACATGCAACATTCACACATCTATGTCATCAATTAAGACTTTCAATACTTTCAATAATGCATTTATTATATGTCTCTATGCTACTGGCTTGCAATAAAAAAGTAAATTGAAAAAGAGAAATAAGAAAGAGGAGAAGATACTCAATGCAGCATATGTTGTTCTTAGGTGTATGTAGAAGTTTAATACAATATTCATCACCACTGCAATTTTAACCGTATCAAGAAACATAAATTTTGTTAAGAAATAACTAACACACTAGTAATTACACTTGAAATGTATAATTTTTTGTGCACTTCTGAAAGACACTGCAATTGCAGTTCTTCTGAATATGAATTTTAGCTTAGTATGAACAGTAACTTTACCGGACTTGCTACGCAACTGTTCTAATAATTCCCTTGGCAACCTTATAGTACATTTCATCCCACTAAGAAGCGGAGAGAATCTCTATTTTTTCCATTTTATACACTGACTACTTTTACTGGTAAATCTAACTTTTTTCCTAAAACAACGTTCTTCCAAAGCCTGCTCTGGTGTTTAGAGATATCTGTATTTATTTTAGCACAGCTATGCCCACTTCTTGCCAGGTGCAATTCAATGAAGTCAACAAAAATAACAAACTGTGGACAACGCTGACCCACCACAGAACTAGTCACATGAAGAGAGTTCTTATTAGCAGGCTGACATTAGCAACTACTGCAGCCCAGCAGCAGGGGCTTGTAGAGCAAAACTGTTGATGCTGAAGGATCCAGCATCCACCATGCTACACACATTTGAGTGAAGTGCACCTTCTGGCTCAGTTTCACATGCAAGGAATCCAGTTTGCCTACTCTTAGGCTGCTCTGGGATGGTAGTGAAAGCACGGCAAGGACAACTGGGAGATACACTACAGAAGCACACTGCTGAACCAAGCTAAAACACCAATCAGATGCACTTATCAGCTCCGCTTCTCTGGGTATAACTCAGGTCCCAAAGAGTTAATGTCCTAAACAGATTTTCACAAACTGATGAGAACCATCAGAAGAAAGGAAAATGATGGTGATGATTGCTTGACCTCTCTATCAAGGTCATGGATGCTGTCTGCCCTTGGATGCCCAGTGCTCTGCTGTGAAGCAGAAAGGAGAACAACAGGAAAGTAAAAATCACCCCAAGCTGGACAATGTGGAAAAGCAGGAGAGGAAAATGGGAGGGCACAAAGTAACCAAAAAGAACAGAGGCAAGGAATAGCAGACAGTGAACACTTGGGGAATTAAAAAACAGGACAGAAATAAACAAGAGAAACACTGCAGAACATGTTCTTGAAGATCTGGGAATTAAAAAAAAAAAGTATTTCTGACCTTCACGTACTGCTGCAGTGGGTCCAGAGGAGGCCACCAAAATGATCCGAGGGCTGGAGCCCCTCTGCTGTGAGGCCAGGCTGAGAGTTGGGGTTGTTCAGCCTGGAGAAGAGAAGGCTGCGGGGAGACCTTAGTGCGGCCTTTCAGTGCTTACAGGGGGCCTACAGGAAAGATGGGGACAAGCTTTTTAGCAGGGTCTGTTGCGATAGGACAAGGAGTAATGGTTTTAAACCAAAGGAGTGCAGATTTACACTGGATATAAGGAAGAAATTTTGTGCAATGTGGGTGGTGAAGCACTGGCACAGGTTGCCCAGAGAGGCAGTGGAGGCCCCATCCCTGGCACCATCCCAGGCCAGGTTGGACGGGGCTGTGAGCACCCTGATGTGGTTAAAGCTGTCCCTGCTCACTGCAGGGGTTGGGCTGGGTGGCCTCTAAAGGGCCCTTCCAACCCAAAGCAGTCTATGATTCATAACTGATTTTTGTTGTTGTTTTTAGAGAAACACCCAGCTCAGGACAGCCTAGATTTGATTCTCTCTTAAACTATTAAGAAAACAATTCCAAATTATTTTAAAAGGACTTGTGAACACACTACACCTCTCAAAAATAGACCCAATGTACCAAAATCAGCATTCACAAACACAGACACCTCCCCCCCATCAACAGCGACAACAGTGATAAAACATTTGCTTTACCTGTGTACCACAGGTCAAAGCTTCTAAAAACTGAGGTAATATTTTACTACACAATAAAAGAATAGCATGAATAAGCGTCCTGAAACTTGCAAATGGTAGCTGTAATATATACTTTGGCACCAAGTACCATCAGCAGGTCAACAGTAAAAGCAGTAATAATTATTTATGCACAATGGCATTGCAGCAGAATTCTGACAGGTCATTGCATGTCTGTTTTCAACCTCACAGAAGACAGTGGTCAGCTAAATGCAGCACCTTGAGGCTTTCATTTCAAAAAATCAACTGAACTTAGACTTTTTACAGAATTCCTACCCTGCTGCCATGCAATCAACAGACAGAATAAACCCAAATAATTAACTCTTTTCTGTTACTCCATGAAATTGCAATCATGTTGTCAGTGCTTCAGCACTTAAGACAATCACTCCAACTTACAGAACTGACAAAGTTGGAGCTAAATTTTAAGGTAAAAAACTGAAATAAATCCTGTCTGAATTAATTTTACAAATCAACATATATGACACAAAATTAAAAGCATGCAGAGAAAGGTTTTTTCTAACGGTACTTAAAACTCCCCCATACCTTAGTTTAAAAGATTTGCGTTGTTCCTTTCCACTATTCTGAATTGAGTTAGGCAGCAGAAAGAGATATATAATAGTAACAGTCACAAAAATGTGGATTATCACATGCTTTGAATTTCTGATTAATCATATATAAAAACATCAGAACACTTTACACGCAAGAAAACTTAGAGTGTAAGAATAGAGACACCAAGAATGAGTGGCGTGAAAATATGCCAGGAAAGTCCTTTTAATGTAGGTATACTTCATTTTGGAGCTCTTTAACTGCTGGCAAGTATTTGCTGGAAGATAACCCTTTGTGAAGGATGGACTCTACTTTCTTGGGAACTCGTGTTCTGGCACAGAGACTGAGCTTTGAGGAAATGAGTTGGGAAGAACTCATTTAGAAAAGCTCCATTCCGGACTCAGTTCAGGTATCTCAGCACCACTGAGGTACCATACCACTCACAACTCTCTGGTGAATCATCTTCAATATGACCGTGCAGCTTCAAGTTGTGGAAGAAGTACATGGGATACTAGAATCACAAATAAAACGTGAAAAATAATAAACGAATAAATCAATACCAAAAATGCAGGAAAAATAACTCATCTGAATTTCAGTATAGACAAGATCTTACAATACCATACTGTTAAAAATAAATTTGTTGACAAAGTCATGTTCTAACAGCGTTACAAACTGAAACAGGATAATGACTACGTTAACAGATTCAAAGATGGAAAATCCTGAACTGGCCATAGATAAGTAATAAATACCAAAGAGAACAGACAAATAATACAAGAGAACCTACAGGGCTTTCAGATTCAGATCTCCATGCAGAAAAATATAAAAAAAAATGAGATTAGGATCATAAAAATGACACTGAGTAAAACAGGGAAAATAGTTCAAAGACCATACATGTAATGAGAGAAACAAATTTAATAGGCAGTAAGTGACCTTGAGATTTTATCAGTTGCTAAACTTATATTAAGTTTGCAGAATAATAGAGTAGATTTGCAGAATAACAAGGGTAGAAGTGAGAAAAAAAAAGCTTGGGAAATCACAGGTAATAGACCTCTTTTATGTTCTGTTCAGCAATCTTCCCTATCACTTTCAATATCAAGATACTGAAATAAGAGATGATTAAAAGAAAAACACAAAAAAATAATTAAATGCTGAATCGCCAGCAAATCATTAGCTTAGCTGAGAGGGAGCCATGCAGGAATGCTTGAAACGGCTAAGTACATGGTAAGAAAGAGAAATATTGGATTGATAGGGAAATATAACTAGGAATAGTCAGATTAAATTTAAAAAAAAGGAAAAATGCATGCTGCATATCAGGAAAATCTTCCTGACAGTGAAACTGTGGAATAATTTCTCAACAAACTAGAAGAAACACTCAGTGGCATAATGAAAGGAACAATGTTGAACTAGCAGGGGGGCAGACCAAAAGATCTAAAAAGTATTTTCTCCATCTAATTCTAACAGACTATTAAAGGAGACAATCAATAGTCAGGGAGGTTAGTTATTTTGATAAGCTCCATGGTTTTCGTTCTTTCTCTTTCTAAGACCATGGTTGAAGTTGGGAGAAGAAAAAAAGAGGAAACACCAAGCTGTGTGCTTTCTTACAGTTACTGTTTCCCATTGTGGATGTTACCATTATCTTTACATATGAAGACAGATTGAAATAATCTAGAGAGGTCCCCCACACTACAACACTGAGATAAAGAAGAACTTAAAAGAAACACCACATGGTCTGGCATCAAATTAAATGGGGAAGAACAGAGCCATGTTTCCTGGGGGAAAAGAGACTGAATATTATGAGGTTAGTCACACTATTAGTGGGGCCAATAATGTCACTTAGAAGAAAAATAAGTGTGATATATAACTAAATTTTTCACATCGTTTCAGTTTGGCAGAGACACATACTGCTGTACTGAAGTTAAAGAGCAACAGCACAACTCTATCAGGTAAAAGCAGTGAAGAAAGAATCCAGCCATTTGGGCAGCTTTTTTCAACAATTCAGCAAAACAGCTGAACAATAGGTGAAATTAGAGCCTAAAATGTGACTCCTGTAATTAAAAAATATAAGCAAACCCAGTATTTGATACTTATTTTAAAGTATAATGCACTGTCAGATTATACTTACATAGGAATATTGTATTCACATTATATTCCACGTTTTTACCCACAGTCAGAGCACTAACAAGTTAGACAGAATGGTTCAGAAAACAGCAGGTTTTCTTCACTACAGATGCTCTTAGTGCAGTTAATGTAATCAGCTGCTTCAGGAACACTGTTAAGACGTATGAGGTACTAGTAAGCAGTTTAGAAATAGACTGGTTAAATATATTGCCAACTGAAAGATACAGGAAAACAAGCATGGTCAAATGGCTTATGCACAGAACTATAAAACCCAAACTCTTGAAACTGTAAACCAGCTGTGCTACTGAATTAGCATCTATATTTCAGTCAAATCACAAGCCTGTTGTGTCTCAATATCTGTAGCTGTGAAAGAAGAATAAATAATACTTATCTTTTTACTTTATGAAGCTTTGGCTGGGAACCCTTTGGGACAGGTAATGGGTGTCTCATCCTACTCTTATAAAGACTGAGCAAGTGACAGCACAAAAAAAATATTACTATTTAGGATGCTGCAAGAGGAAAAATATTTGGGCAATCATTAAACTGAGTTCTAGATACATGTCTAGCATCTATGTTACATATCAAGCACCTAGCACTAGTACATCATATTGTACTCAGTACCAATCTTTTCTAGTGTTTTTGTTCCATGTCACCAGTCCAGAAATTAATGAAAGAACATATTCACTTCCTGAACTCTTCTAAATGCTTTGTAATGGTTAAGTAAGTACTTTGTAGACTAATAAAGAGCAGTGATTTCAGAACACTGATTATTAAATGAGCAGACACGCTCAGGAAAGCAATTTCTCAAAAACCAGCAATGAGATGAGTCTGGGGGACAGGAAGGGCAGTACAGTTTTCAATGAATCTGCAGAAGCGGGGTGGGAAAAACAGGGAAAAAAAAAAGGAAGGACAATTTCCTATGTGAACTGTGAAGCTGTTTCACCAACACCTTCCAAAGCACCTCATCCAGGATGAATTTTACTGTATGTTTGCACATACTGCAGTTCCAGTACCCTTTGAATTACATGTATCACTGCTACACAGACGCTTTAGGCCTCCTTGCCCTCCCCTGTGATGGTAGGAAAGGAAAGATCCCTCTCCTAGCTCCTTCATAGTTCAACAGCAGTTTTGGGAAGGCATAGGAGAAGGGCTGGTTTGGGGAGTACCGTCCCTATGACATCTTGAAGAATCACAGTTGCAGCATGCAACCTTTCTACTTTGTACACAGATTAGTGCAAATTCCACTGTAATGGGCAAGTGCTTCTGGGCAATACCTGTACTATTCAAACAATTACTTGCTAGCCTGAACTTGGCATCAAAACCAGCCCTCCTATCACAGGCACAACATTTTATAAAAGTCTGCAGCTTGCTTTTCTTCATGCTTCACAGACTTCACATTCTGGCATGTTTCTGAAGTGAGCCAAAGACAATGTGTATTGGAGTATGCCTTGATGTTTGGATGGAAAGGTTCACCTTCTAACTGATAACAGATGGAGACACAATGCATAACCCACTGCATGATTCATTTAAAGACTCTCTCTCACTAGGCAACTTAACATTTCAATAATCAAACTACACTCTCAGAGAGCCGGGAAGGGTATAAAGGGTTGGCTCCTTCCTAGATAACAGTGCCAGACTCTGCAAACAAGGTCAGCAATGAAAGTGGCTTTGGAAAGAATACCACTAAGTTAATTAACTGATTCAGATAAAACTCTGAGCTCATCTCAGAGATGAACTTAGGCTGCCAAGTGTCAAGAAGGGAAAATGCTTTCATATGTTTTCTGTGTTTAGCTACCACTCCCAAAAACCTCCAGGAACTCACAAGATCTATCACTGTTTTGATGGAATGCTTGGATGAAGAGTACAGAAGACATCAGCTATCAAGCCACACACAAAGTTTGACAAATGATGTCACAGACATGCACAACACTTACCTAGCAGCTGCAGACACATACACACCACTGATACTGGGTTCAAGCCCTTGTCAATAACTGAAAGTAGCAAAGCCTGTCTTTTGGCAGGCAGGAGCTGATCAAAGTTCCTATGAGCACTCTCATCTGAAATGCTGTTAGAGATTATTTCTTTGCTCATAAGGAATTCAAGCTGAAAGGAAAAGGAGTGGAGTAGATAGTCCACACACAGACAGACCAACAAATATTCCCCTTGTTAGTACACACGCTACTGTTAGTATCCTCCATTTTGTGAATATTCCCAGTGATGTGGCAGTGCTGAAGGGTGGTAACCTATATGAGCAGGACCCTACTGCAAATCTTCAGATACTTCATGTGGATTGAAAATATTCAGAAGTTAAGTCAAAACCAAAGAAATAGCTGAGGATATGGAACAGTGGAGGCAAACATGGTACCCTCAATGGACTGGAATATTTGTTGAGTTCAGGTCTAGGATACAATGAAGACTTGCATTTTTTCTTTGGAAAACTGCTTCCCCTGAATTATGATGGCAACCCGTCTAAAGAGTTTAAACAAAGCAACAAGGACACTTCTCTTGTAAAAGGCACTCAAGAGAAGTGTCCTTCAAGAGGAACGTGGAAGAGAGGTGGATTAAGGGTAAAAAGTGGATTTACATAGTATAACAATGGATAATGAATGTTATACTATGTCAAATAAATGGGGCAAGGTGCCTTTGAAGGCTATGCCTTTTTCCCATCAAATCTCCGATGAAACATATCCGTGGCAGCCATTGCTGAGGAGGAAAAAAGCTGGTGACTTTTGTTGTACTTTTGCTTTTCTGAAGCAATCTACCTGGAAAGACAGTAGAAAGACAGCTGAGGGAAGCTGAGTTCTTATTTTTTTGAGCAAGTATCTGTAGGTACCCTTTCATTTATACCAGAAGTAAGCCTTCGTAATCCCTGGTCCTCAAGGCCTGACTATGGCATGCACTTCCCTGGGGATGTCATTACGTTGTATGCACGATCACCCAGCAACCACTCATCAGAAAGTGGTGCAAATAGTAACCCCTACCATTTCTACAACCACCTTTGCTACCAATTCTTTATTTCCTAGAGTTTCTCCTTGATGCCACAAAAAAATCCAGTAGCAAAAGTGCCACTTAGTCCCAGATTAAAAAGGAGAATCTGGCAATTTGGCATAGAAATTGCCTTAGAAAAGGAAAGGAATACAACGTTTTTTGAAAGTATGTCCAGCTCTATATGGTTTTTGCAGTTGAAATATTGCCAAGTATTTTCTCCCTTTCCCTTCTCCTTTCTTCTACTCAAACTTAAACCCCATGCTGAGTTAGAAAACTGATCTTGGCACTTGTGAAAAATCATAGCTTCAGTGACAGAATATAAACTCTAATACACACATATAGATACATCTGTATTACACATATAGAAAAACTATGTGGCTGGATATGTTCATTCAACTGTATTCTCCCTTACTTTTTTACAAAACATATAAATTCTCAGTTATGAATTTGAGCTTTACAGGCCTACACCTTCACAAAAATAGACATGTTTCAAATTCTACTAATAAACTTTAAGGAAAATCCCTATAACTACACTGTTATTGTAGTCTGAGATAAACCTTAATGTGCAGTTAAGAAGTGACATAAGATAAAACCTGTTATACTTGCTGCTTCGCTAGTCAGAAATCCCACCATCTTTATCTCTTAAAAAAGATATATTTTTCATGTAAAGACACATATCTCTTTAATAAAGCAAAGATGTTATTAAAAGTAAGCCCATGTCAGCACAGCTTATCGACTATGTGATATAAACCTTAAATGCAGTAGTAACTATTTCAGAAAGAATACAAAAGCCACATTGAAATGATACAAGACTAAGACTCACAAATGTAAGGAAATTATTTCCAACTGGCCACAGAATACGGAATTATCTTTTTCTACAACTCACCGCATTTTACCTAGGTAATGCAGCTCACATGGCAAAGTAGAGTTCTAAAATAATTCATTGTTCAGAGACCCTTATCAGCTGCAAAGCCAAAGCTGGAGCAGGGCCATATCAGCTGCAGAGCCAACATATAACAGAGTGAAGAGTGGAAAGGACAGATTGCAGTGTCTCCCCATTCTACTGCTGCTATTGCAAAATACCAACCTCTGAATTTCCATCCCGTTTGTTACATGAATGCCAGTTTATTATTCAAATGGAACTATGGCATATTAGTATGAAAAAGAGTGATACAGAAAACAAATTTAAGAGATTCTGCTACAGCCTTTTTATCCTTTTAGGAAGGTTCATTTTTGCATGAAACCTTTCACAGTAAGATTTCTAATATACAAAGAGAGCAGAGCATGAATAGTCTTAGTAGCATTTGTTTAAAAAAAAAAAAAAAAAAAAAATCCCAGAAGGACACAGCATAAATCCTTAACTTTCATTTAGAGACTGAACAAAACAAGCATGCACACCAAACAAGAAAGCGGATGGCCCCAAACCCCAATTCCCACCTCAATGTCAATCAAAACTCAGCATCTGTAATGTATGTTTTGATTTTTTTTTAAATGAGGAAGGAATGATGCAAATGGTAACATCTAGACTTGTCATCTGTATACCAAAGCTCTCATTCAGCTGAACATATGCTGAAATTTAAGCATATTGAAACAAAGCCCAAGTCTCAGCCAAACTGAATTCAAAGTGGCTGAGATATTAAGGCCACACTTCTGCAAGACATACAAGTGCATGATAAAATTGAAGCATGATCTTAATTTTCCATTAGTTCAAAAACACATGTTAAAGCATCACCTTTGTATTAACAGATGTTACAATAGCGGGTTTCGTCATTAGATCTCAGAAGAGTTTTACAAGGAAAAATTGTAGTTCTCCCTCTGCAACAAACACGCCACAGGCAAAGCCAACTCTCAGTGAACTCTGCAGCCGCTCAGCAATACAGGATCAGGTCGCGCTTACAGAACTAAGTGAAGATACACAACCACAGCAGATGAGACTCCACAGAGCATGGCAGCTCCTTTCACAGGAACGTAACGTGAACTTTCAAACACACACAGATATCTATTTTAGGTAGGTGCAGGATTTGGCTCAACTAAGCAATAAGATTTTAAAGTGCAATTTAACAACAACAACTTATTTAGGTAGTGCCTGTACACAAGAGCATTTTCCTTTTTGTTAAACGCTACATTATTTTCTTATTAGCTTTGAGAAATACATACTACTAGACTGAAAACACACACTGCACCTGCTATTCTCCAATCCATCTGCCTAATATGTGATGCCTATATGTATTTTCAGACGTGTACATAAAAATGGCTTTCCTGTAAAAGAGATCCTTATTATCTGCTGCTCTTTTTTGAAGTTGGTGAGATTTCACAGTGTAATTATCACGAAGTAATGTATTTTCATTTAGATACCTTAATATGGATTTGGTGTCTAAGCTTACCACATGCATCTGAAAATGCCAATCTAATTGCATATGACAGAGCATAAACCTTTGCCTAAAAACCTCAGACTAGGTGTATTCTTTATCTATTTCAGTCATTTAAATTGTAATTCAAGTTGCATATAATAAAAAGCACGTATATGCATGACTGGCATATCTCCCCCCCCCCCCCATATTTATTTATAACGAAATTACCTTTAAAAGTAGAATTTAGAAAAATAAAACCACTGAAAATCTCTAAATTGCTTTAGATGCTCAGTCTGTCTGCACTATGCATTTTAAGAAGAGCTTGCTCCAAAAGGCAGCTGCAACCCCACTGCAAAATGGGGAACCCCTGAAAACACTGGCAACCTCCTGACAAGAGCAGCGCTATTAAGTCACATTAAAGTAATGCTTCTCCCCTCCTCTCCAGGGCTGGGTGGGATGCAGCTCTCCTTCCCCAGCACTGCTGTCAACCAGGACTGCCACCTGCTGACCACCTTCCTGGACAGGTCCCTGACTGCAGCCGTAATTATTTAGCACAAGGGGTGGCAGACGGATTAGATGTGCTGCAAATACCCAGTTTGGAAACCAGCTATAAGGTTCCTGTTCAAAGAAGAAAACTTTCATAATACATTTTAAAGAAAAGGGAAAATTGGGAATTTTCATCTGTTCTAATGCATCACACCTGAATAATGGCTCTATAATTATCAAGCAATATTGCCAGTTTATCTGTAGCTGACCGTAAGACATAAAGCTAATTGACTCTGGAAATTTGAATATGAAGGGGAAAAAATAAGTAAAATCCCCTGACATTAAAACAAGTTATAATTATTAAAATAATCTATAAATTAAAATATCCTACAAATGGACTCTCAAAAGATAAAAGGCATTACTTTATTGTTTCACCAAATTAATATTAACCTGCATTAAAAAAATTTTTTCTGCTTTGTCAAAATCATAATAGTACATTTTAGCCTCATATTTAGAAATAATGCATACAAGAATCCACAAATAAAATTTAAAATATACATTACCAATATGATATAAATCACAAAGGTAAATCCAAATAAACATTATAAAAATAAATTATTGAAGCATACTCTGAAATATATACATGCTCTCTACCTTCAAGTTACTCTTTATTACTCACTCTCTGGTAACAGTACATTTCCCACAGGGATTGATTATATAAAACTATACATATAAAAAAATGTATGAAGCACAGTTGAAACAAAAGACCAGAATTCAGACTCAACTTCAATATATCTAAAAGTAAGTTATACCAACTACTATTTTCCCTCCTAACTTCCTTCAGCCTCTAATTATGTGACAACAGCAAAGCCTATGAATATAATTTGTGAAACTGTCTACACTTTAAGACTCTTAATATAACTGTAAATTGAAAGAGCAAACAAAAACTCTCCTGCAATGAGTCATACTTCATGGCAATATTTTAGAAAGAAATACTACATGGTAACAGATACAGGTTCTGATGTTCTCTTTGGAGCCAAATTCATCACATACATCTGAATATTTAATATGCTGACAAACAGTTATGACAACATCCTTGTTCCTATGACACATAAAATTTCTGAAGACGGTGGTCTTAGCATTCAACTAAGAAACTAAAAATAACAACACAGTATCTTGCAGTCTGTGTTCTTACCAAAATTCTCTGTAGTTTTACAACTAAGGAAATACACATCAATCAAGTTTTCCTAAAGTGTGTTTCCACCTTTCACGCATCTAGAACTTGATAAATATGTTAATGTTGATCTGCACCGTGAATACATACATTCACAAAGACCCATCAAAAGTTAATGTATCTGTTATTTGATTATTGTCTGCATGCTGCAGCGTGTCAATTTTCAACTCTTTAACATCATTTGGGTTCTTCTTTACAGCCTGAATATTATTCTTATAAATGGGAAGGAAGTAGTGAATTGCTGCCAGAGGTGACACAAAGAACAAAAAATGAGTTCTTTCACTTGAAAGATTTTTATCGCCGTCATACTGCATTCAGAGGCAAGAACTTACAACAAGTTGCTATCAGTGTTTCTTACGTTGGAGGTAAGGTTGCTTAAAATACTAATCTGATGAGGCATTAAAACCGTAAGCTTATACGCATAATGCAGGAACTAGGTTACTTTTCTTTTGTGCCTCAAATAAAAAGCAACCTGTGTTTATCTTGAGAGATTTGAGAGATTTTCTTATCTGGAATTTCTGCTGTGTACCTTATGCATTTTGATATGTAATGCGGTACACAAATACTGCCCAGAATCAATTTGATCTCAAATGATGTAACAGTACAAGTATGAACCAATGTTTTTAACTTCTCATCAGATTAATATACTGTCGTTTTAAGGAAGACCTCTCATCACTTCAACATATATTATAAACCCTGAAGTGGATTATGTAAACAAAGAGCAAGCGAGCAATGCACTAGCCACCCTGATGCACATGGAATCTGCTGCAATTTTCCTTTTCATTGAAAAAGCAGTATGAATTACAAGTGAGAGATCTGACAAATTATTATCTCATCTGCTGCTGCCGAGAAATTTGTTACGATCCCCGCAAACTGACGTGCCTCAGTCTCACGATTTACCGATTTGGCTGCAGCATCGGCGCTTCCCCCATCAGGATAGTTTCCATACTCCTGTTTCTGAGTTTAGTTTATTTTACATTGCTCTTCCCTCCCTTTGATCCTGCCTGGTACGCGGCTGGCTCTGAGCTACCCTGGGTGGTCTCCCGTCAGATCCCAGCGATCAGTGTCTCTCTCCACCGGTTGCCTTCTGGGGGGACTCCTATCAGCTGTGCTCTTACATGCATCTGACAACTTTATTAGCTGGCTCCGATAGTGCTTCAGAACATCTCCATGGCGCGCACACCCTTCCTCAAACAATCCCACCTTTGTAGTTGACTTAGAACAAATAATTCTATGAACACTTCAGTTTTTACACTCAATAATAAGGTTGAAATGAAGAGAAATTTCACATTATGTGCAAGCCGGGGGTTGGTTTTCATGTTTGGGCTCAAAAAATCAATCCGGGATTGATTTTTGTGTATATATCGCTATTGTCAGAGGATTAATTGATGAATTTTTCATTTGATGAGTCAGGTGGAATGGGCTCCAAGGCACACAGTGAGGAGAATTTTAATTTACTTTGATTCTTGGTGCTAAGCAGCACAATTATCAATTGCGATACTTGCTCTGTTACATTTTCCTGTCCAAAAACAATGTTTAGAGTATGTTTGAGTGCAAAGCTGAATTTCCAAATGTATGCACATCCCACATTAAAACTTGCTGAAATTAGAAGTTTCTGAATGGATTTTCATTTTGTTTTTTGAAAGTACCCTTTAAATCTTCTTTGCAGATTTTCACAGTTACTATCATTAACCTTATTTGGAATTCAGACTTTGGAAAAAACAAGCCTAGATTAAGACAAGAAATCTCAATTCAATAGAAGGCATAACCCCACAAGTTTCACTAACACTGTACCAGAATTTTTTTTTACCATGGCTTTCCAATTAAAAAAAAAAAACAAACCCACAAAACAACGCACATTTTAAGTTTAACTTTTTGTTTTAAACTCCACAGTAGAAGTTAATCTTTTCCCCTATGATGCACTGGAATGTCTTGGTATAACAACACAAGTGATGAAATTCTTACAGCTCAGAGAAAACTCTAGCTTATCTGCTGAACACAGAGGGCCAGAACTTCTGCATACAGGTACAAAACACACAGTGTCCATTTGGAAGCTGGTGCAAAGGTGTCACTACATATTAAACTCCTCCAATCCTGGTTGGCTCTATATGGAATACTGTTTTTGAAGCAGCAGAAGGGTTCACTGCTTGCTCTGATTTCCAGATCAGTCTGCAAGGCTTTATTCAGTACTCTGGCACACCTGGAGTATAGGAAGTGCAACTGTATTTTCCCAAGCCAGGAAAGGAGGCAAAAATACGGCACATGAAGTGCCCTGATACTCTGGCATGGAATCTCTTGCAAAATTTAGGCATGTTTGCCTGAGCATTAGAAAGCAAATCCAGTGCAGCAGCACAGCCTGCAATCACAGCCAAATACCAGCAAGATAAGGGCTTTCGATTATTGTGGATGAAAGGATAAACAGAAGCGAGAATGATCTCATAGCTAAGACAGAAAGCAAGTAAGTATACAGATCTTTCCCAAATTCTGCCACAATTTTTCCTAGATTGTGTTCTTTCAGCACTCTTCTGTAGGATGACACACATACCATAGAGACAGCAAATAAGACTTCTAAATTGCTATTTAAATGGGCATTTCAGCAACATTTTGGAACCCCCTTCAGAATCAGTGTTGCTCTGTATACAATGCTGTAGAAACACACCAGAAGTCTTCTCTTCCAGAAGATCAACACCTGAATTTGTGCTGTGACATCCACAGAGAAAGTATGATTAAATGAGGCAAATTCAGACGACCAAAGCAAACAAAGAAACAGAAGAAAGTGGCACAAAAGACAAATGAGATCATGCTCTAAAGTACAACCTGCGTTTAAAGATCAAGCTAAGAACTGGTCTGCAAGTCAGGATGGAGGAAAGCCATTAATGGGATGACAAGACCACCAAAGTGCTTAGGCGCCTTCTTTTACAGAAAACTGTCAATGCTTTTTCCACAGCACTTCACCTCTGCAACACATTTAAATAACCACTCCCCCCCCCCCCCCCCCAAACAAAATGTCCTACTGGCTCATCTCAGTCCTGCTGTTAATTCCCAGACATACTGAATATGGAACTGATTCTAGTCTTGCATCTCTTTTTATGAGTGCTCTTTTTGATCATTTTACTATCTGGCTTCTATTCCTCCACTGAAACTGTTCTCACTTAAGTTACTCAAACAACATATTGCCATGACAAATTTCAGGCCTTGTCTGTACTTCTGCTGTGCATGACAGTTAAATGAAATGAGATACTACTCTTACAGCTCTCCTTTCACTTCCCTAGAAGCCCCCTTCACGTCCCCTTTTTGGGTTATAATCCTGTCTTCTGCAGTGTCTCATTATTCCATCAGGTCTACCTTCATCATCCTCTCCCATCACCATCCAGCCTCATTCATTCTCATGTTATTATTACACTCAGCACTGATGACACCCACCTCTGTTTTCCTTGACCTCAGCATTGCACAATACAGGTATTCATGACTACTCTGTTAAAAACTTTGTGCACCTACCAAACGTCCAGGTTATAACAGCTAAATTGAATAACCTAAGTTCTTTCCCAAATCAAAAGGAATTTCCAGAGACAAGTTTGGGTGTAAACTTCTAAAGTTACACAGTGAAAAAACTTCCTCTATGTCCTAATTCATGCTCCAATAATTTATTGTCCAGATGCTAGCAATAAAGCCTAACTTATGAAATAATGTTTACCTTGCTCTTGGCTTCATCCATAGACTGGTTTCAGCATTATCATGACCAATTTATTTACATCAGTTAATGCACTCTCGAAGAACAAATGAAGACAAAGTTTTGGTCACCAAATCTGCAGCATCAGCCTCAGACTATCATGACAATGTGTTCACTCCTTTTATCCATCCTCTGACAGACTCTGCCTCTTTTTCCTTTGTCTACCTACAACTTCCTATTTTTGGCCATCCCATCAATCCAAAATATGATTTTTCTAGCTCTCTATTGCCATAGAAATCAACCTCAGCCAACTCACTCCTGCCTGTAAGATTTCATTTGATTAATGGCTTCCCGTTTTCTGACTTCTTTCTTCCATGTTCCCCTACAATACCATCCTCATTTTGCTCACCTTGAAGCCTCCTCTCACTGCATTCTGACAGCCAGGTTATTTGCCGTTTTCATATAACTCCCGATTACGACAAACTTCTGTCATATGCCCACATAAGTACAAAAATCACTTCAAGTAGCAATATTATGCAATCTAATAATCACAGAATCATAGAATCATTTAGGTTGGAAAAGAGTTTTAAGATCATCCAGTCCAACCATTAACCTAACACTATCAAGTCCACCACTAAACCAATTAAGGGTAGAGTAATAATTAATTTCATTGGTGGCTGGATTATTTTTAATGAAAGTACAACTAGAATAGAATCATTAAGGTTGGAAAAGACCTCTAAGACCATCTAGTCCAACCGTCAACTGAACACCACCATTGCCCACTAAACCATGTCCCAAAGTGCCACGTCTACATGTTTTCTGAACACTTTCAGGGACGGTGACTCCACCCCCTCTCTGGGCAGCCTGTTCCAATGATGGACCACTCTTTCTGTGAAGAAATTTTTCCTAATATCCAATCTAAACCTGACGCAACTTGAGGCCATTTCCTCTCGTCCTATCACTAGTTGCTTGGGAGAAGAGACCAACACCTCGCCATAGTATTCCTGACACAAGCCAGGATGCTGTTGGCCTTCTTGGCCCCGTGGGCACACTGCTGGCTCACGTTCAGCCAGCTGTCAACCAGCACCCCCAGGTCCTTTTCAGCCAGGCAGCTTTCCAGCCACCCACACTGAACAGGACTGGACCTCGTATTGGCTCCTGGGACATACTGCTGGTCACTGGCCACTGACTAGACTTTGTGCCGTTGATCACCACCCTCTGGGCCCATTCAGTTTTCAATCCAGCTCACCGCCTGCTCATCCAGCCCAGGCGCCATCACTTCTCTGTGAGGCTCTCCCAGCAGACAGTGCATTCTGGGGCAGCCCTGAACACCTTTCTACTGCCAGGAGCCCCCACCCAGGCTCTCACCCTCAGCCCCACCACGATTTGCACCAGAGGGACCCACTCCATTAATAATGCATGTATTAAGTAATCAGATCTATGTATGCAGCCAACACATGTTCTTCTCATCCTTTACATTATTTCCCGCAAATTCACGTATGTATTGTCCTGTCTGTTTTAGCCCAGCCTGTCATGCATTGACTTAACTGTCTGTCTCAAAACAAACAAAGTAGTAATAGTGCAGGCATTTTCCCAATGAGAAAGAGGTATGTATGAAGTTATTGATGTACCTAAATAGGCCTTGGCATCTTAGGAAGTGAATCCTTTTGCAAACTGGACACCCATTTTCTGGACAGAGAGACACTTAATGTATTTTTATTTTTTTATAGTTATTTTTAGTTTTTATAGGGGTTGGAGTTGTTTTTTAGTTTTCATAGATGTTTTTATTTTTTTAGTAGTTATTACAACGTGTCTATAATAATTACATAGTACATATTAAAAAAAGAGAGGAAATATACAGAGAAAAAAATACAGATGCATAAGATGAATTCCAAATATATTCAGTACATGAAAGCTTTTACTCAGTGGGATGTGTGCTGATGGAAACTGAAAACCTGTCATCTTAACAACACCTACAGTCCAGAAGAGAGCTGTGGAAGACTTTTTATTGCTTTTTTTAGATCTGGAATGACCACACACAGGCGTAACGAAGACAATTCCACCTTCACAATCATTAGGTTCTTTGTCTCTGTAATAAAACGGTTACCAAGAGTGGTATCCGGGGAAGCCCAGCACACTGTTCCCTTTATAGTCAATGAAGGGAGAAGTGAATCTCTGGAAGGTGATCCAGAGCACCTGATATTGGGTAGCTGCTCTGAAGTGCTTCTGAAAGAGCCTCTCTATTACCACAGGGAATATTAGCTTCCAGAACAGTGGCTGTGCAGAGGCCAAAACCAATGCAACTTCTGGCCACTGCAGTCCCAGCCTGCCTTCCCTATTCCTGGCCATGGTCTCCTGTCCCCTTCTTTGTGCTTGCTTTAGCATCCATCACACATACACAACGTCAACCGATACAGTGCAAGCGCCTGAGAAAGGAAGGTACTGCTGGGGCGGGGGGAGAGAGATGGAGTCTCTTCATCTCTGCCATAACAAGCTGCCAATTCCGTGCAAGCAGAAACGTGACCCCATGGTCTCAGGTAAACCTCCCATGGATAGTCTGGATACCCCTCGTAGCTGCCACTGGTGGTGAAGATTTCTGGGATTGTTCCTTGAATGTGCGTGTTAAATATTGTGATGCATCTGCACAGATAACATCAGGAATACTACAAAAAATCGATGGTGATTCAGTTCCTAAAACTATTAGCTACAAAATATTCACAAAAAACACTTCATAAATATTACAACTATTTAAAAAGCAGTTTTTACCCCATGTAAGCATCTCTGGAATTTCATTTTCCACACCAGACATTCTGTAATTTTTTTTTTCACTATTAAATGAATACTGAGAAGTACCCAAAAGTAGGACAAATATTACTGTACTTCTCACAAAAGATAACTGAAGCAATTGAAAATACGCTTTGTCAAAAATGTCACTGAACTTTTATACATAATACAAATACTAGCAGTGAAGTTGCAACCTGATAAAACTGAGATTTTAAATGAAAGTACTACCCTGCTACTTATAATTCAAAAGAGAGTGACTTTATGAAGTTAAGCTGCTTGTTATATAAAATTGAATCAGACCAGCATGGGATTTCATGCAGAATTTTCTGGAGCCTAGCTATAACTTTAAAATCCACTACAAAATTTTAACTATGGAACTTAACTGATATTAATGACCTGATAAAATTTAAAGAGTCTTTTTGGGGTTCAGGCTTTCAGAGCTGTAATCCAGTTCTGAGGTCAGACATTTGTCCCAGATGCCACCTCTACTGAACAGGACACTTACCTGGAGACAAGTTTCTGTCTCTGCACCATTTTCAGTGGAGGGATCCATTCAAGTTTTAACCCAGGCTGGTAATTTTGCTCTGTGAGCACAACTCACCATCAGTTTGAATTGGTCTAAAGAGAAGGAAACCTTCAGGGTGGGATGAGAGGGGAAAAGAAAGGAGAAGAGGTGCTTCTTAAAGAGATAATAGCAAGGTAAAGAGAATTGCCACCTGGGAGAAAAGTATTATTTAACAGCCTTAATTTAAATGTCAAATGCCATACACCATTTTTTAATGTATTCCCACAGAGAAGTCCCAGCTGCCCTCTTCAGACATACAGGTGTCCTGTGGCTGTGGATCTTCACTGACTGTGAAGGCAAAACCTGTCCGTTCTTCATTACTGAGAGCAAATATGAAAATGCTGAAAGAAATGTACCATTTTATGAACTGCCAGGGCACAGTTCAAGCTTCAGTACCTTAGCCTTCATTCTCTAAAACATATACTTCATAAGAAATGCCCAGACTCATAACTACACTTAATGCAAAGGTATAAAGGAAAGTAATTAATATAATTAATTACAATGCCTCAACAGAACCAAGAAATGACCATCATAAACAATAACTATGAGAAGATAAGAGGCTTGACACAAGTAATCCCTAAACCTGGACAGCAGGGCTGGGAGACGTAATAACAATGTTCTCACCTACTTCAGAAAAAAAAAAAAAAAAAAAAGAAACTATGAACTGACACTAAATGCTGACATTGAAAGAATAAAATCATCTTTATTTCCCTCACTACACTGCTACTTCCGATGACATTATGAGAGAGTCGTCCTTTGTAACCACATTCTTAGAAAATTCCTTCCCGAAGCCCCTGCCCAGCACCAGGACTGCATACACAATCCACCTCCTGAGATCAAGCCACAGATCTCTCTCCCAGACCAGGTGAGGTCAAAAACATGAAGTTGAGAGACAATAAAAGCCAGAAACCAGGTGAGGGCAAATACTGAAGTCAACAGACAATGAAAGACTGGGAAAAAAACATTCAGATAAAATAAGCTTTACAAGAGGTTTGAAGAATATGTGATTTTAATGATAAAATTGGGAACATTTTGGGGGGGGCAAATGTAGTCTTTTCAAAGTTTGTTAACTCAAATGGCTCAAATTTCTTATATGAGTATCACAATTCTTATTTTTTTGTAAAATGATGCAATTGCTATTAAAACCCCCCATAATTTGGAAATTATGTTATTTCTGTAAGTGCAAATGAAAAACACATTTCTCTTTTGTATTCGTTATTCGATGCTTGTCTTAAGCTATCCATTAGTAATTATGACATCGTCGTATTATCAGTAAATAGTCTTGCAGGCACGGGATGTTACTTAAACTCAGAGCCCTTCAGAAGAACAACGCAATTTCTAATCATTAGCATTATCCATTACCCATTAAATCTTATAAGTTAATGAAGAGGAAAATCCCTTGGTATTTCCAAATAATCAAACCACTACTCCACAATCTCACAAAATAACCTGTGCTGATTTTAACAATCATATTTCAACCTGCACAAAAAGAAGGATTCTGTTCCAGAAGCATCAATAACTGCTCTCACTCTTCCATTGCACAATCTGTTGTGAGGCAGACATCCAAAGTCATCTCAAAACACTGCATAAGTGTTGATTTAAAGGTTAACTAGTAATCTCCCCCCCCCATTGCCTCCCCCCCATGTCTTCTGGTGGAGTTGCTCAATTAACTTCCAAATATCATCTGATACACAGACTTGGAGTCAACTTAGAGCATAAAATACACAAATGCTTCCACGGTAGCATCGGTTTTGATTCCCTGGCCTCTGAATCCAACCTCTGGCAGAATGCAACTGCAGGCTGGGTTACTCATTAAAGGACACCTCAAAAGACACATCTGCAGATAGCCCAAGCACTCCTAACCTGGACTGACCTGGTCGGACACTCTGGAAGCTGTACAGCTGCACTAGCCCAAGAGCTGAGGCCCTGAATTTGCATGCCACCAGCTCCGACCATGGGCAGAGGAACATCCATCTGCACCTGTCAATCTACAGACCACTTCATTCTGGTCTTCAAATTCCTTGGCAGGTCTAGATTTTCTCTCCCAGACCAAACTTTCTGTACCATTTGCATCTAGCCATATACACCAGTCATACTCTGGACCCGTGCCCAAAATCCCATCTCCGGAGTGTTCCTGTTGCATGGTACTTTCCCACCAAATACAGAAAGTAGACACTGGCCAGATCTAGGATTTAGTATTAAAATATTCACCGATAACAGCATGTTATTTGTTTTCCTCTGGATTCCTTATTTCCTCAGGTTTTTCCTGGTCCTTCACAACAGAATTTCCAAATATCACGTAGCTGATCCCCTTATTTATTCACTTATTGCCCTATCAAATTAGGTGAGAAAAGGCATAATTATACCCATTGGCTATACGTACATCCTCTTGTTTGCAGCATTTCCTTAACATACTGTAAAGGATTGGCTTTTAATTGTATTTAAGATGTGAATTTACTCCTTCATTCATTGCCTTACAGAAAAGCTGGTTTCTCCTGTCTCTTGTCCTTAGAATACCAATGAAAAGTAGTTTGCAGATTGCTGCTGGTGTTGCTATTACAGATTTATTTTTCCTTTCCTTGCTACTTAATACACTTCACTTTAACAGAGGGTTTTAATTTACTAATAACAAGCTCCTTCCTCCTTCCATAGGCTTCTGGATAAAGATATTTGAATACTATGTGTGACTATAACATCATTGTTCATATAGGTACTACATCGTATTTATGTTCAGTATTTAATCTGAAGCCCCAGCGTACATAATTCTGAGCACACTGTGCTAATTAGTTATAAGTTAAGCTTAGGTTCTAGAATAAGCTTTTTTCTCTTTTCCTCTAACTTACATCCACTGCTTCGCTCCAAAACTGAGAACAGTGAGAACGTTCATGACTGTCGGAGCAGAAATGTATTGCTAAGTTGCTGCTTTTAATTTCCTACGCAATCCCTTGGAAATTATTTAGGGCACCTCCTTAGTGTAAAGTTTATGCAGATAGTTTTCTCATAAGATTTCCATAACAATTTTCAAAATCACTAGCATGTATTTCTTGTACGTTGCATGTAAAACATTTTTACATACAATTAGCATTAGATTTATTACTTAACTAACCATCCAGTAAATAACACAAGGAATAGTGGAGAGAGGAATAACAGAGGTATTTTAGTACTTGGTTTTGGGGTCTCCTTCACTTCTGCTCCATGCCTTACCCAAACTCCTACAAAATCACAGTGGCAGGTTTGGGCTTTTCATTTTCTTCAACAAGCTGCACTGAACTATTCTTTAAATTCGGTTTGGAATTTATCCTAAATAGCTGCAGCAAAAGAAAACTTTTTAAGCCTTGAGAATAAAGTTCCTAATCATCCAATATATTTATTAGTCTTTGTTTACATGAACTTTAAACAAAACATAACTTTTTTTTATTCACAGTGAGAAGATTTTTTTCTATGAAAATGGCTGCTGTTTACAGCACTTCTTTAACAACATTTGGCTTGAGGTTTGGGATTTTTGCAGATCAGCATAACTGAACTCTGGCTTTGGGCAGACACCTTCTACAATTCAGGACTTCTGGATCTAAGAGGCGAACCATTTTTGCACAGTAAATTGGCTGTAAAATCAGCAATTCGTGTCCAGGACAGAAAAGAACAGTGATTTTTACAGTAATTTTTAAGCCATGGAAGCATACAGCACCAAATGACTGAAATGCAAAGGATGGCAACTGCTGATCTAGCTTGTCATCCATACAGAACACAAAAATTGAATGACAAAGTCCTGTACTAAATTGAACTTAAATGTGTAAGGATGGTGAAGCACTGGCACAGGTTGCCCAGAGAGGCAGTGGAGGCCCCATCCCTGGCACCATCCCAGGCCAGGTTGGACGGGGCTGTGAGCACCCTGATGTGGTTAAAGCTGTCCCTGCTCACTGCAGGGGCTGGGCTGGGTGACCTCTAAAGGGCCCTTCCAACCCAAAGCAGTCTATGATTTTATGAGTACAGTACACTTTATTTCAATAATCCCCTTTAGTCTGGTTGTAGATTGGTAAGAGTGATAGCTACAGTCCAAATTATTATAAACTGTTGGCTCTAAAAATATTTGTAGGTGTTTATAGGGATTACACACCTACATTCCTACTCATTGTTTTTAAAAAAACAATCTTTTATAATTACTAGCAATAATCTCAGCTCCAAAAAAAGGCAAGGAACTTGATGGGAAGGAAGTGTAAAATTCATAGTCTAACGAGAAAAAAACAAAGACAACCAACACCTGTATTTTTAATTAATGTTTTAGGTTAGAGCCATAACAAAACGAAAATGTGAAAATCAACTCTTTCTGAATTTTGCTGAAGATATAAGAAAACTTAGACTTTATAGTTTGAAAAGCAAAATACTTGAATGCAAAATACAAAATGTTAAAAAGGGAAAACTATGGGTGTTAAAGGTGAGGCTCTCCTCTGAACTGTAGCTGAATGCAAATGGCAGCTTTCTGTAAATGGTCTTTTGTCCATTTGACTTTCCAACATTTCTGACAAGTTTTGCTGAACTTTTCAGTTGTTTTGGCTCTGCTGAACGTAATACCAAGCAAGCCAACCCCATTCCATTTCATACAGAATCCATACAGCTCTCTCTAAATAATTTTAGTTACTAAGTCCAACCATATAAAAAAAGACAACAAAGTGACTGACAGCCAAATATTAAAGAATGGAATTTGATAAACAATGGTCCAGTCTTGCCAAAAGAACCACTTTGCATGGTGACAATGAGCAATATGGGGTAGTCAAAAAGGTGCATCTCTACATTTTGTACTACTAGTAGCCAGCAAAGAGAGTTACTTATAACTTGATTGTACCTGAATCAGCAATTGTTGATGCAGTCAAGATGCAGCCTTTCAATGCCACTGGCTTTTTCAAAATAAGTTAGAACTTCATAAGAACCTTTTTATTGATCAAATATGTATCTGTATGTGTATCACCATCACATAATTCTGAAGCATCTACCTGAAAAGTTAGCCACGTATAGGCTTTAATTAATTTCTATTTTAAATTGTAAATTTCTGATCTGACCTGTTTTCAAACAGATGATAGATTCTTGAAAGCTCTCCTAATAAAATAAAAGTTCTATTCACCTGAATTGAACCTGTGTTTTCTGGGACATTAATAAAGACTTCCCACATTTCCTGAGACTTTCCTGATACCTGATTCTCAAAATACTAGCTGGCAATCAGGAGACCAATGTCAAAAGCTATTTCTCATATACCCAAGAAAAAACATACACAAACCCAGAAGTCATATAAAAGAATGGATATACGTCCTTTCTTCTTTTCATAACATAAGTTTTCTGGAAATTTCAGAGGGATTAGAATCTACCCCGTGAAGGCCATCCTGCCATTCTTTTGTCAAGAAAAGCCTAGATACCACACCGAAATAAAATTTATCTTGCATAGAATGCTGTAATAAACCATTTTTATATTAAATATATTAAATTCAAGCAAAAAACAAAGGTAGTGTTTCCAATATTTGCTGAAGAGATGCCGAAGACATTTGCAGTGCAAGCTAAAATGCAAGCTAAAGTTTTATGGCAGTCACCTATTCTGCTAAAAAAATCTACTAATAAAATTCCTCTTTCAACACTGCTGAGCTAGAAGCTGATTATTTCACTTCTTAACTGGATAACTATTCTAAAATATATTTATTTAGCCTAAACATACATATACATACAAATAGTTTCACTGCAGAGGTGTGCTAATATTTGGCAAATAGTTACATATAAATTTCCACCTTGCCAACAAGGATGAGATTTTTAAAAGAAAGAACACTTAGCAGTTCACAGTAAAAATGGAAAAACACAACATTATGATTCATTTTGTACAATGAATTGCAGATATGCAATATAAGTTACAATAACTGGAAACATTATCACCCGTATGCAAAATCAGAAAATTCGCAGGCCAGATATGCAATTACCTACATTTATGATGAAGTATCCCTGTCATCCCCACAGTCAAATCAGCCACAATGAGATCTTTGTGATTAAGAGCACAGTAAGAACATTGCTTCTGACACCCTGCCACTTTTGAGATGAGTTTTCAAAATTCCCTCTCAAGCTTTTCCCCAGCACCAAGTGCTCTGTTCTAGCTAGGGCTTCGAAGGGGAAAGCTGCAGAAATGGCAGGGGACTTAGGACATCTCTAGCTACTTCTAGAAATTCTACGTCATAACAGTGAAAGTTTTAAGATGCAAAGGCAGATAAATGTTCAAAGCAAAGCTGTAAAGTGCTAATACAAGAATTAGATCAATAAATAAATAGTAATAACATGATTTTAAGCCTCACCTGGTAAGTAAGGTTTATAATTCCTAAGACTGCAACAAAATTATTTTGGTATGGCAAGAATTTGAGCAATGCACACACTCTTCCTCACTCTTTTCACTGCCAGTACTTTTTCTGGTTATTTTTGCTGGTACATTTGCACTAAGAGGAATTATCCATATCTATTTTAATGCTAATTTCATGCAGCTGTTTAATTTTCTAAGTGAAGTGTCAAAACCCAACATTTGTTAAAAAAAAAAAAAAAAAAAAATTACCCACACTCAGGCTTAGCTGGGTTTATCCAAACAAACAAACAAAAAGAGTAGTGGTACAAAGCGTTTTGGGAACCCTAACAGGACAAAAGCTGCCTTTGTAGTTGGACCACAGCAGCCCTACCAGTCTTCAAGGTGACACAGTTGCAGAGGGAAGGGGGAAGCACCGCACCAGCAGCAGGTGCAGCATGTTTAATCTAGTGCTGAAAGGCCACCGTTCCCAACACATGGCAATTGGGCTAACAGGATTGACATCAGGGGACTCACTCAGCAAGTACACCAACCTCTGAATGGTGGGGGCTTCTCCCAGCAGCTGCCCAGACGTCAATCAGCTGAAGGGGAATGTTACAGGGGTCACAGTTTGGGGCTGGTTCTCTATGCCTGACATTTCTATCCGTTAGTCAGAAAGACAATGCGAGAGCCACAAAGCCCAAGCATTACCATAGCCCCATTCAGCGGCACAACAAAATTGAGGGGAGTGGGAAAGGCCTCCAAACACAAAATGATCAACAGGAGAACAACTCAACCCACCCTCCTCAAGGGAAAGATCAGGAGAGCACCACGGCACTGAGCAGTCCCAGGCTACAGACAGCGACAGCTCCGCAAGGGAAGGTTAATCCCACACAAAGACATCATTTTTCAGTTCAACACTAAAGTTTAGTACAGCTTATTTCTAAGCAAAACTTGAACGTCCACATTTGACCTTGTGGGCAATGCCCTTTCAATGTGAACAGCCCAGGTTTTTAAAAAACTCTAAAAGGTGATTAAAAGTCATAGGAACAGTTGTAGAGCATTAATAAATTAAGAGCTCCGTAATTTGGTTATACAGAATAATTAATATGATTAGATTAGAACATCTATTTACCTGTAAATCCACAGCAAGATGAGACAAAGGCTTTTCTAGGAGATAAACTCTAATATTCAGAGAATAAATTTCTGACAAAACCACAGCTAAAGCAGCCTTGTCTATCATGTAGGTTGACACCTCTGTACAGCAGGCAAGTTAAAAACAATTAAGTTTTGCAAACAAGAACAAAAATGTGCGAGATACTAGCATTTAGATGGGGAGCTGGGCTTAAGTAACCTAAACAGAGCAAAATTATCTGAAATCTACTTTTGACTTTGATACTTCTTCAGTGTTAAATAAATTGCTTAACTTACTTTGCCTCTACATTTTAGCTTCGAGAAAGGATTAGTAACTTTTACTAAAATACACATATAACACATACTAAAACACACTGCGTAAAAGCATGGAGGGTCACAGGTGGTACAAGTGGTAGCATGAACCCCACGGTTAATACAGGCATATAGTTTAAGAATAAACCTGCATGAAGAAACTTAGTACAAACTGACTTCAAAAGTTTAATTACCTGCAGAGATAGAAGACCAGGATCTAAAAATAATGAGGAGATACTTGTGAAGAGACAGGAGAAACTGAACATTGTCTGGCAACACAGTTTGTCAGGAGTTGGTTACACTGGAATTGTATGTGCAGAAGAATATCGTGACATGGAAGTGGAACTCTCGCCCTTCATGTAAAGGAAGAGAGGACCACACAGGTCAGTGCCACTCAGGAAAATTATTGACCAATTTATCAGCATGTCCTCAAGCATAAACAAGATAAAATCTAAAAGAATTGCACTTTCGCCTGAAAGAACTGAACTGATCCACATCTCCTTGAAAAAACACATGCAGCATATACTTGTGAATAATGGCTTATTTCCATTACTATGCTTATAGGCTTTGTTCAACACTGTCCCTAATTTGTGATGATTTTTACCCTTCGACCTCTCTTTTCCATTCAGAAAAGAGCACTGAAGCTCATGGTACCCAAGCAGGTTTTTTCTTAATTCAGAAGTTGAATTAAGCAAGAACATTCATAAACCAAACACATAAGAGAGATTAAATGCTGGAGTGTGAACATTTTGTGGGAACATTTCTCACAGAAACTAAAACTGGGTTTCTTAACCTTTTAACCTAAAATCCAGAACAAATAGTATGCAATTCAAATAGGTGACAGAAAAATCTCTTTCTTCTCTAAACAGTACACCGACACAAACTCACAAAAGTATCAAATTCTGACTCGGAAGAACATGTGAGTAAAACCAGAGCAGTTCAGATGCTGCAGATTTGTTCCTCTTTGCAAGATGTTACTGCATATTCCTTTTCTGCCTGTGCAGTGGCAAATAAAACTTTAAAGGTCTGACCGCATGGCAGAAGTGGTGTACTTTAAAAGCAGTATCTTCATAGGGTTTGAAAGGTGGAGATTTCTGCTTGGTTGCATGATCAGATGTTTTTTTCAGGAAGGACTATTCTTGCAGTCTTTCAAGAAATGTACAGAAAGCAGAGGTTTGCATAACCCCGTAAGTCAGGGTTATGGACTTCACAAGTCAAAAAAATTTCCTCATAACTTGTAATAAAAAATGGAAATTCAGTAGAAATATTTTGGATTGGTATCCACCATATATAAACTAAGCTAAGCTTTATATACAAGTAAAGTTGTTTTAAGTTGTTTTTTCATCTGTTATAGGTGCCACTGGAAGAACCAAGTCAAAGAATTAAAGCAAAACCCTGAAGTGGTGCAAATAAAAATAAAGCTTATGTTGCACATATTCGGTGTACCACACATTTACAAAAATACATACAAGTACCACCTGTGTACTTCTATGGTTTATAACCATTCATGACTTAAAGACACAGTTAAAACAAAAAGAGGGAAAGATCCACTTGGATTACAATGAATCTCACATAGAGAAGAAATTAGGTCAGTATGCTTCATTTTCTTACTACTGATAAATATAAAAGGTTAAGCTGCTATCTTTCAAAAATGAAGCAACAAAACAGCTCTCAAGTCTATTTATTTATTTGTTTAGGTTTTGTTTTGCCCTAATCATACTATCTTTCTTACTAACTTTTTATTCGAGGTTTTTGTTTTGTTTTCTTTTTTAGTTAACTCCTTTCTGAAAGACTATTTCCAAACTACTTACAGGAAAAAAGTATTTTTCAACCATGTTGCTGTAAATGACAAATTCTTTGAGCCTAAGGGAAAAAATAAATTATCATCTTTGAATGCTGTAAATGTTACTCAGAACTGTTAGATTAGTTACTTTAATACCTAGCATTCACAAAGTAGTACTAGGAAATGTCAAGGAATAACTTAAAAGTGATCCAGGTCAAACAGCAATGTAAAAGTAAGCATTATAAACGAGTACCTTCCTATTGCATAAAGTGAATAGTCTGTAGCTGGATATGAAAGAAAGCACAACTAGACTCTTCTTTTGCACTGTTCATTTTTTACAGCTGACGTTCAGTTTTCTCAAATATATAACATCACCATAGTCTATTCATTTCCCTGTAAAAGCAGACTTCTCAAGTATAAGATATTATGTCTCTGAAAAAAGTAAATCTTCTTTAGTTAAGAACCAGGCAATGGAAAAAATTCTTTAAGAGATCACTCATAAAGGATGAAATCAAAGCATGAAAAATGACTAGCTACAAACTAAAGCAAAGCTATATCCAGTAACTTCTCATATATAAGTATATTGTGAAAACCAGAACTTCAGCCCTGGTCTTCGGTAACTTTTGAACAGTATTACTGTTTCCCTTACTGTAAACTTTTCCACAAAACTGGTCATTACAAATCTTCAAACCATTTCAGAGCTACCCTGTTTCACTGAAATGGCAGATAGCCACCTGCAAACGAACTGCTCCACTTTCAATGCTGACCCATTTCAGCATCCCTTGGACGTATAGGGTTACCTAGACAAAAAGATGATGTCATCCTTTGGGGATAGAAAACGGTTTCACAGTTTTATCCTAAGAAACTCAAAAAAGCATAATATTACATTTAAATGATCCTGTCTATTCATAAGATTAAAACTGCACAACACATGATCTCCCATAGGAGTTGGCTGGAAAAATGTTATTTTTTTCAGATTCTGGACAATGAAGAATATCTTTTCATAAAGCAGTCGGAAGACTCTAGAAACTTCAGCTTCTGCTTTAATAGTACAGTAGAAATAAAAAAGAACTATGGACCTTTTCAAATATCATTAGTACTCAGTGTTCTTTTCCACAAGACAGAGCAAACTGCATAACACTACAGATGGGTGAACTACAGTATCTTCAGGGGGAAATGCAAAAAGCCAACAAAAAAGCATGTTTCCCTATCAACACCCACAGTTTTCATTTAACTAAACTGGTATCTTGAAAAGAATATCAACATTGAGACACTGGCCAGGGCATCAGAAGTAAGGAGTGTCATTTTCAGGCTCACCACAGATTTTTTGCATAGCTGATGTCAAGAGGCTTCATTTCACTGCGCCTGTTACCATACCTTGGTTACCACTACATGTAAAATGTGTTTAATTCCTTTTTTCTTCCCTTTGAGACTCTTCTCAGAAGTGGAGCTATACACACCCATTGCATCGAGCACAGTGAATTCTCCTGCCTTGGCTGTAATCTCCCCAGAACTGTAACAGAAGGCAAGCAAAATAACAAAAAAATGCACTTCAAAATAAAGTGATTCAGTTTCAGATTCACAATAATTAGACCAAAACGGTCTAAGCACCATCATTTTGCAGAGTTGGTCAGAAAGACAGACTCTACGACAGAACATTTCTTTTTAATCTCAGCATTTCTGAAGATTTTTTTCCCCATGAAAAATTAAAAAAATCTGAACAGCCCTGACAAAAGTCATTGTATTTTGATTCAGAAATGTTGACAGTGAGAAGAGCAGGTTATCTCTTCATGGCGGCATCTTCTGACAACAGCAGACTATGTCTTTAAAGACTATGACCTCTGTTAGTTCAAATAGGCACCTCAGTATGTACAGTTTGGATGTCACCCATAAAAGACAGTACCAAGTACAGCAAAGGCTCCTAAATGTAACTCCTTCCTGGGTCTGCGAGGGTCACCCAGTCAACTGGACACAGCTCTCAACTCCCTTTTTCTGACTCCAGAGCCCTGTCTTTCTTCCTGCTGCTCCCAACAAGCAGTGTTGTCAATAGTTTTCCCTTTTCTCTCTACTTTCTTGGGCTGCAACATCCAAAGCCACCTGAGAAGGCAGCACAGCTCTCAATGCCGATTATTCTCAGTCAATCAAGGATCACACTTCTTACCTCATTTTTTCTTGCACTGATACGGGAGCATTGTTTTCTCCCATCAGTTTTCCCTCTGCATCTGGACAGGTTGCATTAAATTCTCCTTCAAAAAATAAGGATTTCCTGGCCTCCTCTAGTGACTTTTCCCTAGGCTCTGCTGTTCTATCACTTTCCACCACCACATCCTTTCTCTTCTGACTTTATATTGCTATTACACAACAAACTGGGTTCCTATCCTTTCCTCACATACAAGGGATAGCAGCCACGCTCATCTACGAACTCTTTCATTAGTGAAAAATACACTTTGTTTCCAAACTTGTCCTTCATTTGAGCAATCTAACTGATTTTTACATCCTCTGGAGAAGCAACTTCATTCAGAATCTGATTCTTTACGTCTCTTCCTATCACATGGTAGCTATGAGATATTACACAATGCTGTCTGCCTTCCTACTAGGCTTTATTAGAATGTCCTCACCCTTCCTCTCTGTGAGTACCCATTCAGCACATTGCACATGACAGAGCTGGGAGTTTATAAATCCCATAATTATAGTTGAGAGGTCTAGAGGTATGTACTGCCTTGCCGTTGGTGCAGCATACTCACTTAATGTAACAGCTCTAGGCTTTATCACCCCTCAAATAAGAGGGGTCCTCTTTTGGGAACTGCAATTACATAGGTCAGCACTGAACTATTTTGGCATAAGATTCTGGAAGAGCCCAGGAGCTGTGAGTCAGAACTGAACCTGAACACCTTGTCTTACAAGATCCCAGCTACGATTATCTAAGAACTGGACAGCAATCAAATTGCTGCACTATTGTGTAATTTTATGTGTGGCCAAATCGTAAGCCACAACGTATGATGTAGTGCACAGCTGAAGGACAAGTGACTCTTCACTCATGCTCAGCAATCCAGCTACTCCAGTGATCATCTTCTAATGTCATACTTTAATGCTTAGTCTCTATCCTCAGACCAGTGGGCGTTACAGTGACTCTGTCTATGGAATATCAAGATACATGCACATTTGGGAAAAAAATATTGGAAGAGAACACAAAACAAATTTCCAGAACAGATTAGTTCAATGCAGAACCCAGTCAACAGGAGATATCATAAAGCTTTTCTTTGTTACGAAGTATCTCCATCCTGTTACTCAGAAACTGGCATAACCTTCTGACCAAAAATCAAACAGTAAGAACAAAGATTTCAGCCTAATTCATCAGGTGAATGGTGAACAGTACCCCAACACAGATCTTTTATGGTTAAAGGTAGAAGAATTTCTTGTTGCTGGTCTCCAATTTGGTGATTAAGGAACACTGATACTGCGGTGAGGGGTGACAGGAAATCAATTAATTGGCTAATCCTTAAGGCTGATGTCAATTACCATCTTCCTACTGAACACTTTACCAAGCTTTGGCTGTAACTTACAGCTATTGTTTGCCTCAGGCTGAACTGCATTGAAAATTTCACAGTAAACAATTCATCTATATCCAAGAGTGAGTCAGAATACAAATACACCGGATTGCCCATTTTATGAAAATCCAGCACTTTGCTATGAAACACTCTAGTGCACCTGTTTTTTGAATCAGGGACTTGAAATTTGGCTGGGATTTACTCCTCCCATTCCCGTAACATTCTACTCACAATTGGCCAACTTACGAACTTCTGAAAATTTGTAATTTACATATTCTCAATAGACACTTAAATTTTAGCAGCCACAGCATAGAAAGACTTCATGAAGCAAGTCCTTGCAATGCAGATGAAGGTCTGCACTGGCTAAGTTCAGGTCTGGACACATGAATGAAAAAAATGGATGAGTCCCTGAATCAATGTGTTCCCTGTGCACCAAACAATACATGGCAGAAAAAAAGCTATTCAAGAGGAGAGGAAAGAAGAGAGTAGGAGGGAAGGTAGGCAGTCATTTGGATGCGGATATTAGGACACAAAACAAAGGTCTGGAAACTGGATGGAGGGAATGGAAGACAGAAACAGCTCAGGGGGTTTACTTTTAAAACAATATTAAACTGTCCACAAACGAAAGTCTGAAAGAGTCCACAAACTGTCCACAATCGCACTTTCCGGCAAGAATAGTGATGCTCCAACTTCATCCTCAATCCAAAATGCTGATTTTATATATATTCATACACCACACATCCCATATGTAATTTTTAAAGAAAAGTGGAACTGAGACCACTTCTCCAGACAAATAGCACCTTCTACTGCAAGCAACAGAGATGTATATGCACTTCAGAAACTGGCTGGGAAAATGCCTACAATGGGAAGTGCTTGAAAAGCTACTGCTTTCTCATAATTCATTTCGTACAAAAAACAGCGAATAGTATTGCAAACTGAAACATCCTTAAGTCAAAATATCTGAGTTGAAATAAATCAGCATCTTTCTTTGTGTATTTGTGAATATATCCATGAAATTTAGTATTCCTAAATAGGCCAGTGTATGATGCAAGTGGTACAACAGTATTTATCCACAACGTTTAAGAGGAGGACTCCAACTTTACTGTTACCTATTATCCCCCAAATTTATGTCAGGGTAACAATATCCAGAATTTGATTTCAAAATATTAATACTATTTCATTAGCAGCTCAGACCACGGATAAACACTGTACTAGTTACTCTACAAAGGTTAAGACCTTCCCTGCTCCAGGAAAAAGCAGGCCATATCTTTCAAAGCACATTTGTAACTTTTTTACTGTACACAAAATTAGTCAGGAAGCTGAAAGAGCACCATATTTACTTAATAATGTCAGTAAAGGCATTCACACAAGAGTGTGGTAGAATATTCTAAACAGATGCAAAACCTGATTACATATCATTCTTTCTAATTCCTAGGGCTTTATTTTGCTACCTGAACATTTATTAAACTTATGATATTCAGCATTACTTTTTAATATTAAATATATTTAACATACATCAGATGGAGTTATTTTTAAACAACACAGCACCACAACTTGTACAAAACACACACAAGGGCTGAGCAAAGTCTGCATCAGAACCTTATCAGATTCCATGCGTGTACTGATCCCTAGGGGCATGTCCCTCCTCATCCATAAAGCCAGGATCATAATTACTGCAAGACATCATCAGAGAGGAAAAAAAACCCAACAAGTATGTTCCAAAACTTAAAACACTCCACCATCTAAAACACTTTTTGTACATGTAAATATTTTTTACAGCCAACCTATTGGAGCTTCCTAGAAGGCTTGGAGCCTTCTCTTCTCAGTAAAGAAATCAAGAATGGTAAGAAAAATTTCCCATTAAATCTGTCGATGGACTAGATTTAAATAGTACCTTCCTGAACTTCAGTCCTGTGTTATTCCAGAAGGACGAAGTGGAAGAGAAAGGTAAGGAATTTACACTGATCTGAGAAAGGGTAAAGAAACCCCTCCTGGTAGGATGGCATTGAGGAGGTCTGGAATGCTATAAATTCCAGGGGCTGGAGGGATACTGGGACAGAACAGACTGCCTTGTAAAGATTTCACCTGCCTTGACAAGCAGAAGTCTACAAGCCAGGCCTAAATCGCTTGACTCCTACTTAGTTTGGACTTACTTTATACAGGGGAAGGATGACTGCGCAACGCTTGCGTAAAGCTGCCTTGCTAGAAAGGATAGTCCACCCAACAACGAGCCTCACCTCACCCTTGTGAGCAGTCTCACTGCAAAGGAGAAGGACTGACGGCAACTAATACACAGTACCCCCTTACCTCTAGAGGTGGTCCCCTACAGAACAAGGCTGGGGAATGCCGAGGGGCTGCAGGCAGGAGCTTTCACCACTGTGCCTGCATGTACCAGTTTGCCAGGGCGGATAGTCTGCACACCTCTTACAACCATGAAGTTTGTTTAAACTAGGATTAAAAATAGGTCTACTGCCAAAACCAGTGCTTACAGCTCTGCCTCAACATCAACTTCATTAAAAAAACCCAAAAGGAAGTATGTTTCAACATCACCATTAGTATAAAAGTCTTGTGACCATATCTCAGAACATTAAAAGAAAGCCAAGACACTTGCAGAATTGGTAATTGTTGTCTTCTCTTTAAATTTTGATTTTTTATGTGGACATACTGCATTAAAAAACCCCCAGACTTACAAGTAGCATCTCAGCAAGTATAGATGCTGAATGTCACCACAGTAAATACCTCATATTTTTGACACTGATCCAGTACTCTGTTACATAGGAGCAGTAGACAGATTTCATTTAACTGAGCACACGGTACAGCAAAGATATTTCTCCAGGTTCTATATAGTTTTTATAAGATTATGTCAACTGTCATTCGTATGAATCTTTTGTTTTTAGAGAATTATTACCTATTCCTAATGAGTTCCTTACTTAAAAGTCTTTCAAGACGGATGTCCAGAGTAAAGAAAAGTACAGCAGCTATATCAAGTTAAATCACAATGCAAGTCAACCTGTATGATAACTGAAATACTATTATCTTTGAGGAACAGTCAGTACAACTCCTTTTTAATGTATCGTAAATTACTGGATTCAAAGAAAACAGCCTGAAACAGTACTTCAGTGCTGTAAAATATAATCAGCATTTCCAAAAAATAAAAGTCACATGCAGCTTCCAAACCCAAAAGACGTAGGAAATTAACTACCATTTTCCTTGAATTCCACATCTCATATTAACATTTATAAAATTGAAAAGTTACAACCAACTAGACAATTGAGATGCATTTATCTTTTTCTACTTACACATGCATATACTTGTATATACACACACACACAGAGGCACTTCAGAAAGCAATAGTTCTAATTTGAAAAATGTAAACTGGAAAAAAAATAAAAATTGCAGTTGGGTAAATTCTTCTAAATTAACCTCTTGAAGAGGAACACAAGGACTCGAGAGAGACATGAATCATGTTTTCAAAATATTAACTACATGGAATTGGTCATGAGTCAAAGTAAAAAATACTTACTTTCATTGTCTTTGGTGCTTAAAGATTATTTTATATTGGAGCTCTTGTCAAATCCTACATAACCTCCCCTCCCTTCCCCCCCCACCTTGACACAAGTAAGGCTAGAAGTGAGACCTTCATTGCCAGCAGAAAAACATTAAAGCATTTCTTTTTATCTGAGAAGGGAGGTATTCGAACAGTTCAGCCAGACTCTTGCACATGGTTTTTATTTAACACTCCCTCTACTCTACTGTCCTCCTACCTGCATGAAACTACATTTAGAAAAATAAATTAAATGTACTGAAAACCTCACAGGACACCACAGGTAGAGAAGGTGAACATACAGCATGGGAGGGAGGGGGCAGGAATGAATCTGAATCAAAGATAGCTGAATGCTGTTATTTTAAGAAAGGGTCTGTTTCAAAATAAGGCAAAAAGACAAACACTGATCTAACACGGTGAATACAAATACAATGAACAAAATATTGGTCAACACCAATATAAAAGCTGAAATTAATGACACTCTTATGACACTGCATATATAATCTAAGCCAGTAAATGTTTGATTCAACATAGGGTATTAATTAATGATATTTTGATCAGTTGTTAGTAATAACTGCTTTCAGTGTTTGACAATAACACTATCATTAAAATAGAATCCCAGAAACACTTATTTTTATCATCAGCTGGTATCAGTTGAATATTAGCACTAAGACAGTCCTAAATTCAGTATAAATATCCCTGTTCATGAACCAGGGCTGTCAAGTCTTGAAAATCCTGTATCTGATCTCAACCATGCATGATGTCGAAGGTGCATATTCCACATGAGTAGCTTCTGTATTTCACGGAAAAGCCTTATGTTATCAGCATTCAGGAACTCATTCCAGAAGACTCAATCATATTACTCCCAATGCTGGAGGAAGAGTTGGGATTCAAAACACAGGCTCAGTTACTGAGGGTCAGCGCAAACTCCATCACCTGTGCACTGAAGCACCATGAATATTTTCTGCCTGTATTTTTCAAATGACTTTTAGAGTAAAAATAATATTTACTTATTAGCTAAGAATATATGCTCTTAAGGAAAACTTAAAATGGCAATGAGTAACTCCTAGGAAACAAACATTAAGATACATGATAATATTTAATACCGTAACATTTTTAAGGATTCTTATTCATCAGGAGCAAGCAACAGTGTAAGACTGTAGTACCATTAAGTACAACTCTGCTTCACAGCTAAAAGAGCAATTAAAATTAATCACTAAAAAAAAAAAAAGGAAAAAAAGAAATGAAGATCAAGTTGTTTTCCCTCATGTATCAGCAATTATTTACACCCAAGCTTCATTCTATGTTCTACCCTCCAAAGAAATCTGAAGTCTCACTGCCTTTGGCATAATAGAGACGGAGGCTTCATGTAGCGCACAATATAACAGGTTAAGCTATCTGCGCCAATCTTTCCCTTTCCTAAGGGGATTAGCACTGCGACATGGTATAAAAAATGGTTGTGAATAAGCAAGATGGTACACCTGGACTTCCTCAAAAATAACTGTTCAAGTGAATAGCCTCAAAACAGGTTTAGTCTTTAAAGGTTGCTGAGATGAAAGGAAACTAAATTTGTAACTCCAAAACTAAAAAAAGATAAAAATCACCTATGCTTTGACATTTAAAAATTCCAAATATTTTCTAAGTTTATATATATCTATAAAAAAAAATATACTCAACATATAAGGGATCTTACGGTTCCATGGTTGTTTTTCTCTCCAAAGAAATCACTGAAAATGGAATAATTCCATTTTCCTAATGACATATTTCACCCTATTATGTGTACTTTCACTGTTTAATTCTATGTAGAAGCATGTATTTTTTTTTTAATAAACCTATTCCATGCAACTCAACTTTTCTCCAAAGGGAACACAAAGTGAATTGCCTGGGATGGGTGATAATAAAAAAATGGAACACTATTTATTAATTTTTTATAAGTTATCTGCCACCCTAGAGATTCCTTGGAGGGGAAGAACATGTCTGAATTTCACCATACAGTGCCACAGGCACAAAGTGAGAGAAACTAAACAAGCATGTCCTGAAGGGAGAGAAAATGCCTGCAGCAGCAAATGACCTACTACATACCTCACTCTCAGATTTTTTGATGTTATAATTTGTTAATTTCGGGAAAAAAGACAATTACCCACAGTTTTAGTTTGTTCTAGCAGAATTATTAAACTTTTTAAAGTTTTTCATCAAAAGTGACATACATTGTTCAAAAGATCTGTGTATTTTCAAAAGATTACAATCCTGAGTAAATCTGCATGACAAAGTCTTTGCCATATCTATTTCCTTATGACCTCAAGCAGCAATTTGCTTTATTAGAACAGTACTAAACTATTTAAGGATGAAGCATATCAAATTTTTATTTGAATTCCGATGCATTAAAGTTAGTATTTTCCAGCTCAATGCACAGTAAGCAAAAGATAATTTTATTCAAATATGCATTTCATGGTATGAATAAGGAAGTGTTCATCTCCCCACTGAATTGGTAAGTCTTTTAAGTAATGATTATTTGAAAAATCAACAGGGTATTGGCAATTTAGTGCAATGTTAAATACATTTATATACCATACCTATACTGACACACATGTAATTCTGTTTCTATGATATGTATTATAAAGAATACAATTTACATCTTATAATGCATTAAGATTAGTTGGGTAATATTTAACCATCTGTACATCTAATAAATAAGACAGAAGACAATTTTAACATTTTTAAATAGGCATTAAATATTTTAAAATGTGAGTTAACTTCTTTAAAGGATATAAAAAACATGCATGCATATTTCTCATTCCTGAATTAATATGCTCCTGAATGAATAGAACAAAGGTGTTGGCTACTGATTTTTTTCCATGAAGCAAAATGAAGCTAATGACTTAAGATTAATATGTCAACTAACGAACAATTAACAGTTCACACCATCCTACATGAAAGCAATTTTAATAACTTAAGATTATTCCTGTTAAAATTACATTTAATGAGGAATAAAAAAAAAGTTTGTGTACATATCCATACTACTTAGCATTGTGGCACTCTCAAAAGTCTGTACTATCGACAAGATCACCCCAACAGAAACAGTTATCTAAAACCGCTATGAAAGTTATTTTAAAACCTTCATTCCATGATCAGATAAACATACTTATGTGATAAGCATAGTTTATCACACACAAAAAAAGCCCAGCAAAGTTCCCATCCTAAATTGTACCATCTTGCAAAGGCACCGGTGTGTTGTGTGAGCTGAGGTGCTACCCTGCCGCAACTTTTACTGGACCATCCCACACTGAAATGTGAGATACATCTGCTCTATAGCAAATCAGCTGAAATAAGAAGTTATTCCTATGTACTGCTCCCAGATATAAATACCACAAAGCTATGACACTTCCAAAACCCCAAATTCTCTGAATCAAAACAACACTGGATTACAACTTTACTTTCTTCTAAACAGGATTCTTACAAAGTGGCCTGCATAGAGTAAAACCCAAGCCACAGAATAACTACTATATTTCCAAGTACAATCATACTAGTATGTATTTACCCATTTCTCTTACAAATCTGTGCATATTGCCAATTTAAAATAAAAAATATATTGAAGATGCATACCACAACAGAAAGAGCCTCATCGCAATTTCTGAGCAATTAAAAGGTCACAGCTCCACAGCCAACTTCCCACATGCAGATCCTCAAAACCTCTCCATGCAGGAGTAGTAGTACATTGCTGAATTGAGACTAGTCAATACTTTCTTGCTAGAAGTCTGTCTGCATGCATAATATTCCCTATCAAATAAACTAATCTATTCAGGTGGTACAGATCTCCTTTCCTTACAACCCACTAGAAAATACAATGCTGTACTTCTGAAACAGGTTGATTGCGTATCTACTAAAGTCTTGTTCAGGTACTGTCCAGAGTGCTGTCAGTGATTTTACTTTCCTTTAAAGAAAAATGAAAAGTGCAAATAAATAAATAACAAAGGGTAAGAATCTTCTATTGCAAAGCCATTCATGCGTTATTTATCAATATTTTATGGTATGCATATACTACACTGTGTATTTAAAGCACCATTCTTAGTCAGGTTTTACAATTCAAAATAGCTGCTTTAACAAAAATCATGATACAAAAAAAGTCAGAAAAACAATAAATTTCCCATAAAACCTGAAATTTCAAAACATAATTAAGGCAAAGTGAGATTAATTTAATTTCATAATAAAACTGTTCATCTCTATAGAAATCAATGACCCTATGCACTGGATGTTCATTTAATGCTGTTTAGATCTGATTTTTAAAATTACTTAATGTATATTATATGTTTTAAGTTTATTTAGTAAGGTTCAAAGTTGCAAATATTTTCTGTTAGCTAAAATGACTATTTGCAGAATAGGTGTGTGGGTAGGAAAAGAGACAGCCAGCAAATCAAAACTTACATTTCTATGCAGAATTTAATCTCCATTCTTACAATTATTAGACTACACAGACAGTAACACACTACAAAATGAATGTATTGGCTTAAGTAGATGACATTATTTCTGAAGCAGACTGATTTTGTAATACTGCACAGATTTAAACAAAAGTTCGTATTTAAAAAACAAAAGGGAGGGAAAATACAATAGAAGTGCAAACCTGACCTATCTCTAATCTTTTCTTTTCAAACCTAGGCTACTCAAGAATCTTCAACTAATTATTCCATTTTATTGATGGCATTTTTCCCAAGGGAAGTTATTTAAAAAGTTTAACCCCTGAGCAAGTCATGGCTCCTTCTGCCTTTGAAAGTGTCAAGTGCATTGATTATAACTGCAGGAAGTGTTACCTTCTACCCAGAGAATCTCACCCTGCACAATCTTAAACACTGTCTCTCTCCCAAAACGGCTTTGATTCAGCAATTCAGACCGCTTCAGCTGATATTAAAGGCAGAAGCACCACAGAAAAGGGATCAGCAGTTAAAACGAAATACAAAGAGGAAAAAAACAGATCTTGGATATAGTACCACAAAGCTTGAGAGAAAAGCAGATTTGAAAAAGACATCAGAGTGACTAAAAAAAGAACAACATGACAGAAATTAAACAAGATTTTTATGTTCGCCTTCTATGCATTTAAACTCATCTCAACCTCTATTGAAATTCTGATCATATCCAAACCCCAAGGCTTTTGACATACTTTCAAAAATCCACACCCGCTCTTACTCTAAGTCTCCAGAGTCACTGTTACGTACCCAACAAGTTGAAGGGAGGGGGGAGACAAAAAAAAAAAAAGAGGAAGAATCCTAATATGCGTATGATAAAAAGGCCATTTATACCCATATTAAACTTTGTTTCTAAAATGATTGTGATTATTTTAAATATTCAGTGTGTGTTCTTAACCTCATAGTTCGCCAGTGAAAAGAATGCTCAAATGGTTTTAGGGTGGTGGTGGGGAAATGTTTTCAAGCCACTTTTATCCAAGTATCTTGAACAGTGATTTTCTTAGGTCAGTGACAAAGCAAGAGTAAACTAACACAAAGTGCTACTGTGTTCTAAAACATGACAGCCAGCAGAATAAAGGAAGACAAAGCAATCTGTAAATATCTCTACTCTATCAAATTAACATAACACAGAAAACTTTAAGCATGTAATACACACAATTAATACAACAACAGTAACACATATCTTGGAAAGGATGCACTAAATTCCAAAGGGTAATTCGATTTTCAGAACTGCAAGTGGTTTTTTTTCCAGTTCAGTCATGACAGGGCCAGAAGGTAATGATACATCTGCCATGATGCAACAAGCAGACCTGTCTTCTGTCAAGAGTTGAAATCATAAAGGAATAAGCTGTCGTTAGCAACCTCTCTCCAAACAGTAGAGCTGTCATCTCATTGTTTTCCTTTGCTGGCATGGGGGCTGGTGTGGGCTTATATACCCTGTCAGTTCAATATTAGTCTTAAGCTTTTAACCTTTTCTTGAATTTCAGACTTCATAATTATAAACTCCTATACAGTTTATTATGTATTGTTATGTATTTTATGATCAATTAATATTGCTTTCAACTAACTATGCAACGTTTCTTTCTATCTGCTTGGTGATCAGTATTTCAAATCAGTATTTGAGAGATTATCAATTCCTCATAAAATGTTTTAGAAGGAAATAAATATATTGCTTTTAAAATTTTTTTCCAGAGTATGGTGTATTTTATGCCAACTATATGTGATAAATTATTTGGTAATACATTGTAATTTGTGTTTATGTTTTTAGAAAGATCTCAAAAGATCGTCCAACCAGCTATGTAACTTAAGTTTTCTTAATATTATCCCCACAACAATAGGAGTTGTAAATACAAGTTTTCTCTACTAAGAAGTACTTTACAGGCAATGTTATTTCTATGGTCTAAAAGAATGAATAAAGCAAATACATATACGAGACTCAGAAAATCAGTATTTGAAAGAAAACAATACAGCACATGATTGTCCATTTTGTTGAAATTTTACTTCCAGAAAAATGTTAGAATGCCCAAATAAGATTATGATTACTCTTGGCACGGTAATTGACTATTAATAAATAAATGAAGTATTTTAACATCTTTCTGCAAAAGTCTACTTAAGAGACATAAAAGGTACATCAATATTAGTATTCTGTGGAAGAACTGTAATTGCAGTGAAATGTCAGCTGTTTTTTTTTTTCCAGAAAGCGTCACTTGCTCATCTTACTGAAATTATGCTAAGCATGTATAAACTATAAGACAAAATTTTAAATCTTACGTTCCTAAAATATGGCCACTAGAACAAAGGGCATGTTGTCTAACAAGATATTCTATGCTTAAAAGCGAGACACAAAAGTTTTTCAGCAAAAATTCTTGTTAGTGTATTTTAAGCAAAGCATAATTTCTTGACAACAATGTGTAAACATCCGCTTTTGAAACTGGCTGATTTTTACAAAATGTAAAGACCAAAATGTGTTACCATACCAGTTACTAACCAGTAAGGTTACTAAATCACATGAAAGTTATGGCAGATAAATTTACTACTGTTGCACTGAATGATTTTGTTGTTTCATTCAACTGAGTTACAAAACTAATGACATCTTACTGCGTGCTGAAGAAAGTAACCACCCTCAGCAATTCTCAGCAAGTATTGCCAACTTGACAGTTTTATAGAAATGGATGATATTAATATGAGTGAATAAAAATATTCTTAAGAACAGAAACTGTTAAGAAAATGCAGTGAGAAGAGTAGGATAAACACAAGAGAAAACCGAAGCGGAAAATCATGTGTTATCAGCCACTGAAGAAAGATTTCCGCAGTTGATGCCCATCTCATGAAACCTTTTTTCGTTTGTTCATGGCAAGTCAGATTTTTGGGTGCTGCCGCATTGCTTCTAAAAAAACTCATCCAGGTTCTTTGAAGCAGCTGTTTTTCTGGTGCTGTTACCCCTATGTCAAGTATTAATTCTCCCTTAAATAATAACAGAAATATCTAGGCCATTGTAAAGCGTGCTGATTTTGAAACCAGGCAACAATTCTTGGATGTTTAAAAAAAAAAAATTTTAAAAACCAACCAACCAAACAAAAAAACCCTGACATTGCTGTGGTTGAATTTTATTAGCATCCTTGGGACCACACCTATCCTAGGTAATGAATGTCCTGAATTTTCAAAGACACAGAAAGCATCCAACAGGTTCTTTGTACTCATGCAGTAAGCTGATGTCCTCTTTATTCCCTAGAGGAAAGGTATCAAAGATAAGAATACACCAAAATTTTTCTCAATGTCCAAACTTAGGTAAGCTAAGCTCCCATTTCCCCAAGGAACAAACTTCCTCTCTAAGTAGATCAACATCAGCTTCTCCTTACCTAACACTGCAGACTTTAAAGAACAGAATCTGCTTTCTCCAACCACTACAGAAGGAACATTCTTGCACGGAGCAGTAAGCAACTTTTGCACCCGTTCTTGCTTGTTCTCCTGTATCACGGGTATTGCTTGTACATCTCCTAAAGAAATCTTTAGATTACCATCCATGTTGTTACCACTCAACAATGAACCAGAGAAGCATACCTCCTCCTAACCTCCTCTTCCTGAAGAGCCTGGTGACTGAAGTACTCATAGGGAACATGGGGGCCCCTGAACTACCTAAATGAAACCAGGAACGTAAATCCTTAATTCCTGACACCCTCATCACTGAATTAAAGAATTTACCTCTGTCTCTCACCATCTCCTCCTGGCGCTGCTTCAGTCATTGTATATATGACTAAATAATAAAATGAACTGAGAAGCGCCTGACTCTACAGAGAGTGAATGAGACATTTACGTAAAACGTAGAAGAGACAGATTAAAATTCCTCTTCTAATTTAAATTTCTTTATTTATATAATTGACATTTATTTATTTATAAAAAAACTGGAATTGCTTCAGTGTGGTATTATCATCAAAAGTGGAACAGTTCCTCATTCCCAGAGGAGGGTCTTGAACTTCAGCCTCTCACACATCAGATGACTGGTTCTGTAAAAATCAGTATTTCCCACTGCAGAAAGTTTCAGTAGAAAAGTTCTATTTTAACAAAACAACAAAGCTATGCAATATTTATTTCATACCGTATTTATAGGAAATTGCCATCTTTGTAATTTTATATAGCTCTATAGTATGTATTTTTTATAATTTTAATTAAGCCTTTCTTGCTGCCGTTCTGCTTTACAGTATCACATTTGCCTTTTTATACTTGTTTTTCTAAAGTAGATCTTCTCCTACCGTGTTTTAATGTATTTACACATATCTGTCTCTCACATTCTATACTTTTCTCCCTCCTCCTTTTCCCACAATCTGTTATCTATCTTGTCGCTTGTTTGTTCTCCTCTTCTTTTGTATTGCAAAGTCTGTTTTACATGATCAAGCTTGAATTTCCGAATTAACACATTAATCTTACCTCTTCACATAAAACCTTGAAAACTACTCCCAACACCTATTACACAAAAGATTGAATCTACACAACACAATTTGATATAAAATATGGAAGGAGAAGTATTACCTACAGGAACCACCAAGATAAAAAGAAAAAAAATACATTTCTAGCTACTTGAATTCCCACCAGGATATTTCTCCTTGGATCTTTTCTTTCCAATGTGTATCAGCCCCAAGCCACTACAAGCATGATAAATTTTAAGCCTTTACATTGCTCCCTTATTCCATACATACTTCAAGAGAAAAGTTTTTTATTTTTTTCCTTGAAAGTGTTGTACCAGAGAGAAATAGTTTCTTTTCTTCCCTTAACCTCCTGGTTAGGAAAGCAGTATCAGTTCATCCCGCTCAATCCACTGCTCACTGCTAACTCCAGCTTTTGCTTCCCTGTTTTCAGTTTTTCCAAGAAAGGAACCGAAACACACTTGTGGTAGTCTCATCACTCTCCACAGAGAAAAACAGTAGAGAAGAAGATACTGTTTTGACCTACCTAGAGGGTTTTTTTCCTTTGTTTGTCTGTTTGGTTTTGTTTTAAGGAAAGCAGAGGCAATATTTCTGAACTAGTTTCTGCACAAGAGAGATTTAAGCGCTACTTTTGCAATTTTAAAATTTTTTCTACAAATGAAAACCTAGTCTCCAGCAACTGTTTTTAAGCTACCTGCATATGTTTCACACTCACAACAGAGCAGTAGAATTTTCAAATCCTAGATACTATTATTCACTTCAAATTCACATCGTTTATTGGAAAAAAAAACCCCAAATCCATGTTCTCGTGTCATCAACACTATAATCTTATGCTTTGATAAGGTCTCTGCTGGTTTCATTCAAGGATGAGACCTCTTCTAAGAAGAAATACTGGAAGATCAAGGAGAATAATTCCTTAATTCAAACTAGCAACGCTGCAGGAGGAGTTATCACAATTTCCATTCAGGTGGTTTACTGTCTAGGCCAGTTATTTTCATTTCATAAGAGACAGAAGTGCCTAAATCAGCTAAAGGATTGAGCACTAGAAAACCCAGAAAAGGATGCAATTTTATTATTATTAACTAAAATTGGAGTCCTTATACTCACCCCACCATAATTTCCTGTATTTGAAGAGTAATTTATAGGATCTGTACATGAAGTAGACGTGGTATCAGCATGTAACTATCTGTATTCTCTTTTGAGTCATAACATAATGATTCAAAATACCTTCAGTGGGGTTTGACTTCCATAAAATATTGCCTTGTCTAACCAGATAACTATCCAATTCCCACTACAGTGATTACAGGATACAAAAAACAGCAATACATTTAATATAATAAAACTGAATATGATCTAATCTTCATTTTGCATGAAAAAAAAAAATTGCAAATAGTATGTGTTCTAAACATGTAGTACATTTACCAGAATTTTAAGATGCACATAAAGGGAGAGTGGCTTTTACAGTAGCTCGAATTACTCTACTAAAGAGAACTATGGATTTAAAAAACATGCTAAGAAAGAAAGAATTCAAAAGATAAGAGCACAGAGTCTGATGTCCCAATGTGATCAAATGTTTACATTTTTTTAAAAGACATTTTCTCATCAAAGTCTTTGGTTTTTTTCCTGTGCTTTTTAAAGAAGCCTTCAAAATGCAGAAACACATAATCTGTTTTTAAGGATAATAACCATGTGAGGGAACAGAGGTCTGATCTCTGTCACACTGGCACAATCATTGCATAAAATAAGAAGTAACAAAACAGGAAAAGGAACTGTAACTCTCCTCTACTAGAAATAGTCTCCTAAAGGTTATCTGTTGATTTAGGGATAGTATCCCAGTTTTAAACGCTCAGCCTCTCATGTTAGCTAAGACAGCAGCGTATCTGGGAAGGAACAAAAATGCAAGCATGTAAGCATCGCTATTAAAATTTAAGTAGCTACAGTTCTTCATATTTCTTGGGAAAGGTTTTGGAACTTGCACTCTAGAAATTAACCTCCTACGCTGGACCTACCATGCACCTATATTACATTCAATAATCCTAACATATTTTTTCTTCTGCCTCTGAGTCTGGATTTAAAATGAACAAAAACTTTATGTTAACAGAAGGCAAGCATCACTTTCACAAGACCAGGTTTCTTTTTCACATAAAGCGTAGTCTGGTGCTTTGTTAGTGGATTATACAAACCAAAAATAACTTAATGTCTCAATGTTGTAATATGTTTTCTTTCTTTGCTTTATGAAAAAAAAAAAAATGTTTGAAGAGAAACACCTTCTATACTGAATACTTTAAAGCCAGCTGCAAAAAATTCAACTTCATTTAGCAAAACATGTAATAATCACAGTGACAACACTGATATTTACAGTAGAATATTAGCTTAACTTGGTAAATATAATAGAAAGAGTGACTCTTAAGTATGCTTCTCTAATGTTTACTACAGGAAGTTTCACTTAGGTACCAGGATACAAAAGATTAACTATACCTACAAAGTTAAAAACATTACAGAAATTGTGCATTGTCTTTCACATAGATGTAAATGTAACAAAACAGTTTCCATAAAATGTAAATTTTTTTTACTGTCACGTATTGATAGGTGAATCAGAATGAATCTGTATTCAGTGCAAAATTGAAGACTGTGCCTCTAATAAATTCAGTACAAGCCTAGCAAAAAAATCTTGCTGTTATCATGAAAGCTCATGTTATCACGAGATTACAAAAGACATTGATGAGAATACGTACAAATTTAATGAAATGTAAAAGAAAACACTTCAAGTAATAGCAAATTTCTCTAGTGCCTTATATTGCATCTCATCACCTACTAAAGGCTCTTGTCACGTTAGCTGCCATATTAAACTACATGGCAGTGCCGCCACAACAACATGACATACAACTAAATTTTTTTTTACTGTAAGAGAGAAACTTGGTTCCATTAGAAAAATGTTTTGAAAAAAACCAAGCAAGTATTCCCATCATAAATAAAATGATCATATAGGGAAACACTGAACACTGTTTAACAAATTAAAACATCACAGATTTAGAGCTCTTTATACACAGGTACACATACACATGCACACACAACTGTACGTACATCACTTTCACTTACCTCAGTAGCTCTCTTTATATATGGTATCTGGGTGCCACTGTCCAGGTCTTCATTAATTATAAGTCTCCTAGCCCACTGACCTGCTCTGACAACACCATTACCGTGAATTAGGACCAACAGCTTGTCAGGATTTGTTAATGCATCTTCACTCATAAAGATAAAGCTCTTTGGTTCACTCTCAGTTGCATCAACCTGCAATTACAGACAACACACACTTTCATGGATCAATAAAATTTTTTAAAAGGACATCTGTAGTTATAAAGTTAGCAACCAAATCAGTATAAAAACTTTCACCATTTAACAACTATTTGTATGCATATTATAAGGACTAATGCGTGCCTAGTACTAAATAAAAATAAAACAAAAGCTAGTATCTGTGCAATGTAACTTTGAAACATAAAAATATACCACAGTTTAGAACAGTAATCCAAGGGAGATTTAAAGTAAAAAAAAAGTATGCTAAAGCTTTGAAACATCAGTTATTTACAGAAATTTACTGGCAAAAGAGAAACTCCATAAAATAACAAGGGGGGGGGGGGGGGGGGATCAAGTAATTTGTCACCTCTGTTATGCCTGAAGCAACAGTGAAAGTCTTGCATAGTATGAAAAAAATCCTAGAGAGTTCCATCTCAGCCACCTCATCATAAATACCCAATAAGCCACGTATGAACCAGTACTGTACATTTGTCTATTACAAATTTAATAGGATAGGCCTAATAAAATATGGAAATCCAGTCTGGGTCTAAATAATGGCTTCATTAAGAGTCCCACACTTGGGTCAATGCTTAGCTACTTTGCTATAGCAAAAGATCAACAACCAGCTTTGATATTCAGTAAACCATATTCTAATTCCAAGTTTTGTCCTTACTCCAGAGAGTGAAGTAGCGCTTCTTGTTCAATAAAAACCGAAGTTCTATAAAACAGGTCTACACTTGGTTTAGCAAGCCTGGCTCAAGGCAAAATAACTGTGCTGGTGTAAGCACCATGAGGGCAGAAAGAAACATCCCACCTACTCATTCTTCCCTTTCTACCATGTGAATACATACAAATGGAAGAACAGAACAGGTAAATCTCCCCGTCCTACTGTACTCCACACCCCATGACCCACACAGCCTAACTGTACAGCTGCTAGGAACAACCCTGGATTGTCCTATACTCCTCAATAGCAATGAAAAGGTCAGGATATGAGCCTGATGTTGACACAGGAGGAATGGCTATTTGGAATACGTCAGTTTTTCTCTGATATATGGGTGTGTATTCTTAATTACGCTTACTTTAGGAAAAGTTAATTCTTTTTTCCGGACTTTTTGTAATGCAAGTCCTACCTAATATTTTTTTAATTAAGTCAATGAGGCTACTTGAACACAAGGAATTCCTAACTGGAAGAATGGTCATGTCTCTCTTCCACATCTGCCATAGGGCTGAAGACCTTATACCCTGCTCCAAAATGATGTAATATCTCATGTGCCTCAGCCTGCACTTTCTACACCAGGAAACATGTTCACCTTCTCTCACACTTTGTGAGAAAACGGAAAACATTGTAAAAAAGTCAGACAACACTAAATCTCAGATAGTACTTGGCAAGATGTAATTGACTTTTGCACATAAACTGAATACTTACGATACTGTAATTAAGAAAAAAACACTGGGAGTTTGTATTTCAGGCAAAGATAAGCTGTATGTTTTAGTATTTATAAACTAAATTTTAATTTAATATTTAGGAAATACTAGCACTTAGCAATCATGTGTACTAGAAGTTACAACTAGTTCACACTTCTGCAAACACGTTAATTTTAAAAAGTTAAAAATATCTATCAAGATCATAAAAAATAACTCTTCATTCTCTTCCTCAAATAAATCACATTTGGAAACTTTTTCCAAGCTAATTTATCTTCAAACAGTAGTTATTCCTTAGATCAAGCTTTCACTAAACAATACACATGAAGGTCACTCCTGTGGACAGCCTTACTGTACTGGCAAATCAACGTAGAAAACCATTTAGTGCTAGATACACTGAGTCCGCATAGAATACTTTATATTTACTAGTCCCCTTCTCAACCTACTCATGAACACTTATTTCTGATCCTTTAAACACAAATTGAATAAACTCAGTAAAATGCTGAATGCGAACTTCAGTTAGTTTAATTTAACAATTTAACATCGTTATTCACATGCACTAACAATCTTCCAATAATCTGTAGCCAATAATGTCAAACCAATCTAAATTCTACTGATAATTTACAGTTTAAAAGTACTGCTTAAAGTTTCATTTTCCTTTTCTCAGATTCATTTTTCCAATGCATAACTATACCTTAAGGTTTATGAATGTAGGCAATTATGGTGAACTCTCTGAACACACTCTACATATATTATGACATTATTAAGGTTTTCAAACAGTGAATTAATTTTTCCATATGAGTTCTGTCTCCAATGAGCTATCACCTAATACAGTAGTACCAGTCTATAGAATACTCCAGGAGCATGCTAGTTAGTATTTTGCACAGTTCCTATCAATATATAGGGTAAGATCAAACTATACTTGAAATCTAATCTTCCTGACATTCATGATACCACTTCAACACTGACTCAGTTTTCAGTTCTTAGCCGTTACCAACCCAAGATGCATGAGACCTGACGAGGCTCTAGGGGTCTTTTATTCTGTACACTGGAAGTTTTTAAGTTTAAGACTGAACGTTAAATTTTTAAAGGGAAAAACACCCCACTAATATTTTTCTTATTCCAGTTAAGAAACACAATAAAAATTATGAGCCTAGAGCCTGCAAACAAGTGAAACAGGTGTCACTTGTGACTGGAGGAAAGAACACGGCAAATAAACGGAACTGAAACTGAAAAGACTCAAAAAGATTGTGAGAATTGTGAGCAGCTGGTAGAGAGAGAAAACTGCTCATTTGCGTTGCAAGATCAAAGTCTTCTGGTATGTGGTTCTACATAAAGCTCTCTAACTCACTTATGTTACAGTCTTCACAATATTGAATAACTTGATTTGTAATTTTGCACTCAAAATTTTAGAAAATGAAAACTGCTGATCAATACTACCAGCAGCTAATTAGCATTTGGTGATTACCACAACTACCTTAACACACATAAAACTGGTGGAATGTTTACAAAAACAAGCACAGACTGGACTTAGGTAACAAAATAGAGATAAGAAACATGCCATGGAGATAAGAGACCATTGTTTCTCAAAGAAAAATATTCTTGGCTGTCTAGTAGATCAAGAGAACTACTGAATGAAGTGTTACCTATTGAAGTGAAAGAGCAAAGCACTGGTAAGTTAGAAGATTCTGCAAAGTGAGACCTTTCAGTGCCGTTGTCAATAAAACATGTTAGTAATTATTTAAACTTCCATCTCAGGCCTTCCCAGAAGCTGTTAAAGATGCACTTAATTCAGAAGCACCCTCTATTTGTCCTCAACAGCTAAAGAACAGCAAAGATCAATCACTGATTATGCCATTAAAACTAGACAAATACAAAGACTTCATCTGGATAAAAAAATTGCAGTCTTCTTTACATTCATAATATAACCTTCAATGGAGCACAAAATGAGAAATTTAAAAGAAATAATTGAATGGCTTCTCCCTGAATATGAGTCTCTTCATTTAAATTTTCAAGTCCAGTAGTGTATGCTGAATATTAAGAGAACTACAATAATTTACAGTAACAATAATGTAATATTCATCTCAACCTCCCTGTGTAGGAAAAACTGTTCAGATTTATGTTTTGTCAGAGATGCTGACACAATAAAACAATGGGCGACCTTTCCTGATTTTCAAGCTGCTCTTATTTTCATATCTGCAAAGAAATTTACAAACAATTCTGTGCAAAACTGAAGCTGCCACCTGAGAAAGCAAAATAAAGACAGCAAGTTGGACTTTGCACTTGAGGTTGAAATTAAGAAAGATGAGAGAACATGAAATGCTGTCATCCTAAACCTTTGAAGCATAACATTTCAGTATACTGCTAAAATCATGCTGGGGGAAAAAAAAAAAAAAAAAAGTACTCCATTTAACACAGTCCTGAAACACATTTCATATATTCAAACATCATTACACTGTCTACTTCATTATCAGCTGACAGAAAAAGGCCAATACGCCAACTTTCTGATCACTCGTGACGAAGTTCAGAAAAAACATGTTTTTGTATTCACCTCTAAAAAGTTCATACAATAAGGTCATATTCGTAAGAAGAGCCATCTTGGATAGATCAAGGTTCTGAGGTCCTATTTCTGACAACTGGCAGATTGCTTAGGGGAACAGTATGAGAACAGAGTGGTTATAGAGTGATTCTTCCCTGGTTTTGGCAACCAGTAACTTTGGAGCCTCCCAAGCCAGAGTTTGTAACTGGACAAGGATGTACAATAGTTCAATGCACCTATCCCACCTTAGTATTGTCAAATGTTTTCTTTAATGCATTTGTACCTTTCTCCATAATAGTATTCTGTGGCAATGAGTTCCACAATATAATTGGGACATATATGAAATAGTACTGCCTCTTTTTCAGTAGAGATCTCCTGCCTGATAATTTAAACTTGATGCCCCTTAGCTTCTCTATTATGAAAAAAGTGAAAAACCATTCCCTATTCATCTTCTCTACACCTTTCATGATTTTATAGATTTGTCATATTCCTTCCTCAGTCATCTATTTTCCAAGCTGAAGAATCTTTGTCTATTCTTTCTTTGTCTGAAAAGCATTTCATGTCTGTGATCATCCTTGTAACCCTCCTCTGTATTTTTTTTTTAATTCTTCATATCCTTTTTGATATGGTGTCCAGACTCCATGCAGTGTTCAAGATGGGGGCCCACATAATGAGTGGAATGACGATGTTTTTCTGTTTTGTTCTCAACACCTCATAATTCCTAACATCCTATTTGCTTTGAGGGTTTTTCACTGCCATTGAGCACTAACTGATGTTCTCAGAGAACTATTCACAATCACTCCAAGCTCTTTCCTGAATTGTAATAGCTCATTTAGAGGCCACCATTGTGTTTATAGAGTGAGTTATTTTCCCCATAATTTCACATTTACCAGAAGTGAATCTCATGTCTTTTATCATCCAATCATTCAGCGTCATGAAATAATTCCCCAACTCATCACAATCAGCTTTACATTTAAGTATTCTAAGTAATGTTAGAAAAAACAGCTAAGTTTGTTAGCTTCTCTTAATTCTTTTTTTCCTTTTATTCACAACCATGTCAGTACAGGCCTTAATAAAATGCACTGGTAACAACTTATTTAATCTGTAAAATATAAACACCTTTTTTTCTTTTTAACCAATTATTAACTCATAAGGGGACTCCCTCCTATGCCATGACAGTGTCTTTTTTAAAAGCATTTGGTAAGCCTGTTGACAGCTCGTTGGAAATCCACTTACCCTTTTACTGACAAGATCTTTCTTTTTCAAGTGATCTCTGACTCCTTCAATGAATTCTAGTAGGTTTTTTAAAAAGAAACCTCCACTGACTTTTCCCCCGATGTATTACTTCCTCCTGGTACACAGGAATCACTATGAATCACTCCTGGAGGCCTTTCAAAGACTATCACATTTACTCTTTTACCATTTCTCTGGTGAAAATAGCCGATTTCAGCAGTAAGTTACATACTAGTTGGTTGCTCTGCAGCTTCGTATTTGACTTCCTATAGTACCCTGGGCTTAAAAACCGTCTCATCCTGGAATTTGATTACTGTATGATATATCAATTTGTTCTAAGATCTCCTCTACTGATATGTCAAATTTCAGACAGTTCCTCAGAATTATATCCTGTTTAAAAAAATAAAATAATAATATTCAAGTGTGGAAACTGGACAAATAACATTGGAAATAACCATGTTCATTTTTCTCACTTAAGCTGAGGATTCCTTTTGCATGCAGCTCACCCATCAGCCTCATCAGCTCCCTTTTATTATTAGCTTTTACAGCTGTAACAAGCTCCTCAAATTCAGTTTTGGGTGATCTCGCTGTGATTTTATATGTAACTTGCCAGCATTTATATTTTTTTTTCTATTTTCCTCACTTGTACAGGACTTACTCTTTCTGCAAGCTGTCTTATTACTTCTATTAGCCTCCTTTACTAGTTTAAAATAGATTTCTTTCTGTTGTTACTTAGCAGTCTGTCAGTGGTGATTCAAACATAGCCTTTAGACAGATTTAATTTTTCACCTTCTACATACATTGTTTCATTCTTCTCATTTTTGTAGTCCTCTTCATAACCTATTTTTGACTGTAGTAAGGGCTTCCTACACATAATAGTCATTACTAAAGAATGGTGCTCATACCTTGTGCCAAATTTTCCACACTGCTCACAATTAAACAGCTGCATGTATTTTGTGAGTTCTTACTTTGCTCCAAAATGCAATTAAATTATGACACTTTGCAGAAGCTGGAAGTAATACATTTGAGAATAGCTTAAATGTACTACTGACAAACTACATCGGTACATCAGTGCTTACCACATGATTTATAAATAAGAGTAAATGCAGATTAATTCAACAGTGGGAGTTAGACAGGGCCATTCTTCTCCCAAGCCAGACACCCAAATCTCAAAGCTGTGCAGAAGAGTCCCTGCATGTGTGACAGTGGTGATGGAGGTGTTGTAATACTTACACCAAGTTTGTTCCTCTTCATTTTTTGAGGCTAACAGATCAGCCTTAGCACTGCATTACTTACATGCATATTGCTTTCTACAAAGCACATTCAAAGAAAGTTGTATAGCCTCAAAATTCAGGCGCTTTAAAGTTAATAATGACAGCTTCCTGGCTTGACAGAGAGAGGGTGACATGGCTTGAGTACGTCCTTTGACACATTACCTGTCTAGGAACATGGAAGTACTCCTTGGACCAAAACCTCCCCAACAGAGAAAACTAGTAGTGCAAAGAAGTTAGAGACAACGACGAGCACTGCACCAGGTAGACTGCCACCATGAACCCAATTCTCTTCTTTGTCTACACAGGGAAATCTGAAGCGGGGGAATGCTGTCTCAAGCAGTCTCGGGTCTGGGGGCATCAGCTGCTGCTGTCTCTCCAACTGCTCTGTGGAGCTTCTAGCACAGCTCCTTCTGCCCTGACCAGGAGACACTGGCAATGCCTGTGTCTTCGTTTCGGCTGGGATAGAGTTAATTTTCTTCCTAGCAGCTGGCACAGTGCTGTGGTTTGGATTTAGGATGAGAATAACGCTGATAACACACTGATGGTTTAGTTGTTGCTGAGCAGTGCTTACACTAGTCAAGGACTTTTCCGCTTCCCATGCTCTGCCAGGCGCACAAGAAACTGGGAGGGGGCACAGCCAGAATAGTTGATCCAAACTGACCAAAGGGCTATTCCATACCATATGATATCATGCTCAGTATAGAAACTGGGGGGGTTGGCCGGGGAGCAGCGATCGCTGCTCGGGAACTGGCTGGGCATCGGTCAGCGGGTGGTGAGCAATTGCATGGTGCATCACTTGCTTTGTATATTATTATTATTATTATTATTAGCTTCCCTTCCTTTACTGTCCTATTCAACTGCCTTTATCTCAACCCATGCATTTTCTCTCCCCCATCCCATTGGGGAGGGGGAGAGTGAGTGAACAGTTGTGTGGTGTTTAGCTGCCCACCGGGTTAAACCACAACAGTCCTTTTAAGGGAAACCTTGAGTAGTTTGGGCAGTTTATCAAAACATTCCCTAAACAACACCACTCAGGGAATAGAAACAGGAACTGCAAAACATTATAGAACTGTTAAAATAAAGGAAATTTTTCTTCCTTAGCCTGAATGGGTTTTCCTGGACTGAATATGAAGGACTGGCTGAGAATAATGGTAATGCAAAGGGTTCTCAAAGACCCTAAGAATCCTTTATGACAGTGATGGAAAACCTACACAGTGCTGTCACACTGCAGTCTCCCCTACACTCTCCACTACCGAATATAAAAATACCTGAACATCATCATGGTATCACAGGTATTTACAAACACTCTCATACGTGTTTTGGGAATGCTTCATCACTTGATCAAATATTTTCATTAAACAACAGCAACACCTTATATTGCATACATGTTACAAGTTACTGAAAAAGCATGTTTTAAAAAAAGACTTGGAGTAGTTTACTGAAACTTAATTTGAGTTTGTTCCTCTGCCTGTAAAGGCACATTTGTTCTCTACATCCAGCTGCAGAGGTCTCAAAACACTCACAAATACTTTTCAAAAACCTTAGAGTTCCTCTACCAAAACTACCACGTTTTGAAGATTCTGGTATCTGCTAGGCAGGGAAAGCTCAGCTGGAGAAATCAAACACATGAAAAGCGAGGCTGAACCACATCTCCAGATGCACACACATGCTGCATGCGAAGGCAGTGTCCTGAGACAAGGCCCTGCGCAGAGCCTTGGCACACCTTGTCTTTATCTGAATACTGGATTGCAGGCTCTGCTTTTTACAGATACAAACAAACAACGTCTTCGGGGGGGGAAAAAAAAAAATTATACTTACTGGGAGAGTTACTTTCTTCAAGTGGCATTCCTTTTGCAGTAGTTCATAAACGTATTTAGTAATGATCTGGAAGGGGGGAAAAAAAAAATAAAAAGAAATGCAAACAGACCTTAAACCACATACAGTAATGATATATCCAGGCAGACAACTTAAAGGATAGCTGGTTGAACTTGTATATGTTTTGCCACTTATCTGAATTCTTTACTATACCACTAATTATAGAACTCTGAGCTTTACACAAAACGGTTCTCTCTGTTCCTAAGAAAAGGCTGCTTGCCATTATAAACAAATTGTAACTGTACCTGTAAATCCATCACGTGCTGCTGTGTGAATAATTATGTGCCTCAAAACTAAGGATTATAACCAATTAATATATACTCAGGGGTACAATAAAGGATCTCTTTGGCAAAGAAATACTTTAAAAGCATTTTTTCCATAAGCAGGACTCCTGAAACCCTCTCCCGTGCAGGTTCACTTCATGAGCTACATGGAGAGCAGGTCTTTAGTCACCCTCAGCACAAGTTGCCTTGCCATTTCTATTCACTGAACAGGGGAGGGATGGGTCAAAGGTTTCTAAATAGAAGAAAAACCCTGACTGATTCCCCACTACGGGGGAGTTTAAGTCTCTTGTCTCCATGTAGAAATAAAATTGAAATTTTAGACCTGAAACAAAAGGTATTATTTCAAAGAGCAACCAAAAAAATCAACCTAGTCACAACGAAAGACTTGCCATCTCAAATGTAACAAAGTTGTTCACACTTCAAAGGCTTGCCTAATTACCTAGGGAAATTTTTTTTCACCTTTACATATTCTAAGAAAAATGGAGATGCAGATGTAAGAACTTTCTAACTACCATTAATGTGGGAATTAAGCTCAGGAACAAACTAAAGTGCTTTGTCCATATGGGGCTGTAAAAACAGTTTGGAAGTAACTGCCTGTATTTCACTGGCTACAGGAGTTAAAAAAGAAAATTTAAAAAAAAAGGCAAATTAAAGAGGGAAAAAAGTCCTCATTAAGAGCCCCAAATGGTGCTTGCCTTCCCTTTAAAGCTGGGGAAACTATGTTTAAATTCCAGACAGGACAAGATCTAAGCACCAAAATATTAATTCAAGAATATCTGGGTACAAACCCAGCTGGTATTCTTTAGCCCAACCCCTCAAGGCCACAACTACAGCCATCTGAACCCACAGAATATCAAGCCACAACAGAAACATCACTATAACAAAGCTCTCAAGTGATGGCATCTTAACAACACACTATGAACTGAGCAAATAGGAGCCAGGGTATCATAAACTTCAATTTTAATTTTCCAAATGCACAATTACCAAATAAAGTTTCAATGAAGTCCAAAAGTTTTCATTATGTACATGTGAGCAAACACAATATGCAAACGTTTGGAACACATTTGAACAAATTAGAGGTACTGATGAAAGCTAATTAAAAATGTTGGCACACGCCCCTCCCTTCCTTTCACAAAACCCCAAAATCTCTATTAGGATTATGTGAATTTTTTGCTACCCTGCTCAAATATTGTTTATTGATAGAATTATGTTCAAAAAACTTCATGGTTTTGAAGAAAATCAGTCTTACTGAACATTACTATCTACAGGGAAACTGCATTTGGAAAAGGAATTTAGCTGTGAGCGATGAGTTGATTTAAGACATGTTTATCCCCAAAGCAGTATGTTAGGAACATGCATACAGTGTAATTTTACCTTCAGGGCCAAACTTTTTATGGTTCACCGAAATCAGCTTCGGTGTAATGCCAACAAGTAAAGCAGTTAAGTTCCTGCAGTCTCAGATGCTGATGTTGTACAGACATTAAAATAAGTATAATGATAATATGGCCTTGAACACAGAAATTTTATTTTTCACTCTAATCCAGGTATCCACTGTCAAAAACACTTGGAAGAAAAAAAAATTGCTATGAAGAAAATATATTTTAGACACCACTTGCAAAAATCTACCCTTTTTTGCAGCTACGTGTTTGTATCTATTTCTTCTATTCTCTCTGTGATGTCTTCAGGGCAGAAGTAAACCTTTACTCATTTTTTCCACAGCCTGGCTCAACGGGGCTCTGATCCTAACTGGCTTTTTATGCACTACTCTAATATAACAAATAGTGATACCAGCCTTAAAAATGGGACTGTTAAAACAGTACAGTGCTCTGGTATAGCAAAGACTTAACCTAATTAATGCTTTTAATAAGAGTAAACATGAAGAAGGATATAGTAGGTTGGAGTCACGGATGCAAAGTGTGAGATTATGATCCTCAGGCAGCTCAGCACCTGGATAGTCTCCACAGCCCCAAACAGACTTGAGGAAAAACTGTCATAAACTGGCCCAGTACATATAAAACCACAAGAGGGGTTTTTTTGGCAGCAGCAGATCAACACATTCAGGGATATCCTAGCAATGGCTGGTACGCTGTCAGCTTTAAAAGATGGAAGGTAATACACCGCATTTCTTGAAGTAGCATCAAAGCCCCAAATTTCCCAGATTTGAAAACATCATCATAATGGCCAGGTTTCCCACACTTAGCATGGCTGTGCCTGGAAAATCTAGCAAAATCCCATCCTACCTAGGAATATGGCTGCAAGTAATGAAAATGCTATAAATCCAACATTACTTTTGGAATTTCATGCTTTTAATTACTTCTTGTGATTTTATGTCTGATCTGTAATTTTGAAAAATAACTTTTAAAATATCTTTTCTATAGGCATTAAAAGGAGAAGGGAACTGTGCTATATTATTTATATAGCACTAGTTAGACTTACTATTACAAAGCTATACAATTTAAATAGCCAGAACTTCTTTAAGTAGTAGTATTAGCTTGTGCATGCTGGTATTTTATCTTTTAAGATCTGAAAACTGTTGTAGGACGTTGAAAAATGTCTTGTGACTTCTTGCATGAGACGGTGAGTATGGTTACACTCTATGAACTCTCCTGGACTAATCATAGGTCATATGGTTGCTCATGACTGCAGGTATTTATTGAGAGAGGCTGTTCAATCCAGTCCAGCATTAATAACTCATTTGGAACTATCAAGCAACAAATTGTCCAGCACAAGCCACTCTCAAGGCAAACTGTAACACTTGTTAGAGAGCCCTGCTCTTGTTATTTGTACTAACCTGGGATATTTATGCTTTTTCTTAGGCTCTTGGAACTCATAAGGTGTGCCAACACCGTAAGCAGTACGCTGCATTGTAATTCAAGGTAATAAGGTTGCTGGTGAGCAGGCAGCAACATGCCTGAGAAGGTAAAGGAAAAAGAACTAATAGTAAGGCTTGCCCAAAACATAAGCCTGAGGATCTTGTGCCGTAACTGAAGTCACAGCTTGTCTTACTTTTGTTGGACTAGAAAAATTCCCAGAATGAAGGCAGGCTGATGAGAGCAGGGACCAAGGCTGAGTGGAACGTGTCCTGAACAGTAAAAACAGTGGATTATCCTGGGCGTATTAAAAACACTAATACTTAATCTCTGCTACCATTTCCTTGTTGCAGTTTTCCTTCATCTACTGTGGACGAGGCTGAGAGCAGTAATACATATGGTTCAGGACAGGAGCCAAACTTCAGTGCTCACAACTGCTCTTCTGAGGAGCTTACAACAGTCAGTCTTCTGACTTATGTTGGATATAATAGTGTGAATACCTCCAGAAGTATCTTTTCAAAGTGCTAGTCACCCCAAATATGACATCTGCAAAGTTCAGAAGTCTTATGGATAATTGGGGGATAGACCTATGTCATGAATAGTGATCCTTCATATGGATCCAGAACATAACTTACTTCAATTACAGAGAAATTAAATTTGATGACTTGGTTGGACAGCAAAAAGGATAGAGACAGACAAGATCACAGAAAGGAAAAAGAAACACATTATCTCATGACAGAGCTGAGATTTTACCCTTTTATTGCTAAATATTCTGCACAATGGTGGCCAAGACTATAATGCTGCATGTAGTCTGCAGAACAAAACTGAAAGTCCAGGTGGAAACATAGCTCTCGTACACAGAACTCTAGTATTAATTGGTAAGGCCCTGGTTTCATATGACTTCTGTTCTTTTAAGATTATATTGTTCATATAGAGGACTTTCTTCAGGACTGTTTTCAATTACCAAAAAGCATTGGAAAATTCTGTTAGCAACATAATTTGTAAAATCTTTGCAATACACCATCCTGACACTACGTGATCAAAAGATCAATACCTGCATAGAACTATATGAAAAGAGAAATTAAAGACTAAGAGCCATTGAGACCAACGTGTTTAAAGTTACAAAGATCCTGAGGGTACTGAAGCCTAAACATGATTGTAAGTGGAGACAAATACCAAAAAGACTCCAATACACTAAGTATCAGAGGTCTTTAAACAGCAAGTCTGGAAAAAAGGACAACCAAAGCATACCCACAAAGCAAGCAGGCAACTCCAAAATAACTCAGTTTAAAATAATATACCCCCTTTTTAAGTCTGTAAGAAACTAAAAGAAGCCTTATAACATGTGTGAAAAACATCAAGAAACAGCCTGGCACACGTGAGGAAGGGCAGAACTGCAGCTCACCCACTGGTGAACTTTTGCATAACAGAGATAGCCAGGTATACAGACAACATCACAACTCAACAACTTGTTTCATAACACCTACATCCTAATCCAGAGGAGCTGCTTCAGTACATACCACATCAAAAACCATGCTGGGACGCAGTGAAGTGCACTGAGCCCTGCTCATCGAGCCCCCTCCCTGCTGTGCTTTACAATCCAAGTCCTCTGAATTCTCTTTTTTTCCCCCTGAGCATGCTCCCACTTTCAAAACCAACCTTGGGTAACTCTATCCACCACCAGACTACATATATGAACAGAACAGCAAACCCGCTACAGATAAAAAAAAGAAAAAGTAAACTACTCTAACTTGCAAAACGTTTTCTCAAGAGTGAATTCTCTGCTAAAAACGTATTAAAGAAATGGCACAGTCCTGTGTGTTTTCTGGCCTTTCGCTTCCAAACTGGCACCTATCAGTAGTCACTGGAAATCATTACCACACAACGAATGTTCATGGATTCACGACAGATGTGAGGAACCCTTCTGTTAGCACAAACCACAGAGTCTCTTTGAAGACAATCAAACACCACATGTCCCTCTCTTCTCCCATATGTGCATCCCTCATGACCAAAATGCCAACAACCCTGCCAAATGGTTGGTGTATGGTTAACACATGATAAAGAATAAAGCACATGTGGCATGACAAAGGATAAAGCGCATGTGAGCAGTCGACATTACAACCACTCACATGACAGAGGATGGATTACAAGACCTTGGAGAAAGGATAAGAGAGTGCAAGCTGTTAACCCAAGTTGTCCATACCATTGGCTGCTCCTACACACTTCCAGCAGATTTCTGGGGAAAAAGGAAACGGAGCAAATTACCAGTTAAATATATTCTTCTGGTGGACCAGATCCAGCTGGATGGATCTGAGATTTCCCACATCATGTTCCTCATTCACAACTATTCAAAACACAAACAGAACCCCATCACCACCATTACTACTCCTGCTACCACTTTTCACTGCTCCAAGGACTAAATGCGAATGGAGACAGAACTACTCTCTCAATGTTAAGAGGCTACTTCCCATCAAGACTGAGATGTGCTGGCAATGATACACTTACTCAGTGGATAGGAAGCTTCTGCCTCCAAAGATGTCAACTTGTGAAACAACACTCCTTAAACACCTTATCGGATCACTTGTTTTCATTGATTTTTAAAGACAGTTCTCAAAGTACGTGAAAATGCAGAGTGTTAAGAGAATCTAATGGCAATAATTTTGCTTGTAGGTTTTTATTAGTGGCCAGATTTTTTAGAATAATATAGATATTACATTTAAAATTAAGGAGATTGTAGCTAATAAAACATAGGTGTGATGCCACTTTCCTTCTTGCGTGACTTCCTGATTTTTCATACGTCATATCATAAAAAGGGTTAGTACATTTTAGTGTCATTAGTAGTTTACTATTCCTCTATTAACCTTAGCAGTTAACTATACTTTAACCTCAGTTTGATCTCCCTACATAAATATAATACAGAAAAAAGAAAAAAAGAAGGGAAAAAATTACAATTAAAAATATTGGTGAAAAAGACTTACTCAGAAACCACTGGAGTCTGACCATCTCTACCTTCCACAGTAACTCGCTCAGATATAATGTGCTATGCTTTGAGTTGAACTAAGGAAAAATGCATGTTTTTTTATTTTTCTTTAGAGAATGCAGAAACAATTCAACCTTAGGCTCACTTGTCAATTCCCACCCTGTGACAGAACTGCACTTAATACGTGTAACAGTTGAACATTACCAGTTCGCCTGACAAATCCACATACACACCAAAATCAACCTCATTTGCCTTCGTGTTCTTTTTCTGCTAAAGTACTATGTTCAGCTTGACTTCGTACAGTACAGCAAGAGACTCCCTGTCAGCTCCTCAGGCCTCTAAAATGCTTTCAACTATCAATTCAGACCTGGCATAACAAGTTACCACCTCTTAAATCTAACTTTCTCAAAAAATGGATCTTTCACAGTGTCCTGGTTTCGGCTGGAATAATTTTCTTCCTAGTAGCAGGCATAGTGCTGTGTTTTGGATTTAGTAGGAGAAGAATGTTGATAACACACTGATGGTTTAGTTGTTGCTAAGTACTGCTTATGCTAGTCAAGGACTTTGCAGGTTCCTGTGCTCTGCCAGGTGCACAAGAAACTGGGAGGGGGCACAGCCAAAACAGTTGATCCAAACTGCCCAAAGGGCTATTCCATACCATATGACGTCATGCTCAGTACAGAAACTGGGGGGTTGGCCGGGGAGCAGCGATCGCTGCTCGGGAACTGGCTGGGTATCAGTCGGCGGGTGGTGAGCAATTGCATGGTGCATCACTTGCTTTGGATATTATTATTATTATTATAATTCTTATATTATTATTATTATCATTACTCTTTTACTTTATTTCAATTATTAAACTGTTCTTATCTCAACCCAGAAGTGTTTCTCACTCTTCCTCCTCCAGTTCTCTCCCCCATCCCATCGGGGTAGGGGGAGTGAGCGAGCGGCTGCGTGGTGCTTAGTTGCCGGCTGGGGATAAACCATGACACACGGGCATAGAGAGAATCGTATTTTCAAATAATTTAAATTCAGCCTAAGTGATTAGGCCCCTCAGCACTACTGGTATTTTCTAAGAACTTCAAGGCAGTGTACACAGGTTGGAGGTTTTATCACTAATCTTAAAAAGAAACAAGTATAAACCACTAGAAGCAATGCCATTATGAGTAATGGATTTTCTCGTTTTATAAGATTTGTCTCCTCACTGGTAATAAGCACTTTAACTGAAAAAGAGAAAATGAGCACGATAAGAAAACAATCCTTATACAGTAGTCTACCTGCAATTTTTTCCTCTTTGCAGTGTAAGAGCAATAATGTTCAGTGAAACAAACGCAAAATGAATTCCAACTGACTGCCCTGCGGCAAATCTCAAGTGGTGGGACTGACCGGAGGCTTGCTACTGTGGCTACCATAGGCTTGGTTGAATGAGCTTTATTTTGACCCTCAAGTGACAAACCTGCCAGTAAGTAACAATGAGAGATGCAAAGCAACTTTTTGACATACTGCTCTTGGACACAGACTTACCTAAGAACTGGTACAAACAAAAAAAATCCACCATCACCATGCCAGAACAAAAAATCCTAAAAGCTGAATGGACTTTCTAAGGGCTCTGTTCATCGCAAGCTTAAAAAAAAAAAAAAAAAAAAAAAAGGAAAAAAAGTAAAAGAAAAAAAGAAAAAAATCAATGGCATTTTAAAAATCAACAAAAGACCTCACTTGGATTATAGGGTGGGAGAACAATTCATTAAGATGGAACTGACACTACCTCTAAGGGATTTCTTGCGTTTTCTACTGAAAGCAATTCAATCTCAACAGATGGGTGTGATATTCTGGATGCTGAGTTGACTGATCACAAACAGGATCTCAAGATCTTTTGTGAGAATTAAATGAAAAACAACAGGGATTTGTCATGAATGCAGCATACACTGTTGATGTGATTTGACCCAATGTTTTGTTATATGGTCTTTGCTGACACCTGTTGGTTTATTTTTTGTTTTTCTTTTTTTTCCTTTTTAAGAAAAACATCTCTAATTTTAGAAATCATTTGACAATTACTTGGCTTCACAAATGGCTTAACTACATCACCCATCTCATTTCTTTTTAAATATACACACATATACATATATATGTATTAGTACGAAACAGACGCTTCAGTCAAGCACCTTGCGCTAGAAGCAATTAAACATCAGCAGAAAACATGATCTCTATCCCCAAGCTGAGATAAGAAACAAAAGGATGAAAAGGTTGCAAAACAAAGGAGGAAACTGAAAAAGGCCCAAAAGATAACAGAGGAACAAATATAAATGAGGCTTATAAACACTTTTTAATATTCCAACTGAAGATCTAAAACTTAGGATTATTATCTCTAAATTTCACATTACAGATGAGTTATGAAAAGGGATCTGGAAGAAAGAGCAGCAACAGTTTTGATTATTCCAACTATTAACGAGAAAAATGTAGTTTAGGTGGAGAGGTGGTGCTATGCAGTTTTGAAAGGTTAAAAATCCATGCCAAACCCAGCTGACATATCAGATTAACATAGTTAAAGCATACCAGCTTTTGTAGTCACAAACAAAGAAGTCAGTGATGTGTCAAGCATCTCATTTTGCCACCTTTGATTCCTCAGCAGAAATGACCAGATAAATATTCACAGATGGACTGAAGGCTTAATTTTATGTAAATCCAGAGCAGAACTCAAATTAACACCTCCTTTCCACAGCAAGATGTTGTAACCATTTTGCCACTGCGCTCCAGAACAGTAGTGGGTCAAAATAAATTGGATTTACATAAATTTGGCCGAAAAGGGCCACGGTGCTGACCGTTAGCAGCATTTCTAAGTTTTCTTTTCTTGGCACAAATAGTAGCTGAATACAAATCACAAAAATGTTTATAGTTTCACTGTTAAATAATACCTGTGCCTCTTTTTTCTAGGTCAAGCAAACCAAACAGGTTGCAGCGGGGTCATTAACTCATCACATACTTAAGCAGCAAACTCGGGACCCTCACTTGCTTTGAGTAACTGACAAAAGCCAGCAGTTAACTTCTAAGAGAAATGGGTAGCTTGCTTTCTGCTTTTCTAGTCTATGGTTATGATACCTAGTACTCTGAAAGAAACTTCCCCTTAAGGAGAGAAAAACCTGCCCTGAAGGCACTGTCTCTTCTGAGAGTATCAAGCTGAAGGTTAAGAAAACACCTTGGACATTGATGAACCTTTTTCTATTCTTTTTCCTCACTGTTTCTCAAGAAAAGATTTCCTTTTTCTATTCCACATGATTGAGCCTATCTAACCTAGCCTTGTGTTAAGCTAGCAGGCAAACTCCAAGAGGGAGCAAACTACAAAAAACTCCAGGTAGGGCAATTGCCAGGACAACTTTTGACCAAGAGGTAAGGAAGATTGCTTCATACGTGACAAGTAAAGTCCTGACACTCTTCTTGTACAAAATACAGGAAACCATTTAACAATGAAATACATTATTATTTAAAATGTCTACATTAAATTGAATTTGGAAAGATTAATTTATGTGTTTTTCTATTTTATTTTTAAAACAATCCCTACAAGGAAGAAATACTCTTGGTAACTGAGGTTTATAAAACGAACTTCATAGCCCATACTTCTTCACTTATAAGAGGACAGTATGTAAGGATATTGTTAGTTGCCTATGAATATTTACATTGATGATGTCCAAAAAGCACAGCAGATCCTTTCTGCCTATGAAATGATGACTGAAAAACTAATGTAACCAATCATGCAGCATGCACATGTCCAAAGTCAGCACATCAGCGCAGCACTTCTCATTAAGCTATGTGCATATGTATCGGGAGAAGAGGAAAAACAGCTAATAGTGAAGCTCTCCACACCACAATTTACCATGTTTTCATGAATTTTACCTATATACTTCATTTGGGAAAGAATCTCATCTTTCTCAGTCCAACCACCAAGATACAGTCCAATTTCACATAAAATTGCTTAACATGACAGTGATTAAGAAGGATCACAACAATTCATGATTTTATGCAAACTTCAAGTATTAGCTAGTGTCTGTGACCTTCTACTGAATACAAATATTGTGAGAAGAAAAGCCCCCCCCCCCCCCCCCCCCTTTTTTTTTGGTCAAATGGGACATTTAACAAGCTCTAATGGAAATTTTGCATTAAAACAGTATAACACTTAGCATGTCCAACTAATTAAGTGGTTATTTCTAAAAACTGTGTGAAGCTATGAAACAGCCCGACTCAGAAAATCCTGTGTAAAAGCCTGATGTCCATTTATAAACCATGTGACCAGGACTGGTTCATGTTCACATTGGTGTTTGTCAATCTCCCAACAGAAGTCTGCATGACAGGATCCTTTGCTCTTTTGGAGGGGTAGGGCATGCAGAAGAATCACTGTGTTTGATTAGACAAGTGGTTCAATATAGTAGTTATCAGTAACAAATATATCAAGTAGGAAGGAATGACAATTCCTACTGAACAATGATATCAAAATATTGCCTGAAAAGGAAACTTCTTCGTAACATCCAGTTTCTGTACTTTTTATAGTATTTCACAGAAACATTAAGAAGACAATTTTATCACCCGGATACAGAGAAAGAAAAAGGACATCAACAACAGTAAGCAGCATGCTTGTGTGCAACTTATAATTATACCACAGCGGCAAGCCTGCAGAGTTCTGTGTTAGGTGAGAGGGTATTATAAAATAGAAAGACACATGAAAGACATTTTAAATTCATCATGTATCAGACAAAGTGAACACAAATAGCAGTCAAGAGAATAAAATGAAAAAGTGAGATTAGGAATCAGACAGATTTTTGCCTAAAAGCAACTTGTCCTATGACAAGAGAATTTGGTACAATTATCTCTATGCCATGAGAACAGAGCAGAGAATCTGTGTTGAGGATGACCTGCCCTCCATCAAATACAAATCTTGTTTTCTATGCTCCTCCTTTTCCACTTTTCTCTTCTACAAACCAAGGCTAAGTTGTAAAGCTGGGACTACCTTTTGGCCAGTGTTCACAAGGTGGCTCTAATCTGGCTGAGCTCCTGGACATTTCATCACACATGACAGCGGGTCCTGCTGCATTTGTGATCCAGGCTTGGGAAGCTGCTCTTGCAGACTGCTCTGGCACCTGCAGAGGGCAAGGACCTACTGCAGAGGCACCGGGAGCTGCCAGCAGGACCTGCAGCAATTCATGAGCCACAGCAAGGTGCAGGCAGACAGCAACCCACTGCTTGCCATGAGAACCCTGTTTTTGTCCCCTAATTGATGGCAGAGACCAAGCCTTTTCTTGAGTTAATGAAATGGAAGCTTTGGGTTTTTTGAACAGCAAAATGCCTCCACTGATACTGGAAACAATTACTGTTGCTCCTTTTGATAGTCAGCCAAATACTCTGTTTTTTGGCTGGGCTGAGGGGAAATGAATATTGTGGCTTCTCCTGCTATTTGTGCTGCTGGCTAATGTCCTTTATTTTCCCAACACAATATTCCCAAAATTATGAGTTCTAATGAAGGATCAAGAACATATGCATTCCTGAATATTGGAAATCAGCCCAAAATTATGTTACTATAATGTAAGCTCGGACCCTTTCTGTTACCGAATGTAGCTTGTCCAAAAAATCTTTATGAAACGGTACCAAAAACATGCACCAACCTTCACTTCCCACTTGTACTCACCTTACAATTTACTTAATTTCTGTTCACTTTACTCATATGATCTCTAGGGTTACAGGGTATTTTTATGTTAAAAATTACTAGTAGGTCATTTAATACTGCAGCCAAATGAATTCTGCTTTGTAATGTATCTGACAATATCCTCAGTTGGTTTCCTGTGGAGGTGGAAGGATAAGCCCAAGAAACGTATAAACACAAGAATGGAGTGAGCATTTCACCAAAGATCCTAACTTTCTAAAAGACAGTGGAAGAAAAGATATTTTCAAATTCTTAGGCAGACTCTGAACTGAAATCAGATTTGCCTTACAGAGAAATCAACAAACACCATCTTACAGATTCACTTTGGAATTACCCAATCATACTGTATCTGTATAAAGAAATATCTGTTCCAGAAGGAAATATTAATGATGTACTTTATTACTTTGCAGTTTTAGCTTACTGATGTAGAACTGGATCAAACCTGAAGCCATATACTTGCAACTCAATATGCACCTTGATCATTTCCACAAGCTGATTTCAATGTATCTGCTATGAAAATGATTTGAATTTTATCTACCTACAACCATACACACCTGGAAATATTTTTGCATACTAGACATCACTGTGACCAAGAGCACTGAATTATGTTGACATCTGCAAGATCCAATCAGACCTGTCACTTCATCATTAATCCTTACGTCCCTAGCAAAGTAGCATCCAATGCTCTCTGACATTCCCAAAATACTTAAGTGAGAAGAGGTGTGACACTGTAAACTGAATGCTAGACTGAAACCCAGGACAGGAGAGCTCTGCTCCTGGCTGACTGCTGTTATCAAACAAGCTGATTCCTCTTCTATTCTAAATTGACCTCAAGGCACACACTCTCTTAAAGTGCACTTTTGCCAAACACAATGCAGTTGAGCAGGGGTATATATGCTACCAGGTAATACTTTTTCAAGTGCATCATGACACATATCTTGATAAATTGGTTGGTGGATCAGAAACTGAAACCTCAAATAGCAGAGGATTCTGGGAGCAGGTGGGAGGATCCATACTAAAAGCAGCACTTGGCAGAACCATAGCTTTGATATGGGAAGCAACTGTTCATTCTTCTTTGAGTCTATGTCATGTTCTGACTGTAAGAGTCTGAATTCAGTACCCTTCCTGAACAACTGGTTGAACAGTTGTGTAAGATTTGTGGTGCTCCTTCCAAAGTTTTCATACTGTACTTACTAAAACCTCAGTGAATCACTACATCTGACAGCCTTACAGAACTCGGAAACGAGCACATTTTCTCCCTTAGAAGTCATTTTCACAGATGTATAGCCTAGCCCTATCTACCATGGTCATTTCTCTCACATTATCAAAGGAGCAAGTTTCATCTAAGGTCTCCTGCCTACTGTAGGAACCCTTCATGGTTAGGGTGTTCCTGCTTAACAGCAGTCTGCGATTTTTTAATTGATCAGCCTGATATAACTTCAAAGTTTGAGCAGGAGAGTTGACTGTAGAATCCCCAGAGTTGGAACCAAAATTATTCTATGATTCTAAGATAATAACCAGTACCACCAGTAAACATACCCGAGACATCAATACGACCTTGTGCTGGTTTTGGCTGGGAAAGCGTTAATTTTCTTCATAGCAGCTTCTACGGGGCTGTTTTTGGATTTGTACTGGAAACAGTGTTGATAACACAAGAATGTTTTCATTATTGCTGACCAGTGCTGACACAGAGTCAAGGCCTTTTCTGCTCCTCACGCACCCAACCAGCGAGCAGTCTGGGGAGCACAAGAAGTTGGAAGGGGCACAAGAAGTTGGACAGCTGACACCAACTGACCCAAGAGATATCCCACACCATATGATTTCATGCTCAGCATATCAAGCTGGGGGAAGAAGGAGGAAGGGGGGGACATTCAGAGTTATCTTCCAATACGGTGTTTGTCTTCCAAAGTCACTGTTATGTGTGATGAAGCTCTGCTTTTCTGGAGATGGTTAAAGACCTGCCTGCAGGTATAAAGGAATAAAAGATTTCAGTCTAATTGTCCTGAACTCTAGAATGCATAAGTTTTGACTGCTTGGGGAGAGCATGCCTCCCATCTAAAGATGAACCAAGGAGGTTTCTTCATCCGTCACAAAGATCCCTCTCATAAGACACAGCAAAAAGTAAATGGACAAAAAGACATCGCCCATTTTCATATTAATGGGCTTAGGCACAAGGCAAATTCTTGTAGTCCTTTGCCAGGACAGTAAGTGTTACGCCAACATGGATACCTAGAACAGAAAAATACGACCCTCAGCCATTACTATAACAGTGCATGCCAGCATGAGCTTCATAAGTACACGTGCGTATGGATCACAATGATCTTGCCTGTACATTTTATAGATATGACAGAGAGACTTGCTTCTGTCCTTCTGCACTTGATTCAGGCAGATAGCATATATGATATTTATTGTATTTATATTTTAGTAATGCATGCGATACTGATCAGCCGTTTGGCTGGCAGAAACCTCCAAAAGGTGCATTCACTACACTGACTGCTGTAATCCTCAACTTACCATCAAATGTGATGACAAACCACTGTAATACTGGAAAAGGATTCATGAGTTCTGCTATACCTTGGCCACTTATTTAAATTATATTCTGGCCATTGACTTCTCTTACACATGTTGCCTTTGATGCTAGTTGCTTTCACAGAAGTAGCAATGTATGTATACATATGTATACGGATGTACACACACTGAAGGAGCTCAGCTTGCATCTCTTAAGCGTGGGGTATGCTGGGTACACTATTTTCCAGTGAACAGTTTGACTTCTGTGAAAAGCATACCCTTTCTTAAAAAAAAAAAATGCCAAATCCCTCCCTCAATGAAAGATCTGTATAGTTTTAAGCTTAAGAAAAAACATGAAGAACTCATGCAACTATCAGCACTGTGTCCTGACATCTTTGACACTTCATTCTACCTCAACAAAAACAATGCCTATCCTAGAGTTTCATCGTTTCTACTTTGCTGACAGCTATTTTAGCATTATTCCCCACCTCTACTGCTACCTGCAGTTTCATACAGGTTTTTAACTAGTACATAGAACAACATGTGTTTTAAAACTTAGAAGTTAAAAGCCTCCTTCAGTCAGCAGTAACAGAAATTTTCACTTCAAAAATTTCATGTGCATTTCCACAGTATCAAAAGTAAAGCAGGATTAAAAAGTTGTTTCAACAAAAATGATAAAAAAACCAAACACATTTTTTGAAAAGTTGGGATCAACTGTTAAAATCAATCTTGATACACTTAATCACATAGAGAAAACCAAGTAGCCAGCCCCTCATGATCAGGCAGTAAGAATGCTTAGCACTTCCCAAGTACTTTCATTAAAAAATTTCTTCTGGTTACCTGTCCTAAATTTTTTTCTTTTGCTTGAACCTTCTGCCATCCTAAAATCTTCATAGACTACAAGTAAGTTCTTTCTTTCATTTATATCATTACCTTCAGATGGAGCAACCAAGTACAGGAACACTCCCTTTGTGCCTGTGGTACTGATATTATATGTAAATAAAATACTTGGCCTCCATTTTTCATTTAAGTTTATATTTTTTTACTTTTCTAACCAACTTCATGGAACCAAAAGCACATATAATATCCAGAAAGGCGCCTCACTTAGAACTGCAGCTTACATTGAACAAACTTCTATGTGAAAGTTTCACATGCATTATGACTGGGATGTCAGGTTTTATCTTAAAAAAAAAAAAAAAGCACTTAGAATGGAGCCATATATACTGGAAATGAGGACAGAAGCTGAATTCCTGAATCTAGAAATTAAAAACAATGTAAAAAATTAATTTTGGAATTTTAACCACCCTGAGTTTTAAACCGTTATTATTTTCATTAAGCTTACTTATTTTTTACATACTTCTTCCATCCTCTGTTATGGGTTGTCAGATCCACAGTGAAATAAGAGAAAGTTACCATAGTATCTGTATAATTTACACTGCTGGAAAGAAGGCAAAAGCATATGCATGCACATCTCTCCCAGTTAATTCAATGAAGAGAGAAAAATTATTTGTTTTTTTCCTCGAAGATCTTTCATATCTTGTTACCAACAACATACTCAGGGTATCACTCAAGAGAAGAACTAAGGAACTGGAAAGAGTTAAGAGGTGCAACTACCCAAAAAGCACAAGAGGCAAACCTGGAAACCCTGAATGAGAGAAATAATTGACACTATTTGTGGAGGAGCATGACACTGTCCTGAATCATTACGGACAGGACAGTGCATGAGCTAAGATAAGTAACTACCTATAAAGCCTCTCAAAATCCTAAGTAACTAACCTATTGAACTGATCTTCCTTAATAGTCATAACTGCATCTAACAGCTTCAGGCACGCTAACTGGGTATTTCTGCTGCAGCGATCAACAGAAGATAACAGATACCAAAATTCAGTTGTGGTTGCATTAATGAATTGAGCAGCTGGAGCATCTTAAAGTAATTTTAGGCTGTTTGCACATACAGAAATACAACACTATTGATTTATAATTGAATTTTTTTCCTTTCAAATTATTCCTATTAAGGACTGACACAGCTGATACAGCTTTATTAACAAATACCACTATTCTGCTGAATTTTATTAAAAATATTCCCAGAAAACTGAAAGATATAGGTCTCTTGTATTTAGCACAGAAATTGTTAAATTCTTTATCTTGGAGAAGCTGAAAATCCCGTGAAAGAGACCTAACTCTTCTGGAGTTCTGCAGCTGAGGTAAAATAAACCTATTTTAAAAGTGCTGCTTGATGAAGGCAGTAATCTCTCGTTTTCAAAAAACTCCTGCTGAAACAGTAGGAAAATACTTTGCCTTTCACAGAAACTTTTAATATCACTAATGGAAACAAGAACTGAACATTCAACAAGACAAAGGTGAACCAACTGGTTGCATCACAAATGCTGATTTATATTCCAAGTACCACTTAAATATAATTTTTTCTAGTCACCTTCTAGTTGGCAAAACCCCAGTTTTTTTCATCACTCCTTTAACAAAAAATAAGCTAACTATATCTCATCTTACTTACTCCATGCGAACTCTCTGTTGATTTTCAAGTTCACTATTCTATTCATTGTTTTTAAGCGCAAACAAGACCAATGATGATTCAATTTTATTTTGCTGTGCAATAAATCTTGCTGTTTTTCTAATAAGAAAAAGGAGAACAATGGGAATGGATACATTTATATAAAAGGTGGATTATTTGTATTTTTAATTTCAGCTACATGAAAATGGTTGGTACAAAAGTTTATTAAGAGCTCAGAGTCTAAACTTTTGCATATAAACCCAGGATGGCAAGAATGGTTCTAATTGAACTAAAGCTGCTGAAGGTTTTATTTTTAAAAAGCTCATGATTAACTCATTGAAACACTCCCCCTACTCCAATTTTTGTCTTCTTTTTAACAATTAGTACCATTCTTTGAATTGCAGCAACTTGCAAGTGCTTTATAAACAACCATCTGCCTTATTGTATCTTCTCTGCTTTTCACTGTTTATCAATTTAAAAATGTAAAACACATTTATCAACACATTTATCAACAATGTAACAAATTCCCATCTGGGTTTATGAGATGCTCATCATTTCTTTCAAGAATCATGCTAACAATAATTATGAAACTATCTCTGAACCTTTCGAGTACTGTCATGTTACTGTGATGAACCAACCTACTGCCAATTGCTGCCTACAAACAAGAGTTCACTGAAGCACATCTGACATAATCATTCCAGTAAAAAGTCTTCACAAACAGCAGATTTTGAAAGCGGATTTAGCATATGCAAATGAATATATTGCATGCAACAAAGATTCATATTTAAATTTAAATTTGCTTAGGTACTATTAAGTAGTTTTCAATCCTTGCTAAGCTGTCTGTCCATCTACTTTACTCACCAAAAAGCAACACTGCAGATAAACAGATTGTTAAAAGCTGAAATCTTCCTAAAATTTTGAAGACAGTACACATGCATGATTTAGATTTTTTTTTTTTTTTTTGGTGCTACCCCTACTCACATTTTCTTTCTGTTATCAAAGGCATAGGTTCAAAAACAAGTGAAGGGAAAGGATGGGAACCTTATGGGAATGTATGATTACTTATAGCTTGGGAACTACTATGAGAGAGAAGATCAATATCCTGCCCCATTTTTAGGTGCTTTATCTAGTTTGATTAAAGCCTTCTGTGTTATTCTTCTGTTTCACACTTAGCTATCACAAATTGAAAACAATCAAGTTAGTATGAAAAAACCACCGTAACCAGTAAGGCATGGATTCCTAAAGAACCGCGTTTATAATTGACCTTGGTGTTCAAACAGTGATAGGTGTCACTTAAGTTCCTCCTCCAACTGGTACATTCAAAAAGTCCCTGTTGCATGTGGATTCTTATCTGTCAAATAAAAAATGAGATCACACTTTAACTGACTTTAAAGAACTTGCCCAATCTCTCTCTTCTGCTCAGATGTCTATTTTTGTCCAAATAGTACAGCTCTAACTATTTTGCTACATTTACTCCACTGTAAAATTTGGCTAAAGCAAAAACCTTCTGCAATGTTCACTAGTAGATGGGGCACGACATGCACAGAACTAGCATTATCAAATTGCTTCCACAGGGCACCACCCAAAATGTGATTTAACCACTTTCAAAAATAACAATGGGGAGAATATTTCAATTGGATGTTTTCACCCTACCTTTGAAACAGGACTTAAAGTTAAGAACAGTTTTTGTTAGATTCTCAGTGAGGATTTTTACTATCTCCATGCAAGTTTACCGTTACTTGACTGTAATACAAGACACTGAAAAAATTCAGCTTAGACATGCTCAACAGACACCTGTTAAATGTTTGGTATCTAATTTCTTTAAGCAGAACAACCCCTTCAACAGCCCTAGCATTGCAAGCATCCCATGAAAGCAAATGTCCATGAACCTGCCTATATATTACATCACTAGCAATTTATTTTGTCCCTTTAGTAAGACAAATTTTTCCAACCACTAAATAACTAACAGCAAATACATAATAATAAGTCAAGGTACACAAACATAATTTTGCTTAATCCATGGTGTGCAGCATGTAATTTATTACAATAAAGTCTCACTAGCCAGAGAAAATCTGGAATGTTTAGTAATAAACTGTCTGTGCAAAGAAACTGAAACTAGAGTGTAAGGATTTCTCCTAATCATCTGCAAATTTTATTTGGAACTTGATCCTGCAGCCCTTATTCACAAGATCAGACCTATTGAGTTTATTCACATGAGCTTCGGCTGCAAGATTGGACCTTAAGTACTATCAGGTGCACGTGCAGCCTATCATCAGATTTTGGGTTATTCATGTAAGAAGCTACCCTTTCAAATGCAGACTACTTAATGCTTCCTTCTTCATTAACTTACATGTCCTCTTCTGCTGCTCTATGCTTTCATTTGTGCTATGTAAATAGCTTCTTTCTCTCAGTCATCCAAACAAATAATGCTCTTTGCAAGCAAGGAGGAAATTAGTAGCAGGTGAACGCTTATTTTTTAAATTATGTTGAGACCAAGCTGTTCTTTAACTTAAAGGAGATCTGGAAAAAAAAAATACCCCATTTTACTACTTAGCAGTCTTAATTATGGGTTGTCATTGTCATAATTCTACATACTTATTTTTTTCCCCCGCACAAATATTAACCTTGATGGTTAATCTACTTTATGATGAGCTGGACCTAACATTGTGCACGTACTTTAAAGCAGTTTATTTAGTGGGACAAGACTTCTCTGATGATGTAAAATTAACTGTACCTTATCATACGTGAAACTTGTAAGGAATTTCTGACATTCTGAATTGCTTTCAGTATCTGTTCTACATAAATATAAGGTATTTTCTTGTGCTATGGTGTGCTAACTGTAAAAAAATAACCACAACTCTTCTGCTACCTGCTTATATGCTTCTGCAGGTCAGACAGGCTGCAATTACAAGAGATGGCATACACTAGTCCTTGAACAGGACCACAGCGGAGGCATTTGTACCACAGTCCACATTATAATCTGTGTATTTCCAAATCCTATTTGACTTATTTAAAGACATGGGCAGCCAAGCAAATTGTCAGTACAGGTGAAAGTCTTTTCATTAGTGATGGCACTCACAATAACATCTCCAAACATTAAATGGCCTCCAAGCAATCACCAAATTCTAATTACCCAGTGCTAGAGCTGTAAGAGACACACATAGGGACAGACAGTAACTGCCTACTGATGCTAGGAATACTCTGGTTACTGTTAAAGACCATGGAAGGAGAATGTCAACATAATCTTTCTCAAATGAAGTCTTATTATTAACACAACCTATATGACTGGCAAAATGCAAGGTAAAATCCCAGCAAGAGGTTTTAGTAGTATTTTCTTTATAATTCCAGCTAATTTCAATGTCGTGATCAAGCAGGGGCTGAAGACGACTGTTGGCAGTTTAAGCAGCCATAGTATCAATTGAAAGTGCGGTACAAACAATAAACACAGACATGTACTTAAAATGCAAGGAGACATACACCATGTGAGTCTAATCTGGAGTTTGATCTAGAATCCAAATCTGCACAACTCCTGGCCAGGGGGAAAAAAAAAAAAAAAAATTCAAACTTGAACCGGAATGGTACATCTGTAACAACTGAATTGTTGTCACAAAATTGTTCTCAATCGTACTTCAAACTTACCACATGGATTAATCGGCAGTTAGAAGCAGCTGCAACACCATGTTCTCTGCACTTCTGTTGCCATTTTAATTTTCAAAAAGCAAATGGAGAGGCTCTCCACAAAATTCAATGCTGCAATAGCAATGACTGAACCAGAATCACAAAATTATGAACAGTTCACTAAATTGTCTATTAGGAGCACATATCAAGAGGCTGCAGAACAAATTGTGTGCCTGAAATAACAGATCAATGAATGAAGAATAAAGAGATGTAAGAAGTGGAGACTTTGACGAACCATTGTAATTTGTGAAGAATCAATTGCCATACAGCCAGAGTAATGGCAGAACATCGCAGATAGTGTATTCATGACTTTTAACAGCAAAAAATCATGGATTACCAAATCGCAATTTATTAATGCTCCAGGAAAGAGAGAATGATGCTGTAACATAAGGCCAGGAAGTACATCCACTTCTTAAAATTAGTAAAACGCAATAAAAGCAGCCCACGATATATATGTACAGTGAAAAAAAAAGTTGCCTTGGACACAATGGGTAAATCCTTTAAAAATCAGAAAACCAGCACACAATGACTGAACTAACAATGGAAACACTGAATACATAAAACACTTTTGTCTGATGATACAAGTCTAGCTACTTTATCATCTCACTGTATGTCCAGCTACATCAATGTTCAGCCACAAATACATATTAGACAACTCCTAAAGCCAAAGGATGATGTTTCAAAGCAAGGGCCTAAGGCCAGATTTTACTACATCACCTTACGAATTATATGAGCTGTTGCTTCTTAAGCTATAACAGTTTGCTGAAAACATCTTACCCTTGACTACAAAATGGCTAATCAGAGGGTAATATACTGCTTCTCTACTATTCAACATCTACATCAGTGACACACGCATCCATGGCACAAGAAGAGGTTTTATCTATGTGAATAAACGCCAAGGGTCTTGCCGGTCAGCATCCCCTGCGTTCTCAGATAACTACCTAAACCTTCATCGTGCCAAAACCACACAATGGAGCATTTATAAATTTGTGGCTTCTGTAGTATCAAGCACATAGCAGACAACAGACTGAAACACATATGAGTTTCTTTTTTCTCTAAAAACACAAAACAAATAAAACTTTTTCTCTAAAAACGCAAAACAAATAAACAATTCACCCTGTCAGATTCCTGACCTCAAGCCTTCCTTGCCTTTTACCTACCAATACAAACAAAGTGCATTTTCAAACATCACTTAAACCTGAACACAGAAAATGACTTTAGAATCGTAAGGCAAAATGCACAAGACAGATCACAGATGTAAAGGGCTGTCATGGTTCAACTCCAGCCAGCAACTAAGCTCCGCCCCCAGCAGCCGCTCACTCACTCCCCCCCTGGCATGGGGGAGAGAATCGGAAGGGGAAAAGGGAGAAAACTCATGGGTTGAGATAAAGGCAGTTTAATAAGGGAAGCAAAAGCTTTGTACGCAAGCAAAGCAAACCAAGGAATTCATTCCCTGCTTCCCACGGGCAGGCAGGTGCTCAGCCATCCCCAGGAAAGCAGGCCTCCATCACACATAACAGTGACTTGGGAAGACAAACGCCATCGCTCCCAACATCCCCCCCTTCCTTCTTCTTCCCCCAGCTCTAGGTGCTGAGCATGACGCCATACGGTGTGGGATATCCCTTGGGTCAGTTGGGGTCAGCTGTCCCGGCTGTGTCCCCTCCCAACCCCTTGTGCCCCCAGCCTGCTCGCTGGTGGGGTGAGGTGAGGAGCAGAAAAGGCCTTGGCTCTGTGTCAGCACTGCTCAGCAGGAACGAAACGTCCCTGTGTTACCCACACTGTTTCCACCACAAATCCAAAACACAGCCCCATACAAGCTACTGTGAAGAAAACTAACTATATCCCAGCCAAAACCAGCACAGGTACACACCCCATGAACACACCCCACCTCCTGGTTAGCCAAAAATCATGAAAAGTCGTTCATGCTACAATGGTTTGAAGCCATGGCACTCACTATTCAGATGCACAGAATGAGGAATTTGATGATGTTCCCAAATGAATGCAAGAAGATGTGATGGCACAGGATCCCACATGGAGACATACTAATCTTTATAGTTTTGTCTTGCCCAACTCATTTATTTGGAAAATGGGGATATCTGAGCAATGCAGGCACACACAAAGGTCTGTGCCCACAGACCATGGAATAGGTGCCAATCTGTTTCCTGTTGGAAGAAACGTGTATCAAGTAACTTAGACAATGCAACGGATTGGGCAACAGCACATTCTCTGTTTTGGGAAACATACAGTTGAGGTGAAAGGATGTGACAAGCAGCAGCAGTAGGCACATCATCTCCTTCCCTGCCACAGTTCTTGCAGGAATGAGGAGAAGGAAGTAAAAAGCAAGGTTCTTCAGTCCCCAGGAACAAAGCTCTGGGAGGACAAAGCAGTGCTCAACAAGCTGGGCAGCTCCAGCACCTCCAGCACATCAGCACAGAGCCTAGGCTGACCCCTGAATGAAACAGAGGGGCTGAGCTAGTCACAGAGCACCAGGTCACCATTCAGCAGAGGTTAAGGATAGATGTCGTGCCATTCCTGTTAATCAAGTCGGACAGAGACTTCTGCCGTGTGCTCCTTTCTTGAGCCTGCACGCTCAGTGCCTACAGAAGTTCCCAGAGCCTATCCTGCCATAACTAGAAAAGACTGTGTAATTAGATATTTCTGCAGCTTTAACAAATGCACTCTTGGCAGCACAATAAATGATACAAAACCATTTGGTGATAAATTTAAGTATATGCTTATCTGTCCATCCAAGAAACTCAATCAAGATGCTTAATACTATTTACTTTGCAACAGTGCAGGACTGGCTGACATTCCAGACATTTTAGTTTTCTTTTTACTCTTTAGTATCTAAGTGTACTGGCTGGGGGTGCACAAGAATGTGGGAGGCGGCACAGCTGGCAGAGCTGACCTCAACTGACTAAAGGGATATTCCATACCATAGAGTGTCATGCTCAGCCATAAAAGCTGGGGGAAAGAAGGTGGAAGCAGGGACATTTGGAGTTATCTTCCAATAAGGGATTTGTCTTGCCAAGTCACCATTAAGCACACAGAAGCCCTGCTTTCCTGAAGATGGCTAAACATCTGCCTTCTGATGGGAAGCAGTGAATTAATTCCTTATTTTGCTTTGCTTGCGCGCACAGCTTTTGCTTTACCTATTAAACTGTATCTCAGCCCATGAATTTTCTCACTTTTACCCTCCTGATTCTCTCCCCCATCCCACAGGGGGGAGTGAGTGGGCAGCTGTGGAGGACAACTGTCCACTTGGGTTAAACCATGACAACAAGAAAGTTTAAAAGACAAGATGTCTAAACATGCACAATCAAACATGTCTCCAAGTAGTCTGAATTAATGTAACAGAAAGAGCACGTAGGGAACAAATGTGTTTAATCCTTACTAAAACAATAACACCAATGAAAGTCGATAAGCCATGAGGCAAAAGCAGTTCTTGAATGACATGCTATGATGATTCCAACAGAAACTGCTGGGCAATGTTACATAGTCTCCAGAAAAAGACCCTAGTTTGTGCACAGAACTGTGCTTCCCCTTTCTGCAAAAGCCACCCTGACATGAGCAGCATTACTACCTAGAGGTGAACGTGCTGAGGCTGTCCCTTCTGTTGGGCAGGGGAGGTTGTGACAGTACAAGAAAGACCTCAGCACACACTTTTGCATTCATGGAAATCAGGTCCCTTTCTGCTCAAGTCAATGCTTTGACTCCTAAAGCATTACAAAAAGCATGGCACTGAAATTAAAGTAATTTTCACATAAAAAAGGAACCATGGTCAGTCGCTTCTACACCTACTATATCCACAACGTTCCTACAAAAAGCCTGGGAAGTACCAGTAGCATCCAAATATCTAATACATCAACAAATATTTAATCGATTAATCACCAGTTCTCTAATGAACCCATGTGGTGGCTCCTGGTGGCTCCCGGTAAGATGAGAAAAAACAGCCAGTACATTTATCTTCAGGCAGAAAGTAAAATGCCACAGTTTTGTACCCAGTGCTTTGCCTTGAGGAGAAGAAAGTTAAAGAAACTACTGCACTGTATAATGTTCTTTGATTTGTGTAATCTAGATGACACTCTATTTTGAACATAAACTAAAGTAAAACTGTAGTCTAAATCACATCTTAAGCTATACAGCAAATAATGGAAATTACTGTTAGAGCATTAACACGCAATAAATCCTGAAATACCTTTTGTTAAATGACTGCAGCCTCACTAAATCCTTCTTATCATATATAAAAGTATCACTTCTACTGAGAAACACAATAAAAACCACAGCACGCCAATACATATACACATGCATACACGCACACAATTTATATACCTCTCCAAGAGCTTCATAGCGCTTTTGGTTCCATCTGTGCAAATCTTCACGATAATTAAAAACAAATGGCTCCCCAGTTTTTATGTGTCTTAACTGGCCTTCTGTAAAAGAAACAGAATTATTACATTTTAATACACTTCTTCATTAGAAGCAAGATACACCTAATTGCTGAAAATTTTAAAAGAAGTCTGCATCTAAAAATTGGGCTATTATGAATTCCTTCTCCTTTTTTGGTTATAGTATTTTTGAAGGAAAACAGTCGTAGCATAACAAAATTAATTCCCCTTGAATGGTATATATTGCTAGATAAAGCCAAACACAAGTGATGACAGTGGAATTACATGCAGATATCAAATGCCAAACTGCTTTGCAAGAAATATTTGTGTCAACCTCTATGGATTAACAGTGAAACGTAAACATTAGCAGTTAATGTTTGATCTTCAATGTCAATTAGGTGATCAAATTGTAGCTTCAAATCCCCTACTTCAAAACCAGCTGCATTTATGAAGAAATGTGAGTACAAATTGAGCTGGAGGCTGGAAGGAAAGGAAACATTTATTTTGAAGGTCAACAGCAAGTTGACTTAAATTCTAAGTTAATCTGAAAAAACCCCATGTTCACAGTTAAGGCAAATACCTTAATTCTGAGGCACAGTGCAATCAAGTAAGAGCTCTTAGATTCAGGGTACACTGAGATCACAACAGTAGAACAAAGCAGAACGCTTGATCAGAGAAAACCCATGTGCTATTCTTAGATTCCAATGTAACTTCCTGCAGTTGGCGTTGTTTATAGCAAAACTTCAGTAGCATACCCAACCACAGATGAAGACATGGACTGAGTTAAAATAACAATAACAATAAAATGGCAACCAAATAAGCAGCAAACTGCAGAAAACATACACCTTACCAGGAATGTTTCAGCTAATTAGACAAAACGTAAGTTATGGTCTCAGAGCATCACAAAATTGCAGCAAATCAGAGAAACATTAAAAACAGGATATGTACAAGTACCTCCTTTGAAAGCTGAAATGTCTGCATGATGGAAGTAAGGTTTCTCAGCAAAATATTTCCTCTTGAATAGCATGAAATTGTTAACTTGGTTCACAACTTTTCAGGACCTTTACATTTTGATTCTTGATGTTTTAAATAAAATATTTAAGATCTGATATCTGTAATAGTTACACTTTTCTGCTTATTTGATCTTTTTTTTCCAGACCTACCTTACTTCATGTACTAGACACCAGGGGAATATTTCTCCCCAACTTCCTATCCCTGTCTCAGCTCCAAATATCCTTCTCATATTTTCATCATAACTCTAGCTTCAGCTGTCCCTTCTCAGCTAGTTACTCTTCAAGTATGCCATTAAACAGTATATGAAGTTGCTCTCTCCACAAGTAAAGTGGAGCAAATATCTAGTATATTTTTTCTTTGGCTCTCTGGAACCCTTGTCTTCTTTAGATTCTTTATATCTGATAAAATTCTTCCTTACTTTTCCATCATAAAAAGAAGCATGATTATGATATAAGAGTACATGACCAAACATTTGAATTAAATGTACAAAAGCAAAACAGATACCTTTTTGCTTTGCTGACCAGTACCATATGTAATACGTTTTGCTGCATTCTATGGAAATCACTCAGGCTGTGAGGTTAGTGATGAAATATTCAATAACATGATTCTAAAACATCATTCCCCAAAATTCAAATTTCAGCCCCTTTCATCAACCACATATGAACCATTAACTCTGAAGTCAGTAAGGAAGACAGTAGATACTGTGCAGATCTAAAAATAAGGAGCTGAAAAGTGACAGAGCTGAACCCCTCCCATCAAAGAAAGAGCATCACTTTCATGACACTTTCAGTCTCTAAGTACCTTCCTGTGAAAGCCATCAGGGTATTAAAAAGCTAAGTGTTGCATAAATGACTAGCATTTAAAGGAAAGCTCTTTTTTTTTCTTTAAAAGTGGAAGATGTAAGACAGGCAGATTTAGAAACTAAAGTTCCTCTATTCACAGAACAGGCACTGCAAAGAAGTAGAATTGTAAACGTCCCCATTTGTCCTACAGGTTTCAAACAATCTTGAAAGAGCCATTTCCTGGAGTCTGGTATTACTTTAGCTCAGAGGCTTATTTCTCAGCTGGATTTTAAGATGTATGCACTGGAAATTATAAATACTACTAACTCATTTAACACACAGATTCAGATAGCTGGAAGTACTTGGAGTCATGACACATTTAGCTGTAATGCAAAACCGTGACCCATGCCAGAAGAGAAAGAGACAGTCTATCACATTGCTCATCCTTCCATCTGTATAAATAGGTGTTTTCCTAACGGTATTAATGAAATAGCTGGGATAAATTATTAGCTAAATAATAACTCCTTTTGCGTCCATAAAAATGAATCAGTAAACAGAATGTTTCTTAAATGAGTGAGTGCTCTTTAATTTTGCTTTTTAATGCTAATGATACAGAAATTACTTTTTGTATCAACACTTCTGTAATAGGAAACAGGAAGTCATAAAGTATGCACAGTAGAAACCTACAGTATCGTATAAAATGAGGGATTTTTGTGACAATTTTATGAAATAAAAAAAATTACTTAGCTAGATTTACAGGTCTGTTAACACTAAGGCTCAAAATTTTATTCTTAACAGAAAAGTGTGAAATTCTAATAGGGACTTATAAGGTATAATTAAAGTTCTGATAACCTCTCAACATTATTCTAAGTATAGCCTTTACAAAGCATATACGACTTACTTTCATTAAAAATGTACTCAAATCCTTCCAGAGTATCAGGAAATTCAAGTGGTGGCTCATCTTTTTTCATTAGTTCATCCAAGTCTATTCTAGACAATAAATCTAAAAAATGAAAAGAAAAATTACATAATGCATGCTATGTCTTTTTTATTTCACTATTATCACTGACAAAATGTGTTTGTTCGGATTTGTAGATCTTAAGGGCAGAAGGACATCCTACATGTTACTAAAGACAGGACTTCGTTATGGGAAATCTCATTCCAAATTCAAAAGCTGGGCCTCATTGTCAATATATATCCTTATTTATTTACTTATTTTCCTACCTATCTCTAATGTTGATCGATCAAAAGAATGTCCAGGCAAAGAGAAGCCACCAAAGACACAGTGATTTGTTTCAATGATTCATTACCCTCAGTGTTAGCAGTACCTCTCCGGTAGGCATCGTGGTTTTAACATGAACTTACATAGCTTCGATATCAAGTCATTGATACGTTCTTGTTTGCCTTCTTAAAGAGCTCAGATTATCAACCGCACATCATCTCACAGGTGTTTACCAGCTGTGATCACAACACTCCTTAACCTTTGCTTTGATACCCAAAAAGACTGAGTTATCTGAATCCTTCTCTGAACCATGCTCCTTTAATAACCCTCAAGGTAGAGAAAACTGCCATCCATTTTACAGCAAGCCATGACATAGACATCCTTTTCAGACTAGTACAGCCTGCATTTGCTAATGCAAGTACACTAAGTACTGTCTGCATTCTTTACTCTAGATTTAAGGATTTACATTTAACCAGAAGCAAGCATATAGGGACATCTTTTGCTTACATCTAACTACTACACACTTACTGCATACACAGGTAATAGTGTACAATCATCTCTCCTCATTGCTCATTACAATCATCTCTCCTCACCCACACAACCTGACACTATCCCTTTAACATACTTTCTGATTATTAATAAAAAATCATGAAGAAATGATTCAGCAGGATTCTACTGTGTCGTGGTTTAGCCCCTGTCAGCAACCAAGCACCACACAGCCGCTTGCTCACCATCCCCACTGGTGGGATGGGGGAGAGAATTGGAAGGGCAAAAGTAAGAAAACTTGCGGGTTGAGGTAAGAATGGTTTAATAATTGAAATATAATAATTATAATGATAACAACAACAACAACAATAATAATACTAATTGTAATGAAAAGGAGAACAACCAGAGAGAGAGAAACAAAACCCAGGGGATAAAAAAACCAAACAAGTGATGCAACCACTCACCACCCGCCAACCGATGCCCAGACAGTCCCTGAGCAGTAATCACTCCCCCCTGGCCAACTCCCCCCAGTTTCTATACTGAGCATGACATCATATGGTATGGAATAGCCCTTTGGGCAGTTTGGATCAACTATTCTGGCTGTGCCCCCTCCCAGCTTCTTGTGCACCTGGCAGAGCATGGGAAGCTGAAAAGTCCTTGACTAGTGTAAGCACTGCTCAGCAACAACTAAACCATCAGTGTGTTATCAACATTCTTCTCATCCTAAATCCAAAACACAGCACTGTGCCTGCTACTAGGGAGAAAATTAACTCTATCCCAGCCAAAATCAGGACACGCTGAAATATATTTTCCTACTTCCTCGTAGATGAATTTGAAGACCACACATTCAGTGCAGGAGTGCTACACTGAGTTTTCACTACTACTGTTTCATAAATCAAGATACCATGTATTACCAAGGAAATGCATTAAGTATTGGTAGTACATTGGTTTATTACCTTTACCATCCAAAGTTGTAGCTCAAAGGAAAGAAAACAGTTTGAAAAGACTCATTTTCTTTAAACTTGCTTTGTTTGACATTAACTACACATCCATCCTTTAATTACTTAAAATCATTTTTTGAATAAGTTTTGTATCACTATTTTTGCTGATATATTAATACTCTGAAATTTCTACAGTGTTTAAAATGTACCGAAAAGTAACTTCAACGTTCTTAGCAGTTCCTTGGCCTGCTCTTTTATAACTCTTCAGGTTCACGTGACATTCACTCCATCATCCACATGAATGCCTCCAGCTCTTCCTTCCCCAAGTGATTTCACTGGGTAAAGCTGGAGGACCAAAGGCCACCTTGTATGGTGACTGAAATTCAGCATCTCTCCAACCCATAAAATGGTATCTGAGCATCTCTGCGGTATCTAAATAGCTATACAACATTGGACGTCGACTTGCCACCTTTAGAAACTGTCTTTGTCAACCATAGCTCAGTTTTACATCAGATCTGTTTAACAGCAAGACCCAAGACATTCAATTCACATAAGCAATCATATGCTTGTTCTTTGTGCAATCATGTGCATTGTCCTTTGAACGTTTTGGGGGAATGGCTTTGGTCCTCAACCAAATGACAGGAGAAAGAAAAGAACTTTTTCAAAGAAGTTTTTCACGACAGGATGTATAAAGCATGCCCTTTCTTCCTCTGTACATTCACAACATCAAGGCAGAAAAACAGTCTTTAGCACACCTTTCTTTCCTTGGTGAAGAGACTCCAGTTACACCACACCTCTAGAATTTAATTTCACCAGAGTCTTCCTGTCTTATTAATATGACCTATTTGGAAATGTGTTTACACAGAAGTGTCAGTTACTACATAATAAAATATCCATCTCCTGAGTAGCAAGGGCAATACTATATGAACCACATTAAGCTTATCAGCAGAACATACAGCTTGTCATGATTTACAGCTTCCATCAGAGTCACTCAGAAAGACTGCAACTGGCCTGTGCTCCAACCACCAACACGGCCACTTTCTTCCTGTGCAATTTTTCAAGTTGAAATTAGCTAAAGCGTTCTAATAACTTTGAGATTCTTTCAAGATCTGATCCACCATTCTCATCTAAGATCTTGGACTCTCCAACTCAATTTGAGACTGGTTCAACAGAGCCCAAAACTGAGTGATTTGCAGGAGACCTTCTACAGCTCAATGGGAGTTCACTAGATTGCATGAAGAAAACTACACCCTCACACGAAGTTTTCATTATGTGGAGTATTTCTTGGATGCTAATCCTTAATAAAGATCAAATTAAGGCCAAGTATAAAATGGGAGTCTTACTTTTCCAGACATGAAGTGTAACTTCTTCAAAATATACTGATTTGACTGAATTAGTGCAAGATTTGAAAGAAGCACCACATAGGTTTTCACCAAATGTTTCACAAACACACATTTTTAATTGAAGAAACACCATGTACCATCACTGTATAACAGAACATATATTTCTAATATTACTTTGGTAGAAATCCAATTTTTACACTGGAGTTGTAAGGTAGATTCTTTTTTTCTGTTTTGAAAGACAATTTAGAGTAAATGTGTGATGCAAACACCTTAAATCCAATGTTTGGTTAGCTTACTTGTACATCTAACCAATGCCATGTACTTCCAAAATTGAAAACCAGTACCTGAAAGGTGTCATTCATTTAATTTAATTTTTCCTCAAGAAAATTAGTGCGTTAAGTCACTTAGGTCCATGTATTTTTTTTAAACTTAGAGTACAAAGAAAAATTTATAAAATCAACATGGAAATCAATGTCCTGAAAATGTTTTCCCTGCTAACATTCTAGTCAAAGAGATTTTTCAAAGCTGTAATATGGTTGCATAATTATAAAACATAAGTGGCATGAAAATTAAATGATAACTCCCAGAAACTAAGAACACAAAAGCACCAGTCAACTTTCTCAAAGGGTAATTATGAAAATCAAGAAAATTAATGCATATCTTATTCTGTTACTCCTTACCACAGATAGTTATTTTTGAGATCACCTTATGAAAATACTGATAACGGACATACCATTAGACAAAAAGCATTAGCACATAAGGACTATTAGTCTCTTCCACTGCTGTAATTCCCAGACTCTAACCCACAGTTATATCAAACTATTTTCCTTTCCTTAATAATTGCTTCTGAAATGTCAATATATGTAAAAAGAAGGCAAAAATACCATACCCTTTAATGCAGTAGTCTTCTCTTTTTCATCTGGGCCTCCCTGCTGGAGCTGAGCCATCATTACCCAAACTGTCAACAGATTTAAAATACTGAGGTAAATCTTGGAAGGATATCTGAAAAGCAACAAGAGTTGGAAATTAACAAATTTACTGACTTCAACAGATCTAATTTGCTACTGCTTACATCACAAAAAACCTGAACTTATTCCGAAAGCAAAACCTCCCTGAGTATTATAAATCCCTATGACATCTAAGGTAAAATTAAAATTAACTTTTTCCTCTCCTTCAAACTTATAATGGACACTCTAAAGTCTCATCACACTATCCTGGATTAAGATGTTTTTCAACAAAGCATGACACACACTCCTGTATCAAGTTTGGTCAAAGATTCAAGTTCACAAGAATGAACACTGACTTTTCCTATTCTTAAAAGCACATCTACCTAATTGATAGCTTCTTTTTTGTGATGCTAATGTAACATCAGAAAGTGATAAACCTTTTGGAGGAACACCACACTTGTAAGTCCAAAGTAGAAGGTACAAGAAAAAACAAAACATAATCAACAGAACTTCCACAATCTTTAAGGATTTTCTTCATCAATTAACTGCACTTTATTGTTCTTACTGTACTCTACAGTTTTGTTTTAGTAGAACTACATGGAGTACAGAGTTTTAAACCGCTGTGATTTCTACAATATATAGCATTGAAATGTATAGAGTAAATGTCCAGCTACAGAACGAACCTCAGTATATTCAAGGTGAGAATTTACATGCAAAATATATTTCTAAATTTCTCCTATTGCACAGAAGATAACCCAGACATTCAAATCTGCAATCTCTTTCATCTTGAATCTGACACCAAGGGAGCAAACTACCACATCACAATCACCGCTTCTTCCTTCTCAATAAAAAGACTTCTGTGCATTGAATTTTTTTTCCCTTCATCTTTTTTGGTCTTTGTTTTATCTGTCAGTCATTACAAATTTGTTTTATTCTTCTCCCCAATATACTTTATCATGGATGAGTTTGCATGAACTGTATCTCTGCAGCATTTGTAACTTTCAAACAAAGAGTAATAGGATTCACACACCTACACCTATAAGAAAGACCCCAGAATGGTTTCTTTTAAGTAACAGCAGTTCACTGTAAAGGCAGCAGAAAAAAAATGAAAACAAATAAAGCATAATAAAGACTACTTTTCTGTTGTCTTTAGAGAAAACATATTACATGAAACATTTTCCTGTAGATTAAGGAAAAATACAGTAATTTATGGGAGTGATAGCTACCAACTAGGGAGAGGGTTTTGCACGGGGCGGGGAGGTTGTTGTTTGTTTGTTTGTTTTAGGCTGGGGTTCAAGAAAGTCCAATAATCCATTCTACAAGTTGGACCTGTAGGAGACTTTGACACCCTCCTTTGCAGAAGGCTGTTCAGATTAAGCTGATGGGAAATGACAGTACACTGTCAGAAGTCTTTTAAAGACACAACTCCACCAGGAAAGCACTGCTTAGATTGTGTACTTTTTAAATTATGCCGCAACTCAACAGGATTTAGCAAAAATGTGCATCTTTTGGCTAACACTTTAATCACATTAGCACTCAAAAGTAATCAACAATAATAACAGCAAAACCACAGAGGCTTTTTTTTTTTGTGTGTTTTTTAGCATATAATGTAGTCAATGTAAATATTAAAATGACTCAAATGTCAATTCACATGTGGATGGTATTAAAGACTTTTCTCAGATGCTTCCAAATAGTCCACTGACAAAAGATCACCAGATACAAAATCTTGCCCATCATCAGTTTGTATATTTGGAGCACAACACCATGTACATTCTTGTAAATTACTTAGGAAAGAAACTTACCCATCCAGTTAAAACTATTAGAAGTGCTAGAAAATGACAGTGATAGTGTTTTTTGATAGCCCAGGTGAACATTTTTCTAGTCATACCAAGTGGGTAGTCCTCCCTACACAAGACTTGAAAATGCATAACTGGGTATAGGTAAGTTAATACAGTTACAAAATACACAGAGATGCTCAAAGACTTGTTATCACCCAAGGAAAGACACATAAAATTTATCTGAACAGATTTAGATTGATAAACTAACCCCCATCCCCTAATCAGATAAATCAATGCAGTGACCAAGAATCCTTGGCATTCTTGCCTCTACAATGGACACCCTTCTTCCTTTAACAGATGAAGACCTTGCTACTGAGGAAAGAGTAGATAACAGGTTCACTTGCCAAGCTAGAAGCACCAGAATAAATAAACAAACAAATAAATCTGAATTTAGCTTTGCGAGAGAGAATTTCCAGTTCTTTTCGACACAGTAAAAAACTGTTACAGCAGCCACTGGAGGGAGGACTTGGTATTAGAATGAGGATGAAACAAGCACACAGTATTTTATGCATTGTTTGTGTGAACATAGCATTTTGTTGAATCCCTCACTGATATTTGTTTAAATGACAAACAGAAGAAATTAGATGAGAGGGTTGGATTTCCTTTCTTTGACAGACAGGTGTCGAATCAACTATAGTCTGATGGTGCAGAAATGAACAGTGGGAAAATTATAAAGCTCTGTGAATGGTTGCTTATAGGCAAATGCAGGAACTGCAGTTTATTCTAGGCATCAGTTTCAAGCCCCAGTGATCTTCAACTGCATACACTGACCACTCCACGTAATTCACAAATACCATCAAGTTTCTCGCAATAAATAATTTTAAATGTGTTATTCTGCACAATTACTTAGATTATTCTTTTAAAAACATCTTTTCTGTGATTGTTTTTTGCATTAGCTACAGCAAGCGTACTTCCTAAAAAACAAGTTGCTGTTTCACCTGAAGAAATTTTTGCAGTGAATAAGTTTATTGCCAAGAGTATGCATACTTATTTGTATATCTTGCTTTCCCATACAAATTTAAGATATTCTATCACAAAATATCTTATGCATATTCTGTGTCTCTTCAACTCAATGCCCAGCAATACTTAAAATTTGACAGCAGAAATATTCTCATTTCATGGTTTCACATGAGACAACAAAGCTGCATTTTCATCATACCCCTATTAATGCAACTAATTAAAGAACTATTAAAAGAACTACTAAAGAACCAATAGATCCACAAACAAATGGTCATTAAACTTAAACCAAACCAAAACCAACCAAATCCAATACTTTTGCACACTTAAGGGAATATACCTACATATTTCATGTTCTTGTTTGTGAAGTGGTACTGGAAGTTTGGACCACCGAGCTTGTGATTGTCTAACAGTGCTAGTCTTCAAACTAGACACTGTGTCATATATTCCCACTCTGAAACAAAGGCACACATACACAGATATCTACAGACTTCAATTATTCTTCATTGTGTAAATGCAGCTAGAAATGTGACAAAAAACATAGTATGTGATTTTGCTCTACATTAGCAATACCTGAAATTAAGTCAATGCTACAAATGTTCCAAATAAAGGCTATAAATAATTGTAGTGGTAACCCACCACAAGTGCAACTTAAGAAGAAAACCCACAAGTATTTTCAAATAGCTCAAGTCTATCAAGTTCCTCTGGACATAATCTGAACAGGAGTCATCAGAATGCTTCTTTGCATTACACTGCTTTATTAGAATACAGTTGAATTAGAGTGTCTGTAAACTGACACCCCAAGCAAGCTAGGGACAAGTATGGGTTAGATTTGTGCAATGTGGCTGATGACTAAGACCCAGTTTTTCTTCAAAGAGATGGCTGGGTGACAGTTTGGCTCTAGTCCCTTCTCTATTGGCTCAACAAAGCAAAAAATACATACTTTAATCTTAGCAGTATTTTCTGTCTAATTAGATTTTATCTATTCCTGCTTTTAGGGCACTACAGATGACATCAGTAACAACTGCTTCAATTAAGGTTGTACTTCACTTCCTTCAGTTATAAGACCCTATTTTCAACTGCTTATAGGTTTGCCAAACTTCAGCTCTGAAAGCCAATTATTTCCAGTCTGCTTTAGACTAAACGGTTTTGAAAAAGTTCAGCTAAAATGTCTACATCTTGTATAAGAAGAAGGTTCAGAGACAGTATCTTCTGCTCAGTTCTGCTGATGTTAATGAGCAGCTACAGCGTCTCCATGTTGTGGAGATGGGAAATTTAGCCAGAGGATCAGATTAGCAGGGTGTGCCTCTTGCCATTACCCTTAAAACATGCCCAGATCTGCTCAAGTAAAAATTGCCTTTTGCACACATTTAATGTAGACTTATTAGGACTTACCAGAATTTCCAGAAAATTTACCTCTTTGCCAAGAGCATACTCCATACAGCTGCGAAAAGCCAGAGTGAAGATGCACAGGAGGGGAGTAATAAATGCTAGAAGAGCAGGATCTTTAACCACTAGGATACAAAGAAACTGGCAAGGATCCCAAAGTCCTGGAATCTCAGTATGTCTTTGCATTCTACCAAACAGTGGTGGAACCTGCTGATAAAGTACATGACTGCAGCTGACATTAAAGGTTGATTTGCTTGCACAGCAGCTACTTGCCAGTGTTTTTACCCCATAGGCTCAAAAAGCAGAGGACTATGAGCCATATATATGTGTCCCAACTGTGTCAGTAACTCAGTTGTTCACACCAGGCAGAGTCAACACGACTGCACACACTGAAATTTTAATTATTTCAGTTTAACTTGAAATGCTGAAAATGACCTTCATAAACATATGCACATAAACTTGATCAAATAAACATGTCAAAAGAATACAAAAAGAGGCAGCACAACCTCAATATGGCCTCTGGGAGGTTTACAACATGATGATCTTATCAACCAAACATGAGGTGCAAAATGATCATCAAGAAATCTTGTGTAGCAGCAATAGCTTTGAATACACGTACTGGTTTTGTCTGTGATAGAATTAGTTTTCTAGTAGGGGGCTATGTTTTGGATTTGTGGTGGAAACAGTGTGGGTGACACAGGGATGTTTCGTTCCTGCTGAGCAGTGCTGACACAGAGCCAAGGCTTTTTCTGCTCCTCACCTCACCCCACCAGCGAGCAGGCTGGGGGGGCACAAGGGGTTGGGAGGGGACACAGCCGGGACAGCTGACCCCAGCTGACCCAAGGGATATCCCACACCGTATGGCGTCATGCTCAGCACATAGAGCTGGGGGAAGAAGAAGGAAGGGGGGGATGTTGGAAGTGATGGCGTTTGTCTTCCCAAGTCACCGCTACACGTGATGAAGCCCTGCTTTCCTGGAGATGGCTGAGCACCTGCAATTCTTTATTTTGCTTTGCTTGTGCAAGCGGCTTTTGCCTTCCCTATTAAATTGTCTTTATCTCAACCCATGACTTTTCTCACTTTTCCCCTTCCGATTCTCTCCCCCATCCCACCTGGGGCAGGGGAGTGAGCAAGAGGCTGGGGGCAGCATGGCTGCCTACAGCAGTTAAACCACAACTACACATAATGCAATACTCTCTTAAATATGCAGAATATCAGTAAGTGGATAGAGAACCATACTTCTGTTGAGGCAGATGGATAGTTATCTACTGAATCAGGCAAGCAATTCTGGGGACAGAAAAGACAGATTGGATATTAGGAAAAATTTCTTCACGGAAAGGGTAGTCAAGCATTGGAACAGGCTGCCCAGAGAGGTGGTGGAGTCACCATCCCTAGAAGTGTTCAAAAAACGGGCAGACGTGGCACTTTGGGACATAGTTTAGTCCAGTCTACCCTTAATTGGTTTATTGTGGACTTGGTAATGTTAGGTTAATGGTTGGACTGGATGATCTTAAAGGTTTTTTCCAACCTAAACGATTCTATGATCCTATGATTAAAAAGTGATCCTGCAGTGAAGGCAGGACAATACTGCCTGGGAGAACTGTGTTCACAGGAGGAATATGCAGGCGTTCTTGCAGAATACTCCAGTCCTCAAAACCGAAACGTTCTCCGATAGCCTCATTTTGCATATTTCCCATTTTCTGGGCATTCAGTCTGAATTATTTCCTTCAATGCTCAGAACTACAGACCATTGGATTCCTGTTTTAAGAAGAACTTTGAAGAATCTTCTCTAGCTTTCCCAATCTCCGTACCCAAGATGAGTGTACACTGATGAGCAGGACATTAATTTCAAGATGCCTTTCACCACCACCTTCCTCTAAAAGGCCAGTAAGAATCCTCCAAAACCAGCAGATGCTAGCAAAAATTCAAGGAATTAATGTTTATGAAGAACTAACACCCTGCAATTGAAGCCTCAGAAGAACCCCATGTAATGTGTAATAATGCTATATTCAGTGCAAGATTTGTATTGAGTTGTTTCAATAGTACATGGGGCTACATCTCAGCTGATGAGGACAAAAAGAAATGTTGATGCAATGTAATTATTTGGAAAACAGTGAAATGTTCTTTAATTACAGAATCAGACCTTCCTGTCAGTGTACGTTGCAAGGATGAGTCACAAGGACTTGGCATGATGCTACTTCATAATATACCTGAAATTGCCCTGTGATAGCTTATAAAAAACCTGTTTTGCATGAGATTTTAAGATGATTGTACTAGACTGTTGATTTTAATGGGATTCTGGCTTGAAAGATGGGGTGGAGAAGACTGACTCTCAGTAGCCTCATCTCTGTACATACTAAGCAGTTACAGGACAAAGCCAGAATTTTTAATCTTTTTTTAATGTCATCTTCTCTCAAGCAATCCCATGGGTCAGCTGGGAGAGAAAGAGGCCTCTGAACACAGAAAAACTAAGACTATGAAAAGAGCCTTCTCTTAGGACAGACACCAAAGTAATTTGCAGGACAGCTACAGAAGAGGAGAGAAAGAGAGAGACTGGAAAACTCTAGGGGAATGATTTCTGCTTAGGCTACCATCAAAAGCTGCTAAAAAACCCTAGACATATGCATATGCATACTTGAAAATCACTTTTTTCCTCTCCCCCTTTGCTCTTAAATAATAGTGCGACTTTCAGAAGGGTTGTCTGCTGTTAATGGAAGAGTCCTGAAAAGAAACCAGACAAATTGGCTGGAAATGCAGTGAATCCAGGTGTGTAGCCCAGATCCTCATACACAGAGTGGTATTGCTAATTCTACTCCAGACTCCACGCTGAGGAGGTGCACAAAAAGAGACCGGGGAAAGGCAAGAGGTGCATGAACTTTCTATGACACGTTTCCTCCAACACCTTCCAGAACGTGCACACCACCCCACTTGACTACTCTGCACCTAACACACATACTCTGATGACAAAGAAGTATACAAAAGAGATGGATGCTATGTAGAATCAAATCATGCACAACTGAAATGAGCATGCAGGGCTACTGAAGACATCAGTTCATCATCAAGATACCTTATTTCAAAATTAGACTAAAATACTCCGAGTTCACATAGTGTACGTACCTCCTCTTTGCAGCAGCATCTGCCTCAAGAAATCTGCCTTACAGTTCTGCCCACAGCTTTTCCTGCTGTAGGACACCTGTTTCTTCTATTTTACCATTTCTCCCAGCTTTACTAATACAGTATCTCAACTGTCTTTGCTCTGCCCTCTTACCTGAGAGGCAGCACATGCTATTTGGCCAGCTGAACCAAGAAGTACTGCTTCATTTCAACTAACTGGCAGGCAAAGCAAATAGCCCCGTGAAACACATGTAGTCCACAGATTTGCTTCTACTGGATTGTCATAAAGCAGCACCACATTATAACAGATATATAAATGTGACTAATGTAAATACCTCATTCTTTTATCTGATATTTAAGATTAACTTGATCTAACAGCTCTAACCATGGCATCATAGAGCAGTCTAGGTTGGAAAACATCTCTGGAAATGATCTGGTCTCCAACTTTCTGTTGGACTTTACTTCATTAGGCCTTACAGGGCCTTACAACAGGTAAGCCAGGGTGCTGGCCAAGATGAGCCTTCAATATATTCGGTTAGGGAGATTCCACCATGCCTTTGAGGAGCTTACTCCAATGTTTAATATTTCTAACAGATTTTCTTTTTCTCATACCCAGATGAAATTTCTCCTCTAACTGTGCATCCTTGTCAACAGAAAACAACTCCTCCCCCATAACTACCTTCTAGGTATTGGATGACTGATGAAATCTCTCCAAGCCTTCTCTCCTCCACAAACTTCCTTGAACCTTTCTCCAAATGTTGAGTTCTCTAACATGCTAATCATCCTTCTAACAAACTAATCATCCTGGTGGCCACCTGCTACACCTTCTCCAATTTTTCAGTGTCTCTACTGAAATCAGGGGGCAAACCCGACACAGCACTCTAGGTACGCTCTTACCAGTACAACCAACAGAGGACTCTGTTTGCCTTCACTGCCACAATGGCACAGTGCCATCGTTGAGCTTGCCATCCAACAGCATCTCCAGCTCCTTTTTGGAAGAGCTACATCCCAGCCAGCCATACCCCAGCCTGCGCTGCTCTTTGGGAATTATACCTTTGTCAGTGCACAACTTTACAGGTATCTTTGTTAAACCTTAGGCAATTCCTGCTGGCCTAGTCTTTCACTCTACATGACAGATGACTGCTGTGCACAAATACAGATGATAATTATGACAATGAATCTGGCAGTTTCATTTGCACCTGTGAACTCCAGAACTAAAAAACAGGAGGACAACTGTTCCCGTTTTATTCTGGATCCTTTTGCCATATGTATTAATAGCTTTTATTTGCCATGCTATTAAGCAAAGTTATGTAAACACAGTCCTTGAAGAAGTTAAATTCTACCTGTTACATGAACTACTTCAATGAGGTTGAGCAGATGTATCAAATGGTTTGGCTTAGCCTCAAGCCTAAACGCTCTTTCCTAGTAGTAACAGCTCCAAGACAACAGCTAAAGAAATTTCAACAATCATTCTAAACTAACCCTGTAAAATTCTTTGTCTATTTTGTGGAAAACATTGCATTTCCTACCAGTTTGAATGAATCCCTACTAAAGAGGACAACCGTCTTAAATTTTGTAGGTGCAGAATGTGTGACAGAGCAGAGTTCACCCAAGTACTGCCAAACTCAAAGATGCAGATAAAAGCAGCAGATGAGTAGGAAGAAAGAGACTGGAGATGCAACTTAGTTTGACAAAAAAGCATCACAATAAATTAATGATTTTTCCTTGGAAGGTTCAGTTTCAGGCCAGATGGGCCCACAAAAATCAATCAGAATGACCTCCTGTTAAACAGAGGCCTTTTATTTCTTTCAGCTACCAATCTCTTAGACCAGTAACTTGAGTTTAACCACAACAGTTCTTCCAGAAAGGCATCCACTCCCAAATTCAAATTATTAAGAGCTAAGGATTCCATCACTTGTTGTGACAGTCTGAAAGCTAGTCACTGTCTTTCGTACTTTATTTCCAGTTTGAATTACTCTGGCTTCAAGCTTCAGTCACTGGTTATTACAATGTCTTTCTAGGTTAAGTTTTGTCTCTCTATTTTTCCCTTACTTGATTAGATGCTACAGTCAAGCCCTCTCTCTTTCTTCTGGCAAACTAAACAAGTTTAATGGAATCTCCTTCTATGAAATTTTGATTCCAACTCAAAGTAATTTTCTCCAGTTTCTCTGTCCCCTTCCATTTTTTAAATCCCAACTGACAGCACTACACAAGTCAAACTCCATAGGACAAACACTGCTGGAGTGGCAGCTTCTAAGGAAGTTCCCCGATTTTCCTATCTCCTTGTTTCAGTTCTGAAATCCTGAACTGCTCTTTCAACTTAGTTTTTTTAGACTGTAGGCCTAACTGGCCAAATAACTGGACAATTCCAAATCTATTCTTTACTCTTTATCATTTTACCAATCTTGGGTTTAAAACAAATGTTACTAGTAAGAATTTAACATTACTTCCCAAGATCACTCCTAAGCAGTATTTACGGAAGACTACCACTCCTAAAAACCGTTACTTAAAACTTTTTCAGAAAGACATTAAGTGCCTTGTGACATGGCTATGTTACTGATACTAAACAGTCTTGAAGTCTGAATGAGACTTATCTTAAAGTACTCCTTTTACAAAATCTTAAATCTATTACACTGAAGCAGTAACTGTAATCAAGCAAACCCATTATCTGAACAGAGTTCATTCTGTCATTTAGTTATTTATTAACAGAACTTTCCAATAGGATCCCCATATTTTACCCAAGTTGTGACAGTCAGCTAAACAATCTATTATTGTCTGGATTGAGCCACTGTCTTCTACCAAGTATTGACACACCATCAGCACTTTTCTCATCTTCTAGGATTTCCTTATCATTCCAAATATTATGTAAAATGCATAAGAAAAGAATGCCTTTAAAACCTCTTTTACCATTCTTTGGGTCAACTTAAATAAATAACCACTCTCAGAAAAGACAATGACTAACCGTTAAGTCACAGGAATTAGTGGAGTCTTCATAAGTCTTTCATACTGCGATTAGATACCCTTTTAGAAGGAATTCTGCCGTTAAACACAACCTTGATTTGAATAGTGTGGTAGCTGAAAAATCTAACAGCTACAGCAGAGTTTATTGATAAAAGAACAGTAATTACAGGACAAGGGTAAACAATCCATTGCATTATTCTACCTTGACGTCACCTTATGATCAGATGGACAATGCCTAATCCTAAAAAGTCATGTAAACAAAATACACACGTAGAAAGTCTGTCCACGTTAAAGTTCGTATTTTTATGTCAACCTCTACAGCAGCTGATCATACTGCTTCCCGAGACTACACAAGAATTAACACAAGAAAAGCAGACATACATTACACAGTGTGTTGCATGGAAACAATATGAACCAGCATCAGCCTCAATGAATGTAACAAGAGACTCCTGAAAAGCACATTATAGGCAAACCAAACATTTTCTCACCTAACTGACAATTTTCAGTAAAATTTGCACTGAAACAGCACCACCGTTAAAGTATCCTTACATAAACAAACCCTCTTTTTTTGTAATTAAATGGAAGCTGTACTGAGCCTTATAAGGTCACGTTAGCAGTATAAACACAGGACAAAATGAATCTGCAAAGAAAAATATCAAATCAACTACCAAGAACAATTGCAGCACAGCAAAAAATTGTTGCAAGAATCCACATGATAATGTAGCCAACCCTCCAATCCTTTATGTTTTTAACCTACTCTCAAATGAAAGCAGAAGAAACATTTCAGTTACAACAGCTTAAAGATATGACACAGTCTGAAGAAGCAAGAACCTTTTGTCCCAAATTCCTTGTGCTGGAGAAGGAGGAAAAGGGAAGAAAAAGAAAATCTTAGAGAAACCAAAAGTTTCAGACTCTCCATGCTTTGTTACTAAATTCTACTCTAAACCTTGAAAAAGGATACAGAAAAAAAACCAAGAAAATGAGGGGGAAAAGTAGATGGAAAGTAACTTAAAAAACCCCCCAACACCTTGTTAATAAAACATCAGCAATGCTAGACAAAATATAGACTTAGTTGACATAAATGAAGTTTAGCAGACCTAGTACAAATCTGGAAGGTGACACAAATAAAAAAAGAAAAAATGGGGAGAGGGACTGAGCTTTGTCCTTGGAGTCATTCGAACCTAAAAGCACCTAAAAGCTTAAGCAGCATGAACTCCACATGGAAAATTGTTTTAAATTAGGACTCAAGTGCTTTAAAACCAAGCCCAGTATAGCAGAGGAATATTATTTTTATATTCCTGGTAAAACGTGTCTTAACTAGCCAAGTGTTTAACTACCATGAGAATTAGGTATAGGTTTCAAACTAAATAGAAAGCAACTACCAAGGTAAGTCTATACCTAAAAATTACTCAACTTCAAAATATTTCTCAATCTTGCAAGAATCAGCTGAAGCAAATTTCTCCATTCCAATGGATACACCTTTTGTGTTACTGTGTCTGAAACTTCACAAAACATACTGAATATTATTTCAAGCTACTATAGTTTTGAAAGGGAAAAATCCACAATTTAGAATAAAGTAGTGAATATTTTCAAGACTATATATCTAACGTTGCTCAAAAGTTTAAAATGAGACCTGAAGAAACAAATTAGTGAAGATGATCCTGGCAACGACATCCTGGGCTGCTTTAGGAAGAGTGCTGCCTGCAGGTTGAGGGACATGAGCTTTCTCCTCTACTCTGCACTGCTGAGATGCATCTGGAGTGCTGTGTCTACTTCCAGACTCCCCAGTATGACAGAGATGTGGACATACTGGAGCAAGACCAGTGAAGGGCCACACTTTTAAGGGCCCAGAGCATCTGGTATCTGAGGAGAGGCTGAGACAGCTGGGAGCATTCAGCCTGCAGAAGAGAAGGCTCGGGGGAGGTGCAAAGGAATCTTACCAATGCCTATTAAATGCCTGACGAGGACAGGAAAGACCACTGAGCCAGAGCCTTCCTAGAGGTGCCCAGTGACAGGGCAACAGGCAACGAGCACAAATTGGATGTTTGAACGTAAGGAAAAGCTTCCTAACTCGAAGGGTGGTCAAAGACTGGAACAGACACCCAGAAGTTACAGAGTCGCTATGCTTGGAGATACTCAAAACTTACTGAATACAGCCCTGAGTAATCTACTTTAAGTGACCCTGCTCTGGGTACCGGGGTTGGACTAGACAATCTCCAGAGGTCCCTGCCAATCTCAACTGCTCTGTCATTCTGTGAAGGTAAGAAAAATTAGAAGTGCACAACAAACGAATATGCAAAAAGTATGTCTGTCTGTGTATATATATATACACACTTAGACATATGTTAGTTACCTCCCACAACAGGAATGAATGGTTTATAACAAGGGATGTGAGAATCATTATGAGCAGTGTGTGGCTGAGCAAGAATTAGAGCTCGTGGTCTCAGGGGTTTCAGTTTTGTGTTCTTAGGAATTTCTTTCTGACTCTGATTCTTCAATTTGAGTGAAACAGCCAAAATTTACCATCATGAAACTGTCAAAATCCTCAGGGCCACAGCCATGACAAATTTGTGAGAGCTGACAATACTGGATAGTACTCATTCTATTGGCAACCATTCTCTTAAGTGCATTAAAACACCTTCAAGCTAGTTAAAATCACCCTGCAAAGGAGTAAAACCTGAAGTGTCCCTACTGTGCTGTCCACAGATGATAGCATATGCTTAATATGTGTGCCTTCCTTACCCAAAGACACGATAAAAACGTTGTCAAGTCTACAGGTATCAGGAAATACCAAAATTAAGGTTGCCTGCACGAACTTAGTTCAGCACCCATGCACTAAACTCCCGTCTTATACAAAAAACAATGTGGAGAAAATAAAAACAAAGAGGAAAGTCACCTCATTCTCTCCTACTTCTCTAAGTTAGTGTCATCTATATCTAAGTTTCTGTCCAGTGCAGTCTTGTTTACATTCTTTTAAAAAAAATACCCACAATGAATACTCCACAAACTCCCTAAAGTTAGGTTCACATTGTTAGCTAAGTTTGCACTTGAACCTCATCTTGGGCCTCACTGGACATCCAAAGCATCGGACCTCCTGCCTTTTGCTTTGCTTCCCCCAGCTGTGGTTAACAGCCCCGAGGAACAGAAGGCAAGGGTAAACCTCCCCCACCAAAGCTCAAGTTCTCCTCTCCATGCAAGGTGGGTGGTAGAGCACATTCTCCAGCTACTACAGAGAAACCACATCCCCCAGTATTACTGGCAACTAAACTACCCTGTTTGACACAGTATGAGTATTTTGGCTGTAAAAAACAGAAATCTATTCCAATGTCATACCATGCTTCTCAGGAGAATATTTTTCCTATCTTTTGCCACAGCCCTTTACTTTCTGACAGTTAGGAATTTTATGCCTTTTCTCCTTGCAGCATCCCTTCCTGTACCCGGAGACTGCTGTCATGTCTCTCTTAGTCTCCTCTAGTCTGAGCAAACTACTCTTTCCACCTTTCCATGTTGCACCTTTTTTTCTAGACTTGGGAAGATTCTCATTGCTTTCCCCTGGAAGACTCTCCCATGGGCTCAAACCATTTCTTAAATGTGATGCCCAGAACTGACGAAGCCCAAGCAATGTGTAGTAGAGTGAAATTATCATGTGACATGTTTAAATATGTCCCTTCTAACTATACATCCCAGAAGAATGATTACCCTTATTGCAACAGCACAGTGCTACTGACGCATGTTCAGACTATGATTCACCTAAAAATCTGGGATTCTTTTTTCTACAATTATTGCTGGTTTGTATTTATGTAGGGAACTATCTAATCTAAGCACAGTACTTTGCATTTGTCCTTTTAAATGGCATTATTTCTCTTACGTTGTTTCTCTAATTTTTCTAAGCCATTTGAAATTCTAAATTTATTCTTCACAGAACTTGAATCCTCTCCCAGCCTGATACTCTCTGTAAAACTAATAAAGGTACACTCTACGCCATCATCATCCAAGTCATTAACAAAACAAAGGCATAATCACATGGGGTTTTTTCTTCCACTGCACTTCTGCCTTTGTCAATGTGTAGAATGAAGGTGCTCACTTGATAAGAAGCTATGCAGTTTTTTGTCTGACCTTCCTCTCTTCAGCTGTAAGCATGACCCTAATGTTTCTCCCATCCTCAATTCATCCTCCCCCATATTTAAGTGCCTCTCAATCATCCTCTCCTATTTCTCTCACAAGCTCCCAGTCCCACTCGGCCTCATTCCACCCTGAGAATGGGGGTGCCATTCCACTCCCTCCCCAAGCTGTCCTCGTTCACCCTTTCAAATGGTTTCACAGAGACACCACCAACTCAACTTCTCGTTCCAAACTTCATCTCATCCACTCTACTCCAGTCCCCTGGGTTCATTCATCCTGCCATTACAGAGCAGGCATGGGAATAACAAAGCCACCAAGTGTTTTCCTCAGACCAAACTCCCCATTGTCCACTTGCACTGGTCACCCTCACCACAGTCCAGTGTTGAAACAAGCACACTTGGCTGTCCTGTGGTGCTGGTGCACGTGTCCCAACAACAAAAAGGGCACAGCACGTCTTGTACAGGTAGAATCACTGGACATTATTTACAATCTAAAACTGAAGTTGGTACCTGACCCAAAAGTAGACTTTGCCAAGTATCGCGTTTCTTGTCCACAACACAGAGGCACCACACCACAGCATTACGTATGCTGGAAGGGACCTTTGGAGGCCAATTTGTCCAGACTCCTGAAAAAGCAGGTCTTTATCAGAACAGGCTGCTTAGGCACTCATCCAGTCAAGTTCTGAACATGCGCAACGATGGCAATTCCACAACTTTATCCTAATTTCTATGACTACTTAAGTATTCACCAGAAAGAAAGACAAGGAGAACAGAACTAACAGAACAAAGAATGAAAAGACAAAAATTTTAAAAAATCTTTAATTGCCCACAGAATGATGTTGGGAAGATAATGAACTCAAAGCACTCCTGCAGGAACGTACGTTCAACCTATCTGATAATAGTGAAGTTGGTGGGATGATTCACATGAACGTAATGCTAGAAATCAAGAGATATAACCTATTTAGAAAGAGCAACAATGGAGAACAAATGGCACTGTGTGCCAAAAATGTCACTGTCTGTTTCTGAGTCACTGACAACAGCAAATCATGTCTTAAGGAATAAAGTACAAGTCAGGATACTAGCTGGGGTTTGCTACAGATAGGAAATCTCACATAGCATGGTGGTTAAGCATCTATTGCATCTTGTTGGAAATAAAAGTTTCATTATCACAGTGGACATAACACCGAGTGAGATAACCTGGAGCTTTCATGCTGCCATTATCAGAACACGCTTGAAATTTCTAAAAATTGAGGACAATTTCTTATGCTGAGAAATGTTAAATCCAACCCAAGGGAAAGCTGTGTTCGACTTCATCTGGACAGATAACAAGTATCCCACTGTGTCATAGAGAACAAATACAGAACAAAGACCATTCCTGCCCCCAGGTCTTAGAATCAAAGGACATATTCCTAAACACATCTTTGCAAAATGACTTAAGCAGTCCCACCCCCTACCCACGCTACCCACTCGGCTGTGCTGACAGAACTGTTTGTACCGATGCATCGCAAACCGGTTCAGGGAGTCAGATCTGAGTTACACCAGAACAGGGACCTGATCTGACTTAAAACTACCTTCCTTTCTTTGCGCCCCTCCTTTTTCTTTTTTTATTTTTTTTTTAAAGACTATACTTTTAACTTATCAATTCTGAGATTCAGTTCACCACCTAGTACAAATGAAGTGACCAAACAAGGCAGGAACATACAGCTGCTGCATGAAAACTTTTTAGCCTGATTTGCCAGCATGGGCAAGAAAGAAATAGACAAAACAAAAGAAGGACTCAATCAGTGATCATTGTGATAGGTAACAATTTCTTCTTCTAAATTTCAAACTCTGCTATTCCAAAATACAAACATGTAAAATTAAGTATCAAGAAACCTCCACTAATTTTTGACTTACTGACTGGCACGTATCAAATGCAACTTTGCATTTATAATAGCTTTATTGATTTTGATAGCTCTGCTTGCTCTGAAATGTTTCTCCTTGGCTTGGAGGAGGGCAGCTATGTTAACACAGCCTTGCAGCTTGGTAGTTATCAACATACAGATACACAATTCCCAGTTGCTCAGATTTTATTTCAGAAGATTTAATTGTATACTTCAGTGGGGACATACTCTTCCACTACACGGACTATTATTCTTCAAGAGAGATACAGATTGTGTGCATGAGCACACCTATTTATCCCTCATTTCACCGTATTTCCATAATGCCTTTATGTAATGGCTCTCTCACTACCAACTCCTCCCGTTAACGCATTTCTCCTTTGAAAATACTTCCAGTTTTGTTTTCGACTGTGGTGTCTGTTTTTATTTAAATCTAGTCCACTTATCCAACATCTTATTTCTTGAGATGGGTTTATAACACGTATGTTCTGCAAGAGGAATTACATGCTCATTTATTAGAAAAAAAGCTGGATGGTTTCAAGGTTGCTTGGTTATACTCTAGTGCTTAGGACAAGAAGGAAAAAAGCGAAGAAAGAATACAGTTTAGCACCTTCTTCAGTTAAACAAGGAGACCGAGATTTGCATGTATTACACGCTAATGGTGCTATGCATAAATATGACAGTCACTCAAACGTGTATTTTGAGGTTTTGTGAAGCCTGGCTTGCATGACTGTAAAAGAAACTATAACCACTATGTTATCTGTCAGGCTTGGTCTTTGACACAAATTCAAGACAACCCAGAGCATACCTGGCACACTGACAACATGATCCATCAGAATCACCTTGTCCATCTTCTCAGACAAGCAGTTATTACTCTAAAACCTAGACAGTTTTCCTTCAAGCACAGAGGTATACAGTGGCTGCAAAGTACAACTGAGCTATTAACTCCCAGCATGCAGCAGAAATAAAACAAGAATGAGGTCCGCTATACCTGTTCCCAAGCCAAAATATACTTCAGTTAAGAGATGACGAGAAACAGGAGAACCCATTTTTCCTGTGTCCCACCAGGAGCTTTCGTGACGCACGCTGCATAAAGCTGATAGAGTGAAGAAAGCTCAGTAGGCCAGCAGAGTACATATGTTGCAGCTGAAATGTCCAGAGAATTCAAAACAAATATCTTAAAAGATTTAATTGCAAGTGGAAAATGGCAACTTTATGAAGCTTATAATTCAGACAAATCCAGACTAGCTGTCTTGGGAAATAGTTCACAATTTCCAAAGCTATCTTCCTATTAAATTTCGTATTTCTTATCTACACCTTGGAGATGGCTAGGAGTACTTAAGAGTAATCAAGAGTATTTTCAATAGTCATAAACATTTTTCAGCATATCCCCTCAAAAAAATATTTAGCTTAAACCTTGACCTGAAATTGGTAATAAACAAGAAAACTTCCTTGTGAACAACTGATAATGAACTAAAAAAACATGCAAAAACTTGAACAATGTGATATGATGGGTCTGACTTTAAATGCACAAGCATCAAGAAACGAACACTAACATTCAGTATCACCAGTGCATCAGGTATGGACTTGCTTCCCGTCAACATCAGAACTGGCTAATTTGCAGTCCTATTGACGTGTGCAGCTAATTCTTATTTTAACCATTATCTCTCTTTCTAGACATATGATAAAAAAAATTTTCTTTCATTTGCCTGCCTGAGAAGCAGACCTATTTGCTGACAGAAGAGTGTCCTAAATTTACCACCATGTTAAATATACTGGATTCAGCTATATTTCCTAAGACAATACTTATTTCAGGTAAGTTCAAAAATCAATACTTCCAAGACTCAAATGTCTATATAGCAGGCTTAGCACAAGCTGGTCCCTTTCAATTTCTGCTTGGCAACAGGAAGCTGGAAGAATACAGAAACTACAGTAACTGTAAAGCATAAACACCTAAAATTAACCTGATAAATGCTACACAGTTCATCTTTCCTCTTTGGATACCCGCTCCCACAGAATATAAACTGCAGTTCCAGACAGGTTCCATCAAGCTGGAAGTCAATACTCTCCAGGAGAGTGTAACAGGAATAAAAGCGGTTACAGGGAGACTGCACTAACCCACAGATCAGGACACCGTCCTCACCAGCAGCATCATTAATAATTAACTCACAGGAGGAGACTGCTCAGGAAGCTGGTAGAGGGGCTTTCACCACAGCCAGTTGAAGCACCAGGTGACTCAGGCTGTAGATCTGCTGAAGCCCACACAGTACACTTTCAGCCCCTCACCTTCTTCCAGCCCCTCCGCTCCAGCCACAGTCCCACATCCTTTCTCATGATGGCACTCACGCTAGCGAGTGAACTGATGCAACGAGAAAGGAGCGTGTTACATCTCTAGTTCTGTATCAGCTGGATCAGCTTCCTTACCTGGCTCACTATGCAGCCAGCTAATCTCTCATACAGCCAGGAGGGAGGGGGCAAGCAGAAGAGAGGAGGCTGCCCCTTCCAGCAGCAGGGATGCAATGTGAACGGGCTGTGAAACAGCACCCTGGGTACTCCGTTAACAGGGTGGTTCTGTAGCTGGAGGGAAATGACTTGTGGGTCCCAGCCTAATTCCCAGAAGCTGTCAGCCATAAAACAAAAATCACTACCAAAACTGGTACTAGCAAGTATGTGATTGTGAGCTGAGCAGAAAGGCAAGGATTATACAAAACTGAATGCTCTACCTTTTCACCTTCCAATAAGACTTGGTCATACCACAAGAACAGTATAAGGAATACCATGAGTAGTTAAACATTAAGCTCTCAGAGTCCTCACTCCGGAGTCTTCCTCTCAAAAATAAGGAACTGTGTATATATACATAACACACATTCTAACCACAGCACTTAAAACACTGAACAACATCCATGAAAAATAACCATTTTAAACCCATTAAATTGTACTTCAGGAATTCCACTCAGCGCATATCTGTAAAACTGATCTACAGGCTAAGTAGATATATGTACGACCACACTTATAAAGAGAAAAAAAAGTGTCCTTTAAGGCACAAAAAAAAATTCATAGGGCAGCATTAAATTTCATAAGCAGATGTTTTCATGTCCACTGTTAACCAATTTGTTTCAGTAAGTGAGTGGAAAAAAATAAAGATATTAATTCATTCTTTGTACGTATGCTTTACTTCAAAGAATTCCAGGAATCTATTGTAAATCTGAAAAACTCCTCAGTCACCACAGAACATTGTTCCCCAAAGGAACAGTGGGTCAAATTCAAAGTACCAGCAACAGAGTTGCATTCAGAACTTTTTCTATAGAGCCTGGAATGGACAAAACCCCCAAAGTCAGCACTGAGTCTTCAGGGGGGAAAAAAAATAAGGTTATGAACTTAAAAGAAAAGAGAACAACAGATAAATCCCTGCTGAGAAGGAGAAGGTCTTCCAAACATTAGCTAACCAGTACATAAAAGGCAATTCAGTAAAAGCCCTGGTCAAGTCAAATAGCAGATTAACATATAGTCATAACTGGCTACGATCACTGAAAAAGCAATCTGAAGAAAACGGACAAAATCCAGGCACCAGTGAGAAAACTCCAATAATTAAAGGTATTTCAGTAAGGCAGACAGCACTCTGAGCATGCACTATGCTTCTGAAATTATGATGCCCTTGTCCACCTCCAGCTGCTCAGTACTGCTGGCCTGCTGGAAGTTTTCATCTCATTCCTACGCCTACCAGCATCTGCTAACCTATTTCAGACAAAAAGAGTCGGGTCAGCTTAAACGCTATTAAATATTACATCTGTCTTAACCCACCACGTTTTGACTGAGGCGCGCTGGGGAGTGCTCAGATTAATGCAGGGGTGGCATGTCAGGCCTCTGGCAGACAGGCAGGCAGTAAGTAACGGTGGTGACTTTGGCAACGGATACAGCCATCACCTGGGGCTTCTGTCTGTGAGGACCAGTACTCTTGTGAGCAAAGAACAGCTCTTCTCTTTTTTTGGGAATAAAGTGAAACAATATCTGAAACACTCAGAACATCAGATTTGTTCAATTCCAAACCCAGAGGAGCATATAAAGACATGCCTCCTGTATTTACATTGGTATCACTCTGTGATACCCTCCAAGCCATTAAGTATCTTCAACTGCTAAGATTTTCATTTTCCATACACAGGAGCATTTTTACCTTTTCCTACATAATTACGAAACACCCCATGTTATGATCCCGCAGGCATTCTCTAGCCAATATGCTATCACCAGGCAGCTTTACTATGGGTAGCATAACATGTTGCCAATCTCTCTCACCCGCAGTCTCATTGACAATTCCAAGAAAATATTAGGGATTACTAAAAGGACCCCTCCTGTTTGCTGTACGAGCGGTATTTATGCTTCTTTGAAGGCGAATATTGTCACCACCCTACTCTTTACTGTGTCACCAAATCACTGTGCAGTTAAGACCAAAGATATCTAGTTAGCTTTGCAATTGCTGTCAATTTTATAATACCTCTTTTGCCAATGATGGCCTGTCCTGACCAAGGTCAGTTACCTGCTTATTCAAACTTTCTACCTTCTCCAAAGACTTCATGCAAAAATAGGGTAAAATGGATGATGCTATGTTTTGTGAAGACTCGCTAAGCCGGCTTACATGAGGCCGAGCAGCTTGGCTGATGTAACACCACAGTTAAAAGTTAAATATCTGGAAGAAAAGTGGTACATTCTCTATCAAATGCTTCAGTATTTAGCTTTGAAAGAAAAAAGAAGCCAACATATCTTTAAAAAGCAAAGTGCATGTTTTTTTGAAAGGAACTATGGATGTGGAACACTGGATGTTTTAGAATAACAAATTTTCAGTTATCTCATTGCCAAACCAAAACCAAGTAACAGTGCTAATTTAATATGAAAAATTATCTCCCTATGTTTACGTCTGGGTGACTCAGAAATGACAAATATTTCACGCTGCTCTCTCAGCTGCCAGACCAACTACAAGAAAGGTCACGCCAAAAAGTTTTCAATCACTTATTAACTAGGAAAGGAACACTCAGAATGGAGATTACCACTCAAGCCCAGATACATTATTAAGTCGGGAGAATTGTGCTCACACAGTCACTTTTTGTCATTTATAACTGTATGGAAAGCTGGCATTAGGTGACAGGGAAAACTGACAAGTCTCGTTTTGTGAAAGCGGCCGACGGGACCAAAAAGCTGCAGCAAGCGCTGTGAGCACACAGTCTGAAGAACGAAAAAAAAAAGCTTTTAAATTGTTCAGAAAATTAGACATTACTATCGCTATCCTCCATTTCCGGTCCATTTGCCGCTCTCGGTGTGGGCAGGCGGTTCCGAAGGCGCAAAGACGTGGAGCGGCTGCAAGGCACAGCGCGGCGGCCGGCGGCGGGGGGCAGGGCGACCGGTCCTGGGGCGAGGGAGACGCCGAGGCCGGGCCCCCCCTTCCCGACCACGGGTTCCCTCAGGGCGGGCGGCACGCGTCTACTTTTAAACCCGCTCCCGCAGTAGGGAGCGGAGCGCCGGGAAGAGGGCGGCGCGGAGAGCCCGGGGGCCCGGCCGCAGGCCGCCACCACCTCCCCGCTCCAACCCCGCCGCCGCTTCAGGCCTGAGGTCGCGACGCCCGCCCGCGGGCCTAGCGCCTTCCCCCGGGGCAGGGCTGACAGGGGGAGGCCGGCCGCCGCCGCCGCCACCCCCCCCGCTCGCCACAGCGCCGGCTGCGGGGCGAAGGCCACTCGCCCCCCTCCCGCCTCAGGGCCCGCCGCCGCTCCCCGCGCCCCTCGCCCGGGGCAGGCCGGGGCCGGGGCCGGAGCAGCGGCCGGGGCGGGCCGGGCCTAAGCACGTACCTGGCGCCCGTCGCCGGCGGGGCGGGGCGGGGCGGGGCGGGGCGGGGCGCGCGCGGCGCCGTCACCGGGGAACGCGCGGCCGCTCCGACCCGCGCGCGGCGCCGCCCGCTCTCCCCCTCCCCCGACTCCAGGGCCACTTCCGGGGTCCGCGCGCGCGGTGACGTCAGCACCTGGGGGCGCGGCGGGGAACCCGGAAGTGGAGAGAGAAGGGCGGAGGCGGCTCCGGCCCCGGCCCCGGCCTGCCATCCCCCTCCGGCCTCATCCCCAGCCTCGGCCCCGGCCTCTGCCCCCTGTCCCCGGCCTTGTCCCCGGCCTTATGCCCTGTCCGCCTCCAGCCTCGGCCCCAGCATTGGTCCCCTGTCCTCCCCTGTCCCCCTCCAGCCTCAGCCCCAGCCTCGGACTCCGTTCTCCCCCATCCACCTCCGGCCTCGTCCCTTGCCTCATCCCCTCTTCCTAAGCCTCGTCCCCCCTATCTGCCTCTGGCCTCGTCCCCGGCCGTCGCCCCCCATTCCTGGCCTTGGCCCCTCAGCCCTGGCCTCATGCCCCTGTCCCCCTCCAGCCTCGGCCCCAGCCTCAGCCACCTGTCCCTGGCCTCATCCCCAGCCTCATCCTCTCATCCCCAGCCTTGTCCCTGGCTGCATCCCCTGTCCCGCTCTAGCCTCAGCCCCTGTCTCATCCCCCTCAGCCCCAGCCTTGTCACCCCCTCCACCTCTGGCCTTGTCCCCAGCCTCATCCCCCTGTCCCTGGCCTCATCCCCCTGTCCTCCCCTGTCCCCCTCCAGCCTCGGCCCCAGCCTTGGCCCCCTGTCCCCAGCCTCATCCCCAGCCTTGGCCCCCTGTACACCCCTGTCCCCCTCTGGCCTCATCCCCAGCCTCAGACCCCATCCTCCCCTGTCCACCTCCAGCCTTGTCCCTGGCCTTGTCCCCTCATCCCCAGCTTCATCCTCCCCCTCCACCTTCAGCCTCGGCCCCCCATTCCAGGCCTTAGCCCCCCCATCCCTGGCTTTGTCTCCGGCCTTGTCCCCCTATCCTCCTCTATCCCCCTCCAACCTCGGCCCCAGCCTCAGCCCTGTGTCCTCCACCGTCCCCCTCCAGCCTTGCCCCCAGCCTCGTCCTGCCGTCCACCTCTGGCCTCATCCCCAGCCTCGTCCCCTCATCCCCTGCTGGCCTTATCCCTGGCCTTGTCCCCCCATCCGCCTCTGGCCCTCACCCTGGGCGTTGCCAAAACATGCCTGAAAAACGTGGCTGAGGGTGGACAGAGCTGCAGGCGCTGGGCACCACTGGCACAGACCAGGCAGGTAATGGCATCTGGAGTGGGGGCTGCTGCACAGCATGCTTCTGGGGTGGTGGATCTTGCTGGGGAGGTGGTGGTTCCACTCCTGAGTTTCCATTTTGATAGCTTAGGAATTTGTAAAAAGAAAAGGTGTGGGATAAAATTTTTCATGCCGGGTGTTTCAGGCATCTTCAGAAATTGGTGAGGACAGTGTTGCATTGGCCTGTACTAAAACAAACACCCCACATGAGTAGTCCCAGCACCCTTGCTCTGGCATGGCAAGAGGAAGTGCATTGAGTTGCATTTCAGGGGTGCCTTGTCTTGCTCCCTTGAAAAACTTTCCGGATTTGGTCAAATGACTGCTGAAAACCTGCATTCTGCAGATACTCATGGAGGTTTCCACCACTCCTGGCTCTGTCAGAACAGGAAGGTTGTCAGCTGTTTCAGTCCCAAGGACAACGAGACAGCAGTGTGCCAGGTGTGCGACTCAAATGTTCTGCCCCCCTTAGCTCCCGGTCACCACTGATGGCCAAATCTGCTGAACTAGAGCCATGGACATGTCTACGTGAGAGAAGATAAAACTTTTCTCACCCAGGTTGCTCTGTCTGCTATGACCAAAAGTGGCAAGCATGTATGTTTTGCTCTCAATGGCTTTCAGCAACACCCAAGGAAAGAATAAGCGAATTTTCTTCTTCAATGGAGAAGATACTATTATGGCGTGGAGAACTTGTCTAGTTACGTTTTATAAATCATGTTTGGTATTTTGAGTTGAGCCACTTGTAGTGAGACATATTTTTCCCTGTATTTCCTCTGTTAGGAAAAAGTGCTGCTGAGATGTCTGTCTATTGATGAGACATTTGGGATGCTACACGACAGTGCTGGGATTCAGGTCGAGCCTGTCAGCTCTGACTGTGATCTGTAGCAGAACTGAAGAACTCAGGGTTGGGGGAGGATATCAGGAGAATCGTTTAATGAACACTTTTCGGTATCTACATTGATTTAAGCACCCTACCCTCTCACTCAACATTCATGCCATCTCTCTTTGCAAGTAGTGCTGGGTTGCAAGGTGAAGCTGGTTAGGACCAGTAGTCAGTATTTTTTGTTGGGTTATTTTTAAGTTGGATCCATTTCTTCATAGAATCATAGAATGCGTTGGGTTGGAAGGGGCCTTTAGAGGTCATCTAGCCCAACCCCCCTGCAGTGAGCAGGGACAGCTTTAACCAGATCAGGGTGCTCAGAGCCCCGTCCAACCTGGCCTGGGATGTTTCCAGGGATGGGGCCTCCACTACCTCTCTGGGCAACCCATTCCAGTGCCTCACCACCCTCATTGTAAAAAATTTCTTCTTTACAGCCAGTCTAAATCTATTCTTTTTGTCCTGTCACAACCCCATCCTTCCTGTAGGCCCCCTTTAAGTGCTGGAAGGTCACAATAAGGTCTCCCTGCAGCCTTCTCTTTTCCAGGCTGAACAACCCCAAATCTCTCAGCCTCTCCTCACAGCAGAGGTGTTCCAGCCCTCGGATCCTTTTGGTGGCCCTCCTCTGGACCCACTCCACCCGTTCTTAACATTCCAACATTTCTTAATCTGTTTCACCATCACCATCTCCATCTCCTGCAGTCCAAATGAAAAAAAACAAAACAAACAAACAAAAAAAAAACCCCCCAAAACCACCAAAATCCAAACAACAAAAATGAACCTGTAGAATGTAGGCATAAGAAACAAGTTTCAGGACCAGCTTGTGTGAGCAGGACAGCTAAAATAAGTGCCTGCCTGTGATCTTGATACAGCACTTTATAATTAGAGATCCAGGGAAGGGTTCAAGGAGGAAAAGTTTATAAAAACAAGGCTGGGGGGGGGGGGGGGGGGCATGGCAGTGGTTTTGGAGATGCTTGACCAGCAAAGAACTATTGACCATAAATTTGAAGCTCTTTGTATTACAAAGAGGTAGCAGGTTGAAAGGGGATGTCTCTGAGTCTTGTTAGAGGACTGACCCCAAATTTCCAAATATCAGTAGTGAAAAGGAAAGAGAGGTAGTGTGTGGCAAACAGTCATTTGCTGGAAGCTGGGCTTTTATCTCCTCTTTGCATGCAGCACCATGGAGTTCTGGTGTCTTTATAGACTTGTGTGATCTATAGTAATACCAGTAATAGGCTAATACTAGCAAAGATATTAATCTGTGTGCTTACTGTTATACGTGAATAAATGGAGTGTTTTGATTCTTCTCCAAAATCTGTCTGATTTCTTCAATCCTCTATGCCTCCTAATGCTATAGCATTCATAGATGGCTACAGATATGTTACTTAAGCCCCGTGTTTTAGACCTCTTTATTTATTGCTTGTTGAATGTCCAGTAAGGTTCTTGAGTTCAATTTTCAGAAATATTAAGTGTGTGTGGTTACATCTGAAATAGATGGAAGCTAGGATTTACCTACCCAAGGTGCTGCAGAACATCAGATGTCTTAAAAGTCAGGTCTGCTGACTTTTTCAATCAAAATCTTTTTTCAGTTGAGGATCCAAGACAATTAAACTGCTTTGCCTTAATTTCAGTTCCCAATTTAAGCAAAAATATCATTTGCTTATGTGGACTATGTGAAGGTAAGTTAAAGTTTGAAACACTCAGATGCGGTAGAAATGAGTTCCATAAAATACCTTCAAAAACTAGGGTTTTACCGACATCTGGTAAATGGAGCTGCATTTCAAAGAACATAGAGAAAACAGGGCATTGAACTGTTGGTTATTACATTAGCACTATTCATCCTGTGTGGTGCATGAAACAACAGTCCCCTGTTTACTATACTTTAAAAAGAGTATGTGGTCATGTGACTAAAACTATCTTGGGCTGCACGTTGTTAATGACTGCCAGTGCGTCTCGAGTCTGTAGGAGTTACAGACCTAGGTAAAACTGATGGGTGGATTCAGCATTTGTTATGTTGTCCTTCAAATCTAGATAGCCTCCATGACTATAAAGGAAGTGTAGGGAACATGAAGAGGTTAAAATTGCTTAGAAAAAACATCCTTTTGGTAAAGTCTTCCCAAATAAGCTGGATTGCATGAACTTGTACCCAGCTGGGATGACTTCCCTTAGACTGCCCGGTTACTCAATACTATGCAGAATTAGACCAGATTTTCATAGAATCATAGAATCACAGAATGGTTTAGGTTGGAAGGGACCTTAAAGATCATCTAGTTCCAACCCCCATGCCATGGTCAGGGACATCTTCCACTAGTCCAGGTTGCTCAAAGCCCCATCCAGCCTGGCCTTGAACACTTCCAGGGATGGGGCATCCACATCTTCCCTGGGCAACCTGTTCCAGTGTCTCACCACCCTCCTAGTGAAGAATTTCTTCCTTGTATCTAATCTAAATCTGCCCTCTTTCAGTTTAAAGTCATTACCCCTTGTTCTGTCACCACATGCCCTTGTGAAAAGTCCCTCTCCAGCTTTCTTGTAAGCCCTCTTTGGGAACTGGAAGGCTGCCGTAGGGTCTCCCTGCAGCTTTCTCTTCTCCAGGCTGAACAACCCCAACTCTTTCAGCCTGTCTTCATAGCAGAGGTGGTCCAGCCCTCTGATCACCTTTGTGGCCCTCCTCTGGACCTGATCCAACAGGTCCATGTCCTTCTTATGTTGGGGGCCCCAGAGCTGGACGCAGTACTCCAGGTGGGGTGTCATGAGAGCAGAGTAGAGGGGCAGAATCACCTCCCTCGACCCGCTGGCCAGGATATGGTTGGCTTTCTGGGCTGCAAGTGCACATTGCCAGCTCATTTTGAGCTTCTCATCAACCAACATCCCCAAGTCCTTCTCCTCAGGGCTGCTCTCAACCCATTCTCTGCCCAGCCTCTATTTGTGCTTGGGATTGCCCTGACCCATGTGCAGGACCTTGCACTTGGCCTTGTTGAACTTCATGAGGTTTTCCCAGGCCCCCCCTCAAGCCTGTCAAGGTCCCTCTGGATGGCATCCCTTCCCTCCAGTGTGCGGTTGACCGCACCACGCAGCTTGGTGTCGTTGGCAAACTTGCTGAGGGTGCACTCAATCCCACTGTCCATGTCACCAACAAAGATGGTAAACAGTGCCAGTCCCAATACTGACCCCTGAGGAACACCACTCGTCACTGGTCTCCACTCAATTTTGACATACTTGTGAACAAAGATACAAACAGGAAGTGTGGGTAAATTGCAGAATGGTGCTACCCAGTGCAGATCATGTCATTCCAGTACGATTTCAATCTCTTACATATGAGTAAATCAACACCCTCATGTATCTACACTGAAGTAAAGGATCTGATACGATCAGGTCAGAATATTGCTGAAGGTGGGGATAATGATAATTCAGACCAGAATTACCTGGTAAGGTGGACGTGGAGCAGCTAAGGAGGAGACTGCAAAAGCATAAGCTGAAAAGCAGTTATCAGGCTGGAGATAAACGAGCAGGAATGCTCTTTGGGGACTGTGATTAGTTTTTGGACATAATATGTGCAATATAGTCATTAATGAGACAGAGATAAGAATTTGATGTGCATCCGTGAAATTTGCAGATGACACTAAGTTGAAAGGTATTATGAGTAATGATCTTGACTAGAGTGAGAGAAATGGGATGAAATTTAACAGCATAAAGTTCAAAGTCAGGCACTGAAAGAACAGAAAACCTTTGCTATGAACTCATTAGTTAGGGTAAATGAGGAGGAAAGAGATCTCCTTTAGGGACATTAAGATTTCTAGAAGACCTCGCGAGACCTCATTTTCTGTCTTGCCACAATGGTTAAGCCAACAGTCAGATGGCCATGCATCTGCAGTAGAGAGGCATTTCTCTTTTTTCTAGTATGAACTAGACATCTATCATGTGCTTGCCTGGACTAGATCCCTAGAGGAGTCCTTTCTGTTACCATGCCTTTGTTTTTTCCTTCCTAAAATATAAATAATAAAACAAAGGCCAGAGCCTGTGTTCCTTTCCCATGAAACAATTAGGAAATTGAATTTGAAAGAGAGGGAGTTTCAAAGAGAAAAATTGTCAGCTGCTAGTCATGTGAAATAGTGGCGACACTGAACTGAAAACAGCACAGAGGGGGAAAAAACAAATCAAACTCAGAAACAAGACCTGTAGACTTTCAAGAAAGCCACTAAGCTAATAATACCTGGGAAGGAAGAGGCCTGGGATGCCCTGGGAATGTGGGATAAGCAGGCCAGCTGACTGCTGAAGGAGGCACTGACCTGGGCGAGGGTTTGTCTGCAGCACGGAGATGAGAAAAGCTCTTCTCACCGAGGGCTGCAGTTGGCATGACGGAGCATGAAATTTTCAGTGCTGTCAGTATGAAAATGCTTTTTTTAATTTAGAGGCAAAAAATGTAACTCAAAAGAACTGCATCGAACATGGGAGAAGTTATTTTAAGACTTCATCATCATATCTGGAGAGGAGCACACCAGGGGAACCAAATATTTGTAGTGTCTCTGACAAGTGATCATGGTCTGAAGACAGTTCTTATTACAGTAACAAAAGTACTGCTTTAACAAGGCTTATTTCAAATGGCTGAAAAAAATGTCAAGTCTCATCAACTCAAAAAACTGAACAGAAAAGCTGAATGAAAATATGAATGAAACAATTTTGAACCCCAAAATGCAAGCTTCTGCTGTTTAATACTGTAGCTTAGTGGAAACAGGGAAGAAGCTCTTAAGGTCATAAATACAAATGCAGCATAAACAGACAAAAAGGGAATTTGGTAATGGATACCGAGGAAACTAGGAATTAGTGGAAACTTAGGTGAGAAAAGAGTCAAAGCATAAAAGGGAAAAAGCTGCAAAATGCAGTGGTTTTTGTTCCCATTCTCCACAGTACATTCTTCACGGTGTGCTTGTTGTCATCCTAGATTTTATTTGTTTCTGTTGATTTTATTTATATCTTTTGTCTTTTTAAAAGCTGCCTGCAAAACTTCAACTGGCACAAAGACACTGAAACAAAAAGCAAGATAGGACAAGAAATTTGGAATGACAGAAGGCGCCTTGTCTCTTTTTTCTATTTTTTTTATACCACCCGCTCACAATTAAAACTTTATCTCCTCCAGATGACACACAGAAGGTGGGCAGGATTTTAGAAGCAGCTGATAGATGATTGTAGCAAGTAGGATGTCTGATTTTAATAGCTATCCTGCGATGCAACTTTCAAAAGCGGTTGTTAAATCCTCCTGTGGTTCAGTGCTGGTTCAGCCCTTTCTTCAGAAGTACCTACGTTTCTGCTTTCAGCACCTGACAACGTGAAGTATTAACATCTTTACTTCTCGGTCAGATTAGTGCTGGTTAAGAGCACACCAAACCTCGCAAATGCGGTTCGCAATGGGGCACCCAAGTATGCCGAGACTGATGAGTTTTATTTTACGTGGGTTGGATTTACATTTGCAAAGGGGTCCAGGAAAGCTGGGCACTCTTCAAGAAGGAAATCTTAAAGGCACAGGAGCAGGCTATCCCCATGTGCCGTGAGAGACAAACCGTCGGGGAAGGCGACCGGCCTGGCTGAACAGGGAGCTTTTGCTGGGACTCAGGGAAAAAAGGAGAGTTTACCAATTTTGGAAGAAGGGGCAGGCAACTCAGGAAGAGTACAGGGATCTTGTTAGGTCATGCAGAGAGGAAATGAGAAAGGCAAAAGCCCAGCTAGAACTCAGTCTGGCCACTGTAGTAAAGGAAAATAAAAAATGTTTCTACAAATACATTAACAACAAAAAGAGAGCCAAGGAGAATCTCCATCTTTTGCTGGATGCGGGGGGGGAACATTGCCACCAAGGGTGAGGAAAAGGCTGAGGTACTTAACGCCTTCTTTGCCTCAGTCTTTAATAGCCAGACCAGTTATCCCCAGGGTATTCAGCCCCCTGAGCTGGAAGACAGGGACGGGGAGCAGAATGAAGACCCATAATCCAGGAGGAAGCAGTTAATGACCTGCTACGCCACCTGGACACTCACAAGGCTATGGGGCTGGATGGGATCCACCCAAGAGTACTGAGGGAGCTGGCGGAGGAGCTTGCCAAGCCACTTTCCATCATGTAACAGCAGTCCTGGTTAACAGGGGAGGTCCCTGATGACTGGAGGCTTGCCAATGTGACGCCCATCTGCAAGAAGGGCCGGAAGGAGGACCTGGGGAACTACAGGCCTGTCAGCCTGACCTCGGTGCCGGGGAAGGTTATGGAGCAGTTCATCTTGAGTGAACTCAACAGGCAAGTGCAGGTCAACCAGGGGATCAGGCTCAGCCAGCACAGGTTCATGAAAGGCAGATCCTGCTTGACCAACCTGATCTCCTTCTATGACCTGGTGACCCGCCTGGTGTATGATGGAAAGGCTGTGGATGTCATCTACCTGGACTTCAGCAAAGTCTTTAACACCGTCTCCCATAGCATTCTCTTAAGGAAGCTGGCGGCTGACAACTTGGATGGGCGTACTCTTCGCTGGCTAAAAAACTGTCTGGGTGGCCGAGCCCAAAGAGTAGTGGTGAATAGAGTTAAATCCAGTGGGTGACCGGTCACGAGCAGTGTTCCCTAGGGCTCAGTTTTGGGGCCAGTCTTGTTTAACATGTTTATCAACGATCTGGATGAGGGGATTGAGTGTGCCCTGCTTAAGTTTGCAGGTGACACCAAACTGGGTGGGAGTGTCAATCCGCTCAAGGGCAGGATGGCCCTGCAGAGGGACCTGGACAGGCTGGATTGATGGGCCAAGGACAACTGTATGAGGTTCAACCAGGCCAAGTGCCAGGTCCTGCACTTGGGTCACAACAACCCCATGCAACGCTACAGGCTTGGGGAAGAGTGGCTGGAAAGCTGCCAGGCGAAAAAAGACATGGGGGTGTTGACAGCTGTCTGAACATGAGGCAGCAGTGTGCCCAGGTGGCCAAGAAGGCCAACAGCATCCTGGCTTGTGTCAGGAACAGTGTGGCCAGCAGGAGCAGGCAGGTGATTGTTCCCCTGTACTTGGCGCTGGTGAGGCCGCACCTGGAATACTGTGTCCAGTTTTGGGCCCCTCAGTACAAGAAGGACATGGAGTTGCTGGAGCATGTCCAGAGAAGGGCAACGAAGCTGGTGAAGGGTCTGGAGCACAGGTCTTATGAGGAGTGGCTGAGGGAACTGGGGTTGTTTAATCTGGAGAAGAGGAAGCTGAGGGGAGACCTTATCACTCTCTACAACTACCTGAAAGGAGGTTGTAGTGAGGTGGGTGTTGGTCTCTTCTCCCAAGTAGTTAGCGATAGGACAAGAGGGAATGGGCTTAAGCTGCCAGGGGAGGTTTAGACTGGATATTAGGAAAAATTTCTTCACTGAAAGAGTGGTCAAGCATTGGAACAGGCTGCCTAGAGAGGTGGGGGAGTCCCCATCCCTGGAAGTGTTCAAAAAACGGGTAGATGTGGCACTTTGGGACGTGGTTTAGTGGGCATGGTGGTGTTGGGTTGATGGTTGGACTGATGGTCTTAGAGATCCTTTCCAACCTTAATGATTCCTAGTTTTTACCTTCATTAAAAAATAATCCAGCCACCAAGCCAGGAAACATAAAATTATTACTCTACCCTTAATTGGTTACGTGGTGGACTTAGTAGTGTTAGGTTAATGGTTGGACTGGATGACCTTGAGGGTCTTTTCCAACCTAAACAATTCTATGATTCTATAAATGTGAAGTGGTCTGTTTATACCACTTGAGCTTTGCACTGAATCCTGAAATTAAGGGATGAGATCCAGTTTAGGAATCTTTTGCTCTGACAAAAAGATGCAAAGGATATCAGGGTAGAGCAGAATCATATAAATGCATTGTACTTCTGCTCTGTCCTACTGACAATCTCATGGTACCTACTTTCTGAAAATTACAAGTATTATTTAATGCTAAAGAATGTGTTTCCACAATAGAGGCCTGACCAACTTCAACCCAGCTCTTGTCACACACAGATCTGGAAAACATACCAATTTTTTTAAACTTAAAAATCAAACCTTTTTTTTGTCAATGGCAGCTGCTATTTCCAGAGGTTTTTTTTTTAAAAAAAAAAAAAAAGAAAGCATAGCCTTGTCATCTAAGAATTTTAGAATAGCAACATTTAGGATATGTGATTCTTGGGAAAAGTTATCCCATGTCTTTTGAGACACAAAAATTCCTTCTGAGGCTAAGCCCAAAAGAAAAGATAGTGGGAGGAAAAAAAAAAATTCTCTTTAGAATTCCCTTTGTAGTTTCTTTTCATTTGTTCTTTTGGCTTGACATCGATGGAATAGGCTTTTTGTGTACCGTGTAATGTGCATAAGTACAGAGAATGCATTTCATGAAAAATAAAAATATGTTAGCTTTCCTGACAAAGATGATGTGTTACCTTTTCAGAAACACTTTTGACAAGAATTAAATTAGAAGCTTTTAAAAAAATGTGAAATACTGAAAAGTCATGAAAAACCAACATTGTTCTTGAATGCTCAGCAAGGTTGAACTCCCTCTCCTTCTTTTGGCTTGAAAGTTTTCTTTAATTCAGAATTCTTATTCAGCTTGTTGTTTACACCCTGAATCTGTTTCTTATGTCTTATTCCTGGATAATTTATTTTGGTTCCTGCTATTGTGCCAAAAGTATGATACACAAATATTCTCAAATTTGTCTTCAGCAGTTTTTGCTGAAACTAGAACATACATAAATCTGTCGTGACATTCACTCTTATGCTTCATTATATGTTCTCAAGAGTTTTTACAGTCTGTTATGTCTTTGTTTTTCACTTACTGCTTTTGCATTTGTTGTAAAGATTAAATATATATGATCTATATTTCAAGTTACCACTCCTAATTCTTTGGTCTTGTATATAGTTGTTCAAAAAAATGCCAGAATGTGTGAAAAGTTTTAGTGGAATGAAACAAAGATTGAAAGCAACGCTATTGACAGAACTTTATGGTCTGTGTTCTACTATTTACTCTGTAGATATATGGGTTTATGATGTAAACCTTGCAAAGTTATTTCACTGCTGTTACATGTGCAAACAATTTAATTGTACTTCGAATTTTGAAATATTGGATCTCAATATATGATTGTATGATTTATTTTTGCAAGAACATACTTAGCATACCTATAATTTTTCTGTTCCAAACTATCAATCCCTCAACTCCACAAATGATTTTTGAATAAATTATGCATGTTAGAGCAGACGACTGCTCCAGGGTATTATATAACTTTTTTAAAAATTTTACAACTGTCATCTAAACAATTTGTGTACACATAAAATAGAAAAGCAAATACATGTACCTTTTCTGTTATGTAGTTGAAGTGCACCTTTTGGATCTCGAGTTGGAAAAATGACATCCCTAAAAAGGCACAGCACATAAGATACTAGCATTTTTTCTGTTCTTCCCACTTCTAACCATAGAAGGAAGGCTATGGTTATCAAGGAGAGACCTGACAAGGCTGAAGTATGAAATAATGTTAATGATAGACCATTTTAGTAGAGAGATTTAGATTGAATTAAGTCCTACAGTGCCTATTGCCATGATAGACACTTTTTACAAAGACTAAACTCACAAATTACTGCTGCTACTGGCAGCTACAGTGACTTTATCAATGCCCAAACTACTTAAGCAGATTGTAACCATCATCTATTGACCCATCATCAGTCCAGATGGAAAGAAACCAAAACAGCAACAAAAGCAATAGAATTAACAGAACATTATAAATGTAATAATAAACAAACAATCCCTTCCCCTTCCTCTCCTCTCCTTTAAACAAAACCAAAACCAAGCTACCAATCTCCTACAAAACAAGTAGGTATGTCTCACCTTGAAGCTTGTCAGATTGGAGGTCTGGCCAAATGTCAAAGACTGTTAAAGTTAAGAGGGTTAAAATGCAAAAGCTTTAACCAAAAAGTGTCCTACTACTGGGCCTGGAGAACTACCTCATCTGTGTGCACTGGATGGTCTTTGAGACAGTTAGTTGCTTGGTATGTTATGTTGTATACCGCTGCATAAGCTGTGGTCAGAGCCTCATCTGGAAACGGCAGGAGCGATCATAAAACTGACAGCTCAGCCAAAACTGGGGAAGGGTGAGAAAGGGAGGGAATGAAAATGAAAGGGTGGCAAGACTAGTCGGTTTTGGTTCAGTTCACAAATCCAAGAACGGCACCAGGCATATACAGCACCTTTAAAACATGAAAGTTAAACTGCATTCTCTGACTCATTAGGGTGGAGGTATCTGTGGTCTGATACCAAAGTCTGGTAGAGGTCAGTAAGAGGTCTTGCTCAGTAACGTTGATCAGGACCCTGCACAGTTGTCAGAAATAAAGAACAGTCTACCATGTTCTGGTTAATTATTTCTCTGGAGAGAAGAGGAGACCAGATGATTAACATTACACATTTGCCTTGCATTAATGCAACAACCGCTGTCAATCTGTCCATTCATAAAGTGGATGGGCATGTGTGAAATTTGGGAGCCTTAACTGGAATAGAAACTGTTGGCGTTTGAAGGGACCTAATCGGTTTGCCTCTGAAGAAAGTCTACATAGCACATGTTCAGCCATCAATTTCCTGAAGTTAATACATACCTGCAGGTAGGATTCCTGCCAAGATTATTTCATTCCCAAAGCCACATCTGGTTTACTATAGAAAGTAATCTGTTTGCTAGTCCATATGCCAGAACAAAAACCACCTGCCGTTTCAACCTCTTACCTCCCCAATGGTCACTCCATTCTCTAGGGCGAAAGTGTAATCTTAATCTACATAATAAACCACATTTTATTATATAGAATGGAAGATAACCAATAAAGAGTCCAGAACATAAGCAAACAACTCCTTAAAGGTGTTATTTCTGGAATATACAGGGAGGTGAAATTCCAAGTGGAAATGACTACTGCATTTCTTGAATGATAACCTTGCAGGTGGTTGGTTTGAATTTTACATTTATTAAATTCTTGGTTCTGTAAGACTCTGTATCAGGTTTGAGAAGGCATAGACTTTATTGATATGTAAATATGTGTTTGTAGGCTGTGAACACAGATGTGCTATATGGATTTCCAAGTGTAAATTAAAAGTTCAGAGAACTTAAAGGAAATAAGACCTGGGGAAAATACATTTGTTTAAGTAAAAAGCATAAATAACTCACAAACAGCAATGCATACAAATAGTTCCCACTATCCCAGGTAACAGAGGTAGCTTAGAACAATGGAAAAACACAGCTATTACAAAATGCATATGGAGCATTAGGAGCAGAAGTGTTCAGACAACCCTAAACCTGAAATAATTACCCATATAGGACCTACACGGCTTTAAGTCTGCATGAGAGTTGGTCTAGGAAATGAATTATCTACCCATGTATAACTGAGTGCCAGCAGTGCCCACATTCTAAATTATAACAAACATTAACCAGGAAGTTTTTCAAGGATGCCTGAAAGACAATATTGAGGCAGAAAACAAAACAGAGTCAAGATGATACATGAAGAGCTATGTGATACTATTTCTTTATGAAGACTAACTATCCAAAAGTTATTAGACTTTTTACATAAAAAACACAGATTATGGGACAAAAAAATAAAGTAGTTGGATATTAGGTATTACAAATTTATGAAAGGTACTTGTATAACCATATTTCTGTCCTCTAGTGAATTCGTCTAGGGACAAAATGTAATGACCATGTCATTAACAGTTATCTTAAGGAACACACATGGGTGCACTGTTAATCATTCATCAGGTGTTTTCTGATGACTGCTTGCTTGTTTTACAAGAGTAATTTTAATCTGTTTATTTATTGGGAGAGCTGAAAAGAGATTATTTTTCTAAAAAGCTGTCCGGAAAAGAAAAAGACAAAGTTACGTGCTGTTGCAGCAAACCTCCACCACAAACAAAGTTTGAAACCTGAGTTTCTCATGGCAGACATGGCATGCTCTTTGAGCTAGTAACTGGAGAAGAGCATACCTGTTGAATATGATTGCCATTATGTGGTTCTTGGCCTCATTTCTAGAGAGAGAATGGATGTGACTCAGGGCTGTGTAGACACTGAGGCTGTTGTCTGTTGGAGTGTGGATCAATTTACTGCAGAAACTGGATAATGAGCTGTTTTAACATGAAAACACTTTTTTCAGTAGGAGATTTTATAAAGTATCTCCTCAGAGATGGTTGCAACCTACCAACAGCTGAAGTTGTCATGGATCTAAAGGGCTCAATCTGGTAGTCATCAAATTTGCACTAGCCATGACTTGAGTGGCTCGTTGTCAGCTTAGGGATAGTAATTTGCTAAATTTAGACATACAATCTTAATTCAGATGATCACCTTGTGTCATTAGTACTTGGTAATTGAGACATTTGTTATATAATCACTTTTTCAGGACAAATTAAAAATGGTTTGGATTTACTTTTGCTTGTTTGCATGATTCCTTGCTTATTGGAGTGTTTTTTGTCAGCTCTGTATCATTAGTTCACTTGCTGCAGTAATAGCTAACAGTCCATTCTCAAGTGCTGTTACTAGAGAGGAATAATCTGGTTCCTTCATCATTTCACTCATGGGTATTCCAAGGCCCTCAACCTCAAACCCAACCTGCTCAAGACCTTGCATGTTTTTCTTCTGCTGCCTGCCTGGCAATGTCAGTCAGCTTAGTCTGCTTCCCAAGTGTTGGAGTCCAAAGGTAGAGGAAAAAGCAAGCTCAGCCTTGCCGATTTCCTGGGCCTTAGACTTAAAATCGTTTTAGAGCTTCTGCTTCCACTCATACCACTGTTTACAACATGGACAGTTACTACAGAGAAGCAGCTTTGCACCAGCCAGGACCTCCTCAAGATCTGTATGTTCGCTTAGAAATCTCCCTGTTGACATCAAGTTACTCTAATTTCATGCCTAATTGGGCAATGGGTCTAATTCCTCAGTCTTTTGACTATTGCCTTGGAAGTTTGAATAGTGTCTGCCACTAAAAATGATTGCACATATTTTTAAGGAGTTCCATAAAATAGTTTTATATCAGCATATAATTGGTATCTTACTGCAGGTAAGACTCAGTAGTATTTTGTGAAGACCTCCCAGCTGAGAGGTAAATGGGATATTTCTGTCAGAGGAAGCTAATTGGAAGAAGCCAGCCTCATGCCTACCTTGCACTGCTGTGAGGATGTAGAGATGAATTAGAGAACATCCATTTGCCACTGTGCATATTTCCAGAGCAAATAGCTTTGTTGCCTGTGGTCTCTACAAAAGCCCTCTCCTGGAATAAAGCATGATCTACGGGACACTGTCAGAACTGCAGTCGCTAAAAGGCAGGGCTATGTCTTAACGCCTGTCTTTTCCCAAAATTCTCTCTCTCCTGTCTTTCTCCAGTTTCATTACTATTAATGCTATCTCAGTTTTGCCCTGCTTCTAATTTTATTAAGTGCTGTTCAAAACCAGTAAGATGTTAAGATTTGTAGCACTCTGAACTGGATACTAAACAAATATAATTAGGGATATTCCATGCCATGAAGTCTCCCACTTAAGCCTGTTTTCATAAAAAGGGCTAAGCATACTAAAAGGCTAAATGAGAATTAGGTGCAAGCATTAATGATAATGCATAGTTACCTAGTTTGTGTTATCTGATCCAATATATAGAAATATAATAATTTCCTTTTAAGCTAACTTGGCTGAGTCAACGATGACAGCTTTGCCCATTCAGAAGGGTCTGTCGTACACAACAGACTTTAATCCTTGTTTTTTACTACCTTTCCAGAAGCAGCTAACATGGTCAGATTGCAGTGGCCACACAACACAGAGCCGACACTGCAGCCAGCAAACCTGTTGCCTTCATTTATTGAGGCTAAATGTAAATGTGAGACCTTCTTGGATCAACAAGTAGTGACAAAGAGCAAGGACACAGAATGCAAAAGCAAAACATCGCAGTTTTATGAACGCCTTCCTCTCCAAAATGAAATTAATCTTAAGTCAATTTTAGAATCAGCAGAACTTTTTTAAGAATATAGGACTATTGTTTTATTAAGAAAAGCCAAAGAAAGCAGCAATCTGTTATACAAGTACTCCTAATTTTACACACCTTACAATGTAAAAATGATTGGGTCTTTCAAGTGTCTTTCATCTTTCTTCAATTAAGGGTTTAAGTTTGAAGTAAGCAGTCTTGATAAATTAATGGTATGTTACTTAGCAATCTTAGTTATACAAGTCTTATTATTATTGTAATTTTATTGAACAAATGTGAATGTTGCAAAAGTATCTATTCAGCATAAGTGATGTTGCCAACATGATGTTTCTTTTATACCTGGAAGGTCAGTTAATAGGATCACTACATTGCCAACAAACTGAGCCCTACTACTTCTCAGTAAGGACTGAGGGACAATTTCAATTTCAAACACACATTAGCTTGCATTCAGATACTCTAAAAGACATATCTATAGAGAGGTTTGGATAAGAAAAACATCCAAATAAAATATTGTGCAAAGGTTCAGCTTTTGTTCAGGCTAGTTATTCTGTCTTGTCAGCCCCACATTGGTCAAGATTATAAATATAGTCTTGCCAAGAAAGACAAAATTGTCCTAGTGCTACCCAGTGGGTTACTGCTGAATTAATTTGGCAGGGAGAGAAGGGAGGAAGGGGCATAAAGAATTTTTTTTTTTTTTTTTAACATGACTGTTTACAGATTGTTCCAGAATGACGTGTGTTGTGAATTTGAAGGATAATAACCAGTCTGAAATAATTCCCCATATGGACATTCCCATTTGAGAGTGAGTGAGGGTTTTTATTCTGGGTTAGCTTATTTCACTTGCAAAGTTTATCCTATTCAGAATAAGTGTTTCCCAGAAGGGGAGCTTTTTTACAAAAAGTATTTCAGTCAGTTTTACCACATAGACAGAAATTCACTTTATGTGACTGTACAAAAAGTTAATTATGTACAATAGATTTTGATAAAATAGGAAAGAATATTCTAAACTCCAGCTTCCACATGTACTAACACATTATTAGTATGGCTTGGAGCATGTGTGCCTCATTTGTCAGAATACCATACCTGCCATCATAGGCAATCCCTATGGCCATGTTTTAAGCCTTAAGACCACAACTAATCTTCAAAGGTGAAATACAAAGCAAAGAAAAATTGTTTTTACACTTCATCACTTCCTTATGATCTGAAATGACTATATCAGCAGCAGAGGAAAAAGTCTGTTTCATTCTTTAAATAATATTTTTAGCATTTTTGAAACACCAGTGTTTCACAGCCCTTTTGTTGATGCAGTGTTGTAACAAGATCTTTGGAGATTTGTAAGATGCAGTGATCCCCATTTTCATTTTAAATGGTCTGATATTTTATATGCACGATAAAAAAAAGAGCAATTAAGAGGAGGAAAAACTGCATTTCAGATTAGACCCTACAGCAGCATTAGCGTTATGGTTACACATGAAGATGCTGCAGTCTTTAGGAAAAAAAAGTGCCTTCATCCTATTCAAGTTGTCTGAGTTACGTCTGTAATAGCTTCTGTTACAATAGCCACCTAACTTAGCTATTTTTAGTCTTTGAGGAAGAACTTTTACTGAAAAGAAAAACATTTAGTATTTGGAAAATCTGAATATCAGACAGGGCTTACTTTGAAAACAAAATTTTACTGTATTTATCAGAAATAAGTATTGCATTCTTTATCATTTTCTCTTCTCAGTTCACTGTTAAGACAGTCCTTTGAGTACTGCCTGTGAGTAATTCTTTTAAATAAAAAGATGCTTATCAAAACTTTAAAAGCTGCTAACAAGTTTCTCTATAATGCATCTTTTAAGCCATAACATACACTGGATGTTAAGTTAGGGTTTGCAAGGGCAATGAAGCCGATGCAGTTTTGCTTGGGAGTAATGGCCAAGTATACTCATCCCGGAGCAACTGACAAAGGACTGCAGACCTATGGCCTATACCTGTCCTTTTTCATACACTTTGGGTAATTTAATGGCAGGACTAACTACAACACAAGCACCAAGGGAGAGAAAAGGTCCTTGTGCAACACTAACCAGGGGCAGGCTGACTCTGACTCCAAAATGGCTGATGGAAGCATAGCACGGGTGTTTGCTTAGCATGTGTCCAAAGTAGCATTATTTTCAGAGTGAGTTTTATACTCTTAAAACAGTTCTTGGTTTGTCATTCAGCTGTATGCCTCCGCAGTATTGAGATACACCCTCCTTGTTTTGTGACATTGACATTTTCATATATTGTTGCTCACCTTATGCATGTGTGAACAATTGCTGCCTGGATGGGGTGACTAGACAATAGCAGGGGAACATTCTTTAGTTTAAAACTCCTACTCAAGATATATATTCCTGAGCTTTCTAGTCCTGTCAGTTATAACTAAGCCATTAAGTTAATCATATTGAATTCAGAAAAAGGTGCTACCCGAAACCCGTCAAGGTAATTATTCTTCTTTATCCTGTGAGGTAGGAGTGCTCTGTGTCAAATAAACATTTTTTAAGTGTTCCACCATAACTTTCTCCTCATCTTCAAGATCTGCACCTTCTTTCATCTCCCACCTGAAATAAAAAGAACTTTTTATTAATTTTTTAGTGTGTTTTAAACCAGTCTTTAGAATAAGCAAGTCAATACAAAACTTGTTATTATCAATTCATTGCCCCCCCCAACGGTGGGATACACCGGTTGAGATTGCTGAATCATACAAAATACACAAAAATCTTGCCCCACACAACTGGCATAGCCATGAGGCAATTGACACAAGTTGTCAAAATTGCCACAAAATCTTATTTTTTTTGTGATAGTACTTTCTTTTTCTGTTTTATATCCCACACATTAGTAGAGCTGGAAGCCTTGTTAAAACTAGCAGACAAAAAGTGGAAGAGCTAATGAGTGTTTTGGAAGTTAAGCAGATGCTCTCAACACTCTGTAAGTTTGCAGTGAAAACTCAACAACCACATGATGTCCAACCCAAATATTTAATGTGAATGGTCATCATTCTCTTGCAGTGACAATACTCTGTTACAAAATACCACAAAACTGACTGGCTCTTTGTTTCTTTAACCATCAGGTATACCTATCACACCAAGAAATAAACAACATATCAGATTCTTCCCTTTCTCCATGTGAATACTCAATTCAAGTTTAGGATACAGTCCTAATACTATTAAAACTGAAAAACTGAAAACATAAAAGACTATGAAGATGATTTTTCTTTTCTTTAGTAGTTTATTAAATATAAAACCTTAAGAGTCACACAGTATTCCCTTGCAGAAAATCAGGGTAATAAATGCAGAAATAGTGCTGATACATAGTCAGCTAAACTTTGTATCACTCTAATTATGCCTACATAATGCTCAGTAATGTGGTGCTCTCTCATACAAATTTTGTGGATATTTAAGAGTTTGATATTCCTTTAATATTAATCTCTTCCTGTTCTAAGTAGATAATAAAAGTGTAGGCTCCCAGTTCAGACCAGCTGAAGACAAAAGGTAAAGTATGAATACTGAATACAGAAATCATATTTTCAAGTATTAAACCTAGTAGATTATAAATGAGCCATAGGATGATCCTGTCAAGTAGAAGACATGTAAGGAGCAGCAGAACAAAGACTGCTTTTAGGAAGCTAATGTCAGGAGCAACACTTTAATCCTGTCCTTGCACTTGTTGGGTCCTCATTCAGACTGCAAAAACCAGAAGCCATATACAAGTTTAGATTGGTGAATAAATAAAATATAATACAGAATAGTAGGAAGAGTATATTGCATTCATTATATTTGCAAAAAGAGGACAATCGTTATTGTCAATAGAGCATGTGTGCACTTTTTGTAACTGTATTTAAAAGCTTACTAAAACCAGAAAAAGAACAAGTGCTCTGTAGTACAAGCTGATAGTTAAAATACAGTTAGCAAAAATATATTCAATGAACATGTATAAATTAGCTTATATTCATCATACCTTTAACTTAAAAACTGAATCTGACAACCCACGTTACTGCCTGGAGTGAAGAAGTATCAGAACAAGTGAAGGATACTATGAATAAAATCATAAACACTGTATGTCCATGATTAAAGTTTTGCAATAATTAACTTCCTATTACTCCACTAATGTATGACTACTGTCATACTTATCTGAATATTAACATTAGGTACAATTAATTGCTATTATAGCTGTCTGCTTCATCCTCTGGTTTATGGTATGTTTCTAAAATCTGGCTGTATGAGCCCTCAGCACAGTTACTTTTACAAGCATCCCAGGTGAACGCCATTAAACAGGGTGACTGGTTTCCCTTTTTCCTTTTGCTAATGTACCAAGGAGCCTCTTCAAACCTAGGAAGAAGTTGTGCAAGCCTTAATTTGAATTTATGGTCCTCAGAGTCATTCTGAAACACCACTTTACCAGTCAAATTGATTCATTTTAATTAATTTGATTTGTTGCATATTTTTAAGTAGAGGAGCTGTTTGCTTAGAAGGACAACAACTGAAAATGCTAAATGGAATACATTCAAAACAGTTATTGCTGGAGGTATAACACAGAGATCTAGTAGTCTTGGCTAATGGAAGCTTAACAATAAATCAGCAGATTCCTTTTAAAGATAGTGACTTCATACTTGTCAGCCCATTTCAGTGAATTTTAAACGTTAGTGTTGGTAAAAATCTTCAATGTCATCCAGTTTGGACATTCTTTAGTGTTCACTTTATAACAAGTTATTACTAATACATTACATTATCATTTTATCAAAAAGTAGTCTATTTTTAAAGCATTTAAGCAGGTCCAATGAGGATAAGAATGTCTTCTATGCATTCGCTTAACAGTATCCATGAATTAAATATCTATGAAATGAGCTTGACAAACACCTGGTCCCTCATCTAATTTAGAAATTTTTCCATTCTTATGCTTAAAGTCTGGGGACAATATTGTTTTTTAAAAGACTACTGGACAGTAAGCAAGAAGGCTGCAACATATCTTTGCTGTTCTAAATGGGATGAGAAATCAGGTGTTTGTGTTCAAGTGGAGGAAGAGTCAACATTTACTACTCAAAAATTTGTCAGAAGTGGAACATGTTTTTACTAGCATATCTAAAATGTGTGACAATTGTTTTGGCAATAGTGATTGGTACAAATCCAACTAGCCAGTTCAAGTGATGTGAATGTGAATGAAATTACCATCACAAATTACTTTCAAAATGCAAGCTTCATCAGTTGTACAGCCAACCTGCACACCTCTGTTGTTTCAAATTATTAGTAACATAGCTCTTAGAGAAAATTTCCAAATACATAGGTGGCATATATTTTATTTTAGTCTGGCTATATTTTGGGAGATTAAATAAAATCAGCATTTCAAAATGGTACTGGAATTATTTGTACCAATCCATCATACCACCATCTACATTTTGCTTAGAGTTCATATAACCATAATAAGATGAATCCGAGTGTCCAGAAAGCCCAACTTCCAGTATATTCTTCATATTTAAATGAAAGGATATGTTTAGAATAAAATGCCATCACCTTTGTAATCTTTAGGGTAGCATTGCAAGTTTTCAGGCCAATACTACTTGTGTACTTACGGAATTAAACATTTGAAATATGTTTTAAAAAATGCTGAAATAACAAATAATATAGATGCCATATTGTGTGCACCTGAAGCAATTGCCTAAAACCTTTTCTCTATGCTGTTCCTTTCTGTGCAGCATGTGTCTAATCAAGGGGAAAAAAAAACCTGGCAGTGTATTTTTCAGATAGATGCAGCAAAACACATCAGCAGAGATTAATATAGGAATCACTGAAGTTTTCTGCTGGTCAGCCTAGACCTTAGATCATGTGTTGAAAGAGGATAGCTAGCACTGGGAGGGCTTCTGTTTCTCCTCATAAATAAGAGGCAAGAGAGGAAGAAGTCTTGGCTTGTGCATCCACAAGCTAACAAAGTGCAAGGGGAGAAGTATTCAGTGCCCCAGAAAATCCAGTGATTCCAGCTCAGGTTTCCTTAGCAATGTATCCATGTGCTATCCTTGCTTAGAATTAGCATCAATACACCATTTACATAAATGGGTATACAGGGCTATGTTTTGTGATAGTTTTGTCTCTCCACTATATTGAATTATAAAAGATAAAGAAACAGTAAATGTGTTTGCAGAGATGCAAAGAAAAATCTCCTTGAGTGCATCTGTTAAAAAGCATGCTGGGCATTTTAGCAGGGCTGGATTTAATACATGGTGATACATTTGCTGCTTTGATTTTCTGTTGCACCATTGCATATATTTCGTAAATTGTAGATATATTCCTATGAAGGCACTTTTTAAAAATCATAATGGGGATTATATATTACATTTAGGTGCTTGTTACAGATCAAAAGGAAGTATATGCAGTTGATACCGAAGCAGTAGTATATTAAATTAGAAATAAACCACATACAGTAGTGTGTGTATAAGGATTACCAAAAGTGACACAGATTTTACCTGTAGCAGATTGCCACATTTTAAGAAGTTTCATTAAGAAGTTTACTTTAATAGATCCTCTTTGATTAGTTACTAAGTTTGTTTATTACAGTTCATTAGTTATAACAAGTGTGTAAAGATTAGAAGGAAAAAATTATTTAAAAAATTACAAGCAAGAGTAAACATGAACAAAACAAATAAAATGTAAGAATACTTTTCAACTCAGATGTATTTTGAACTTTGAAAAATCTCCTTATTTGTATTATTTGAGAGACTAAACATGCCCTTTTCTAAAACTTACACAAAATAATGTCTAAAAAGCAAACAGTTTACAGAAAGGGTCATCCTGATATAATTTTGTAGTGGTATTTTATGTATTGCTAATAGTGATTATGTAATATTTTGATATCTATTGCATTTCTTAATGTCTTGAGAAACGTTACATCACACATAACTCTATGGAAGGAAGACAAAAACGTTGTTTCTTATGGAAAAGCTAATATCTCAGATCCTCTTGTAGGGAAGTGTTGGCAAATGATGAAACATTAACTGTGCAGCTGTACATTAGATAGCTGAAAATATGCATTTCCATATTGAATAATGGCTATACTTAATAGTTGCCATGTATCAAAAAATAGCAATGTATTGGATACTGAGCTAAGAAGATGACATAATTCACATCTAATCTAAATCAGACACAGACAGTGCCATTCAAGCATCCTAACACGGGTAAATATTCAGACTTAAGCACTGCAAGCTCTTAAGCTTATCTATTTTTAATGTGGTGAATTACCACTGGAAAGCTCTACAGACACACTATTTTAAAGAGGATTTTTGATAAAAACAGTAAGCACAAGTAGAGGTGGTCTTTTTTTACCAAGTATTATGTAAGAAGGCAAGAATGGGAAAAGAATACAAAAAAGGTGCTTGAACTTAACTTACATTCCTTTTTATCTGTACATGATTTAAGAGTTGTTTCATGTAATTTGCATGGAAATATTTTCCACATATTCACCTTCAATTTCTTCAATAAACTGTTTTGCTGTAATTTTCAAACTTCTGTCTAAATGGATTTATTTATAAATAGCACTACAAACTGAAGGAGGTGAAAGAAAGCAATAGTTTGTGCATAGACAACTAATTGATGTAATTTTGTGAAACTGAGATGAAATTCATCCCATTGTTTAATAGGTGCAGATTTTCTGCAAGGGACTTAACCCTAATACGTGCTGCCAGCTGTGGCATATTCTCTTACACCATGTGTTCACAGCTGCGGAGCCCACCCAGTTCAGTTGGTCCTGGGGTCCCTTTCTGTTGAAAGAATATTGTCCATGTGCAAGTACTTCTAGTAGCCTTTTATACTTGAGCAGACATGAAACAATGAATTCTATTTTCTCCAAAAGAGGTCTTCATCCTTGTCCTTATGCTTGCTCCTTGTAGAATATAATTACAATAAATATTATTAGTGGCTTCATGAAGATGAGACTGACCATTTTTTTTTGCCAGCCGTTGACAGAGAAAGAGGAAAGTGACAAAGCAGGCATGAAGCAGAGACAGGTGTTTTGGTGTTTTGGTTTTGCCTTTTGCACCCTCCACACTAGTTGTAAGCCATCATCACACATTCTATTCTCATACCTGTGCAGGACCTTTACTGAATTCAAATACCTTTGGTTGAAACAACCATTACCCCTTTGTACCGGATTATGCTGGCACATTTATACCTGAGATGGAAAATATGTGGAGTTTGGTGTTTTTGTATAGTTCTTGAGATTTCTTATGATAAATCAATACATTTAAATTTAAATGTACATGTAAATGTTTATTTTAATCCAAAATAAGCGTATACATTTAAATGTATTAGAATACTTCCAATAAAGTCATTAGTGTTTCTACATTGAGCTGCAATGGGTAGAGAAATCAGGCAGTTAAATAAAATATAATATCTTGCTACCAGCTCATGGAGCATTTTAATGAATTAACTTTTGCTTCCTGAAGTTCATGAGAGACACAGCTGTGGATTAATCTCTTGCAGGCAGTGAAAGAATTTTTTTATCAATGTCCAGCATGTTATACTTCAGCATGAAACAAGAAATCTTTTTTGCCATTTTTAAGTAATAGAAGAATATACACCTCTGTAAGTTTCACTTCATATTTCAGTTGTACTTACACTTTTTATAACATGAGAAATCATAGACCATGAAATGCGCTTTACATCAATGTTAGACAGCCAACTAAATCCAATGTTTGTCCATAATCTTAAGCCCTGAAAAATCTTTCAGTTTCTATGTGGGGCAATGTTTTATTTTTCTAATGGTAGTATTAAATTAAAAGGGAAGTCTCTGGCAGTTGAATCAGATTGCATCTGGTTAAAATAATTTATTTAAGACTGTGTCTAACATTTTAATTCCTTAAATATTAACCATTCAAAATATTTCTGCTTTGTTTCAGTCATTTGTGTAGTAATCTTCTCAGACTTTTTAATCTCTCTTTAATCCATCTACTAAACACATACTCCCCTGAAGGATACAAAAAAAAGAGAGGGGGTGGGCAGCCATGAAATACACAACCACTGCACTTCTGAACAAGACCCAGAGGAACAATGCAATGCATGTAAAGGTTTTGGTAGTGTTATTCACCCTGAAGTCACACCAACTGGTACAACACCTCTATGCCTACCTAATGCAAAACAGTTCACTTGTCTTTCTTCATCCAAAATAAACAATATCCCCCTGTAGTGGAAAGTTATATTGCTTTCAGGATGATCTATGTGGAAAATCAGTGTCCTTCATCATATTCAGAAATAAATAAAAACTGAAAATTTCAATAATTTGTCAAATTCCTCTCTCTCACATATACACAGACACCATGAAAAATGACCTCCCAGAATTTTCCCAATCAGTAAAATAAATTCATTTATTTCCTAGAGGATATGGAGGAAGACACCATGAGAATTATTATTTATGTTTTTAATTATCTCTGTGCCACAAAAATAGGACCAAGGGAAAGAAATTAAAGGAAGACACAGCTATAAGGGATCAACAGAGTTATGCTCCTACATCTAAAGAGCAAACCAAAAGAAGAGACAGTATTTCGATGTACTGAAGAAATCAGTAAATGGGAAATATTTTAGAAAGTATGTCATGAGAAGAGAAGAGAATAGAACTCTGACTCACAGGTTAAGCTGTCCCAGCTATGAAGTTAAGACATTAGAAGGATATTTAAGAAGTTTTGAACTGAAATAGAAACTTCACAAGTGTTGGAATAAAATGATGAAAGACCCTTTTCCAGGGCAAGAACACAGCTACGAAGGATGTTGTCAAGGGCAGTGGAAGGCACACAGCAAAAATTTTAGAAGCTTTCCAGCTGCAATAAGAAAGGAGAGGTAGTATTTACCCAGCCTCCCTGTTATTGGTGTTTGCTATCCCACATCTTTGAAAAATGATGAATCAAGCCTCACAGACACCAAGCCATGAGTTGCAGACAGCAGGAACATACTGCAACAGTATGAAGCTTTCTCTTAGGTCTTTTTTTAAGTTAAACTTTTTTGCTCATAATTCTAACACAGTAGAAAACTGGCAAGATCTATATCTTCAACATTTCAGTTGGTTCTTTTAAAAAAATCATTAAGTTAATCTATTTTTCAGTGCATTCTTGAAAGTCTTTCTTAACTGCATAGCTTTAAATAATGGACATTTGATAGAATTAGGCTCATACTGACCCAGCTTTGTTGAAGCTGTCACTGTATCTTATTCTGAAGATAGTCCAGTTTCTTAGGTTTCTGCAGCAGCAGGATGTCCCTTTAATTTTATTTTCAGTTTTCTGAGATTTCTTGTTTTATACACAACTTGTATACTGTTCCTCTAGATCCAACACCATTTACATTGCAATAATGCTGATGTCATAGTTAATGTGTCAAAAAATGGAAAGATGCTCTTAATAAAGGTTTGATAAGTGTTTCCAACTTGGGTGAGAAAACATATATGTGTATGCATATATGTATATATATGACACTTCCAGTTAATTAATGATAACAATAAAGACTGATAGAGAAAAGGGAATCTACTAAACAATCAACAGAGACTAATTATACACTTCTGAGAGTGGCAGGCTGTCAGTAGGTGAACACAACTAGACTGAAATGAAACCAGAAGTTTCGGACACCTAGGTATTTACTCCCAAGAGCAACTTGGAATTTCAGTTTGCATAAATCCTAAAGGAAGAAAGGGATACAAAAGAGGGAATTCACAAATTTCTAACAGTTCTCTTCCACACTGATCTGATCCACTAATATTCCTCTTGGACTAAGGCATCAGAATTCCCTTAAGGCTTCTTGTGTCCCAGACCTTGTCCTACCGGCTTTCCACCACTTCACTGTCACTCATGGAGTAGGTATCTTCTTAAACGGGGGCTTGTTATTGCATCTAGGTGGATAGCGGATTCTGGGGTGAATTACATGCTGCAATGCATAAAGAATAAAAGGCCTATAGAAATATACATATATCAGCAGGATCCCAGAACTATAATGCTTTTGCGAGATGAAGTGAATGCTGGCACATTCCCTGAGTTGGCAGGTTTAGGGAAAATGCCTGCCACTCTCTCCGTTGCATTTTAATAAATATGTTTTTTTATCCTAAATAGTGAAAAATTTTGGCTGAAAGATCTTGAATAACGGGAGATTTTAAATGACCTGTTCATTGTCAAGTAATTTTAATTAAGGTGAGTCTTATAAATTTAAATCCAATGTGAAAGCATTTGGTTTCAAATAAGCAAGCGATGTAAGTTTTTATTCAAAATAATATTTAAATACTGATTTTTTTTTTTAATTTCACAAATTCATTCTTTTAACCTAAACTGATATTTTCAGCTTTTCGGGTAACCAAGTATGTGTAAGGAATTTTATGTTTAAAACAAAGCATTTTGATCTTTTGCTGTTGCTTTTTCAAATAAGTTAAACAAAAAAACCACCGAACCCTAATAACAATAATTTATACAGCTTCAGTTTGCTGGACTTGTGCCTTACTCAGATTTGGACTAAAATATATTCTCTCCTAGTCTAACTGCTTAGAATTTTAAGCAAAGTTTATTCACAGAGGATAATTTCTTAGAATGACATTCACAGAAATAATTGTGCTAAGATCAGATGTGCTTATTGCCTGCAGATTGTATCCTGTCCCCATTCTTTCAATTCTTCTTTACACTCTCCCAAAAACCTCTAGTGCATCCATGAAGTTGCTTATCTGACTCTGAATTATGCTTGATTATGCAAACACATATAATATTTCAAATACATATGCGTATCGCATACTTTATATACCTATATATACATATACATATATACATATACTCATACAAATAACAGAGTAATGATGCAGGCATTCAAGAGGGCAGATTTTATGGAAGAATGGGATCAATAACACTATGTCTAAGCTAAGTGCTTGGAGGTGAGTATTCAAAGGATTTTATATTTTCAATAATTTTAAATAACTTGCTAATCATCATATGAAATTCATTTAATTATTTTGAGCATTAATATAATTTTTCAAGAAAATCAAGAGGCCCAAATTCACAAAAGGAAGTATCTTATGATCACAGTGCTAGCAACACTTCCATTCGGTAAGCTGAGTTTTACCTGCATGTGATTACGTGGTAGAGCTTAGGAACCAAAATGCATCTACTAAAAATATCCTGCTCTTCAGATCATGCACTATTTGTTCCCTCTCTTCAACCCTCCCTATTTTATTTCAATTTACAAAGGCTTTCCATAATGAATGTTGAAAACCCAATGTAAATACTTTAAAGGATTAAGCTTTCAAATGTGGTTACTGTGGCATATGTATGTTCAGTAAATACAAACACAAGATATATCTGCTGAGAAATTATATTTCATAATTTGACAGCTTTGTGGCTTAGGAATATAAAAAATTCATATTTTGTCAACAAGAAACTTCCTCCATTTGTTAGGAAGGGGCTACTATGTTAGCATAGAAAGATGAATATTTTGAAAACGCAGATTATTGTGGAAGTAATATAATCCCCTACTTTTCTTAATGCATTAAATTTAAAACAAATATTAATTTTCTTTCTTTTAGAAGAATTCCACTCAGTTCATAACTTGCAGAAAAAATGTACAGTCTTAGCAGAACATTTAGGGGAGCCAGGAAGCTGACTTTTATTGGTACCAAAAGGTTTTATTCAAATTTGAGCAAATGATGGGCTGCTGAAAAATCTTTACAAGCTTTCATGTTCATACCAAAGAAAAAAACACTCCTGCCTGGCCTGTGGCCAGAATCCCCCCGTCTCCTGTGAGGACCAGGCATGCCCCATGCTGGGGTACCGTAGGTGCCTAAGGTTGGTGTTCATCTAGATCAGGGCCACCTGGAGCACGTTGCTCAGGGCCACGTCCCTTTGGAGTACTTCCAAGGACAGAGACTCTATGGCTTCCTTGGGCAACCTGGTCCAGAGTTTGACCACCCTTGGAGTAAAAGAAGTTTTTTTGATATGTTTAGACAGAATTTCCTGCATTGATATGGCGCCCATTGCCTCTGGTCCTGCCACTGGGCACCACTGAGGAGAGACAGTCATCTCTACTCCCTCCATCAGGTGTCTGTACCCATGGATAAGGTCCCCCTGAGCCTTCTCTCCTCCAGGCCAAGCAGTCCCAGCTCTCTCAGCCTCTCCTCATTTCATCGTATTTCACTGTACCATGTGGAGCTACCCCAGATGGCACACAAACACCATGTCTCCTTCACACCTATGGAAATCCTATCAGGCAGCCTTACCAAAGGAAACATTAGCCCTGTCATTAGCGCTGTCCCATATGGCATAGTTGTCCCTCCTCATGCACGCTGCAGCTGCATCTAGCTCTGACTACTACGCATTCGTGTAACTAAAGATGGTATCATAGGATATTTGTACGTGGCATGACAGAGTGTTGTAGATAAATGCCAGCAACAGCACTGAGTGAGCCGCTCCCTGTTCTGCAAGCGGCGTGGTTATGTTCGCATGGTACTGGCTCAAGTGAAGGAGGCCACACCTGCACTGATGAGGGCAGGCTTTAAATTTCTCAGATGACCTCAATTTTGGCATTTTACACATTCTAAACCTTCAGCTTATACTTTGAATAATCTTTGGAGACAGTACATTTATACACTATCTTAAAACTATAGAGTGCCTTATGGAAAATGCTGACAAAAATCCAATACAGAATATCACAAGATAGTACAGAAGCAAAACTGTGTAACAGGGAATATAATCCCAATACCATAGACAAGTAAAATAATTATCTTCTGTTGGTATTAAAAAGACACCTACATATGTTTCAATATAATCCAGCTGCCAACGGAATGTATCTATTTCACTCCTGGCAGGTATATTTCCTGGCATAACTACATGCTTTTCAGTAGGGCTCCCTGGGAACGTGTAGTCAATGAGGGAAGTGTCCCAGGTTTGGTGGCCTGGGAGATGGGGTTCCCTGCGTGTCCTGGCCTCCTGCCCAGCTCACAGCTTTCATAGGGGAAAATTCCCTCATTCAGCCAGCAGCGGTCACGGTTCTTCTGACATGCGTCAAGTGCTCCTACTGGTGAACGAAAGCTCCCTTAACTTCCCAAGGCTTCAGATGAGCCCACAGGAACAACATCTAACCGATTCATGAGAGTCACTTGTACCCTGAGAAAAGGAAGGATGTTGCCTTTACATTACTTTATCCATGCCAGCTTGCCTCTATGTAGGAAAATCAAAGTGATTATAACTTTTGTAATAGCTGAAACACTGAAGTAAACTGGCTAACATCAGTACTGCACATCAGTACTTCATTTCCCTGTCCGACGCTCACAGGGTAAATGTGGTCCCTCCAATAAGGAACAGCATGTGAGTAGCACTTGTACATCTTTTCCTATAGAAAACAGATGTCTACTATAAGATTATCTACATTCATCTTTTTCAGGTCTGAAGTACATTTTTGAAAGGCAACTGTATGGAAACTGTGCACTAAACGGCATGACCAGTAATGGGTAATACTGAGTCGGGATGAATTCTTTAATAGTAGAGACTGGGAAAGAATATGCCAAAAATAAAATAAGAGACGGAAAGGCCAGGATAAATTGGCTGGTTTCCATTGTTAGATACAAAAACCCCTGAATTCAACAAGCCCAGAAGCTGCTTCTTATTTTATTTTCAAAACTTAGTAACTGGTTGTATAGCCCTGTCTCACTCTCCCGGAGGATTACCGAGGCCAGACTGAAAATGCAGCAACCAGTTGATGCAGAGGTACCATCTCAAAGAAGAATAAAATAATCTGTAGATAAAAATCTACATGGCCTAACAAATCAATTTCAGTCTAGCAAACAGGTGAATAAGCAAACACAGAGGAGGAGATGAAGATACCTAAACAGGATCTCTGTCCACAGTATGCTTCATTGTTAGTCACTGAGGTCTTTCACTGCTGTATTGCAACCCTTTACAGAAAGGTTTATGCAAACCAACCAACCAACCAAATAAATAAATGAAGTATTTGTTTATGTTTGGAACTGAAAAACTAGTAAGTTTCCCCAGTTCATTCCATGCAAGATAATATTGCCTATATCAGTGTAACTAATATTTACATCCAGAAATGAGAACGCCACAAATGCTAAGAGAAAGATAAGTGAAAAGAGGACTGAAAATATTGGAGATCGGTCATGCAGACCAACATCTTGCAACCAAGGAAAGGGAGAGAGAGCTAGTAGAAATTCCCCAATAGCTCTCCTGAATAAATTGGCAACGAGCTTTCCTTTCTCTGCTTTGCTCAGGTACACTCCTTAAACTGTTGTTAACTGGAAGAAGATGAATAAACAAAGACAGATTTCATCTGTTTTTGACTCATTACAAAGACTGGTGACTCTACAGAACAGCATGCTGAGCGCTAGTATGGAAAACTGATCTCGAGGAAAGCATCTATAAGAAGTTAACTTCATAAAGCTGTGTTTTAAATACATTAAATTTTAAAATCACGTTGATAATTTACTCAACATGCATACACATGGAAATCTTTTAACTGTAAATAGTGTTTACTGTATTTCAAGATACATATTTAGAATAGTTGCTATACAGGGGTTTGATTAAACAGAAATACTACATGATGAAATGCCTTAATATACCTCATATTTACCATAGCTTTTTCCACTCCTCCATTCTTTGGGAAGTTAAATACTACTGTACGAATATTGTTTTAAAGACTGGGGCTCTAGTTTTCAAATTCTTAATCTAAATTATACTGTTGATTTTACTAATGCAAGCAGTGATTGAGGAATTTTCCTCTCCTTAATATAAATACTAAAGGAGTTGGCCTATTACATTAGTTTACATTAATGTGTTAGTGTTTCAATAGCCAAAACCTTGTGGTACAAAAAGAAAAAAACCCCAACAAACATGAATGTAATATGATAAAGCTTAAATGATCTGAGCACAATATATCTACTACCAATTTTGTATGTCCTCCAGTGAAGATTTAATAAATTGCCTAACAGGCTAGTGAGAATAACATTTGGCAAATTACTTGCCAAACTTTCTGCTGGCATTGTTTTGTAGGGTACATAAGCTAAGGATGGCATTACTCAACAGATAAGGCAAAAGGCAGTTTTACAGCTTGTTGTGTAAGATACATATGATGTCAGGAGTGGAAGTCATAAAGCAGGGAGGAGTCAGATGAAGAAGATGACATGTCAGAAAAGAGTAACACCATGCAAATACTTGGTCAAGACATATAGATTCAATTGAACTGCACAGGTTTGTTGTTGCTATCATCTAAATGATATTTAGTCCCACTGATTGTTGGAACTGGGAACTTGCTTGGGATTATGTACATATATCTGCAACCAGGAGACTCAAGACATATGTTCACAACTTTTACTGATGCAGAAAACACCAATTTCATGAACACTTTTTATGGATGTTTACCCGCTTTTACATCATTTTCAAAAGGAAAACACATTTCAAAGCTAGAAATCAAGAAAATACCTTCAGACAGTTTAACAGGTTGGCCTTTGCCAGCCAGGACCAAGGCTCACATCCCTACTTTGCCACCTTGGTCAGGGACCTGGGGAGAACAAGGGAAGACATGCAGCACTCTATTGCACTGCAATACAGTGATTCAGTGAGGATTTTATTAATTCCTTAATACAGGAGAAAGAAAATGTCACTGTGGGATGGTCTGTATCTTTCTAATTCAAATGACTCACAGGAGACATGCAAGAGTGACAGAGGAAGGGTCTCCCATGTACCGGTGAAATCCCCACCTGCCAGGCTCCTCACTTTGTGTCTCTGCGGGATGAACTTTAAAAGGTTTGGATTTCAACTTGATGTGGGATGGGAACATTTTCTAAATCTCAGAAATCTTCTCATGACAGGAATATAATTTCCCCTTTTTTATCTGCCAAGTATACCAAAATCAAGCTGATAAAATCTATATATCATCCAGATATCACGTATGAAAATTTGGCAGATGCCCAAATAAGCCGATATAGGTGGAGCCGACAGTATCTGGTAAAATGCCTATCAATTAATGCCATTTTCAGCATTTGAAACAGGAATCTGTAGCCTATTAACTTCTTTGCAAGCTGCTTACACATTTCAGAGAACATGACGCTAAGCAACAGCATTTGATCAACCTTGATTAGGATAGATCTGAGGTAGCAAAGAGTTAAAAATGTAATAATTCATTGCCATATTTGAACTCCCGGTAATGCACTTTTTATTTTTTAAAAAATCAGAAAGCAGCACGAAGTTCAGTGCTTTCAGAAAAAGAATAATTCCTGCATAAAGAGCTGCCAAAGAAATAAAATGATCGATATTACAATAAATGAGACCATGAAGCCAAAGTTAGTGCAATGTTTCTCTCTTTTTGAAATTCTAATTCTCTCTATATTTCTGCTCAAGGCAAATAGCATTCTTACTACATATTTGTAGAGCATCATATGAACTTTATTCTAGGATAAAATATTAAAAGAATAAATTGTTGAAAATGTATTGAAATGGTTTTAATTATTCAGTATTTTTAATAAGAATGATAGATTTAGAAATTACAAAGAGCCTTAGGATCATAAAATCTACAGTGTCTGCTGCACTTGCAATGTCTATTTCATCCTAAGCAGCAGTTTTTCTGTTTCTGAAGTATCTGAAGCAGCCACAGATATGGCTGAAACCATGAAGATAGAAGTGGGCAGTGTGTAAAAGTATGCTTTTTCTGTCTACTTACAGCATTTTTTAGTGACTGAGTCACTTCAGAGGAAGAGATGAAGTGCTTGTACTGGCTACATTAAGATTTTTATGAGCACAGGAACCTTTGAGAGGTCAAGCACAAAATGACTACAGGCCTGGATCATTTTTATCCTATGCTCATACAAATCGTAGTTAAATAAATGCCACACCTACTTCTTCTACCTTACATAGTCACTTACCACCAATTTTTTAACATCACAATTCTGCTTCTCAGATGCAGAGTCAAAAAGACTTTGACCTCTTATAAAAGATGAATAATAAGACAAAAGGTATTTGTGTAGAACTGCATTCTCTGCCTGGAAATTACTTTTCACTGTAAAGCTGCACACCCTCAAATCCACACAGAAATTTGTTAGAAGACCAAGAGACATAGGTATCATGGAAGAGATTAAAACTGGGCAAGTATCTGTAGAAAAAATATGATGGAGTCTGTGTAAAATGCCTTTAAATAGTTTCATAAAATTGACTTCATGCCAAAATAGAAGAGGCAAGGTTTACTTATATTGTGTGTTATAAATTATGCCCATGTTTGTAGCAACCACAAATCGGCTCCTCTCCTCCTGAAATTCACGACTATTGCTGTCAATTCTGTGACTTGGAATGGTAGCTGTGAGAAGTGAAAATGGAAGTGACAGCATAAGTGACACTGAAAAATGGGAAAAAGGAAAAGGCAGAAACATGGAAACAGACACACTTAAGCAGTTCCCTTCTTTTTGGCAAAGCCACTAGATTTGCAAGCAGAGCTATCTTGAAAAATTTATAAACTAGGAATATTTACACTTGCAGAGAAACAAGGTGCAACTACTCCCTGCACAATATAGCACCACCAGTGAAGGATAAGGGGATTTCCTTGTAGAATCTATTCAATAGACAGACCTACCAAGACTGGGCTATTACCAGGATAAGTAAGTGCTTAAGTAAGTAATTAAAATATTTTAAAAGTTGGTCACTGTGGCTTAAAGGTCAGCATAATATCTGAAGATAAATTAAAGGGTTAATAAATAAAAGAATCACAAACAGGTAAACCTTGAACCAGAGATTTAGAAGAGTATTTATCTTGGAGGAATATATTAAATAGATGGAAAGATAAGTAAATGGAAAAAGTAAATTATGCAATTATTTCAAGGATGAAAATATTTCTAAGACTGAAAGCATTTGACAACCTCATGGAGCTAGCTGAAATCACAAAAAAAGAAGATCAAAAGAACAAGACCCATGTACACAAAAAGTGGAATGAAGCAAAAACAAAAAAAAGAGTAAAGGAGTACCCAGAAAAGTTTAAGAAGGTGTTAATACTGTTTAAAAGCTTGTTTTCACAAAAAAACATTTTGTTCAAACATATGAAAGAAAATAAAGGAAGAAATTATCAGATGTTGATATTCTAATCTTACAAATGTTAATGGAAACTTTATATAAATGATATACATCAGCACAGATGTATTTGTTTAAGCCAGAAAAAAATTATGTGGTAGTTCTGTATGAGTATTCTCAATATCCAAAAATGGTATTGCAGATTATAAAGCTGTTAAGCATGTAAAAATCAGTGTTCACTAGACAGGCATACCAACTGTGGAAATGACAGGTCATAGACCACAATTTGATTTAAACTCATAAAAATTTTCACAAAAATAATATTATTTTAAGCATATTATTTTAAGTCCAAAAGAGCCACAATTAAATGGGCTCATGGAAAAAATGGTATTAAAGATAGTAAATGTGCTTCAATGTTTAAAAAAAAAAAAAGTTGGTATTACTAAATCACACTGCAGTGCACAGCAAAATAGAATTAGCACCTGCTGGAAAGTTGAGTAGAAATCTGAAAACCAGAATACTTGACTATGTAATAAGTTATGTTCAAAATAAAATTTTTAAATACTCATATGAAAAGTCCAATAGACATATATATGACAAAAATTAAAAGAACTTAAGCCTTCTCATATGACAGTACACTTATGAGATATGAGATGACAGTACGTATACAGTATTATACAAGTATATACTTGTAAAGCATGAGTGCAAGTGAAATTTCTCCTTACACTTAAAAGATGGACACTGAATGAACAACAGTCAATTGATAAAACAGGATACATTTTCATATTTTGCAAAAGGAGGAGGAAAATTTCTGAACCTAGCATTGCTGACACAAAACAGAGTTTGTATGAACTGCTGGCTAATGCTGCAAGATGGAAGCTCACATGCAGATCCATATTAAGGTAGGAACTCTGAGCTCAATTTGCTGGATGCGGGCGAATATTTCAAGCAACTATCATTACATGTTTAGCCTTCTTTTATAGTCTTTTCTGGGTAAGACACTAAAGCTTTGCACTGATCAGGTATGGCTACCTCAAGGCCAGTGATCTACAAGCCAAAGGAGATCAACTCAGGGAATGGGAATTGTTGACGTGCATTACGTTACAGTCAAGTGTTTTTTTCCCTGAAGTACTCATTCAGTAAGTAAATATAAAGATCCGGGGGCTGTGCGGAAATGCGACCCTCCTGGAGCACTGCAGCAGAAGAGATTTGACTGATTTGCAGAGAGGTATTGCAGTTCTGAGACACAATATGTAAAATTCTTCTTCTCTTTAAGGCTGGTTGTGCTTATATTAGCTTATCTATTCTGTATTAAAGACTTGACTTCCTATGAGCTCAGTCTTCATTAATAAAGATATATCCAAACACACACACACAGAAAAAAACCAATGTAACAACAATTTATTAGATATGCAGGAGCTAATATGTACTGTTTCTGAACAATGAATTGTAAGGCTCAGCATGTGACAGTTAGTGGTCTTCATATAGGTTGTGTGATAAAATACACGATGCATTAAAAAGCTCATTTTTTTTCCCCTTTTAACTGCTAGTTCTATAACCTCCTTATTTTCCTAAATTTGCTGAGCCTCTCTTTTTCTTTATGTTTTGGTAGTGAAGCAGATTGCTGATAGCACAATACCTAGTGCAACATGTCTTCTGCAGCAATTTTGCAGGTAATTTCCTCAAACACAAAAGACACAGTACATATAGGACAGAGCTAGTCTGTAATTTACTTCTGGATAACAAATTATCAATTTAGTCACTCCTCTAACAAAACCAAACTAATTTTCCTCTCTTAGATTGATTTTTAACTGTGCTATTACAATATTATCCAATACTACTAGTATCATGCATATTTAATTTTATTTCAGAGATAAAACATTTTGTGGAAGGAAGAGGAGGATAAACTGACACAAAATGAAACAATTCTTCATGTTAAAAATAACCGGCATGAAAACACAGTTGCGAGGAAGGTAAATTATAAAGTATGCATTTATCCAATCATTTTAAATACCATAATTACACTGACTGCTCATCAAAAGACTTTTAAGACTCATTAAAATTATAAAACATTTCTAATTAAATCCAGATTTAAATGAAGTTTCTATAACGAATCTACATGGTACTTTAAATCAAACAAAAAAGTTCTGGTGAAAAATCCAATTAATTGAAGTATTTGTAAGAATTACAGCTTAATGATGGGGACGCAGCAGTTGCCTTTTATTTAAAATTGAAGATTACTGTGTTATAGCCATCTTTAGCCCAAACTTGTCCATAAAATAATCAATCTTCTAGAAATTTCACATGCTAAATATTATTCCGGCATGCAATAATTTCTTTTCTGGAAATAGTAACTGTCCAATTTAATATTGGATGCAAGTTGCTCTTAGGGCTAACATTACCTTATATATACCTATATATATAATATATATATTATTAATTGATGCTATCAGAAGGGGAAGGGGACCTGCATTCTTGTTAGTCCAGACCAGTCTGAAGGACATGCATACACTCATACGTACTCTTGGTCACTGCATTTTACCAGTTTCAGACATGGGTGCCTGTTTGCCAGCCAAGGCACTGGGGAACTGGACTTCTGTCCAGTGCATTTGGATGGTCCATGAATACTCATGAATACTCATGAATACCATGAATACTCATGAGTACCATGAATACTCATACAAAGTACCCTTCTTCCTTCAGATCGCGTACAGTCTCCAGTCTTCGAGGATTTACATCAGGCTCCCTCTTCTGATCTGAAATGGCTTTACCATTTCTCAGTTTTATCAACAGCATTGCTCTTTCTCAGTCTTACTAATAGCATTGTCCCCTTTATTCTTCCTAGTGGTGTCACTCTGGTGTGAGATTAATTGTCTGCTAAAGCTCTTTATTGTCTTATCTTGAGGACTGGACCGGTAGACTTTCACAAGACCCCGGTCTTCAGTCAGGTTCCATAGCTTAAAGCTGCTCAATATCATACACAAACATTCTTCATCAGAGTCTGAACAGATTCATTGCTTTTCACCATCAAAGTTGGAAGGGAACTCTAGAGGTCATCCAGTCCACCCCCCCTACTCAAAACTGATGTAACTAGATCAGGCTTGTCAGGTCCATGCCCAGCAAAGTCATGAAGCCCTCCAAGGATGGAGAGTCCACAGCATCTTTGGGCAACCTGCTCCAGTGTTAGACCACCTTCAAATCCAACATAAATATGTGCAACTATCCCTACCTATTTACAACCTTTGTTGAACCGCATATAATGATTTGTTAACTAATTTTTTTTTCACCTGTAGATCTAGTTTTAGTGAACTAGATAATACGCAGCTGTGGAAGAATTTGCTATAAGTAAAAAAGAGAGACATGGCAAAATTTGGCTTTTTCTCCATATATTTCAAATGAACACCAGCAATTCTAGCTATGGCTTTGTTTAAGGATGCAGGAATCCAGTGTGGAAGCCCTCATTGGCATTTGGTGATACTCAGGAGTACAAAGGCGCTCTCTCATAATCTGATGAAACAAGGGGAACCTCAGGGAGCAAAGTGTAAACAAACAGAAGCTTCCTTGCTACTTCTCCCTGTGGAAACTTCACCTGTGGAAGAGGTGATGGAGGAGAGAACATCCTTTTGCAAAAAGAGGAACCTATTCAGAAGAGGCTGGAATTCATAGAACTCCAGAGGCACAGGAGGAAAGCATGTAGATAAGATGGCAAAAGAAGAGTGACATGCTAACATGAAAAAGGAAGGAGGTTTATACATAGATAAGGGCAAAGCTACACTGATCTATGAAAATGGGAATTAAAAATATACATCTTTGAGGAGCTCAGAAGAAGGGATCCAGTCAAGGGACTTAAAACTGCTTCCTCATAAAAGAATTGGCAACACAGTTCTTCAGCTTTCAGTATGGACATTACCAGTGGCACAAGAAACCCATATAACTGAATTTTCTATATATTCTTCTCAAAACAGCCACATAGAGAAATGTATCTCTATTTAACAGAATGTAAAAACAAGGCACAGAAAGATTACAATGGCCCAGAGTTAACAGTCTTCTAAAATGCGCACCTTGGTTTTCATTGAAGAAGTAAAGGAAGGAAATAATCCTTCAGTTCCAGTTTTTTCCATGTGCTCTACTTATTCTCTTTGCTGCAAATTTATTCCTTAGAAATAAAGAGATGTTACATTCACAAGGATCAGTTTGGGCAGTCTTACTCTGTCACGATAGTGGTGACTAAAGACCTATTTCCTCTGGCTTTCCTATCCCTCCTGGTCATGGTGCCAGGCAAGCTTCTCTAAAACTGGACTGCACTTCACCTGGGGGGAAGCTGGTGTGGCAGAGATTCACTTCCACAACTGGATTTCAAAAGAAGGGTTTTTAATATGGAATCTCAGCACATGGGGCAACATCCCAGGCCAGGTTGGACGGGGCTGTGAGCACCCTGGGCTGGTTAAAGCTGTCCCTGCTCACTGCAGGGGGTTGGGCTGGGTGACCTCTAAAGGGCCCTTCCAACCCAAAGCATTCTGTGATTCTATGATATTGTGAGAGGTCAGAAGTTTTCTGCAGCTTTCCTGGCTCTTGAGTGCCTGTATTCCAGCAGCAAGAGCTCTGCCCAGCCCCAGTGAAAGGAAGGATACCACCTAGCAGATCTCATTAAATGGTCATGTTTACCAGACTCTGACATTTTAGACAAAATAAGGAAACATACAGGGTAAATGATACCTTGAATTATTTTGCAGGATTTTCAATCTACGCTGTTTGCAAACTATGTGATTGTTGCTTTCATATGGGATATTTACTCTGTCATTTCCCCCTCCTCAATCCATCCATGTTTGAAATTGCTGCCCTTGATATTCTTTTTCCTTTTCCCTTTCTTTCTCAATAGTCTTTTTTCCAGATGCTCAGGGGGCAAACAGGCAACAAGTTAGACCTGTCTCCCTCTATACACACCTTCTTATGTGTGTGTTTACAAACTGAATGGTAAGAACAGTATGGTTTAGCACAAGAACTACAGATCTGAAGAAACAAAAATGAGCTGCAGTTTAGCAATCAACACTTGTAATAGACTACATAAATTCTACTGTACACAGAAATAACAAGACCTTCTTGAACCCTCCCAGTGATTAATTAGAAAGCCTGTCTTACAGATTTTTCTCTCAGGTGTAGTAACCTTGTGGACCTTACCATTAAGAACTAATAAATAAATGCTTGGTTAAGCACAAACTGGTTGATAGGCAGTGAAAAAGAGTGATGACCTTGGTTTTTATGCAAGACAGTTATCCTGTCATGTTACCTTAGAGGACAAAATAATACTAAACAAAAATAAAATTTTCAAGTGCCTGGTATAATGAATTATTTAGAAAAATTCATTACTATATTTCCAACATAAATGCAACATGCAGGAACTATAGAGCTGAAGTTGCATACAGGGTACACTGTTTTCATCCTATTTTTAGATTAGCTGCACTAAAAATCTGAAACAAAAACAGAGAGAAAACCTACAAAAATTATTATACTAGTTAAATAAACCACATGTATTTTATGTCATAATATGTCTGTATATTGAAAGACAATGATATTTTTTTACCTTTAAACCATTGTATTTTCAGTGTGTTTCTAAGGATCACGGTGTGATACAATTATCTTATAGGAGGAGAGGAGATGGAGATGTCCCTTTAAAGGAAGGTTGGCAGTACATAAAATACTCTGACATAATTAACTCCTCACAGATTACCTGGCACACTAGATGTTATATATTTGCCTCTGTATTGCACACATTATGATCATAAACCATCATCACACTTGATTTTGTTTTACACAAATCTCCTGACGTAATACACAAACAGGAAATTCAAGATTATCTAAAAGACATAATAACTCTAGTTCTGCCCCCTTTGTTTTGCATTTTCTTAAGTTGTAATTTAAGATGATTAGAAGAGAAATAAATACAATTCCTAGACAGTTAGGTTGCAAAATATGTATTTGCTCATTAAATTTGAGATAATTTAAACCGTATTATGAGATAGAAAAGCCTTAAGACTCATTCTGAAAAAATAAAAATATTGTCTTAATAGATGAAATAGAACAATCTTTTAGAAGTGTGACACAGGAAAATCTTAATTCTGTCATTGACATTTCCTGGCATATACGATGCTTACTTTTATAAGCACAAATTATTTTTTGTATGTTTAGCAGGGCTTAAACATTGAATTTTCGCTGCCACAGTAGAGATGTCCATGTGAGCAGTAAGTAGGACCTGCCAGCGAAGCAGGCTGTTGTACCCTGTGGGCTGCTCACCCCCAGCCTCTGGAAGAGGAAGATGCGTGTGGCAAACAGCTTCAATCTGACAGCCACGTACAGATGCAGGAGCAAGGGATACCCACTTTGATGGTCATCAGAAAGCAGGGGATGCAGAGGAGTACAATATTTGTGATAGCACCGAGACAACTCCTGCTCATTTACTGATTTCTGAAGCATTTCAGAGATATCAGTGATTTTCCACACAGAAAACCCAGATTCTCCACTTTTCCAATGTAACAATGGAGGGAGATACAGGAGGCAAAGGAGGGGGCTACCATGGGAGATTTTGTTCCAGCACATGCCAGACAGGAGAGATGTCTACTTTACAGTTTTTCTGAAGATAAAAGGAACTTTGCCGCTCTGGTTGTTTCTTCCCTATTTTCTCCCTCCAGGCCAATGGACAATATGAGAAAAAAGCACAAAATGCCACAACATCTGAAGCAATGTTTAGCTGGTTAGGTCAGAATGCTTCCATTCAGAGGATTCAAGGATTGCTGCTTAACAGGATATCTGACTTTAAATACAGTCAGCAGAATTTCTTAGGAAACAAAAAATCATACTAAAAAAAAGTAGAGTGAAATGTATGCAAAAGCCTTAGAGTCAGATCTCAATATTATTTTAAATTTTTTTTTCTATAGAAATAAAATATAAATAGAGTTCATAAAATAAATGGGGCAGGCTTTTCATATCCTGCAAAATAGAATACCAGTCTGTATTCTGAAACAGCATGAGATGTCAGATGCTAAGCACATCAGTGGGCCTTGGCAAAAGTAAATTTAAATAAGATATGAACTGTGTTATGCACTGGTAGGAAGCACATAAATTAATTTGACCTGTCAGATGAAAGTGGAAGGGGGTGTGCCCAAGCTAAATAAATCCTCATGCTGCTTTTACTAATTAACATCTGTAAAAATCTAACCCCACTGAAAGTGCCCTTAATATTTCACTTACTTCTTCCAAGCTCTTTCCGTACCTGGAGTTATGTGATGGAAATTATATTCCTGAATTTCTGATGTGGCTGCATTTTAATCCTTCTTGTGTTCCTTAATTTTGAAATCCACATTTTGACAGCTCACCACCACCCCCCTTGATTAATGCCTTGTAGGAACCCCTACATGCCTTGCCTGTAAGTGATCTAATTTTGTACGGGAATGCCTGGGCTGGTATGTTGAACCGATTCACCACCCAGGTGGCTACATTTGGACTAAATGAGCTGTGAAGAGCTTCATCTAGGGCCATCACAGTCTTTCTTCATGTAGCCCCACAGTATGCAGCCACTGCTCCAAACATGATTTGTCACAAGCCATCAATAGAAAATAAATTATTGCTGTTCTCGCTTGTCAATGGGCTCGTCTTCACTTCGGCTGGCCTAATGATTGGAAGCTCAAAGGGAACATTTCCAGCCTTTGTGGAGCATGATTATGACTGAGCACATTACTCCCCTATGCATCCTGGCCAGTAAAAACATGTAGGGAAAGCAAATTATTTCAATGTTTTGCACTGATGATTAGAGCATTAGCCATGAATGCTAGAGAAGCTTATATTTGACAGTCAAGACTTGTTCAGTTCTGACATTTATTCACTCATTTTAATGCCACTAGTAAGTGCAAGGTTGCAGCATTCATGTATGTGCAAACAACATATCATAATGAGAGAGTGCAAAAATATGAGTGAGGAGAATGACCTTGGCAAGATCACAAATCTTTAAGGCAAAAAGATAAACTATATGTAAAAATGAAAAAGCTAATTTAAATTTGTTTTCACAGTTGTAATTTTCTCAGACATGTAAATATGTCTGAACAAATATGGCTGCAAAAATGTTGAAGTGGCAGCTTACTTCTTAGAATTCTTCTGCTGAATTTAACAAGAAGTTGTAGCTGACCTCGTTGAATGAACACTGTAACAGTACATCAGCTTTTAAAAATCACTTCCTTCTCCTTAGGCCACAGAAAAGGGAATGAAATAGCTCAAACAGATGGTATTAATTTGGATTTTGAAATTCAAAGACATTGTAGGTCAGAAGGTAACTGCTATAACCATGTAGGCAAAAACACAGATAGGATGTTCTCCATAATGGATACATCTGGATTACAGCAGAAAGAAGCCCCAAATTATCTGTTCTAATCTGCAGTATATAAATAATGTGGCTTGAGGCCATACCCAATATTATTTTACATTTGAAGTAATTTTATAAGAGATTGACCAGTAGTTGGATTAAGAAAAGAGGGAGAAATGTCTCCTGTTCATCTTACTAAAAAAGGCATTCAGTTGCATTCAATAAAGATGCATTAGACAAAATGAGGGGTGTTCTTTAAGCAAAATTATATGTGTATTTTCAACAATGGGCACTTAAAATATAGTTTAAAAAAAGGTGAATATTCAAAGCCTCAATTAAGGGATCAAGTTTTGCTAATTGAAAGGACTCGATCTATGATAAGGTATATGCACCTGGCCCTAGGAACACCTAACATACAGTGGATCAGTGGCATGACTCTCACCCACAATGAACCACATGAACTGCTCCAGCAGAAGAAGTGAGCACTGCTCATAGAATTGTGCTCCTTGGAGTGCTGAGACTGTGTAACAAAACCATACTTTCATATTTTGCAGAAAAGGCTGAACACGTGCAGGCTAAAGACTCAGCAATAAGAAGACAAGTTAAAAGAAACTGAAATGAATTATTTCTTTAAGTCTCAATACATTCAACTGCTGCTTGGGGCTGTAAGTGCTTTACATGCAAAAACAATATATAAAACCGTAACACAGGAGGTCATTATTTTGCATATCTGTAAGACTGTACAGATACGTAGTCTGTTGTAGAATTGGAGACAAAAACTGAGCTTGAAATTATATTAAAGAACCAAAGATTACAGAGATAGATGCTTTCATATACATATCAACTATTTCAGTAATCTGAAGTTGTTGAAAACAAGGTACGCAACAGAAAGAGAGAAACAGCTAGTTATATTAACAAGAAACTAAATCCTCCTCCTGTTTTACAAACACTTTCTCAACAGCCTGTCCAGAACATTCAGTGTCCTGGTTTCAATTTATCCTACAAAAGGCTAACTCATTTAGAAATGCTTTTGCTCCTTACCTACTACATAATGCTACAGCATAATCAGATGTCTACAAATCCTCTCACAAATACAAAAATTTTGTTAAAGAGTTGCAAGTCAGGTACTTAAAAAGCTTGCAAATGCTGGAATTAAGGTTAACTATGAATTTTAATGATTAAGTTTCATACACCATTTTTCTACCTACCTCTGTCTTTCTGGGGCACAGAACAGAGATGAATCTCTTACTGTGTAATATACAGTACTGTATTTTCTACTAAGTATTCAATGGACAACCTTATATCTAATTTACCACACACTTTTTCAAAGTTTTTTATTATTTTCCTTATTAATTTTCTCTTGGGCTTTTCTGTTGCAGGCATCACTCTCCGAGTACTTCACAAACACTAAAGAAAATATTTATACAACATACTTTGAGATTAATAGATGCTACCCCATTTAGTGTATCACCAAACTGGGACAGCAATTAAAACCAAATTTGAGTTCCCAGTTTGAGACACCATTAATGCACTCTTGCAGAATACTTAACACCACACAGCGGTTTCCTTTCTGAAAGAACATCTTCCAGAGATTTAATCTAGAACTGTGAATGCTCATGTCAGCTCCAAATAACGTCATAATCTCCACTTCAGGTAACCTGGTCTGCACCCTGCACAAACTCTGTCAAATAGGCAAGAGTAGAAGAATTCAGCACATTGTCCAAACACTTGGATCCTGACTCTTTCTGCAGCAGTCTGCCTGTTCACACATTCCAACTTCATTAGTACTGAAACAGAGGTTATTTGTACAGCAGTTCTGTTCACTGTATAGCCATGGTCCAGCAGCAGCACAGCCATGCTCTTCACTGAGTGAAGGTGTAGTTATATGGAAAGAAGGAAAAAGTACTGAATCCTGTAATTAAAGCTCTCCCATACTGTAAGCAGAAAATGCTCATCTGTCTTGCTAACAGCTTTGCAATACTCTCTACAGATGTATGTATCTGAGGATAATAAATTTTTGTTAAGAATATACCAGGGATATATCAAATATCTAATTGTATATTTGGGTGAGCATTTAACTTTAGATGGTAATCAGATAAAGGTGAATTGGAAATTTATAGCTTAATATAGCAGAATTTTGTAAAAATTATCCAATAACAACAGTTACTCTATCTCTTGGCATAACAAAACAAAATGTTAGATATTACTTTTCCTATTATATTTTCTTAATACCCGGCTATTGTAATCAGAAGCATAATAGAAAAAGACTTTACTGCGCATACATTATTCTCTTTTGATTAAACAGGTGCACTGGAATTTCAATCATTTTAAATCATAATTAAATGCCCCATTTTTTCATTGCTTTTTTTTATAAACACATTTTGGCAATTACCTTCTGAAAGGAGATTTTTTTCCCCTCCTTTTTTAAAGTTGTATTTCTAAAGAATTAGAATAGACAGATTTATTCACTCTGGAAAGGTGGAAGACCTTACCCAGAGTGATCTGATTATACTATTCATAAAGAAAATGACTCTTCCTTACTTTTACTTTACAACTTCACAATACTTTTGAGTTGCTTAAAGTTGCTCATAATTTACAGTCTTCTAGATGAAATAAGAGTGAAAATTCTAAAACACTGAGGTGAAATGACAACACATTAATATCCACATTGTACGGGAAGTTTGTTTATGGCAACAATCTGGGTAAAAAATTGGTGAAGCATTGCTAAATATTATTCGGCTAAGAAGTTGTTACAGTAGAATAGGATGTATTTAAATGAATTTAATCTGAAAAAAAACCAACAGCCTATATGTTCAGAAATTACTACAGAATTCAGAAGTTCTAAGTGATCTTCTAGAAGGTCTGTATTCTGTGGTTAGATGCTTAACATCATTTTCTCACAGGCTCAAAGTCAAGCCTTTTAGAAGCATCTGGAAGGTAACACAAAAAAAATGCAGCACAAAGTATTATTCACATTTAACAGGATGGGCCAACATGACAGCAGTCTAACCACAAACAAAAGATGGGAGCACTCTCACATTTTGCATTAAGACAACACGTATTGGCTCTGGAGTGAGTTAATGCAACTAGTGTTCAGATACCGTCTTCATAAAGATGCAGAGTTTAAACACTTGAACAATCTCTGGCTGGCTTATTTTTAGTGCCCTGACTTGTATAAGAAGGAAAGAATGAAATAGCTACCACTGAAGAGGCGCATATGATAGTCTTATTGTACTTGTCTCAGTTAATGAAAAATACCTTACTTTTTTATCACAAAAACCATGATCCACCCCCACCAAGAAATAATTTTTGGCTTTAAGGCTTAGAGGGAGGCCATCATCTTAGCTTCTCCAACAGCAAAGGTTACTATTTCTGTTTGTTTGACTACACGTGGCATGTTTTATTCACCTGCCTTTGGGTACAAGCCACTACTACATTTTTCTAAAGCACACTATTTAGGGTAAGAAATGAAAGGGAAGATTAAACTGGACAAAATTAAATTACCTGTACTGGCATGAAAACAAAACATCAGTGGGTTTTGTAGAAGTGGCATGACAATTACAATAAGGATGAATATTCAAGAGAACTTTTGTTTCCATATCTGGACTTCAGCAACATATTACAGGCTAATAGTGTGCATGAGCAATATCACATGAGGAATATATGGCAGCAAAATTCATTGTAGGGGATGCATTACTGCTAGCAAACTGGTCTAGAAAACCTCAGGTTTAGCTGTCCCTGTTGCTCAGACTGCAATGGATTGGTTAATCCTTCATTGTGTTAAAAAGGTCATCTTGCTTCTTAAGATTTTAAGAAGTAACAGAAAGAAAGTACAGCAGGTTATTTACAGGCATGCAATAATCACATTGAGAATGACATTTACAGAGCCACCAAAAATCATCATTTCACGGTAACATTTAAGTATTTTGTTGCAAATTTCAGGTTACAAAAGGTGTAAGTATGTGTTTATACAATAAAAAACTAATCCTGAATAAGTAGCTAAAGAAATTAAATTACAAGGATTTCTTCTTGCAGAATTCAGGTGATTTTCAAAGAAACAAAGGAGTCCTTGAAGAACAGTATGCAATCACAGCCTATGTGTGTTTTCCTAAGGATACTTTTTAAAGGAAACTATTAAATTATTCTTCTCAATGTAATGAAATTTAATGGTGCATGGATGCTAAATCCCTTAAACCTGAAACTGAAGATAACCATGTTGTTGATATATATGTCTCTATATGTGTAACACAAACATGCATTTTAAATAATGTTATTATATAACATTTACTTGTAAAAATACCTTGGGTTTAAGCAAGATCAACCTTTTTATGATCTGAAGAGGTACCTATAGTATTCTCAGCAGTTCTGAGCAAGAGCTCAGATATTAAGACAAGAGTTAATCACAACTCTCTTTTAAAGGATAAAACTACCTTCTTTAATTATTACACTGACGATTTTGTAATTCAACAATATAGTCCTCCTAATAATTCTGTCTAGAAGAAATTTGCATGTTTTAAATTGGAGACATTTTAAAATACCATAGTTAAATCCTGACTGTAAGAGAAAGTTCTTTTTTAGATTTATTTCAACTTCTATCAGGTGGCATTATTTTTCCAATAGTCACTAACTCCACACATCTCATTTGAAGCAGCTATGTCCAACCTATAATTATTTTCTTCTAATTAGAGTAATTCATGGTTAATTATTCAAAATGATTCTTCTTCAAAATCAAACCCATTTCTTGCTATGGCACTTTAAAAATGTAAGATACAAATAAAATATTCCTCAATGCAAATTTTTGCAATAAAAGAATGTCTATTTTGCTTTCTTAAAATAGCATTAAAATCTTTGTATAACAGTAAGGACTCTGATAATACCAAAATCATAGACAAAATTATTTGCTGCTGTATAGGAGCACATATTTAAGGGCACCTTCCATAGAGCACAAGAGCTCTCAGTCCCCAGGTGTAAGAAATCAGGCAAGGAAGGGAAGAGACCAGCATGGCTGAGTCGAGACCTGCTGGTCAAACTAAAGAGTAAGAGGGAACTGCACAGGCAGTGGAAGCAGGCAGGTGTCCTGGGAAGAGCACAGGGAAGCTGCCCAGTTGTGTAGGGAGGGGGTCAGGAAGGCCAAGGCGCAGCTGGAGCTGAATTTGGCAAGGGATGTGAAGAATAACAAGAAGGGCTTCTACAGGTGTGTCAACCAGAAAAGGAAGGTTAAAGAAAGATATCACCCCAATATTACCCACTGCTGGTTGTACAGGTTGGCAGTGATGAGGTTGCAGAGACAAGTCCAAAAGCGATCAAAAGGGACTTCAGGGCACTGGGACAACTGGTTGAAGGATCAGGTGCACAGGTAGTGTTTTCCTCTATCCCGTCAGTGGCAGAGAAGAATGCTGAATGGAATGGGAAAGCTCACCTGAGTAGCAAGTGGCTCAGAGGCTGGTGCTGTCAGTGGAATTTTGGGTTTTTTTTGATTATGGGGACGTTTACACGGCACTGGGCCTGCTGGCAGCAGATGGAGTTCAGCTGTCTCCAAATGGGAAAAGGATCCTCGCTCATGAGTTGGCAGGACTCATCGAGAGGGCTTTAAACTAGGTTCGAAGTGGGAAGGGGATATAACCAGGCTCGCTCGACCAAGGAGCCCAAGGGTGGCATGGCAACGTTGGGGGTGAAATGGATAGCCCAGCTCAAGTGCATCTACACCAATGCACACAGCATGGGCAACAAACAGGAAGAGCCAGAAGCCATTGTGCAGCAGGATGGCTACGACTTTGTCACCATGACAGAAACATGGTGGGATGACTCTCATGACTGGAGTGCTGCACTGGATGGCTGTAAGCTCTTCAGAAGGGATAGGCAAGGAAGGAGAGGTAGTGGGGTGGCTTTGTATGTTAGGGAGTGTTTTCATAGAATCATAGAATCACAGAATCGTTTAGGTTGGAAAAGACCTTTAAGATCATCCAGTCCAACCATTAACCTACACTACCAAGTCTACTCTAAACCAATCAAGGGTAGACTAGACTAAACCATGGCCCAAAGTGCCACATCTACCCGTTTTTTGAACATTTCCAGGGATGGTGACTCCACCACCTCTCTGGGCAGCCTGTTCCAATTCTTGACCACCCTTTCCGTAAAGAAATTTTTCCTAATTTCCAACCTAAACCTCCCCTGGCACAGCTTGAGCCCATTCCCTCTTGTCCTATTGCTAACTACTAGGGAGAAGAGACCAACACCCACCTCACTACAACCTCCTTTCAGGTAGTTGTAGAGAGCGATAAGGTCTCCCCTCAGCCTCCTCTTCTCCAGGCTAAACAACCCCAGTTCCCTCAGCTGCTCCTCATAAGGCCTGTGCTCCACACCCTTCACCAGCCTTGTTGCCCTTCTCTGAACATGCTCCAGCACCTCAATGTCTTTCTTGTAGTGAGGGGCCCAAAACTGGACGCAGTATTCCAGGTGCGGCCTCACCAGCGCCAAGTACAGGGGAACAATCACCTGCCTGCTCCTGCTGGCCACACTGTTCCTGACACAAGCCAGGATGCTGTTGGCCTTCTTGGCCACCTGGGCACACTGCTGCCTCATGTTCAGCCGGCTGTCGACCAACACCCCCAGGGTCCTTTTCGGCCAGGCAGCTTTCCAGCCACTCTTCCCCAAGCCTGTAGCGTTGCATGGGGTTGTTGTGACCCAAGTGCAGGACCCGGCACTTGGCCTTGTTGAACCTCATACAGTTGGCCTCAGCCCATCGGTCCAGCCTGTCCAGGTCCCTCTGCAGGGCCATCCTACACTCGAGCAGATCGACACTCCCACCCAGTTTGGTGTCATCTGCAAACTTAGTGAGGGCGCACTCAATCCCCTCATCCAGATCATTGATAAAGATACTAAACAAGGCTGGCCCCAAAACGGAGCCCTGGGGAACACTGCTCGTGACCGGTCACCCACTGGATTTAACTCTATTCACCACTACTCTTTGGGCTCGGCCACCCAGACAGTTTTTTACCCAGTGAAGAGTACGCCCGTCCAAGCCATGAGCTGCCAGCTTCCCAAGGAGAATATTGTGGGAGACAGTGTCAAAAGCTTTGCTAAAGTGCAGGTAGATGACATCCACAGCCTTTCCCTCATCTACCAGGCGGTTCACCAGGTCATAAAAGGAGATCAGGTTGGTCAAGCAGAACCTGCCTTTCATGAACCCATGCTGACTGGGCCTGATCCCCTGGTTGACCTGCACTTGCCTGTTGTGTTCACTCAAGATGAACCTCTCCATAATCTTTCCTGGCAACGAGGTCAGGCTGACAGGCCTGTAGTTCGCCGGGTCCTCCTTCCGGCCCTTCTTGTATAGATGGGCGTCACGTTGGCAAGCCTCCAGTCATCAGGGACCTCCCCTGCTAACCAGGACTGCTGATAGATGATGGAAAGTGGCTTGGTGAGCTCCTCTGCCCGCTCCCTCAGTACTCTCGGGTGGATCCCATCCAGCCCCATAGCCTTGTGAGCGTTCAGGTGGCGTAGCAGGTTGTTAACTGCTTCCTCCTGGACTATGAGGGCTCTATTCTGGTCCTCATCCCTATCCTCTAGCTCAGGGGCCTGAGTACCCTGGGGATGACCAGTCTGGCTGTTAAACACAGAGGCAAAGAAGGCATTAAGTACCTCAGCCTTTTCCTTGTCCTCGGTGACAATGTTGCCCCCCACATCCAGCAAAGGATGGAGATTCTCCTTGGCTCTCCTTTTATTGCTAATGTACTTGTAAAAGCATTTTTTATTATCTTTTACAGCATTGGCCAGATTGAGTTCTAGCTGGGCTTTTGCCTTTCTAATTTCCTCCCTGCAGGACCTAACAAGATCCCTGTACTCCTCCTGAGTTGCCCGCCCCTTCTTCCAAAGGCAGTAGACTCTCCTTTTTTCCCTGAGTCCCAGCAAAAGCTCCTTATTCAGCCAGGCCATTCGTCTTCCCTGCCGGTTCGTCTTACGGCACATGGGGACAGCCCGCTCCTGCACCCTTGAGACTTCCTTCTTGAAGAACGCCCAGCCTTCCTGGACCCCTTTGCCTTTCAGGACTGCCTCCCAAGGGACTTTCCCAACCAGGGTCCTGAAGAGGCCAAAGTCTGCCCTCTGGAAGTCCATCATAACAGTTTTGCTGCCCCTCCGCTTGACATCACCCAGAATTGAGAACTTTATCATATCGTGGTCGCTAAGCCCGAGACGGCCTCCGACCTCAACATTTCCCACAAGCCCTTCTCTATTAGTAAACAGCAGGTCAAGCGAGGCACCTCCCCTGGTAGGCTCGCTTACCAGCTGTGTCAGAAAGTTATCCCCCACATGCTCTAGGAACTTTTGAGACTGCTGCCTCTCTGCTGTATGGTATTTCCAGCAGATGTCTGGCAAGTTGAAGTCGCCCATGAGAACAAGGGCTAGCGATTGCGAGACTTCTGCCAGCTGCTTATAGAACGCCTCATCTACCTCTACATCCTGGTTGGGTGGTCTATAGCAGACTCCCAAAAGGACATCTGCCTTGTTGGCCTTCCCCCTCATCCTTACCCATAAGCACTCAACCTTGTCATCTCCACTGTCCAGCTCTATGCAGTCAAAACACTCCCTAACATACAGACTGTACAGAGCTCAGAGACATTGGAACAGGTTGCCCAAAGACATTGTGGATGACCCATCCCTGGAAACTTTCAAGGTCAAGTTGGATAGGACTTTGAGCAACCTGATCTAATGAAAGATGTCCCTGCCCATGGCAGAGGGTTGGACTAGATGGTCTTTAAAAGTTCCTTCCAACCCAGACCGTCCTGTAATTCTATGATTCTATGACATTGTGTGTCACTCTGTCTGCATTTTAAAGTTTTACTGGAAAGTCCGACTAGTTTCTCACTGTCTCCATAGGGATTCTCTTCTGGCCACCTTTAAATATGAACTGGTGAATGGACTGAAGTTATTCCTTCAATTGGGTGGCCCAGTTGGTGAGTGCTGCTGGTCCTCACTTGATGTGCAATATAAATACTCCTGCTTTTCATGGTTAAGTCCATCAGGTAAATTTGCTTAAAACTAGCCAAGAGTTTCAGGAGCTCTGTCCTGCAGGTTTTAGTAATTAAACGATCAGCTGAAATTTTATACTGTACTCCAGTGCATAGTCGTCTCTAAATTTACAAGGATCTCGCCACTTATATCAAAAGATAAAATTAAACACTGATTTAATAACCTTGTTTTGACAACCAATTGCACGCTACATTCCTGCAAGTTATTTTTGGACTCTATGTTGCAAAACAGTGTAATTTGCATGACCAAGGCTAAATCTGTTGAAAACAGTTAAAAAAGGGGATACATAAAGCAGAAGATACAAACTGCAAAACTGTATTATGTTACATTTAGTAAAATAACTTTTCTGGCTGATTTTTTGACAGATTGAATATTTTATCACATCGGTTCCAAAATCCAGAAGCAGCATGCTCTGAGGCACTTTGATATTATTGTATTTCTGCTTGTTTTACTTTTCATTTCACCTATATCTCTCAAGGTAAATCAAATTAGTCATGAAGATCCAAATTTCAGTAACATATGGAACAGCATTATTACATGGATGAATTTCTAGAGAAACTCAGTGACTTCAGCAGAAGAGAAGATGATTTCTATTTTTTCAGCCAATTTTTTCTCTGTAAAGATGATGTTATAGGAAAACTACTTGTGGTAACTTGTGCAGTGCCATGACAACTGAATTCAAGGAGCCATGGCTTGGTTTTCTGAAAGTGTTAATGGTTTTTATATGGACCAAACCTAATGTAAGCACATAAAAATCCATACTCGTAAGCACATACAACAAACCAAAGTACTGCATTAATGAAAAATATGCAAGAAAAACAGTCTGTATTATTATCTAGTCAGAAAGCTCCTGCATTGTCAGAGTTTATTTATGGCTGCACAATAAAGCACAGTGATAAGGCAGTCCTACACATTTTCAAGATAGGTAATATATAAGAAAAACAATCAATCTCTTGTTCCAAAATTCAAGTAAATCTGTGCTGGGTTTTATTCTATGTTGCTACATGTACCTGAGTTATCTAGCATATAAAAATATTACTAAGTCCTATAAGAACATGTTACAGAACAGAATTCACCGTATCTTTTTGTTGGAGCAAACAGAACTTTTTATGCTCTTTTGTGGCAGAAATACAATTAATTTCATTTTGAGAGACCAGACACACTGCAGCACACCTGTTTTAAACTTCAACTTGATGTTACAAAGACCCAAGAAGTCATTTCTTGGCCCATACCAGAACCTACCCAAAAATAATAATAGCAAAAGATACAAAAAGCTACCTTCAGAAATTACCATGGTAGTATCAGTGTAACATTTTCCTCACAATTCTGAAGCACAGATAAAAGCCAGGGCTTGTAAGTCCCATATCCTATCTTGGAAGTATTTCTCCATAATTATGCACACACAAATGATGTATGTGCCTGCCTTCAAATCTGGCCCTAAATCCCTAGAAAAATCTAGTACATTTTTAGGAGCTTTGTAGAGCAGCTCTTTATGGTACCCAAATAAGAGGACTTGCTAGTTATCTGCTACTTCCTTCTGTGAGTTGCAGAGCCTCAGTTTTCCTCCAGCCCCCGAAAAGGCTTGTCTTAGACTTTTTCCGGTGAAAGATTCCCAGTAATATAGCTTTCCCACAAGATGCCTTATACAAGCAGCATATTTTAAACAAAGTTGTTTGGCTTCTTTTGTTACTAAACATCAAATACTGCAGGAAAAGGAAAAAAAAAATCACACTGTACAGTTTGTTCGCTTTAACACCACGGCCGATTCTTATCTATTTAGCATCTGAAACTCTTCCGTTACTCTGCTGTATATGTCATTGCCTTACGTTTAACCTCTCTATCTAACACCTGTGTCCCCCACCCAGCTGGCTGGACCCCTTCAGAGGCTCTGGACTTCACCAGCCTCTAGAAGTGTCTACGTTCTTTATCAGAATCACATACTGTGATAAGAAAACAAAGAAAACAGCCTCTGTCACTGATGAATCAAACCAAAAAAGCGAAGCCAGGTGTTTCCAAGGACAAGGCTCCAAGAGGAGACCTCCCTGAACTGCCGCTGTCAGCTCTTATTAGATCCTGCCTGGAAAGAAAGCTCTGCAACTAAACACCCGGCCACAATCAGCACTGCTGGAGACTAGGCAATTATCTTGACTAGTGGGTTAACAAACCCCAAGTATACATGAGCTGGTTGTTCTCTGCTATTCTTCATGGCACCAGGCTGAAGTAGCATTTCTGTTTAACATTGCCTCCTCTGCCCTTACTCCCACTTACCCACCCAAAGTACTGTCCTAATTAATGTTTCTGCAGTCCTGAAATCTTCTTGTCCTGCAGCACATATGTCCAGGAATCTTTTGCCTTACACTGGCCTCTAATAAAGTTTTCTACCTTATCTTTCTATTTGATATACCCTTTGGCTTCTCCAGCTTCCTCACTCCTGACTTTCATATTGCTCAGACCCTTGAATCAAGAGAAACCTTTGGCTTCTTTTGTAGATAGTCATGAGATCAGAAGGGTTTCTCCCAAAATCAGGTTCAACTCCCAATGCAGAAAGAAGAGAATCCCTCAAAAATCCCTAAGGAACACAAAATGGAGAAAGTCTATGTATTGATTCCTTTCTACCCCCTGACAAAAGCTGACAGCAGCTAAAAAACCACCAAGCTGATAAAGACAGCACACAATTTCTAGAATAAAGCAATCTAGACTCAAGGAGAGAGAAGCTTATGGAGGAGCTCTTACATCTTTTTCATGGAGAAACTGTATATTAAACAGCACATGCTGTATTATAATGTCTCTCATTGTTTGGGATATGAAGTCTATCAGAGATAAAGAAAAATCCTGATATTTTCCTGTGTCTTATTCAGTTTTCTGTTTTGTTTTCTGTTTGGCTTGTTGTCTTGCCTGTTTGGTTTTGGAAGGAGATTAACCCAGGATGGTTTTCTGAGGAATTTTCACAGCACCGACATGAGTTGCACCAACACAACAGCGTGAGAAGCACAGATTTGGGAAGGAGCAGACCCCCCACTGGTAGTCTCCTCAGTGAAGGAAATGGCAGTATAATCATGTGTTCAGACCCGCAACAAATCACTGTATGTGATTAGCAATATACACAGTAAATAAGCCTCACAAGAGTACTCTCAGCCCTACTTTCTGCTGCAAATTGTCAAGAGCACTGATTTACAGGTTCAGTAGTCAATGGTGGTCAGGGAGAGAATCCAGACGGCTTGTCAACCAGCCTTTCTTTGCTATCAGATAATCATTATTTCTCACACTCCCTTTCATAGCCACAGGTAGAAATGCTATTGCTAATTTTCAGCTACCTGAAAATATCTCTCCAGAGATGTTTTTTAAGGCTTGACTAGTCATTTGACAACTTGCAAAGAGGCAAATGCATACTGATGAAATTGAGAGCTGGGTGTTGTCCAACGGTAAATGAGTTTGGCAGGGAAATAGAAAAATTATGGCAAAAGGTTTCAGTTACAACCCAAGAACAAGCAAGGGTATTGGAAAGAGAGCAGGCACAGGTTTGTCCCTTTCAGAATATAACAAGCCATACTCTGCACTTAGAGGCTGTTGACTGCAAGGGCAGCATTTTAAAGAGACTTGGGGCTTAAAACTGGACCTCCAACAGTTTAAATATAAAACAGGTGAGAGTTTAAAATAGTGGATTTTGACACAGGCAGATATAAGTATTTAACAAAACATATTTTATAAATAGAAATATACTGAATGTTTTCTAGGGCCTCCTTCCATTATAATTTAAGATTATTTTGCTGGACATAAAATTTCATTCCTGCTCAAACCACTGTCACTTTGTTTTTGCCACAGCAATCTTGGATGGCATGTCCAAATTTTGTGACCAATCATAACAAACATCTTCATAAGATTGATATTTAAATCTACCAAATCAATTAGTTGTTGGCTGCTAGCAGTCAGGGGTAGTAAGTATCTAGCTAGAGAAGCTGACCAATAAGGAAATCCCACACTGACTTTCTGGCACAGCACCTCCTGGGAATAACTTCACACACTGCAGCAAAATGGTCTTCATCCACCCCATATTCCATTGGTACTTGTAATCCCACTAGTACTGAATTATTACTTGTTCTTGGTTAGCTGAACAAACCCGGAAGCTGTCGTTCATCAGGTAAATTTACTCCACAGTGCTTCCCCCTTCCACTTGGCTATAAAGGTGAAGGAAACACAGAGCCAAACCCATCTGCCTGTGTTCTCTTTGATAGAGTTAAAATGCTGCATTTAAAGAAAAAAAACCCCACAGATGAATAATAACATGAGCTCAGTTCCATGTGGGTGGATGAATGGTGGCCTCTCATGTATTTGAGACTTTGTCCAGTAATAATCCTAAGACAAATCTTTACATGGTTCTGAAAGACCAATAGGAATCAACGAAATCTGCATAAAAATCTGAGTACCATATTTTCGCTGGTTATTTATCTAAACTGATGGACTATGACTTTTAGTAATCATTGAAATCCTTGTATTGCTGTATTGTATTTTCTATTATAGAAAAGTTAGATGGTATATAAGCAGTCTGGATGAAACAAAAATTCGAGCCAAACCCAAGATATCCTCCAGTTTTCACAGCAACTGGTAATGCTATACTGTGGTCATTAGAAGCAGAGGGGCTGCGTAGCCTCCATCTGTAGGAGTTTTCAAGACCAGACTAGATAAAGCCCTGAACAATGTGGTCTAACCTCATAGTAGACCTCCAGAGGTCCCTTCCAACCTGTATTATCCTATGAGTCTATAAGCACTCCAAGTGCTTCACCTTTTATTGGTGGATTATACTATATATAGTTTGTTACTTGATATTACTTATTTTTGCACGTCTGTTATTTAACTCATTCTTGCCTTACCCAGTACTGTGCCTAACAGAAGGCACATCTTTCAATGTTAGCAACATTCATTCTGAAGTACTTACAATGATCTTTACATTTCTTCTATGCTAATTAGCCCACATATTCCAGATCCTGATTCCAAGTGGTGGGTGTCGGAGATAAGGGAATTGCCATCATTTATCAAAGGTTAAGACTACGTTCTGAGATAATTTTGCTTGCTCATTTTAAAAGAAAGTTACTGCACAACTAAAAATTGTTAGCAGTTTGTAAGACATATAAATGAGGAATAAATAATGTACTCTCCAATTTGAACTTTAGGCTAGTAATAAATTATTGAAGAAAGCTGTATTCAGTAGAATGCAGTGTCCAAAAATTTCTTGCTTTTTCATGTCATGAACCATGTTCAATTATTGTTTACTGGAAATAGGTTATTTCAGACAAAAGGTAATTCTAGAGATTCTGCCTATTTTGCTGAATTAATATGCTAGGCACCTTTTTAACTTGTCTGCTAAAATGGATAGACAGTCAATTTATCCCTTTAGTTTCTCTCTCAAAAATAATTATGTACCGCTGTGGTGCTTCTTTGGTATCTACTGTAATTTTAATTTTATACTTAAACAAAATTAAAGCATCAACAAGCTGTATTATCAGTGGCTCTTAAACCACCATGTCATTCTAGCTGTTTCAGCAATACTAGAATAAGGTTCTCAAGTTTGTAAAGGTATGTTATTTTAACATGCATTTTGACCGTTATGACCAAAATGAGTATTAGTGTACCAAATACAGTTCCAAATGCTGCAAAATTTTAGAGAGCCATTGGAATTTCTGTTTCTTACTGAATCACTCTGTACAAATCTATTTTACAATATTTGGTATTTTGGTTTAGAGAAAGAAAACAAAGGAGGCAGAACACCCCCCCCCCGCCTTTTTACAAAAGAAATATAATAATATAGACAACTGTTACAATTTCTATGACTTTTTAATCAATAGAGTCAGTGCACCTATTTCTTAAGAATAATATCACTTAAATTGTTCTTTATATTTACTACTACTTAATTACTTTACTTTGCTAAAATTAAAGGTCATTAAAATAATCTTGAAGCTTGACTTAGATTTCAGAACTAACCTGCAAGTTGTAAAACCTTTAAATATGTTCCATTTAACGCATTTAATAGATATAAAAGCTCACAAGTGATGATATAAAGGATAATTTACGCTTGCAATGCATTTTTGTCCAATTAATAGATTGCCTGTGTGTTGCATATTTTGCATGACAAAAGAGCAGAATATTAAACTGCCATTCATAATGAAAATGCACTTTGCAAATTAAAAGTGCCGAAACAGAAATTTTTCACCCTGTTTAGGAAATAAACAGTCCTTAACCAATTAAACTGCATTGTAATAATTCTATGATTTATTGCAAGTTGTTTAACTTTCAAAACTTGGCTAACCCATATTAAGGTCACAATCCATCATGTCTTGCTTGGAAAGCCAGCAAATAATGGCTGTTGTATTAGCTGCTTTTGATGATAATATGAAAGAAGTATTAGCACTTGTCAACAAAACTGCTTACAACATAACATTAGCATGCATGGGCTGCTGTACCTATTTATTATTCTGGCAGCTTCACACATATTGTTACAAGCTTATAAAACATTTTGTCGGGTGGAAACCGAATGTACACTGTTTGGTTTTCTGATAGACTGGCAGCATAAATGTCTGGGCTGACTTAGTTTAGTTTAAGTGTAAATAGAGACACAAATTCTTCAACCTGTTCTCTTATTGATACTGAAAAGTGCTGAATTATTCAGCATCCAACTCTTCTGTTTGTGTCTATCACAGTTATCAATTACCCATCAGTCTTCTTGTCAAAACAGAATGGATTAATCTGGCTGAAAACAAGACAAATAAGTGGATACTATAACAGGGGTGCAGGGTTGCCAAACTGTCAAAGGGAAATCCAGGCAGTGACATTTGCCGTCAAAAGTCAGATATCTGGCTTAAGTGAGCAAATGATTTCCCTTTACGAGCCAAGAATGCACTTAGCTTACCGTAAGTAAATTAATCTGCCTACTCTGCCTACTAATGCATTGTCAACGGTGATAGTCACAGCAATTTTGTACTTACTGCTCATATGCCTTTATGGCCCAATGCTTTGTCTGTAAGTTGATTCTTAAATATAAATATACAGAAAATATTGTTTTATTTTATAAATTAGAAGAGAATTACTTGAATACATGAACTTCTCACTGTGGTTACTTGTGTTAGTTTGATCCATTGTACACATCAGTTGATAAGAGAACGAGTAAAACTTTGAAGAATGCCTTTGTGGAATACACCCAACTTCTGTTAAGTCTAACCTTTCATTTTCCTCCTGAGCTTTAAACTTTGAAATCTTGCCTGGCAAACTCTTTAGGTCCGTCTATTACTCTTGAAAAAGCATACGGATGCACGTGATTTAATTCATACTTTTAAGATAAAATGTTATTAATACAGCACCCAATTTGGGACAAAGGTTTGGCACCCACCGAGTCATGTCTTGGATTCATGTCTTGTGGCCAGCGGGTCAAGGGAGGTGATTCTGCCCCTCTACTCTGCTCTCATGACACCCCACCTGGAGTACTGTGTTCAGCTCTGGGGCCCCCCAACATAAGAAGGACATGGACCTGTTGCATCAGGTCCAGAGGAGGGCCACAAAGGTGATCAGAGGGCTGGACCACCTCTGCTATGAAGACAGGCTGAAAGAGTTGGGGTTGTTCAGCCTGGAGAAGAGAAAGCTGCAGGGAGACCCTACAGCAGCCTTCCAGTTCCCAAAGGGGGCTTACAAGAAAGCTGGAGAGGGACTTTTCACAAGGGCATGTGGTGACAGAACAAGGGGTAATGACTTTAAACTGAAAGAGGGCAGATTTAGATCAGATACAAAGAAGAAATTCTTCACTAGGAGGGTGGTGAGACACTGGAACAGGTTGCCCAGGGAAGATGTGGATGCCCCATCCCTGGAAGTGTTCAAGGCCAGGCTGGATGGGGCTTTGAGCAACCTGGACTAGAGGAAGGTGTCCCTGACCATGGCACGGGAGTTGGAACTAGATGATCTTTAAGGTCCCTTCCAACCCAAACCATTCCGTGATTCTGATTCCTATCAGAGGTTTCTGGTTTGACAACACTCCCCCCTCCCCCCCCCCCCCCCCCAGTAATACTATCAGAAATGACTCTTCTAACCTATTTTAGCTAATCATCACTCATGCCTGGAGCCTTGCAATCATGGCAGCAGACATCAAGAGCTTAGTGTAAGCCAAACTTTTCTATTATGTACTGCAGTAAAAGCTTTTATATCTTATATACTTTACACTTATTTTGGAAATTTATCTGCTACCCTATTTACATTCCTACATAGACATGTATCTTTAAGTATCATGTTCTAGAATTTAAAATGCAGGTTAAAAGTTGCTACTATTTCCTGGTATGCACAAAATAATATCAAGAAAGCAGATTATTCACAAGATCTTGGACAAAACTTGCACTGTCTATTAAACAGTGTGACAGATCAAAAAAAATATATGCACACATTCCTACATCAATTATTGTAATTCCCCAAAAGTCAAAATATGGTCAAGAGTACTATAGGTTAATAAAATAATTTCTGTTCCTTCTCTTGTTAAGTCTCCATTTGCAAAAAAGAGACAGAAACTAGCAAGGGTATTTTGCAATAATTTCCCCAACATACTTGACCCACTGCTGATCTTTCTGAACATTCACTAAAAATACAATGAAACCCATTACAGATCATATAATTTCAGTAAAGCAGCAAAATTTAACTGTTATATGTTAATCTTCAATTTTTTCATTTCTATTAAGCATGAACAGTACACAGCTGGCTCTGTTAACCACTAGATACTAAGCACCAGGATTTATTGACAGACATTTAACAGTCAAGAAAAGATTGCACTGGATCTGCTAGTTATAAAAGTTATTCAGACTGTATAATTCAGCATTGCTAGACATCTGCTCAGTTCTTTGACTTTTAATAACTCTAAGACTGTACTGTCAGAATTGATAAAGAATATATATATTCTAATATTTCTTGTTCTTCTTTCAGAGATATGCACATGGAGGTCCGTGAATTTTTTTGTGAAATTAGTGTCAGGTCCATGTCTGATTTAACTCTCTTGATCAGTTCTAAGTGAAACAGTGTAAAGAGATCTCAGACATCTTTCAGAAAGACCTTACCAGTTCCAACCAGGAAACAATATAAACCTACCCATTACTTAATTCCTGACAAAACCACTCTATTCTCTAGCAAATTAAGGAATAATTTTTTTTCCCTGTGATTGGTGAGAGCAACTATTATTATTATAAAAGATACAAAATAATTTAAACAGAAGAAATTGGTTGCTTCATGTCAAAGGTTTTAAAAACTAGTGACAGAAATCAATCATTACAATGGAAAGAAAATTGCAGCAGAAACACTGCTTCTCCACTTTGGATATGTCAGAGAATAATTTTCACTTTAATATGAGTTTCTCTGGCTCAATTTTAAGATCCAGTGTATTTGTTTGCCTAAAAAGTTATTAATTATGACTACTAGGCCTATCTGAATGCTTGAAAAGTGATTAATTTTTTCACTCAATGTCCACTGGATTTCCAGAAAAAAGAAAACAAATGTTTCATTACAGTCTGTCATATGAGAAAATTAGGAGAATAATAATGCTGGCATTATCAATCTGTCGAAACACCAACCAAGATTTAACGTTCTTTTAAGGTAAAATTGCACTAGTTGACATCACTCCTATAACTTCGAAATTGGTAAATATCTTTCAATTCTAATCTCAGTCTGCTCTTCCCCAAAGAAAGGCTTGACTTGGCTACAAGCGTTCGTTTTTTATTTCAATACCTACTCATAATAAAGATTGCTGTTCATGAAGCATTATCTAGATGTGAATATCAAGCAATAAAATGGCTACATCTGTTTAGCTTTTATTCTGCAATTCAGAAAAAAATAGTTAAACTAAAATTAAGGGATGGATATAAGTCTGTGACTACTGTGCTTCTGCTGTGGAAGCAGAAAAGGTAGAATCAAGAGGTCCCTTCAGTGGCAGAGACTCCTGGATGACAAGGCTGCTGGATTTTTCTTTGTGGCAGTCAATAACCTGGCCTTAGCATCCAAGCTCGGGACAAAGAGACCTAAAAAAGCTTCAGAGTGCTATGATCTGACCAAGTCTCAATACCTTCATGAAAATGTGCAAGAGGTAAATATGTATCAGAGCAGTTGACGGTAGATTAACATGCAATAAAGCACATCTCACCTGATGGTTTATCATAGAATCATAGAATGCTTTGGGCTGGAACCCAAAGACCTTTAGAGGTCACCCAGCCCAACCCCTGCAGCGAGCAGGAACAGCTTTAACCACATCAGGCTGCTCACAGCCCCGTCCAACCTGGCCTGGGATGGTGCCAGGGATGGGGCCTCCACTGCCTCTCTGGGCAACCTGTGCCAGTGCCTCACCACCCTCACTGTAAAAAATTTCATTCTTGTGTCTAGTCTAAATCTATTCTTCTTTAGTTTAAATCCATTATTCCTTGTCCTGTCACAACAGGCCTTGCTAAAAAGATTCTCCCCGTCTTTTCTGTAGGCCCCCTGTAAGCACTGAAAGGCCGCACTAAGGTCTCCCCGCAGCCTTCTCTTCTCCAGGCTGAACAACCCCAACTCTCTCAGCCTGGCCTCACAGCAGAGGGGCTCCAGCCCTCGGATCATTTTGGTGGCCTCCTCTGGACCCGCTCCAGCAGGTCCATGTCCTTGTGCTGAGGGCCCCAGAGCTGGACGGCAGGGCCCCAGGTGAGGTCTCAGCAGAGCAGAGCAGAGGGGCAGAATCCCCTCCCTCGACCTGCTGGCCACGCTGCTGGGGATGCAGCCCAGAATATATATACATTGCCGGCTCATGTCCAGCTTTTCATCCACCAGTACCCCCAAGTCCTTCTCCGCAGGGCTGCTCTCAATCCCTTCCTCCCCCAGCCTACATTGATATTGGCGGTAGTGCCGTCCCAGGTGCAGGACCTTGTACTTGGCCTTGTTGAACCTCATGAGGTTCACAGAGGCCCACTTCTCCAGCTTGTGTTTCTTCCATGGAATGTCAAAATGTAAGGTAACTTAAAGCACACTTCATACTAGCCACAAAATCAAAAAGAACTGCCTAAAATCAAGCATGCACATTATCACATAGCATTTGAGATCATCAAACTTTCTATTTAGATACTGCAAAATCATATTCTGACATTTTAAGTAGGATTACGCAAAAATAGAGCTTTTATGCTGTTTATCTTGAGGTTTCAGAGGAATTTTCTGAGCCTGAAAGATGAAACAAAACAGAAAACTGAGGTAATCCCAAACCTACCTGCAGAACTAAAAAGGCTGGGATGCTGCTAAAGAACATTTTCAGAATCCTTAGGAACTTTCATTATCCCATTTTCAAAAACTAAGCAAAATTCAACTGTGGCAATTTATATTATCTTTCCATAGCTTTAAGTTTTAGTTAAGAGCTAGCCTCTCCAAAGAATTAAATTAATTATGTATAAAGTAGTGGTGTTAATGTTAAAAAAAATTCTAAAACACTGACAGTTGCCAAACTGAAAGATGTTACAGTCTATAGACATTACACTATTGCTTGATATTATTACTATTTTTATTACAAACCTACCAGGTTCAGAAAGTGTTTTTTCAGCTGCCCAGAATACCTGGTCCTGTCACTAACCTTCTTTTTTCAATATGGTAGAATCTGTTGTGTCTAAAGCATTATGCCAAGCAGAGTTATCAACTAGTACCAGCTAGCTGGTGTTTGAAAACACTTGTGGACTCACAAGGCCAGAAAGCATTTTAATTATTTTTTTTGTTTTAGTATTTTACAGTGGTCTAATGTGCTACTTCAAGTTAATTCCATGCATTTTCTGGGAGAAAAAAAAAAAATTCAGCAACTTAAAGAAAACAGAAAATAAACTATCATTTGAATGGTGCTTTACCACAATTTAGTCAGTGCACTTCTGCCAAATCTTCAGACAGATGGTTTCCTTTCTGAATCACCCATGAGAGAGGACAAGGACAGGAACTCCCTCAATGAGCAGGGCTTATGCTGATTTTCATCCTAAAAATACTCCTCTCTGACTATTCAAAGCTTGTATGGAAAGAAAATCCCAAGAAGGGTGGTCTAAAGAACCCTTTCTCAGACCTTCAGCACATTATAAATTATAAAAAAAAGACCCAGGCTAAGAAATTGACATTCACAATTGCAGTAATAATGAGATACATGAACTGAAACGTACTTTTAAAATTTCACACTGATCAACTGATCACAGCACTTTTATCGCAAGTTAAGGTATGCTTTAGGAAAATGGTGGTAAGCTAAGTTTCTCTTTCAGCCCAGAAGAAAGTTTACTTAAAGAAAGAAGACAAAAATTTTCCTGCTGGGTATTGGAACCTTGGGTTCTTTTCATCAGGAACCCACATGGCTATTAATACTGCGGGTTGCATTGAGTCAGTCACAAGTCTCTGGAACCACATCTTCCTCAAACTCAATAGGAAGGTCTGCTTTCTCCTACTCATGCTTTTGACTTTAAATGTTTTATTTTGAGCTGTTTTCTTGGCCAAGAGGGGAAACAAATACCAGTCTTTCTAATTAGCACTAACTTTCTGAGAATGAAGTGTCTAAGATAACATCATCGTTATGAGTAACTTGCTTTCAGAACACACCTACGGGTATTCAGTAGTACAAGATCTGTCTACTTTTGATAACAGTTACACTTATAATCATGGAAACATTCCAAATTTCTCTCAAAATGTCACAAAGAGGTACTTAGAAAAATATCATTGAAATGAACAGCAAGTTAAAAATTACAATCGTTGATCAAAATGAAAAACACTGATAACATTAACCATCATTAATGAGTAGAGCTGACATGGAACTTCATAGTTTCTATTGAAAACATACCTTGATGGAAAATGTCATTTAAGCAAAAGTTAAGTCCTTCACAGGGAGATTTTTTTCACTGAAATTTCTTACTTTTAAAGTGAAGAACAGAACTAAAAAAAAAAAAAAAAATCCCATTTCTGTCCATTATTTTGATTAAATCCAAGTGTTTCATCTTACGTCAGTTCAGCCATAATGTAAGCTTATTTGAGCTGCTCCTACACATTAGATGGACTGTGGATTGAATGCCTCATATCTCTCATTATTTCTTATGGGGAAGATTTTTATGCTGAACATGAATCTTTGGGTTAGTGAACAGGAGATTGAAGTGCAACATTGCTAAAATGAACCAAATGAAACATTTCCATTTAAATCAAAATGGAACAGGAGCCACACAAAGATCAGCTCAGAGATGCTCTATACTGAACTGTGCTTGAAAATGCTTCAAAATCTTCTGGTTTGGAAAAACAACAGTTTCACTTTTCAGGGTTGATAAAAATTGTCTAAAGATTATCACAGAACAGAAAGTCTAAGTGTTGTAGTATTTTATGTGTGAGAACAGAAATACATTTCATTTCTCAGGACCCCTGATTTTGATAAATCTACTGCTTGGAAACTCTGATTCTGACTAGATCCTTGTATTTATTCTTGTTCAAAAACAATCCCAAATCTTATCCCTGGAAAACATGATATTTTAGTGAAAATAAAAACTAGTCCATATAAACTTTACAGACTTAGAATCATAGAATGCTTTGGGTTGGAAGGGACCTTGAGAGATCATCGAGCCCAACCCCCCTGCAGTGAGCAGGGACTGAACCTGTGACCTTGGCATTATTAGCACCATGCTCTAACCAACTGAGTTAACCGGCTGCCCTTCTGGTTCTTTTTGGATCTATACAGGTTGTGCTAGGTTTTATATATTATGGTACTCATACCTGAGAAAAGTTCTGAATACATCATTGAAATCTAACAGTGTCATATTTTCTCAACATTGCCACCACGTAGTCATTCTTTAGAAGCAGGCACTTAAACAAATACATAAAAACTCAAATTCTTTTACCCTATGTGAACTAAACTTTTTTTCTCAATAGCTCATAGGCTGATAAAAGGAGTCACATTGGATTTAGTAATATTACTTTTATACCTATTTATATATTAAACTTTTAAAGTATAATACAGATAGCTGATTATTTGATCTATCTATCTAGCATTGATAATTTTTTTCCTATCCTAAAGTTGTCCTTATCAAGGAGAGGCTAGCAGACAAGAGCTAAAACTAATTTTTCTTTATCCCAAAGCTAGGATAGGTTTACGCTGAAGTCAAGAGGTATGATGATAGATTACATAGTTATATGTGAACAAGATTTCAAATAGACAGCATAAGTATCAACAAAAACATAGTTATATTGTACTGGACCTTAGCAAGAAATACAAAACCTATTGGAGAACCTCAACAAGGACAGCAACTCTAATCTGTCTGCTGCTGTGGCAATGCCGCTGTCAGTGAAATATATACAGTAGTTTAAAATGGCTTTGAATATGGATGGTATGCAAAAATATTCTTATTTTGGGAGTAGAAAGATAAATGAACAAAATTATTTGTATGAAATACACACAATAATTTGCATAAACTGCAAACGGTTTACAGTTTTGGAGAGGAGCAGAAAGCAGACAGCAAGAGGTGTGGAGAGGGCACTGGGCTAACCAGCCACAGAAGAGAAGCATGGTGCAAAGCTCCACTCTGTGCATGAACATATTTTAGCAGATGCAAGAAAGAGGAGTTTCTTTTGCAAAAACTTTTTCAGAAACATTTTAGAAAGGAAAATCTAGAAGGAAGGCACATGAAACCAAATGTAGGATGTTGGCATCCCTTTCCACAAAATACTTCTTCCAATCATAACTGCTTAGAGAACACTGCAAGTCTATCTTTTATCTATCCAGTTTGTGCCTTCTTTATCACCACCTATTAAAATGCATGGTTCTGAAGAAAAAAGCTTTCTCTCCTTCCAAGACCTAACTTGCTTACCAAAACCATTGTGTAGCAATTACCTTCAGGCTAGTTTTGTGTTGTACAAAAATATATTTTATACCAGTTACGAATTTGCCATCTTTCCATTTCCCTTGTGTTCTTTTCTAATAGTGAAAACAGAGGCTCTGAGTATAATCTTTATACATTAGTTACACACATATTTCAAGTCTGATGAAACACTGTTTTCAGGTACAGTACAAACTTTCTAACCTTGCACCACAGTTTCTCAGCTCTCCCCAGTCCGCCACATCCATCGTGAGAGGGTTACCCACCCATGGGAAATAACATTTGAAACGAAACAGAGCTTCTGTAATGATATTTCTGCGTTATTCTCTAGCCTATTCTTTTTGCATACCCTAATTTCTTTTTGACAGCAACCTCACTTTTAACAGAAATTTCCATTCTTCTCCTAAATTAATATTGCTAATACAGTAAAATTGAGGAAACTATATGAATGCTTCACATTTTTCTCCTCTTTTACTTTGCACTTCATCTGACACTGTGCCTACTATTCATTTAACTTGGTCATGATTATTCTCTGGACTTCACTAACTTGAAAAAAAAAAAAAAAGAAAAAAAGACTAGATCCTTAAGAACAAAACAAGACCAAAGCCAAGCCAATCAAAATAATTAAGTTTAAAACTTGTCATCCAAGAGCTGAATAACAAGTTTATTTGAAAGTGACAGCAAAACCATTCTGTGATCAAAGGATCTTCTACATTTGGAGATCCACTGCATAAGAAACAGCTGTTAATACCTGGTTCAGGTGTGAACTGCAATACTATATTACTTTGGTGATGGCTTCAGATAACTCATGCATAAGTGCAATAGGACTAATCCTGCTCTTATGGTAGCATCACTGGAACTGGGCCAGGCCCACCATCAATGTAAGCCACTATGCAGAATCATTAGAACAGCTGACCAAATTTCAAGGTACAATTTAAACAACCATCCCTTTGGATTATCTCTTTCCCGGGTCCCTCTTTCCACAAGTAGCATGCTGTATTTAATGTGACATTAAAGCCTGAAACCTCATTCTATTGAAATTACAAACAAAACCTGCTTCTTTATTTGTAAAGGCAGTATATATCAATACGTATATTTTTTGTGTCCAGTTTTGGGCCCCTCAGTACAAGAAAGACATTGAGTTGCTGGAGCGTGTCCAGAGAAGGGCAACAAAGCTGGTGAAGGGTCTGGAGCACAGGCCTTATGAGGAGCGGCTGAGGGAACTGGCATTATTTAGCCTGGAGAAGAGGAGGCCGAGGGGAGACCTTATTGCTCTCTACAACTACCTGAAAGGAGGTTGTAGTGCGGTGGGTGTTGGGCTCTTCTCCCAAGTAGTTAGTGATAGGACGAGAGGAAATGGGCTCATGCTGCGCCAGGGGAGGTTTACATTGCATATCAGGAAAAATTTCTTCATGGAAGGAGTGGTCAAGCATTGGAACAGGCTGCCCAGAGAGGTGGTGGAGTCACCATCCCTGGAGGTGTTCAAAAAACAGGTAGATGTGGCACTTTAGGACATGGTTTAGTGGGCATGGTGGTGTTGGGTTGATGGTTGGACTGATGATCTTAGAGATCCTTTCCAACCTTACTGATTCCTAGTTTTTACTTTCATTAAAAGATACTCCAACCATCAAGCCAGAAAACATGAAATTATTACCCTACCCTTAATTGTTTTAGTGGTGGACTTGGTAGTGTTAGGTTAATGGTTGGACTGGGTGATCTTGAAGGTGATCTTTTCCAACCTAAATGATTCTATGATTCTATGAAAAGCAACAGGATCTAGCACCAAGACCACTTCATCAGCTGGGTACTGGCAATAGCTATCTCTAAAAACTTAATTCAAAAATAATGAAAAAGCAGATAGCTGGATATTTCCTGCCATTATTTCACACAGTATAATTCAAGTTATACCCTTCCTTACTGAACTAGAATGAACAATAATGAAGAGTCTGGTTGATCTTTGCTGTTGCTCTTTACAAATTATGAAGTGTAACTGTTGAAAGAAAAAATTGCAAGTTTTATTTGAGAACACACAGTTCTCTTCATACAGTAATAATTTGCTGAAAGTATACTCTAACACATTATGCGCATCACCTTTAACTAATTAAATAACACAAAGTTGAAATAAACATATAATGACAGAAAAGGTAAGAGATCTGCTTCCTCATTGCCACTACGAAGATAATTGTATTTAATTGTGAATTAACTTATAGCCCATTTCAACAAATAAAATCCTTCTCAATTGAAAAAATATCAGTTGAAGAAAACATTTTCCTTCCAGTTCTTTCAGACTCTCATTTCTGATTGTTTCAATGCTTTATTTATACTAACTGTATGCCCATGAGTTCCCAGGTCCATTTAATAAGTAGAATTAACAAAATAAACATACACACTAACTGGCTGAATAAATTCAAGATACCGAATGTGATATTCTGTGCAAACTAAATGGAACTGTATTTGCAATTTAAAATATAATTCATCATAATGAAAATGTAAAGTAGTAGTTCTGCTTTATTCGGTATGGCAGGTTAGGGATCCCTGTGAAGCTACATTGAAGCAAAGAGTAGATTAATAATTTAATTTGGTTCAGAACTGTGCAAGTGGGGCACTGTGAGCTTTTATTCTGTTACCAGCTGCTGACCCTAATATGGATCAACCAATTAGACATCTCTATTTAATTGTTGGGTGACCCATCTAAAACTCACTAGGAATTTTCATTATAAACAAAACTCAGTGGCCTAAAAGAATTCCAGTTATCCCCCTGGTGGAGACAGTTGGTTTGATAGAGGCACACAAAGGAGCTCAGCAAACGAAAAAATTGCAAGATCATTTTAGGCTGTGTTCTGTGAAAGAACATCTTAATATAATGAGCCTTTTTCGATATCCCTTGGCGAAGCATCAGCCCTCTCAGATAACCCCACACAAAGCAAATACCATTTGTCTGAAGTTACATTTGCTCCTTGTTATCACAACTTATGCCACTTAATTCATTATTCAACGAATTCACTTTCTTGTTTATTAGATGCAAGGTAGCCGCTCATCCCTAAAGGCCATGTATGCAAAAGACTGCTTGTAATCCTGTCACTTCAAACCTCTCCAGGCTTTTACATTGCTTCAGGAATTAGGAAGAAAGAAGCAAACAATTTAGATTTATTCATGCTGATATTAAATCTGTATATGATAAAGGAAATGAGAGAAATGTTACATAGCTAACTTAAAATCTATTGATACAGATCAACAGAATATATTATTCCCTACATTTGTGAAAGCTAGCACTTTCACTCCTGTGCTATAAACCCCCCGCCCCCAACTGTATCTTATGCCTTTAAAAGATCTGATTAAAAAATAAAAAAGTATTTGTTTCTCACATTCCTTCCTCCCACTGAAAGGTATCTCAGCATCTTTCCTCAAGTGCATTTGATATATTCAGTCTACCATCACTACCAGAATTATCTGCTCAAGTGCTGAATGCTTGTAGTGAACATATTAAAATCAGCTATCAAATGCCACAGATATCAAATTCCAAAATGTTTTAAATATCCTTTGTTATATAATGGACTTTAAGATATATTGCAGCTGATTTTGGTAACTCATTGAATGTGTGTTCTCCAATGTTTTTAAATGTGAATTTTGCTAATGATATATTTAATAGATCTAAGAGCACAAAGTAAGAGCTTCAACTCTTTTCACACTGCAATAACAGTCATCGAGATGTTTCAATTTTACTCTGTAACCTTATGCTGTTAGAATCATTAAAATGCAAATGAATTACTGAATTAAACAGACTTTCAGTACACTCTTAGCACAATTAATATTGTATAAAATTATCTGCATAATTATACACACTAACATTTATATAAGGCATTGTAAAAAGCCACAAACCAGAAACTGGATGTAAAACTGGTAAGCACTGGAGAACAGGCTTCTACATATGAAAATGTAATTGGTAGTTTACTGCTAGTACCCTACATGACTGCAAATAGACTTGTACATTTCACATTTCAGTTATTAAAATATTTAAAAAATAGATTATTTTTCTTAGTGTTAGTACATCAATCTCATGATGCACAATAATGCACTACTCACAAAAGTTCATAGCAATTATTTTTTTGGTATTACTTTTAATTTTAAAATTATAATTAGTGACATGGCATTATATAAATAGTAAAAGCAACAACAAGAAGAAAAGACACCAAAAAAACTCCATTGCAGGTATACATCTAAAAAAGTGATCGAATGGCTCAAAATAACACAGTGTTTTAAATATAGTCAATTATGGCTACAGTTACTACAATAAAAATTGCTTTATACTTTTCTAAGTATGTGTAATATAGATTGTCACTTTAAAAATATATGTATGTTTCTTAGCAATCCTGCTCTTATTACAGAATACATGCACTATGACTGTCACAATTCAGGATTCACCTGAATAATTAACCTTTTACTCTAGCAGTATGCAAGTACAAGATGTATGCCGTTCATTCAATTTAAAATAAGGCAAGTATAGAAATCGTCTTCATAAGATGTAATGCAAAACCCAATTGTTTTCTCTACATCACGTAACAGTGTCAGTAGCTGGACTGTGTAGGAATCTTTATTCACACTTACCTGATGTTCTGAAATAATTCTGAAAAATTAGTAGTGAATAATAATGAATGGAAACTTTTCTGTTAATATACAGAGAGTCCTAACTTTATCCTTTATTGTGCAATGTTTGCATTTTTGCACGTGGGAGATTTTAAAAGTCACCCAGTGATTTTTATAGTGCAACCGTATGCTAGATAAAGATATTTAAGCTGTCAGTATAAACTGCTTCTGTTTTCATTTTGCATTTAATTTCAATGCCAGACTCAAGGCATAAATTTTTCATCACCTGCAATGCTATGAATAAAAGATTAAAAAAAGAACTGAGAAGAAATTCTAACACATGCGGTGCATGCAGCACATTGTGCAGACACACTGTGCATAACTAGATGTTTAATTTCCATCACTTTTTCCTACATCAGGAACACTATTATTTGGGTTCATACATCATGCAGCTAATTTCCAACATTTCAGCTCTGTGGAATTCAAATTTATCTAGGTCTGGACAATAATCCATTCAACACTCTTGAAATCTGGAGTTGATACACATATTGGTAAATTCACATAGTACTTTCTTAACATTAAATAGAATGTCTTTTGCCATCTAGTGTTGGCAAGTTAAGTACTATTAAAATATTTCAACAGCACATATTCTTGCCTCACTTCTTGAACTAGCAAATGAATTACTCTTTTCGTAAGTTCAAAGAAGTAAGAATTACTAAAAATTTCCAAGCTAATTTCAATTCCTCATTAAGGCTCACTTCATATTTTAAGCCGAAGGATGTGATCAATCCCAAGAGGTGAAGTCACAGGCTCAATCTGACAGAATTTTTTATTTAGCACTTAAGAGCGTTTTTAGTAGCACTATGCATCTTCAGTTTTACTTTATTAACACTCAGAGGGCCTTGTATGAAATTCTGTTTATCTCTCTCCAATAGCCTCTGTTGGATAAAGAAATGTGCTGTGCAATACACCTTTTTTAGCATCAATGGTAGCCTTTTATTTATCAGAAAATATTTTGAGATTCATAGTTTAAGTTTTACCTAGCAGCAGGTACACCATATATTCAATCCAGTCAAAAGTAAAAATGTTTTTTACTTTTGCACCATCTCTGAAAATGCACATCTGTATACTAATCTCCATACACTGAAAGAAATTTAAGGAAGAAAAATGACACCATGCAATACTTAATTTGAATATAATAATTTGTCAAAATGTTTTGTAAAAACTTTGGAAAATAACTTCAAACAATGGTTGGTAGCACTTTAGCATCAAGAAGCATGGAAACATCTGTGCAAAGGCAATATGGTACTGTTCCAGTTCCTGGCCTTTTCAGACTGGGGTAAGCACTTTCAGTTGGAAAGATAAACTTAATGGATGGTAACTGGATTAATGACATTTATGGCTGCCAGGACTGGTAGGGGGGAAATACAGCATTTTACTAGTTGTTTCTCTGACCTGTAGCAAAGCTGGTGCAAGTCACCACTATTGAAGAACTTTTAGAAGGACTGTGTATAATAAGTTGTCTTAAACCATTTCTAATGCTCCTACTAAGAGTTCAAGCAGATAAAAAGAGGTAGAATATGAATATTGAACTATTTTCACATCCATTGAAAAGCTGTATATTTGTAATGGACTGTGGCATACTGGTGGAGCTGCATGACATTTGCACTCATGACAGTCATTTGCACGCATTCTGTACTTTCTTTAAACAAACAAAATTACTTTCAGCATTTCAAGCTGGCGAGGCATGAAAGCAAAACTATGTATTTATTTTTAATGGAGCAACACCAATGGCAGTGATGTAGTTATTGACAATTCGCTTCTCAGTTTCTGGCATCAGCTCTGCAAGGTGCTAAGTACTTTAGCCGTGATCCAGCAGGGACCTTTACTTTACTTCCTTAGCTTTACTTCACACTGGATGAGAGGCCATCACTTCTGAGGACTTGAGCTCTCTTTTAATGAAATTTAACAAATTATACTCTGCAGTGACCTTACCACATGAGTCAGCAGGTGATGGCCAAATGTGGAAATGTCACTGGCATTGCCATTTGAATTTGAAGAGTTCCATACATTTTTCCTTTTTCTATTTAATTTGTGAAGATGACAAGATATGCAGTTATGTTACAATCTCATTTCATAACTCTGTCGAAGTGTATGAGCAAACTGGGCATGGTAACTGTGAGCTTATATATACAAAAACAGAAATACAAAAATGCAAACACAGAAGTGTTTAACATCCTTAGGAGTGTAGGATTCAAGGAATTCAAGTAAAGTGGAAACAAGATTAAGGAAATATGAGAATCTATCCTGTAGAGAATATCTAAAATCATCTCTAGTTCATTACATCATTGTTTTAAATCAACAGTGGTTGGAAAATTAATTGGCAGTTAGAAGGTAACACACTTTTTTCCATGCCACATCCTTAGAGAAACAACTTCAACATATATTTTTGGACTGTAGGTTCTTTCCTAAATTCACAGAAAAGATTGGAATTCAGAAATGGGAGGTGGAAGAGGAAGGCATTGTAAAACATTTATGAAAAGGGATGTGAATAGTCAAAGAAAACAGACCATTAGACTCAAGGCACTTTCTGTTTCTAAACATTTTTCAATCACCTGGACATCTTTTTTTTCCCAAAACAAGAAAGTGTGGTGTGACTTTTATAGCTGTATCTACGGATGAAGTCACTACGGGTAGTCCTGTACATGATGCGACCGCCCTCAAATTGAATGCGTAGCCAATTGAATATACACAGACAACATGCTCCTTCTCTGGATTCAGCTATCAACACCACGTTCAGAATATGAAACCCACCCAGTTTAAAACAAAAGGTAATAAGCTATGGATGATTTTCCACCACATGCTGTGTGCAGTTTGTCTTCTCTTGCAAAGGATGTTGAGCAAATGAGACCATGGCATGTGTTCCCATGATGACCACTACTGTGCACATTTCACATTGTTTTAATTGCTTTAAGGTGTTACAACTCATACACATGAACTAAATACAGGCACCCAGCTCCTTTTATAAGATAGAGTGACGTAAAAGTTTGCCTTATTCTCTTGTTTGTCTGGGGAGGTTTTTTGAATGTTGCTTAAACAACATTCAGTTCTGAATTTTCTAAATATGAAATTGGGGAAGTTGGAAATCTTAGCCATCTTCTGAGTTCTGCTGTGTCAGGGTTTGTTTTAGATTAAGATATTATAGATTTATCTGTTTATAACTTTAGAATGATATTGAATATTGGTGTGCAAATAATTACACATTGCCATTTCATTACAGCATAAGCACTTAATTCTAGAACTGCGCAATATAATAAATCTACAGACAGTGCTTTACTGTATTCATACACACATTACATCAGCTGGGTACTCATTTTATAACAACTGGTGAAGATCTGCCTTATAGTTTCTAGGCTAATTGGGATGACTTTAGGAGCTAATCTGTGATCTCATTATGAAATAGAGGCACAGAGCTTCGCAGCTTCTGTCATTTTGAAATGAATGCTTACAGTGCACTCCTTTAGTTTATATTGCTTTTTAGTTTTCATTTACTCTTAGCACAAGTTTAGGAGACTTCCAAGCTTTGAATCTAGTAGTAATTTCAGCAAAACAACAATTCCATTTCTACAGCTCCATCCTATCTCATTGTCAGGTTTTACTTAAAACCACTATATAGTGATAGCTTATCACACATTTTAATATCTAATTAATACTCATTTAAATTGATAATATAAAAGTGCAACGTGAAGTACTAAGAAGTTGATAAAAATCATTTTTCAGTGTTCTGAATCTGCTTGCCTACCTACAACTCAAAGATTTTCTTTCATAATACACTATAATATGGTTACAAGTGCATTGAAATTCATCTTGTTAGAATGGTAGTAATATATCCCACCAGGACTACTGTTCCTAGTAGCAATTTAAAATAATTATTGTGAGACTTGATGCTAGACATCAGGTTTGCAATAGAATTACAATGAGGGAAGTGTATTAGAGACAAAACATTGCTGGAAGAAAACTTCATAATGGCGCAATTTGGAACTAAGCCTCAATTTTACAGTAATAGATTCTCTTTATGATGGCACAAAGGAGTAAATGCACTTAGCAAATTTAAATCTATTATTAATCACACTTTGTGGATTGCAGTGCAGAAAGGAGAAAAGAAATTAGCTTTTTAAGTATGTTTCTTATATAAAACAAGTTCTACTATGAAGAACATTTTACAAAAATCTCCTTGTTATAGCTCAGAAATACAGCAAGTCTTCATAACTGCAGAGAGTTAGAGGTTCAAAATCTTTCTGAAATAGTTTTGCATGTCTTTGTTTCAGATTAGAAGTTACTCAAGATGGTGTACTCTACATCATGAAAACACTTTCACTTCTAGAAACAAATGTCCAACAAGAAAGGTGAAATAAATCTTATATTCATGCTTGCTTACTCTAATCACTCTTCTTACGTGGAGGGATGTATTTGTACTATCCTTGCTATGTCACAGTTATAGCAAAGCAAATTATACACATTTAAGTATCTACAGACTGGCTCACACTTTCACAGACCACTGGATGCTTTCAAAAAGATATTCCAAAGAAAATAAAGGAAAGTAACCCAATATGAGTTTTAGGAAGTTGTCATACAGCAGTGGAAAATTATAACATTTCCTATGCCATCACTGTGAAAACTCTAGTTTTTACAGCTCACATTGTAATTTTACATCTAATTTAAAAATAACACATACATTCGGTGCCTCTTTTATTTCATGAATCACATTTTTAATAAAAATTGATATATCAATATACTAGACTGGCAGATGCAGGGTGGGTTTTTTTTTTCTATCACTGATCCTTTCAATAAACAGAAGTCTGGCATAGACAGCTCAGATGAAAATAAAACTTCTAATTCCAGCATAAAGCAATGTGATACAGATATCTACTGAAACACCAGCATATGAAAGCAAATAGTCATTGTAAGAGTTTGTTTTAAACAATACATTTAGAGTTAATTGGACATTTATTTTATGGTTAATAAAGAAACCTTTTAAAATAAACATTTATTATGTTTAATAAATTTAGACCTATTGAGAGGAAGATTAAGTTTATATTCACCTACATTTTACCTTGACAATTTAAACTGTGTCTAAAATTACTGATAGGCAGAGTATCTTGTGATCTTTAACTATTTCAGTTCCATTCATGCTCCAGCCATTGCCAGACAATAAACACATGCCCACAGAGCAGCTTGCACGGAATAGAGGGTTTCCAAAGCTATTTTTAGGTGAACTAACTTGGATACCAGAAGCACTCTACTCTCAGCAGCACAAGCTTCATGTGGGCTAATTTACTCTGCTTCAGCAAGGAAAATTAGCCTGTGGGGAGCTCCAGACTGCTTAAGTTTCTGGTACCTAAGGTACCTCATTTATAATATCCCCATACTATTTTTGCTATCTTGCAGTCTGTAGCATAGACACGACTGGAGAAAGACACTCAGTGGGTCTATGAGACAAAATCAAGAAATGGTTGTGTGTGAATGGCTTAAGGTGAATGAACACACATTACCCCATACTTCTCCCTTCATTTTCCTGGGGACGCTGCACATTTATTGAACCAGATGATCATAATAAAGCCTGCAGAATGTTACATGCTATAACATTATGAACCAAAAGTTCAATTAGTCAGAATGGCTTTCTAAAAGAGAAGACCCGAAGACAAGCAAGCTTATTCTTTTTTCCACCTCCATCTGCAGAAGATATCACTTAAAGGAAATAGGGGACAGATGGAACTACCTGATCTTTCCCCATCACCTAGAAGAGGTTGTATAGTATTACTTGCTTCAATAATTATTTGTCAAGTCTTGAGATGGTTCATTCTGCCAAAGTAAAGAAAAACAATTTTCATTTTTCTTAAAAGTAAAATTTTAAACTAACAGGAATATGTGACTCATGCATATCCACAGACTTAAAGGCAATCACACAAACAAAAGGAGAAAAAAAAAAACCCCAACATTATCTTTAGATAAATTCATGACTTTGTGGGGTCTGATTCAAACTGTGCATGTTTTTTATTGTTCTTATGCCTTTTCAGAGCCCAACTTAGTTTAAAACAAACTACACTGCCAAAATGATTTGGGGATGTTAGAAATTCCAAAAGTTATTTCTTCACTATCTTTTTTATGTCAGCGTGTCAATGTCAAATGATCCTTTTCTTAACAAAAACAAACACTTCCTATAAATATCCATTTAGCATTCCTAAAAAAAACCCTGAAAATTTCTTAAAACCTCACAAATGGCAGCACTACACAGACTAATTCCTTATGATGGTGAGGTAACAAGTATCTGACACAACTTGTTTAAAAAGACTCGTAGTACTGTGTGAGTCAGTAAAAACAGTTCCATGTTTCTATTCTCAGGGATTACAAGAAGAATACTGCTATAATCCTATTTATTGTCTTTGCCTAGTCCATACATAGTCATTAGCACAGTTTATGGCATAGGCAATGATAATGCGTCTGTGTAATTATAAAGCCATGCCTTATGGCTACTAGATAGGATATAAGAAGGTCTGCAGTCTTGCAATAGTCTTTACATCATTAAAAAGTCCAGCCCAAAGCACCCTTAAAAAATGCAGAGTTGACCACAGCTGGCACATGATGTTTTAAAGTCAGCCTGTAGTCAAGGATTACACCCATGCTGTGTGTCACAGTGACTCCATGAAGCATCTCTTCATCAAAGGCATCAAAGAATGGCATTTCTCACAGACTTTCATTCTCTTCTCCTCTGAAATATTCTGCCTAATGATCAGAGGTCACCAAACTAAAATACTTATTAGAGAGAAAACAAAAGCTTGTCAATTTCTCAGGATAATTTATGCATTACATAATGTTATGCTAAAGAACAAGAAAAACAGAAAATAAAATATATTGCAGTAGCAGTTCTCAAGATTGATGAAAACAGTTCTGATAGTATGCTACATTAAAGCCCAACAGCGCAATCTTGAATAATACAGCAGAAAAATGTCCCACAGTGTTCACCTGACAAAATCTATTAAAGCAAGAGTATAATCTTAGAAGACTGTCTTACACAAATTCAAGACTGCCAGTGCAATCATATACATTTAGAAGGCTGCTCTGAAATTCCATTTTTTGTCCTTTGACCTTGTATTGTTTTCAAAACAAGCAAATCAGAATTACTTCTATTTACACTATAGCTACTCCAGGATAGGAGTAGTTGCTCTGACTATATCTTCTAGACTAGACACATGGTCATCCACAATTTGTAAAAGGAAAAAGTTGGTTAAATCTGGTTTAATAATTTATGTAAGCTTTGCAAATGTTGGTTCCACTTGAAATCTCCAACACTGGTTCAATGACAGCACAAATTTCTTTTCTATAATTAAATAATCTTGGGGCAAGTCCAAATTATGTGAAGCAGAGAACCCCACAGAGCAATTTCTGCAGCAAATGTCAGAGGTATTAGACTCTATATCACTTAGATAAAATGGGTATAATACATGCAGATTATTAATTTCTAATTGGACTAAGAGCAGGACATTTTTTGTCTCACATTATTGTAGTTTCCAATTCTTATATGTAGAAGTGCATCTGTGTATTTCCCGCAGCACCATGAACCAGGGTATAAGACAGGACAAGGAGGCTCTGTCACACTGAGTAATGCTCCTATATATATGAAAGTTGTAAGCATCAAAAACAGACGCTAAAATTAGTTTGGCTTTCAGGTGAAACAGAGTGTAAAGCTTGTTTAAACAAGCTTCATATTTGCAAGCTTGCAATAAGGAAAGATGAGAGATTAGTTTTGCCCCTAAATGAACAAGAGTGAAGAATGGATCCATGGAGAATTACTGGCTACCTATTCAATATTAGCAGACGACTTCATTTCTGAAGCTAAAAAAGACATAGGTTGCAAAATAAGTCATCCAAAACTTTGCAGGCTTGTGATCCAGTAACAGTTGTAAATGCATGTTATTTTACCATCCTGAATAGATGAATGAAAAGGCACACAATGACTCCAGCTGGCAATCAGTTTAAAACTTTAAAAGGAAAATCAGTGAGTAGTTACTATGAAGCTCAAGATCATAAGATAACTGACACTAAAAGATCAGTGACATTTTAAAACAATAGATGTTGCATGAATAAGACAGCTATACTGTATAAAAAAAAGTATACAAACTAAATATTCTACACAGGACTATTGTGTTTTGGGCTTAAATGAACCACTGTCTTTATACCCAGAAAGATGCTTTCCCTAAAATCAGACTGTCCTTCAATGTCTCCCTTCAGTGAGGTAAAAAACCACATCATACTGGCTTTTGCTGAACACAGGCTCTTTCCCATGGTGGATCACTAGCCTCTTCCCTTCTGACAGTTAAAAAAAAGTCTAAAATATTCCTGTTATGTGCTCTTGCATCTCTTAAGCTATATAACTTGTACATAACAACACCCTTAAATATATCCACTGTATTCCTCCTACTCTCATCTTCAGGACTGTGATCTGCTTATTCTTCTCCAGCATCTTTCCCACCTCTACTGCCATGACTGTCTTCTCACATGCCCCTTCTACTACTGCACGCTCTTCTCCAGTATCTTCAGCCCGTATCTGTAATGTCTTGTCTCTTCATGTCTTCCCTTTCTTTCTTTCACAGTTGCACCTCTAATTTAAAACTTTATTACTCTCAATATCATTCCTCTGTTCCTCCCCTCAGTCCTAGTGCTCAATTTTGACCACTCCCTCAACGCCCCCCGACCCTTGCCTATTTTCTTTCCTCTCTTCTCTCCAATTGTCCCTTTTTTACCTCCTCCTGAATGTCATGTTATTATACCGGAATTTAGGTAGAGAATCTTTCTATTCCCTGTAAGAAATCTCTCTCCATTTTCAAACCCACTATTCTGTCAGCTGAGTGACTACCCAACCTTATTACCCCAGCATCCTCTAAATAATTCTTGTTATTCACTGTTTTTCATCCAGACTGTTATTCGTTCCTCACATATGCCATTTATATCATCACCAAATCTTTCTTTTCCATGTCCATGACTGAAAAAAAGTACAAATTTTAGTACAAGTCTCACTGTAAGAGGCCTCTCTCATGCAGTGATGTGCCCACTGGTGACAGTGCCACTTTGCGCAGAAAGGGATGAACCTTTTTTACTCCAATGGCCCCTTCCAAATTACTGTGTTACTGGTTCTCCTAACCCTCAGGGAAAAGTCCTTTGACTTCTCCACTCTCTCTCAGGTTTGAGTCCACAAAACAGTGCCTTCTTCCATCCAGCTACCCTTCTTTAATCGTAATTTATGTGCTGTTAAGAAGCATATCAACATTTTAATAGCACCAGTAGTGCGTTAACCCCTTGGCTAATCCCTTTCTTACCATGTGAGTAAGATAGCCACATGTAGCCCTTTTAATGCTTTTTAAAATGCTTTTTAAAATGCAATTATTTGTAGGGCATTTTCTGAATTTGACTGTAAATGCCAAGACAGGGACAGTCTTTCAGAAGCATTGTCTGGTTTTGTCTGTAAAGTGCCATGTTCCTGTTTGTTACTCTATAAATGAGCAGTAAGATAGAAATAAGAACAGTAAAAGAAGTAAAACTTCAGGTGATTACAACTGAGAAAGGAAAGCAATGTTGTATGGCAAAAAGCTTCAGAATACATCTACTTTTATGGATACTGCACTTAGAGAGTTTCAGAGGAATGCTGAGAATCCAGGTTAGCTGGGATATTGGCTCAGCCTACTTACAGAAACCAAACATATTTGGTCTTGACTGCTGGTGTCTGAAGAAAGATAGATCCTCTAATGATTGAAATTCAAGACCTAAAGGGGAAAAACTTAGTATTGGAATGATGTTGCTGACTGCCTGACCAGAACAGGTGACACTGCCTGTGATATGCCGAGGGAGAGCAGACAGCGAGGATGCTGAAGTAATAGGAGACTTGGGCTCATGCTGTGGATTGGAAAAATACCACATTGTGACCTGATGATATGACTAAATTTGTAGACATGGTCAGCAGCTGATTGATGGAGCAGTCCGTTTAGCGGCCCAGGAGAGAAGAAACAACCTTTGACTTGGTTTTGAGCAGAACAACAGACTTGATTTGATATGTTATTGTCAAAAATCCACTCTGTAACAGCAGCTACAATGCACTGGAATTCAGCCTTCTTGGACAACCCCCCAAAATACCATGCAACTGTGCCTCACCTCAAAAAGCTGTGCTCAACTTCAGCAATGCTGTAGCTCTGCTATGTATGAAGATGGAAAGTCCCCCAGAGAGGCAGTTAAGAGAGTTAAATCCTTGTAGGCAGGGCAAAGACAAGGAGCATCTTGTTGGAGGCAGAAAGCAAATGGTCACTTCAGAGAACAGATATGGCAAGAAGTACTTAAAATAATTAGACATGAGGGTAAAGGAAGTTATTAAAAGCAAGAAGGTATCATTCTGAAAGTTGAAAATAGAGAGTATCATAAACTGTGGTAGGTTAGTCATAAAAACACAGTGAGACAGTCCAGAAGAGAGTTTTGAGTAACAACCCACACAAGGCATTAACAGCTTACAATAATGTGTTTTCAAACACATCAGGAGCAGCAATTCTGCTTGAATATTCACACAGCTAGAAGACCATCAGTGTGCAATTGTTACAGGTTTGGTTTTCTTTTTTTTTCTTCTGAATAAACTGCGGACAACTTGAGAAGGTTCCTACTTTTGAAGCTTTCTTAATAAAGGTCTCATCCGAAAATCTATCTCAAACTGAATGTCAGTAGAAAACATTATGTGACAAATAAAGGAAAAAAAAAAAAAAGTAGCAAATTGCCAGGACCAAACAGTATTCGCACTATAGGTTTGAAGGAACTCAGGAATGTAATAGCTGAACCACTAATTGTAGTGTGCAACCTACCACTTAAAACTTAATTAAAGACTGGAATGTGGTAAATGTGCCACCCATTTTTGAAATGTGTTCCAGGGAGTATCTGCAAACAGGTAAGCCTCAAGAGTGCACCAGGCCAGTTAGTGGATACTAAAATAAAGAACAGAACTTGTGTACAGATAGATAAATTGCTATACCAGGTACAAGTCAGCCCACTCCTGGTAAAGGGAAGTCATGTGTATGAATAATCCAGTTTGTAAAGGAGATCTGTTCAATACAGTCTGCTCAAGTTTTTAAAAGCTTCTGACAAAGTCTTTCACCAAAGCCTTGTAAAGAAACTAAGCAGTCATGGTGGAAAAGAAAGGGTCACAACATGTATAAATGTGGCTAAAACACAGGAGACAGGTAAGGATGGATGGTCAGTTTGCATGGTGCATGCCAGTGGAACTCCGCAAGCTGTTTAACTTATTCATAAATGATGAGAAAAGGGTGAGTGAACTGTGAGATAACAAAGTTTGCTGATGATACAACCCACTTACAGATGGTAAAGTCAAGAACTGATGGCGCAAACATCAAGAAAGCCCTTACAGCTCTGAACTACTGGGTGTTAAGATGGTAGATGGAATTCAGCAAAGACAAATGTGATGTACAAGGGAATCTCAGTCCTAACTGTACTGGTAAAATGATGGGCTCTGAGCTGGTTATTACCAACCATGCATAAGATCTTGAGGCCTTAAATAGTTCTGGGAAAATGTAAGTTCAATGATGAGTAGAAATGGTGGGGAAAAAAAAAGCAGCCCTGGGATTTAAGCACTTAGATGTAGCAGCAAAATAAAGAAAAGTATTATACTGTGCAATGGATATAAGTCCATGACTTGCTTACATGTTGAATACCATATACATTTCTGGTTCCACCATCCCTCTATCTTAAAAAAAAAAAAAAAAAAAGATACATGGATACAGTAGAACTGAATAAGGTACAAAAGAAGGTGCTATTAGTTTGGTCTGGAAAAGAGATGGCAGAGCAGAATATAGAAGAAAACCTCGAGCAGCATGTAATTAGAGACAAGGAATCCACTTTACACCATCTCTTCCAACATAGGAGCTGGTGGGTCTCAAGTGCAGAGAACAGCAGCAGGTTAAAAACAAACAAGAGGGGTTTCTTCATGCAACGTCCAGTGAAGTTATGCATTGCTGCGCATGCTTAAAGTTTATGTGGATTCAAGTGGATAATGGACAAGTTCATGGAGGAGAAATCTTTCATTATGTATTAAGTATAAAGACACTTCTTCTGTTTAAAGAAGACCTGAGCCAAAAGTTGCTGGAAACTGAGTGAATATCCTGGGATATCTTGGTATTTCAATTGCCTTTCAAAAAGCATGCTACACCTGAACATTTTTCATTGTAGTAATGAAGGATGAAGTTGAAAAAACAGACAGTTTTTAAGAAGTCTGTTCATTCAGTAAACTATAAATGAGAGACTTTATGTCCTCAGTTTTCAAAGTAGAAATGTGTCACTAAGTTTATTATGCAATATTCAGGATGGCATCTACTAATGTCTTCTTTATTTTAATACATGGAGAGGTATTTGTACCATCTACTTTGGCTGCTTTAGGCATCTAATAGTTTGAGTCAGAATACCTAAAATTAGTGCTACCTACATGTAAAGGAGCAGAAGTAAGTGTTTCCAGATGGACCTAAATTAAATGTGTAAAGACAGAATCCATAAATATTCCCTCCAGTGTTACTTCTACTTTACCTAGTATTTGCTACCTATTAATATGGTCATAGAGAAGGAAAAAAATTTGAATGTTTCCCACATATATACCTACTCAATTATTAAGAAAAAAATTCTTACAATCCAGTATTGGCATTTTTTAATGCCTTCTGTTGACATTTCCATTACAGATCTATCTCAAGGCTAAACTGATTCTGACAATGGCATTTTATGAGAGAAATAAATTGCACTTTTGTAATTCTTTCACTTCCAATATATTTCCTCATAAGCTAACTAAATTAGCAGAGTACTTAAAAGATCAGTTTAAACAAAATCTTTACCTCAAAAAACACAAACCAAAACCCACCTTTTATATAGTCTTTTATTGTCCAATAACTTCACAAATAGAATAGTCTGCACCCTTCAGGTTGTTCTGAGGCACATCAACAGCATCATTTACATGACATGTATCACATGAAATTATAGAAACGATGCTCCACTTGGCATCTGCCACAATTTTAGCTTAAAACAAAGTGCAGCTTCTCCCACATAGCATCCTGATTAAACAAATTAACTATGGCGCTGACTGCAAATGTACACACTAGAGTGTAAAAAATGAACAGATACAATGGCCAAGTCTGTATTTAATTTTAATTAAATTTCATTCTGTAGCTCAATTAATCCACAACTCCAAATGTCAGCAGGACTTAGGCAAATGGAATGACATCTGCTGCACTGCACACTGACTATAAAACCTTCACTGTATGCAAGAGCTCTGGAAATGTACCAGAAAAAAAAATATGAAATGTTCTTATAAAATACATATCAATGTATAGCAGTCTCACTTCAACGGAACATAGGAAAGATACCCGAAAGAAGACCTGGGAAAGTTTATTTCACAACTCTGGGTAATAATACTGTCTATCTAGAACTGAATACAGTAGTGTACTGATAATGATTTATTTACAACAGAATTGTGTTAAAGTTATTTACTAAGAGAGATCTTGTAGCATACTGTGTGACTAAAAAAATCATATCATAAACATTCCACATTATTATTATTATTATTGTAACTATGTATCTGCATAGAAGTATTATCCAGAAACTTCTGCTCATGCTTGAGAGCTGTAGGAAGACATTAATTCTGTCACAGAGAAACTGATGCACACTTTTAACGGCTTTAAGGTATTTCAGTGATAATCTGACATCTAAATATGTTTACAGTGCCAGCCACATGACAGGTCGATTAGAAGTGGAGTTGAGGAATTTGAGTAAGGGAAAAAGAAGACACTAACAGTGAAAGTAAGTTTGCGGATTTTCTGAGTCACATCACCATACTGGTATCCGTGTTACTCTTTCATTTCTTTTCATTGCTCTTTTTTATTCTAAAAGAATGGCCCCATCTTAGCCATCATTTTTGATTGACTTTTATTACAAATGACAGACAAAGCAGGTATGGATGAGGGAGCTGGGGACAAGGCCTGCACATCTGAGATTAGGCAGAGGTTTCTGTGATAATGGTTGTGAGGTAAACAATCAATTTTTAATAAAACATTACCACCCATATCAATGGACCTTATCTAAAATATACAACGATGGCAAAAAGCAAAAATGAAGGGAAAAGCCTGTGTGCATTTCACTGTACTTTATGCATAAAAATGTATTAAGACATCTCAATTTTCCAAATACTGTCCATAGCTTCATTCAGAAAATATAAAATAATCCTGAACTGCATAATAATGGCTGCTCTGTCAAAAGATCTTGCTTCTGCAAATACCTGAGTCAGTTGGATACTGTGCTTACAGGACAGAGGCTGCCATTTATTTTTCAGTTTAATGATCTCTATAATTGTTTCCTCCCCCTATTAATAACCAAGTCATTGAACATGCTAAAAGCAAAATAGAAGCTTCCATGTTTTTCCTAAAAAAAAATCATTACAAGTCCTTCCAGCACTATTAACTGTGTTTTGTGCAGCTCTTGCATATTTTGGATGGTTGTAAAATTATCAACTGAAGCAAGAAATATACAACACCATGTATTGAAAATTGAACTTTATTCTTCAAACACCTGTTTTTATTCAGGTGTGTAGATTAAATGACTTTAATCAAAGTGCTAACCTATAATAAGAATAAAAATTAAAAAGGAATATACAGACAGTTTCCAGGACTAAATTTCTATCAAAGAAGCAAATTATTTCTATTCCTTTTTCCCCCATAAATTTTGAGCTTATTTTATGCCAAATATGTTCAAGAGATATTTAAATTTTAATCATTGCACTAAACAAATCTAATATGATTACACTAAATTATGATGATTACAATTAAAGTACTCTCTAAAGTTCCTTAATTAATTTTTTCTGTCCTTTAACATTGCTTTCTCAAAGACTGCTCTCATGTTTAAAGAAAACACTTCCCTAAAATTGAACCTGCTTTAGAGGCAGCTGTATCTATTGATACTGTTCAACTTTTTAACAACAAATTTAGGATCTCCATCTAACAGGACAGCTTAGAATGGCCTAACATTTTCAAACAACAGCTTCACAGTATTTTATGTATATATTAACAATAAAAGATTGTGTTTTTATGACTACACTCAAGGGTAATATCTCCAAACATTGTAAAGAAATGTCTTATAGAAATTATTAATATATACTTAAACATAAACAATATATTATTAAAAGTATAAATCTATGTAAAGCATTTAACTACAAGTATTTTATCCTTAAGGTCATATGAAGACATAATTATCAGTTCACAGTTTCCTCTATGGTATTCAAAAGACATGCATCCCAACACCGCTGAAGTCAATGGCAAAACAGCTACTCATGTCAATGATGTTAAAGATTTGACCCCAGACCCTGTAAGTTTAAGTTTCAGATCTGTATCACTGTAATTCTACTGTCTGTAAATCTAAGCCCTCATCTCCACTGATAATATGACAGACAATAGTGCTTTGATTATTGAACTAATCGCGCTGATTTTGTTTTAGAAGGAAATTACCTGTTTTCATGTAACTATCATAGGGCACACATCTGAGCCTGAGAAAAGTACCAGCTTTTAGGTAGAGCATGGCAGAAGAGTCCAAGAAGGGATTTCACTGACACTGATTTGGCAAGTGAAGATACACACTTTGTTACGTGATTGTTTATTCTGTAATTTTTTTTCCACTGTGGCCTTCCTGTCATATTCCAGTCAATTTTATCCTTAGTATTAAATTTTTTCTACATCCCTTTTTAGTTTTTTAGAGTATTGTTTTCCCCTCTTTCTCTTTTCAGGGCTTTCTTTTAATCTTTTGACTTCTTGCTTCTAATAACATCTGCAACCATCTCTTTTAAAAGTTCTATTCCAAAGTTGACTTAGTCGCTGTGGAAGCTTTCTGTTAGTGCTCTCAAAAACTCATTCCGTTGTTAGGAATTCAAGGAAAATTTCACCTGTATATTTAAAAGATGTGAAATTTTCTAGAGGTTCTGTTCATAACTCAGAATTAGGAAAGCTTACTGAAAACAAAAGAAAACAAGTATAATAAAAATACAGATGTTTACCCAAACATAGCTAACACCATGAAATAATATGAAAATACAGTGATGCAAATGAAGCAAGTCATGTGAATTTGTGGCTTTGAAACAGCAATCTAAAGTGAAATCTGCTCATTGACCAGGTGAAAAGATAACATAGCCTTGCCCAATACCACAAAAATATGAAAAAAGGTCAGCCACAGTAACCTGAAATGCCTTACCACCTATCTCCCACTTTCTTCCCAAGGAAGGCCAGGTGCCCACTACTCTCTTGCCTGAATATCTAGGACTCCCTTGAGCACCTTAGTGTGACTGCACACTTGCATCCAACTGGGATCCAACCCTGCCCCCCCCCCCGCCCCACACACATTTATATATCTAATTATATCTATCCATACCTAACCACTGCCTTCTATAAAAAAATGATGCTCAGGAATATTGAGTTTATGGTGCTCAGTATGTTTCCCAAACTGAAAATCAATATTCATGCACAAAATAAGTGCATTACTGGAACAGCAGCTAAGATAGTCAACAAAATGGATTCATTTTTACCTTGTGTCACTGCACTGCACTATACATAAATAAACATGTTCAGTTATTCAACCTCCTCTGTGACAGTCAACAAGATTGCTGATTAGTCTATGTACCAAGTATACACTTCAGATGTGTGCCTAGTTGTTCTTTTACCTAAGTATGAAAATTGCAAGCTATCAGAGTGACAGGAAAACCTGGATGATATCCATCCACACTGCTCCAGCCATCAGCAGTCACGAAGGAAGAACCTATTAAAGGCTACAAAAACTGCAGTGTCTATTCAAGTGCATACTCCCAGAGCTTCTACTTTTGATGTCCAAAAAACTGCTCCACCACATCCCCTGCTGTTGGTGTCACTGTAAAATTTCAGGTAATGAGGTAAGGGGCACACTTGGGTTCTTTCTATGCCAAGATGAGGAAAATTAATTTTAATGCTAAAAAGATGGGAGTACTGTACAGTCAGCCACTAAACACTTCCAGCTGCTCTACAATACTGGAATCTGGAAGGTGAATCCTGTTATAAACAAAACAACAAGAGCAGAATAGTCTCTTATATTCTATTAGTGCAGAAGGGACATGGGGTTTGCGATAAAGAGGGGCATAGGAAAAATAAAATATAAATGAAAGCAAGATACTTTCTGATAGCTGCAACAAATATAATTGCTCAGGGGAAAAAAAAACATGAAAAAAACTGTTTCTGGAAAGAAGTGTGGTAGAGGTTGATCATCATCACCATGATATACTGTGCTATCAAGGTCAATCGCGAAAAGTTTTCTGTTCTTACAGTATAGTTCTACTTCCTAGTTCACAAATGATCAGAGAATATTCAACTTGTGAACAAATACTAATGCTTAATTGTTCTTTTTGTTTATTCATTGACTGATATGTGTGGACAATGGAGCTCACTTAAAACTGGACAATAAAAATTTTGAATTAAATATATTCTTATTCTTGGTCTTTTTGTCAACTTGGGGTTTTTTTAATGACACAAGAAAGATAGAGATCATGGATCTGGATGCTTACTTTTCCTTTATAAATATTTTTCTTTGATGCTTTATATTAAAATTTTACTTTTTCAACAGAAAAAATTTCTCCAAGGTTATTTTGAATGCAACATGCCTTATTATCAAACCTAGTAACAAACATTTCTGGGAGAGCTACTGCTTGCTATTATTTATATATGTCATAGTAATTTTTATTGATAGGGTGGACAGTTTTGCTTCTAGCTCCTAGAATTCAATAATGATTTCAAAACTATTGTATCCCTTAAAAAACTTCAGAAAGACTGTGATATATATACTAATGAATTCAAGTTTTAAAAATTAAAATAATGAAAATGGAAAGAACTTTTCAGAACTTTGCTGCTATCAATTTTCATAGTGGTCCAAGGTAAACATTAAAAGTAAGTTTTTATAAAATGCCCAGCTTCTTTTCTTCATGTAAAAAACAGTCGATCTGTAAAACCAGAAGTAAACCAAATATAGTTTTCAATTACTAATACTAACAGTTGTGGGCTGGTTAAAAGTCACCACATCTAGAATCTAAAAAGTATATACTAAAAAGCTTTAATTTGCCTCTTGTCCATTTTAACATTATTAATAGTAATATTAGTAATACAACTGTAGCATCTAAAGTTTAGTAGGAAGGATGGAAGTGTTTACAGAATATGTAAAAAACCAGCTATAACTCTCAAGCCATGAAAGTAACCTAAACAAAATTTACAAGCACAGCTCATTTGTACGCTTTTCTCTAGTTAAAATTTCACTATTCTGGATTTTTATTGTTTAATTACTACTTTTTCTCTCCAAAATTTAAGGTAGAGAGTAATGGTTTTTACTCTATAAGTCATGTTCTAAATCAACAAGCTGCGAGTATTTCTAGACAGACAATAGCACTACTACTAATCTGTCTGCCACTGGCTGTCAAACTTCTGCCACTCTTCAGGGTGAAACTCACAAGGATTATCACAAACTGATTTGCAGACAGATAAAATGAACACTTAATTTTCAGCTTCAAACTCACCATGCAGCCACCATTATGCATTTTCTCAAACAGATTTTTACACTAAATGTACTTGTTTTAAAAAAAAACAAAAAACAACTATTACAATACTGTGTGTGAAAACTGAACTAAGCTATTCATAATAGGTCAAAAATATATCACTCTCACTGACTCCACAAGTAACCAACTCTTAACTCAAGATATTGCCTTATTACAAGACCTCTAAAAGGTCAAAAAAAAGCAGAAGAGAAAACGAAGTTCTATTTTACTACCTGTTTTCTTCTCTTCATAGGAACTGAACCCAAATAAACACTTGTCCAAATCACTTTGAACTGCATAATAGTTTTCCAGAAGATGACAGATCCAGTTTGACTAGCAAAGCCTCACAGTCTGCCCAGCAACTCAGTCAACTTTGTTTTGGAGCTGTGAAATTTGTGAAGTTCTGTTATGGATCTTAAGCCTTAGCAGGCCACAGTGCCCCAAAATACTTCTAATTCTATAAACACATTTTCCTAAGAAAGACTGTGCACTCTGACTGCAAAATGATAATTTCTGACTGCAAAATGGTAATTCCTATGTTCTCAACATGATGGCCAGAGTAGCCACTCAGAGGCATCTCCACCCAGAAGACCAAAACCACACATATGAAATTTGCCAGATAAGACACTTAGATGGGGTGGGAGGGAACCTGGGTGGACACATTATGTTTCACATCATATGGGACATGAGAAAAACAGAACACACCGAGGGAAATCTCAACCAGACATCACTGATGTAATGGCAAAGATGTAGCAGTTTTTACCAGCAGACATTTGGAATCGACATTTCATTCAGAAGTTTCAAAACCATAAATAAATCTTTCACAAATCTGATCAAATTATATTGATGGTACATTGCCTTGAGTTTATTTGTGAACAAGTTTTCTTACTATTTTAATAGCTTTATTGATGTTATTTTCTTCCTTGTCTACCAGTAAACGGTAGTTTTGAAAAGTTTCTCAGCTCTGTAGACACAAAAGTTTATTGCTGTTTTAAAGCAGAATTACATTCTTCGATTGCCCAGCCTCCATGTGTTGCTGACTGCTTGTATCACTCTTTTCTCCTCACCCACAAATCATCTTGCTTTTTGGTTTGCAAGAAGAATATCAGATTCAAGTGAATTTTTACAGTGGAATTATATAAAGAGATGCAGTTCAAAAGCAACACGTTTAGTCTTTGGATAACAGATAACTTTTATGACAGCTGTCCTTCTTTAAATATGTGTGTGTATATATGCGTGTATGCATACATATATCATTTAAAGTCAGCAGAAAGCTATTCAAGAGTCACATACAATGTCTTAAAATAGTTGTAAAATGAGAGTGTAAAGCTGCACAGTAAGAGAGTCAACAGGATCATCAGTATGAAGGAAATTGAAACACCAGCAGTACACAGGGCAGAGTAAACTGATGCCAAAAAAAGGCTTTAACTTCTGATTGCCTCTATGGCTTCTATCAATGTTTCTCAGCTTTCATTTCTGCTGTTCACTTTGAGCCTTCTGCTCTGTTTTTAAGCAAGCTTATAATCGTTACATCTGCTTAACCTTATAGACTGGATCTCCTACATATGCTAGACCAGAGTTACCGATTTGTACTCATGGTAGATCACTATGCGGTTTATCCCTGTAAGTGAATGTGAAAATGTTAAATGTTCTTGTGCCGTATCATTTTATACACAAGAAATTACTTATTCATACCTGACATAGTGTAACAACATTAATGGATGCAGTACCTACAGCCTGCTAGGAGAAATTAGTTGTACAGACCTTAAACTGTAAGGGGAAGAATGAGGTGAACTTAATAAAACAATGCAAAAGCAAGTAATACAGAAAAGATAGTCTGGTCACACTAGCATTTTGGTCTGATATCACAGCCTTTTTAAGTAAAATATTTCCTTTAACATGTTAGAGCTATGGTCTATACAAAATCTGCCATATTAAGACCTCTGGTCCAATTTTAGGAAAGCTTTTTTCTATGAAGAAGGCAATGTAAAAGAATTTACGCAATAACCCATTTTTCATGCACAGGTTCTGAGGACAAATAGCTTCTTCCAAAACCTCTGTGACCCCAATCCTGCTATCAAAGGTATACAGGCAGACCTGTCCCATCCCCACATGGAATTTGTTGGGTTATGAGAATGCCTTACGTGCAGGTATTGGTCAGTGTGAATCTGGCTAACAGACAAGAGCCCTCTCCAATACAAAGGTTCATATACTGGATTATTGTGCTTATTTTTTCTGTTTCTTCTGAATAGCTGTTTTTTAACATGAGAGGAAAAGCATTAATAACATTTATTCTAAGATTGAAACTGTTGGCTAACTATGCAGAGGAAGCACAAGAGATTGTAAAATGCTTATTACACTTCTATGTAACTACACTGACCTAAGAAGAAAATGTTTTATGCAGAACAAGTAGCTTGCATTACAGAAGCTATCACTTGTCCTTATCCATAGCTGTAACAATAAAAAATTATTCTGTCTCCAGAGGTGTCTGAAGAATCTTTCTAAGAAAACCAGATCCAAACAAAAGGTTGGATACAATTCAATTCAAATGAGTAAGTCTGTAATATGCTCCTTGAGTTGTGCTGGACATGCTACATGACATTGGCATGCTCTTCTACATCAGAAAGCAAGACCTGCTGGAAGACTTATTAAGGTCTTATTAAAACTACCACAAATTCTTCCTAAATAGTCACTATTGAGGGTTGATTATATATCATACACTATCAATAAACCAACGTCTTGCTGAGCAATAACTGAAAAGTAAAAAAATTACCTTTCTTAAAATTATATTTTTTAATGACACTAAAAGCAAAATATACACAAACACAGTCTCCCTGAGGATTCTTTTAGAGATGTAATTGTTTGTGGCACCACAGATAAAGACATCATCAAAACAAATTCCCCTCAAAATAACTATATAATCTCAGCATATGAAGATGAACCTTGAATTCAAGAACAAAAATACACTAAATCATAAAAATTATGTAAGGAAAAATTGATTCCGTTCTAATTGTATGTTCAATGTGAGAAAGGATGTCTCAACTGCAAATATGTAGATTTTATTAAAATAACAAAGTAAAATTAAGTAAATTTGTAAGTATTTTCAAACCTTGTTTATATTATTAATAGTACCATGAAATTAATACCACTAAACATTGTATTTCATAAAACACATTTAAATGTCTGAGGTATAAAGGTTATTACTCATTTATACCTTATTAGATGCTTCCCTTTCTTCCATAACACTGTTCATCTGGCTTACACTTCATGCTCAAGTCATGCAGATTGGAGCTGACTCTCAATTACACAAAGTCTTTCTCCAAAGATGACAGTCCAAATACAGTAGAGATAAAATACATCAAGGTTTAAAATAGGTCCGTTCAGCCCCACTGCCACTTCATCATGAAATGATATAATTCACTGATGCCTCTGCCTAGCCTAACATATGTTCTATTCACAGCCTGCGTCACTCTTCATTTGTAATTATTTGCCTTTTTTTTCCCCCATCTTGTAATACTTTGCTTGGTTGAAGACAAATACTGAAAGGAAAAAAGAGTATTATCATATGATGACCTGTTCCAGTGTGTTAAGTCCCTGTCAAGGTTTGATTTTAACATGGGGTATTGATGACAGTACATCAATTCAGGCATCATGTCCAGAATTAGACTATATTAATTATCACTTGAGCGCAGTATGCATGAAAGTGCTGTTTCATTGACTAAAAGGATTTGACTGAATAAAAATCCATTTCTCATCTGGTTGCTTATGGATAAAGACATTTTTTTCTCTTTGCTGTGGATTGTTCTTTATTAAATATGATATTTATAAGATTGAAAAGACTGTCTCATTCAACAACAGATATGAACATTTTTAAATAAAGAATATTAAATCTTTTGTTTTGTTGACAACTGCTTAACAATGTATTAAAGTTTACAGTTTAGACATTACATAGCAAAATACAAAGAGTATATATAATCTATATATAATATATATATGTATGTGATCAAAATATTATTTTAAAACAAAAAGGGTTATGAAAAAATAAATTTTATAATGACATGTAGGTGAAAAAATCCTATAATTTCATTTCCACTTAGTAAGAAAGTGTATTTTAATGTTGAGAATTGTCACTGATTTTTCATTTAATAAAAAGACAGAAGTTCAGGATCACTGAAAAAACTGTCAGTGTAACGTTGTTACCCAGAAAAATTCTACTTTATAGCCCTACTATGTAAACTATGAGTTAGCTGCAGAGTAACTGGGAGCAGATCTGAACTTTCAGGTGTAAATATCTGCAGAGATAGGTAAACCAGCATATGGTAATATAATTACTAAAAAAATTTACCTCTCTATGAAATTCTTTTTTTAATTTATCATTTTCACTGATCATCCAGAAAAATGAGTTTCCAGTCCTCACTTTATGTTAGGTGTTAGCTGCATCGTATATTTGCATTGCCATAGTGAAGTGCCACAAAACATCGCCACATTAAAACCATTGGACAGATGTTGCTCATGGTATCTAATCTTTCTCTAGAGCACCAGAGATTCTTCCACCCTCTTTTTACCACCCAGCTGTGCTGCAAGATGATGTTGGGAGAAACACAAGCTAAAAAACAGTTGGACTTACTGGAAAGCCTTGTACTTAACCACTAACACAAGCTGTTGATACATCACAGAATTATTAATATTTTTATTAGTTACATTTAATTAGTTATGCAACTTGTACCTATCTACTGATCTATCTAAATCTGTATTTAGAGCTTTCCTTAGAAACTCCAAACAGAAGAGAACCATATAATGCTGTTAATTTTTAGAACCCATGCTATACAATTAGAGACCTAAGCAAATGGAAGAAACTAATTCTTAGGTTAGTAGGTATCAATGAAGTTTGGGCAGATTCTCCAATTAACAGCATAATAAACATTGAAATTAAGAAAGATACATTCCCAATATTTTGAATCTTGCTTAGTCATAGTACTCAACTACAAACAGAGATCAGCTTTAGGTAGTTTTAAAGAATCACAAGGATTAAAAATTATAGCAAATCAGAGAAGTACACTAAATTATACCTTATCTGATGTTTCAATAAGCAATGAGTTTCTGTAATGATAACTTTCACTAAAGGAATAAGATAGAAGATGATGCTGATCATTATGGAGGCATCAGAAAAGGCATTCACAAATCCCCAAGATCTTCCCATCAGCTAGGAGATAATATCTTGTATTGCCAGAGAAGATGATGCAGAGGTTTTTGCTTGTAAATCAGGTAAATTTTATGGAGAATATTGAACTTCAAAGAATGGACCCTGTGGGATCAACAGTCAGTGCTCTTCTGTGTTTGGCAGGAAGGGGGAATCACTCCATTTTACACTCTTATTCTTTCTCATACTTGACTCCCCTTCCCTTTCCAGGCCACAGATAGCACCATGCAGGAACTCTTTTCTTGCTCTTCTCTAACAGGTTGTGATCAGTTCCTCTGTTCCCACAATCCTTTCCCAGAAGCCTCTTGCTTCTCTCACTCTTACTACCTTTGCCTGAGGATCTTATTGTGCATTCCCCTAAAAAACTTTGTCCTGGCTTCAGCTGGGATAGAGTTAATTTTCTTCATAGTAGCTGGTATAGTGCTGTGGCTTGGATTTAGTATGAGAATAGTGTTGGTAATACAGAGATGTTTTTGTTCCTGCTGAGCAGTGCTGACACAGAGCCAAGGCCTTTTCTGCTCCTCACCTCACCCCACCAGCGAGCAGGCTGGGGGGCACAAGAAACTGCGAGGGGACACAGCTGGGACAGCTGACCCCAGCTGACCCAAGGGATATCCCACACCGTATGGCGTCATGCTCAGCACATAGAGCTGGGGGAAGAAGAAGGAAGGGGGGGATGTTGGGAGCGATGGTGTTTGTCTTCCCAAGTCACTGTTATGTGTGATGGAGGCCTGCTTTCCTGGGGATGGCTGAGCACCTGCCTGCCCGTGGGAAGCAGGGAATGAATTCTTTGCTTTGCTTTGCTTGTGTGCACAGCTTTTGCTTTCCCTATTAAACTGTCTTTATCTTAACGCAAGAGTTTTCTCACTTTTCCCCTTCCAATTCTCTCCCCCGTCCCATTAGGGGGGAGTGAGTGAGCGGTTGGGTTGGGGGTTAATTGCCAGCTGGGGTTAAACCACAACAGACTTCCAGATTGTGACCGAACCTGAGCTATGCTGAGCATGGCTAGGTGTGGTAACAGCTGTAACAAGGACCAACAGTATCCAAGAACTTAAAAAATTACCAGAGGTAAAAACTTAAATCTTGGTTTCTTCCAGAAGAAAGCAAAAAATAAAACCTGTAAATGTGTAGGGCAATGTTTTCATAACTTCTGAATACCCAAAAGACAAAAAAGTCAAGATTGCTTTCCCTTATAGAGGAGCTTGGCATGACAAAGTGGCAGATTAATATGATTACGCTTGCTCTGCCTTCTCTGTTGCATGCTCCGTGGTGAAAATTCATTGCTTCTAGCTGATGGGCCTACAGTAGCAGAAGTGAAATTAACTAGTCTGCTCCCTTCTTCTCCTCTACCTCTTATTTGGTTTGCAGGCATACCAAATTCTTTGACTCCAATGCCTTACAATGCTTACAACCCTTGCACATTAAAAGCCAACCGCTTGATCCTCGCTTTAGAATGGTATCTGCAGAAAAGTATGATGTGAATGAATGGCACCATTCATTCAAGTCAAAAGAGAGCCAGAGAGTTTACTGTACAAAACCGAGGTTGATTGACAACAGAGCGCTGCATAGGTTATGCAAAATCAGGGAGGCTACAGCGTGGGAATGAATGAACGGGAGCTGTGTGCTGAATGGGTGACTCACCACACCTACACCCGTCAACGAGGTGCTTGCAAATATCTTAGGAACAGCCTCAGTAAAACATCATTATGCCAATGGTTAAACTCTATCAAACCCTAGGAAACTATAGAGATTATTTTAACACTTTAAAATGTTATTATGGGCATTATTTTAAAATACTTTTCCTGATTAAATACCAACTGCAATCTGCTACCTCAGAAAAACTGCCAATAGAGCTCCATGCTTATTTGGATGACTCAGTGATCAAATTAAATCACATTATCTTTGATCTTTTGGTTACGGTGATGTAATCAAGAAACTTTTGATCTGGAAGTAACATCTTTTAGCTTGCAGCTGTCTTTTATGAATATTTGCTACATATCCATCTTTGTATGTATAATATAGTAATTGCTTCCTGATGAGAAGTAACACGTTTTCATATCCTTCATGAAGTAAAAGGGGCATGATATTCAACCAACAGTTCTACAGAGGCTGAAGAAAGAAGACAATATGCTTTGGGGTAAGAAACAAAAGTAAACATCCATCAAGACAGGCTAAGAGAAAATGTATTCTGACTGCTTCAAAATGTCTGAACCATGCACCATTACAGTTGTAGAAATATTGGGGAAAAAAAAGGATCAGTTGAGGAATGAACAAGAAAATTCACAACTCCTTATCACAAGGCCTTGCACTAGAAATGAATCTGAACCTGAGATCAAAACACATCAGAACTTCGGGGGCACATACAAGATCACGCACTTGAGATGTTAATCATATAGATTGTATTAAATATACTAATATTGTTATTAATATTGCTATAAATTCACAATATAAAACCAAAGAACTGTTCACCAGATACATAATGGAAAGAAAAATCTGCCACGAGTGTCCCATGTGCAGTACAGATCATAGGCCACTCCTGTTAGCAAGGAAAAGTGGAGCAGAGACAGTCCACATAATTAAATTTTCTTCTGGTTTGTTCTCCTTGATCCCAAAGATATTGCTGCTTACCTTCCAACATTTTGCACTACAGATGTACATTTGAAATCAGTGAATCTATAAGTGTTCAGAAGAGTTTGTGGGAGGGTCAACACAGGAAAACTTAAGACATTGATAACCCCACTCAAAAAAAACCCCTGCTGGCATGTATACTGGTCTTTTGTCCACAGTATACTATGCATTTTACTTTGTAAGATACACAAATGGTACATTTTTATGGAATTCAGCTTCATGGCAAATTTCCTCTCTTGTGCTAAAATTACAGTTATTTAAAGTTGCTGATTTCTGTAGAGGCTGTTTGAACTTTTTATAATATTCAAGACAGTCTCATCCATCCCAAAATATTTCTGCACTGTGCAGGCAGGTTAATAATAACAGTTTGCAGACACCTGTTCCTCTGACATTTCTGACTTGATGGGTATAGTCTAACAATATAAAACTTGAAGAACAATTAAATGATCTGAAACCTACTCCGTAAGGCATTAGGACACTATTAATTTCTTTACTGGTTACTGACAGCAAGATGGGGATGATTCTTAAAACAAGAAGACTGACTGGTAGCACTGTGGGTAGAAAAAGAATATTATTTCTGGGCCTGAAATACTTAAATCTGTAGTGAACAGGCAACATCACAAGTCATAACAGAAACCTGAATAAAGATGAAGGCTGCATTAGGAATGTTTCGAATTCCAAAACATAATCTGAGGCTTTATGAAAAGTTTGGGTTAACCATTTGGTAATCCAAACCAAAATATTTGTCCTGTTTTACATTTTTGTCATAAAATCATTTACAAGTTGATACTATTACTCTAATTTTCCCCTAAGTAGTTCTAACAAAAATGCACTATTTTACTGCTTCGCTAGTAAAAAACTTCAAATTCTCTTCAGTTAAAGTGAAAAAAATGGTTCCTCCTATATGTTTAGTGATAATATTCCACTGTTTTAATAGAAATTTACAGTTTTATATTAACTATAATAGAGAATACTGGGACTAAGAAAAGTTGTAACAAAACCCTTCTTTGAATACAGTGGTGAATCATTGGTTTTTGAATCCATGAAGATTCTTCAATAGTTATGAAGAGCAGAACACTTACATAGGAAAAGCAAGAACAGAAATTGGGCTGGTTATTCAAGAACTTATTGTATATCTTTGCATGGTTAGGGGGACTTACAAACCTGGGAAATAACTCCGATTTCACACTGAGGTAACCAAGGTAAAATTGCTGCAGCAAGACCAGGTTGAGACATCAGATATTTTTACCCAAAATATTTCTATGAAGGTTTTTTTTGGGGGGAAAAAAAAAAAAGTAGACGCATTTCCAATATCTTCTGTACAGTTCAAATACTTCCACACTTTGTTCTTTCTATTAAAGCATGCACCCTTTATATTCTAATCCTTAATATAAATCATCACGCAAATCACGCATACCTTTAGCCATGAGAGTTCTATATCACTCAGAACAGCAGTGCTATGGAGCTGTCTTGTTTTGCAACAAACAGTACTTCTCAAGAAGTTTATGCATCTGCATTCTTACTTCCTTGCTTAGCATCTTATGACTTTATAAATGAACTTCTGACTCAAAGCAAGCAGACAGCCGAACTCCAGATCAAATGCAGACTGTAGAGATCAAAATTCAGGACATTGCAATCCAGCCACTCTTTTAAACAGATTATTCTCATAATAAAATAGTGGCCAAAGATAATCCTTCTCCATGACAAGAAAATCAATCAGTGATTCTGGGTTGACCAGAAATCCCCAATTCCAATACATTCTTTTGCTTGCTAGAGAAAAACAGCATTAAGCCCATAAACTAAGGAGCAAGAACCTACCAAGTAAGTTAACTCTTGTACACTGGCCTCAACCATCACTCGATTGACCACTTTGTATGTATTTTGCAGCATTTCCTAAGCAGATATTTTTTATTTACTAATATTCGGTATTGAAGAGAAAGTTTGGCAAATTTGTGTACAAACAGCAGAACATAAAAGTGAGGATGCCGTCAATCTCTCAAAGTCTATGTTGAAACTTTATTATAGGCCAAAATTATTTTTTATCAGCCTCCATTGCATCTGGCAAGGTCTATATCAAGGATTCATTCATAATATCAATGAATAATATTTTTTATCAGTCATGAGAAGTTTCAGCTTCCACCAGAGCCAAACATCGACCATTATGTGAACCCATTATTCTGTTCTAAGTGGAATAGTAAAACAGTATTGAGGAAGGCTTTTCGAAAAAATTTTTTTCTATGATCTAACATTTTCACCATTCGTTACATTCTCTCCTCAGGTAGTATTGTGCAACAAGAGGGTTTCAGTCCAATATTTGTGAATCTTACTAACTGCTTTACATCTGAGAAATAATAATCAGTTGTCAGTACTAACTGGAATAGTGAACATATTACTCCAGGAAAAAAGTTTCCTTTTCTCTTTCAAAAATGAAGGAATGCCAGGATGAAAGTTTGGCAAAAATGCACTGAGACTATACTAATTCATGTTAACTGTTGCTTCCCATTAACTTCCCCTTTCTCAAATAACCTCCTAGAAAGCTTACTGAAAAGCCAAAAGAAGTGTACTTAATGAATAATGTTACAGGCTCAGTACAAATGGGACAGGCTATGGAGCTGGAAGTGGCACTGCTGTGTAATTTTCTCTACTGGTGGACAGAGGTTGACATTCTTTTCAATCTTGTGATGTCTCCACAGCATTAATGATATTGCCATAATTCATAATACTATTGACTGTATATAATGGCTACCCCTCTTAAGAGAGACGCATGAATTCCCAGTTAACTTACTAAAATGGAACAAGTCATCCCTCAGTGTGCCTTCCTCTATTACCAGACAATACACTAAGTCCCACAACTTTCTGTTTCTTTTCATTTCTGCATGCACCCATTGAATGATTTAGAAGAAATATCACAGAAGGAAGGACCAGCAGTATATTGATGATGCTACAGTGCTACCTATCTATCACCACCTACAGCTATATCAATATCACCTACCAGCCAGTCAATGGATTAAATCAGATCAGAAATAAAGAGGGAGCGAGCTGCATGAAGGGGAATGAAGAGCATGACAGATGAGCAGAGAAAAAGCACTTAAAAGGATTCACAATAAATGTACAGTTTCCTTTGCTTTAAGGGAGATACACACAATATTGGTCAATTCAATTCATAGATTAGAAGTACTCCTGGATTTTTCCCTGACACTAAGTTTCATCCATTACTAATGCCTTCAATTTCTTGTTGCTAGGAAACTTCTTCCAATCCTGGTGGACAAACATAAGATCATAGGAAAATTCAGGTTGGAAGGGACTTTAGGAGGTCTTTAGTCCAACCTCCTGCTCAAAGCAGGGTCAGCCATGAGGTCAGACTAGAGTGATGTCCTAGCCTCATTACATCTACTTCTTGGCTGGGCTATATGCAATAATTGGACACAACATTTTCATTCTCAAAACTGGCCAGTATAGTGCATTTTTCCTTAACAAGATGTGCGTTCTCAGCATTAGGGTTCTTAGCTGGTGTATTCTTAACTCTGAATATCTCCACTTGCCACTGTGGCTTCCCCTAGAGTTTAAGTGACATTCAAAGTCTCTTCAAATATTAAACAGATGCCAGCAGCTTACCTAAAAGATTGACTAAAGCTAGACAGTAGTCCTCTGACCTACAGAAACTCTCACAAAAGGGGAAAAAAGTTTTCTTGGGGTTAGTCTGAGACTGTGAAATGTCTTCCCACAGGAGGTACAGATCATCAGAAATCCCATCATTCCAAGTATAAAGTTCATTTCTGTGATACCATATAACTATAATTAATATGTATGCTTATATACTTCTATATGTAACAGACACTATATTTATTGCTACATATATCTCGTCCCATAAATTTAGTCTAGTGTGTTTTTAAACAAAAAATCCCAAGAAGATTACAAATATTTAGGTATTCCACCAAACACACATTTCTATTTGCAAAAGAATGAGAGAAGAAACACACTTATTAGCTTCATAGACTGATACATAGACTGATACTAAAATGTTCTGCTTTGGGTTTCAAAGCCATGATCTTCAGCATATGTGTGTGTGTGTGTATATATATATATATAACTTGACTCTCATTTACTTCCAGATAAAAGCTCACAATTATTAGGAAATAAAAGTTTTCATAACTGAAACTTAGAAAAACCTTGGCAGAAATGATGCAAATTTCCAAAGAGAAATATCAGGTGAGGATATTTAGAAATAGCATTATCTGGAACAGAAATGCACGCTAAAATATTAGGTTTGCCCTACACTGGAGTCACTCAGAGAAAGAAAAAACTGTTTCTGTGAAGGCCTAAAATATATAGCTTTGTATCCTAAAACATACTGCCTTAACTTTTTCTTTACATGTTTTGGTTTTGCAGTCATGATGCTCTGGATAAGCAGTAAAATATTGTGAAAAATGAAGGAAATCCTCAAGTACTGACAATGCATGTACTGTGAAATTTAAAGCCAGATTAACCTAAATGTTACCTGTACATCTGTTTTACTCACATACATAAAACTACCAGTATAACATCTTCAGCATTTTTGATAAATTTGATGTAATTACCTGGCATGAATGACAATGAACGTTGATTCATACTTAATTTCTTTGTATTTTTATGTGTCCGTAATAATGATAGACTCTTTTGCAAAAATAACCACATAGGTTGCCACACAGAATGGGTAATAATTAAATCCACTTCCATCATTATTAAGCATTTTTGTTACCTCTTCCTTATGAGCTTCTTCATCCAGCAAAAATTTAGCTTATTTCAACATCTGCAGTTTATTACTAGAGCTTCTCTTGTCTTAAAGTCATTGACTAACTCCATTGTGTTCTAAGAGAGTTATTGTCTACTTATGTCAACATTTTTACTTCTAATTATGACAATTAATCACTGAGGAAAATAACATTTAAATTGTGGATTATAAAGACTGGAAATAACTCAAATATTGGCTAAGGATTTTTCATCTTAGTATGAAGGGAGAACTCAGAATAAGTAAAAACATGGATTTGATGTCATCCATGGCTTTTTAATATGCTATGCATCATAAAATGACAAGTACCATAAGAAGCACATAACACATCTCTTCAAGTTTTCATTTCTCCTCATTATCATAAAACCCCAGAACCAATATTGACCTAACTATGAGATTCTGATTATTTTGTGCTGTGATGCAGTAAGTCCTATTTATAAAGACATAAGTATCTCAGAAGCTTTCTTAAGATAAGAGATCATATTGTCATGGAATATGAAGGTTCTGTATGTTGTCTTTCAATTTTTTCTAGAAATCTACAACAACTAAACTCTTATTTTCCAATACTACAGGTATACTACTGATTCTTCCACTTGTCTAATTTTTACTAGTTATGTGTATCTGTTTCTCTTCTGAGTGAGAATACAGATTGACTGTATGTCTTGAATACGGTTTATTTAACTGTGTTACTTGTCACAGATTTCATTTTGGTTTTAGGTATGACTCAGTGGTTTCAATCCATATGCAGTTTTAAAGAAATTATAGGTTAAAAACTTTACTAGTAGTTTATTTAAATTCATACATTGAGTTATCTCATTTCTACAGGTCTCATGTCATCTCACCAAAGAAACAGTTTGAACTGTGAACTTTTACTGGGCCACTACTTCATTTTGACAAGGAAATGGACTGGACTGCTTTAATTGGCAGCTGAAAAGCCTAACTCGCTCATGTTGGCGGGCTGCCAGAATATTAAAAAAAAAAAGTCCTTGTTTGAGGAACTGGTGGGAAGGAGTGCATTCCTGTTCCTCAGTCAATGACAAATTCTCCTCCCATCTTCCACCTCTTCATTATCTGTTCAGTTGAAGCTACTGGAAAGGCTTTTTATACTAATTGATGATGATAATATTACATAACATTTATGGGCCTCTTTCAGAATTGTGAATTTATTGTTCCATCCCAACAGAATAAATTCATGGTAAAATTTTACCTTGTTAGTGCAACCATGTTTACAGTATTTTACAGTAGCACATCCACTACAAATCAGGACCAATTTTATCCTCCAAAAGAAACTCATATTTTACTGAAGACTAACTGTGAGTTATGGTGAGTAAGCAGAAAGCCAAAAAAAAAAGGGACATTTCCCTTATACTGCTTGTATGCTGACAGTTACAGGTTATGGTATTACAAATCTTAAATAAAGTCATTTTATTGTATGCTTGAAGTCTCTGCTACAGCTCCAGGTTTCTTCTGCTTCTAGCTCCTAGTTAAATGTATTGAGGGGGGCTGGTCACATGTTTTTCCAGAGTTACTCCAGACTATTCTGTCTTTGCCATTCTGTACAGAGGTGATGGTTTTCCCTCATGGATGCTGATGGCCCCAGGATTCCAGGTATGTATGTGGGACTTGAAGCTCACTTCTCAGAAAGGGTTCAGATTTGCTACTAAGGGATGGGGTGGAGTCCCCATCCCTGGAGGTATTTAAAAGACGTGTAGACGTGACACTTAGGGACATGGTTTAGTGGTGGACTTGGCAGTGTTAAGTTTCTGGTTGGACTCAATAATCTTAAGGGTCTTTTCCTCCAACCTAAATGATTCTATGATTTGAATACACAAGCCAGATCCTTAGAGTTTAGCACTACTACCCCTAAGTACCAACATTAACCATGTAGTAAAACACTACCTGAATTTGGTAGAGAAAAGCACTTTGGTGAGAAAACACAATTCAAACTTTGAAACAATTGTTTCAGAAACTATAAGAAGATAATTACCCAATATATGAGAAAATAACCCTTTAAGTTCTGCATTCCCACATATATTTTAAGGCAGAATGGTTTAAAGTAATGGCTTCAACTGTTTCAAATAAAGAGCAAATCAATACTTTTAGTCTATTTTGAACCCTTGGCCTGTTTCTTTCTGTTTGGCCTTCCCAGTGAAAGTAGTCTGTAAGACCCCATCTAGGATTCACCCAGCATTATGGAAGAGCACAGAACTGGGATATTCAGCTCCTACACATCCCTTCACACAGACTCTATTGCAAAGTGGAAGCATCATGTGGAGCAGCATGAAAAGTCTTGATGACAGATGTTGAGTGATTAAATATCTCCAGCTGGAAAGTCCACAGGATCCTGAGCTAACATGTGCTAGGAAAGACAAATGACTGCCTTTATTGTAGATTAATTGATAAAACATGCTTTGTTTACACTACAAGTTCTTTGCGGGCAAGTATATTTTCAAATTTGGATTGCAGTCTAGAGAATACTAACTGGTGGTACTGGTAGAATGCTAGTTTTCTGGTCTTTCTGAAAAGCATGAGAAAAGTCCTTTTATGGGTTTGGATGTGAGAAGAGAGCAGGGAATATTTTGTTCTTGGCTAGCCCTCCCAGAGACTCAGGAAAAGTCAGTAGAGACTATAATTTGCTCTCTCTGACTTAAAAACCCTGGAGAGGAATGGTGCTACATAGCACTGATAGCAGCTATCACATTATAGGCATTGGGGGAGCTGCTAAATTGGTAGGGTAGGAAAGAAGTGGCTAATTCTTTGAGTGCATCCAACCAAGGCTGACGTTTAGGTGAATGCAAGGCAACTGTGTCCCCACTTCCTAACAAAGAAACCAAAGCTTAGATGGTTCTGTTTAAAAATCACAAGATTTTCCAGTATATTTTCCAATATAATAGCAATGCATTTCCAATATACCTTTTACTATGACTAACATTTTTCCTGACAAATTAATTTCAAGTATGAAGACACAGAACTTGGAGAGCCACAGATGGTTGCCTGAAGAAAGTCAGTTACTCCTGATCACAAGCACAGGCCAGTAAGCTTCAAAACCTGGGTCAAATCCTGAATGTCACAATGGTTAAATCACAGTTAGTTTATTTGAAAATCTATCACAGCTTCCTCTGATGTCACTGGAATGAGATACTGTTAGAGACAAGATATTGCTACCAAGCACATGAGTTATGATTCAGTAAAGCTGCTCCTATGTTGTATGGCCAGGCAGGTTTTCCCATGTTGTACTATATACTTTCAGCGAACAGGTTGCAGTCAGTTCATGGAGGAACCTGACTTTGTCTTAGTCTGAATTTGTGTGTCTCACTCGCTAAAGTGAAAACATGTGCCACACAGATCCAAAGAATTTCACAAAGTTTTACAGGGCTTTGCCAATTAGTATTCGTTAAGTGTTGTATCTCCTCTAATGGAAGGTACTACACAATGTTTTAGCAGCAAAGATATGTATTAGATTTGTTAGAAATGAGTAAGGTGGACTTTATGATTTTAGATTTTTCTGTGAGTGATAAACCCCTATCTCACATGACTGAGAAAGAGATTTTGCTTTATTTTTTTTTTTGCTTTATTTTTTTTTAATATTTTGCTTTAATTTTTTTTGTTTAGCTCTTGTAGAATGTAGGTTCTCAATTTAAGACCTGGCTAGGCTGTAACCTGGAGAACATACCATTTACATTCGTGTCTATCAGAAGGTTTTCTGACATGGAAAAGACTGAAAATAAAAGGACATTGACTTAATTTTAAACTTCTCCTTTGAGACTCCTATGGCTACAGTGGACGGGCTTTCTCAAGACCTTTCAGCTCTGTTCTTATGCTAATCAATAGTAAAACTTGCACTTTGCTCATCAATTGAATAAAACATTTTATTGTACCTATCTAAGGACATAACAGTTATTTTGATGGTAATTTAATACTTCTATACAGCTATGGGTGGGTCCTCATGGCAATCTACCAAAGTAATGGCAATTTAGCTTGATGTCCTAGAACCAGCATTAAACTAGCTTTCCTGGAGAGTGATAAAAGCAATTGCCAGTAGCAGAGGTTTCAATGCAGGTTACAGAATCCTCGTGGGACTTTATCTAAACACACACCCCAAAAAGTTTTTCCAAAGGTCCATACCTATACTGCATACTGCTTAACCAATTGAAGAGTTAACACAATCCCAAACATATACTTGTTTCATTGCTTAAAGTATTTTAAAAACCTCAGCATGCATATTAAAAGATACAGCAACTGCTTTCTTTTTTTTTTTTTTTTGTAGAAAAACATAAAAAAATTTGGAGTAGCAAGGGTGACCTCCAGTGTGCAATAAGTTTATGTCATTACATCTTATATGTAACAAACTACTTTCTTGGCCTACTATTAATTTTGATCGTCCTACAAAACCAAATATTTACTGTATTGCTCATGCACAACACAGAAATTCAAAACATTGCCTTCTGCTTTGAATTGTGATATTCATATATATATATATCTGAATATAAATTCAGATAATATTCTGAGCTTCTCTGTATTATAGGGAACACTGTAGAAAATAACTGGCTAAACAGAAAAATTAGAAAATTTGTTTCTTGCTTCTGTCTAAATGCAAATCATCACAGTCTGACTTTTTTTTTTCTAGAATAACAGTAATTAAAATTAATAAATGTATTAGAGAAGTTTTTGTATTTTTAAGAATACAAAAGCATTACAGATTAATAGTGCAACTCCTATGTACAAAATACCTCAGCTCACAGTTCTACTCACATGAGTTTCATTGCAAACCTGTGTAAATTTAAAAAGATTCAGGAATTCAAAGAAGCCACAACTATCATAAGAACTTATGCAAAAGATACACACATGTATCTTAGTAAGCTAAATATTTGGTACAGTGTCTAATAAACTATACAGTAACCTAAACTGAGTATCATCTATTCAAGAAAAAAGTAAAGCCCATGTTCCAGAAGGTAAATTCATTGTATTGATAAGTTGTGTCAGATGGATATCTTTGAATGAAACCTTTAGTCAATGGGGTGTCTTTAAATGAAAAACTAACAGATGTCATCATAATGAATTCAGAACTAAGAACATTATTTTCACATTCCTTTTTATTTCCATCATCAGTACACAACTTACCTTTTCATGATTAATTTTGAAATAGTTTTTCTAATAAACTAGGGAACATTTTTTAGCTAACTACAAGCACACAAAAGATCTAATTATGGGTGCCTAGTGGTGCTACTGTCTGTCAACCTAAGTGTCATTCAGGGTCTGTCAGTGTTCCTATTATACATCCCTACTTTCAGAGGGTTATAATGTGAATGTTAAAATTTGCTTCAGGCTGATTCCTGGCATATTGTGCAAGGTATCAGGCCAGAACTGTTGGGTTTTTTTTTTTCCTTTTTAAAGAATTTTTTTAAGTTATCAAGTTTAGACATTTTAACCCATACCTACAGAAAAGGAAAGAGCTAGTAGGAGCATATGCTTTTCCAAATGACAGTAATATAAAAGCAGCTTATTGTTTTAGAAATGTGAATGCTGCATACTGATTATCCAAATGTACAAGACCACCATTGCAGCATTTAAGTCAACTCATTTCATTTGCCCTCCTTATTCAACTAATCACACTATAGACAAAGAACCCAATTTCATGATTAAGGATAGAGGGAGTTGGCCTTATGGTTTCATTGATCAGCAGATTACGTATTTGTACATAGTCTTGGAAATACTCCACTAATTCTTCCTGTGGACTTCTTGCATGCTCTCATATAACATATCCTTACATGTCACCAGGACTATGTAAATACTATATAACATTATATTGTAAACGCTATGCTTTATGATATTTATAAAGAAGATTTCCATAAAGTCACAAACTTTGACTTTCTCTACACTAGAAAGTAGTGTGTCATAAACTCAAGGTGTTGGTAATAGCACAGAAACTGTCCCACGCTAACATCAAATATGCACATTGTCCAGAGTGCACACTAAACACAAGATGGCTACAGCAAACAGCAAACTAGACATGGTCATGCAAGGAGTTAGCGCAGGTTAGCTAGTGCTCTGTAAAATCCTCCAAGTTTATTGTACATGAACATGTAGAAAGACCTTCAATCTCAGTAAAAGGAATGCTGATTCAATATATTTTATCAAGATTAGGAAATATTTAAATGACAGCACATGAACAAAGCTTTTTTTCTTTCAAAGATGGACAGATCTATTAGCATTTTCACCATGAAATTATAAACTCATTATTTTAATTTTTGTTAAAAGTAGTGCTTTTCTGAGCCCAACTGGAGCAAAAAGATATTAAAATAACTAAATATCTCTCTAAAGGACTGTAGTTCTCTTACATATTTCTTATCATAATATCCATTTATAACAGGGACCATCATGTCTTTGAGGCAAGGAACTTGGTTTTTATCTTTCACAAAACTGGGATTTGAACTTGATTGAGGCCTCAGTATTTCTGTATGTTCTTAGAAAAGAAAATAATCAACAAAATGGAAGTACTTGTATTTATATTTTGATTTTGACACTCGAGCATTGTTTATTTATTTGGTAAGGAGGGTAGAGAATGCAAGAAAACACATTTTTCTAGTGTCTTTATAAGCAAGATATTGTTGTTTGGCCTGCAGTTTCTTGAAGTGTTTGACACCATAAAAATGCCATAAACCAAAGGCACAGGAACACAATATTATACTATGAACTTAGATACTGGTTGCTTTATTTTCATTTTACTAGTTTCTTTAGTTTAACAGTGGACACACATCTGTGTGTGTCCTATGTTCACAACATGAAACAAAAAAGCACTAAATTCAGTATGTCACAGGCCTTAGCTGAAATCAAGGCCTGGTTCAAGTCATCATGTAGTGCCTCAGAGTTAATTTAATTACATTGTAAACTGCAAATTTCTTGCTGCATTATAATTAACACATGTAAAAATAAATGAAAATCAAAAGGTTCCTCAAAAACTTAGCTAGAGTACTAGAAAAAGATGTCCTACCAACAAGTTTAAACTATTGCATTAAATTTAGTCATATTATGTACTCGTGTGTATGAGTATATAAATACCTACAACAATTTTTGTGCATCCATTTTTCAGAGAAGGAACATTGCTTGATTTTTTTTGAAGTGTTTATATCTACCCATCATCTTTAATGCAGGGATTTAGCAATCTGCAGGTTTTTTAAGTGAAGACCTTCCTCCTACCCTCTCTCTGTGCGTGAGGAGACCATTTTAATTCACTCAACAAGAAATTCTCAAAGGGGCTGGTATATGTGGTAACATAGGAGCCAATATCACAGCTATCAGTTTTCATACAGCCTGGCTGGACCTTTACATTACTGCTGCCCCACATTTATTGTTCTTTCATTGCAGCTGTCAGCATTGCCTGACAGCGTATTATGGAGTACATGGCTACGAAGTCAGTATCAATCAGGCCATGATCATGCAGATAAAAGTAGCAGACTATTGATAATAGGCCTTAAATCAGATCATCATGGCTTAAGTATAAGATTCTTAAAAGCTAGTAGCCTTGTGGGACTTCCCCCTCACTTCCATCTGCTGTAAAACAAACTAACTTACAAACACCTAAAAACTTCAGAGGACTATGCAAATAAGGAAGCTAAAAATACATAACAAAGCCCTACCAGGTTCTGCAAGTCAAGGTGAGAATTAGCAGAGATTTTCACTAACTGCCTTCTAAGTTATGTATGGCAGAAATACTGCACAATACCTGCCATTACACTAATGCTCTTCCCCCCCCCCCCCACTGGTAACAGCAGTTTTGTTGTGCTTTGAAACTCTCTCACTTCAAAAGCACTTCAACTTGATATGGCCATTTAACAAGAAAAACAGGAGAATGCATATAGTTTAGTGGCATTCTTCACCAAACTGAAAGCACCATGTTAAAAACAAAAGGATCTAATTTGTCCTAGACATAAATAATAAAACAAAACAAGAGTCGCATGCAAATTTAGTAACGTAAAATTTTAGGTGATAAACAGAATGGAGCCTGGCTTCTTGTTTAGTATTCCTTAGTTATCACCATAATTGCTGCATGTCTGTCATCACCAGGAAAAGAAAAAAGTGTCTCTCTCAGCTGCTCCCCTGCTTGTTTTGTTCACTGTATTCTTGTAAAGTGGGAGAAAATAAGTGTCATTTAATGAATAGTGCTATTCTTTGTCTGACAGCTTCATATCTGTTAGGTGTAGGAGGCCTAGTACTTTCCTTTTCTGATAATGTTTTTGACAGTGTGCTAAATTCCTCCCCCAAAAGGCCGGCGTATATATTCTGCTAAAAGAGGCTTCATCTATCCTGAATGGATGCCCTCTTTTAACCCCCTTCAGCTTCTGTTCTTACATTAATTGAGCTGATCAGATTGAGCATATGAATTTGTCTTTGATGTATTCGTATGTTTAGTTGACGCTGCTCGCGCTCCCATTGGCAGCGGGCAGAGCTCTCAGACAAATAGGGCTGTTGCCATAGTAACAAGCGATAGCTAGGGATCTCTTGAAAAATATTTTTATTTCAAAATTCAAACTGGAAAATTCTCACTGGATATGGTTCTCGGTTCTAAACGTGTCATATCTAATGATGAATGCAATTAGGAATCCCACCAGTGTTTTAAATAATAAATTAGGCTAATTTTCTAGGCCTGGCATGATGACATACAAATACTAAAAAGGAATCTCTCTTCTTTTATCCATGACAAAAGACTTATTAACGACTTTTGTTCTTAGGATTTCAAAATTAATTGAATGGTGGAATAGCGATATAGCCACCTATGAGCTGAAGATGAGAAGCCTAGAGGTAAACTTTTTTTTTTTAAGTACTTCAAGCTGCTCCAATATTTGGTTATGCCATGTAAAAGCAGGTGAAGAAATCATTCTACAAATGCTATAGCAGTTGGTAAATCTCAAAGGATGAAAAATGCCCATAGCCATTTTTAATTACTAAGCATGAAAAAGGGAGAGATGTTGAACGTAAGTTTTGTAGGCCCTTACAATCTGAGAATGTCAGGATTTTAGCTCTTACTAAGTCTCAGTTGAAATACAAGGAAACAATAAAAATACCTAACAGTTTAAAAAAAAAAGAAAAAAAGAAAGAAGAAGAGGAAAAAAAGGGCTTCTGATGACTAGGCTATGATGGTTTGTAATTAAAATACATATTTTGTATTAATCTGTCTACTATTATTTTCCCTGGAAATTAGCTTCCTGACTTTGGCTTTTAAGCTACTGCCTGTCAATGTGCAGTAATAGAGTTTCAGGGTTCTGCTTCAACATATAATTATACTACATTGAAACCCATTGATATTATCATCTTTTATGCTACTTCCAATTAGACTTGTTCCATCTTGAGGGGTCAATTCCTTATATCTCAGCATTCAGGAAAATTCAGTTGAATGTTGAAATTTGACAATTCCCTGAGAAATGAGGTTATGTTTAAGTACTTCACTTGAAATCTACAGTACATCTGCAGTTGTTGTAAGGGGAAGATAGTTTTAAGAAGTCTCAGGTCATAATCACACAGAGAAAGTCACAATGTTGTGAAAAAAAACTGAAAAAAACCTCATCCACCACATTAATTCTCCGAGTCTTATGTATGGATTTACATTCTAAAGATGTTGCTTATTGGGAAGAGAAAGCAAGCAAAAAACCCACTTCCTATATTTTCTGAATTGTCTCTTTTCCCTCCCCTGCTTATTTTACATGTAAGGAATTTCATATATTTTAAATGTGTACTACAGTTTCACAGAAAATTTTTACAATACTTCAAATGTTAAAAGAAAAAAAAAAAATCAGTAATACTTCGTCATCCGAGAGGAAATCACAGCCTTACTGAAATTTTGTCATTGTCTTCATTAGACTCACACTTTCAGTCTGGGAATGTCTCCTATTAAATCAAGGGAAAACAAAGTCCCAGGCCATTGTGAAAATCTATTTAAGAGCAAAGCATTCTGCTTTACCAGTTTGTTGTCTTCTAATGGTGAGATTACAAAATTAGGCTCTGGATGGATTTGCTTCAGATAATGCATTTTCAGTTCTTAAGACAGATTCCTAAGATAGCTATTTTTTATTTTATTGCCTTAAAAAGAGACATAAATGACATTATAAATCACTTTGTTTCAATTTAATAAAGTGGTGTTTATTTTAGGAATTTCTAGCATTATACTGTTGATCATGGTCAATTTTATCTTTTTTACTTCTACACATAGAAATACCTAGTCAGTTTTGATAGTTTTGAATTACAGATTCTGTATTTTTAATAAAATAGAAGTTGCTTTATCTCAGAAAAATAATATTTTGCACAACATCAAGCAGCATGAGGCAACAGCTGACATGGCTATCTTTCCCACCATCACTTACCAGAGAGAACCCAGTAAGACAACTCATTTCTTGTCAATATAAACATTAATAACAGTTAACAATGTGGAAGAGAAAATGCAGTTTACTTTATCTTCATTAGTAGTGTTCATCAAATTGCAGGGTATAGCCATCTGACTGGATAATGATCAGAGCCATCACTAGGCTGGAGGTGGCCTTGATGTTGACCGGAGACATGTGGATTTGTGTGTCACAGGACTGGGGCACACATCCCACCAAGTAATGCAAAGGGGTCCACATCCCTCAAGCCTCATTATAAACATACCATCACAGTCCTTAACAATCTGATTTTGAAATCAGGTACATTTATCTTGTCATGGTAAAAAATCCAAGAGTAACATTATTAGCACATGAGACTGGATCTGAAAAGGAACATGGAGTCATAATTTATTTCATTAATATAGGACTGTATATGTATTTTGTAAGTCTGAATCACATACTCCTCCTTTACAAGAAAATGAATCTCTCAGTAGGGGAAGAAATAGCTTACAGCAGTCAAAAGAACTGTTCAAAAATACATTATGCTAACTATTAACAGCAATAGTTCATTATACTTGAAAGGTATTTCAAACAGGATGGAAGATTAGGGACTGATTCTGTATCAACGAAATCAATGTGTAACCTACACAAAATATGTGGATGCTTAATTAGGCTATTCATAAACCAGAAATATTTGTTTTAATTTAGCAAATACAAAAATATTTAAATTGTAGTAAAAGTCAAAATAAAACCAGCATGTATACAACACAGGATCAGATGCTTTGAAAAAAAAGGTAAGGCACTGGAAAGATGGAGAAATTTAGATTTATAGATAATAAAAGATTATAAGACATGTGGTGATAATTCCATTTTCTGGACTTAATTGCTCTAATTTTATATTGGTGTTTTGTTTTAAATCAGTTCCATCTTGAACTTTTCAACTGAAGAAATTCCATAACTATTAAAAATAGTAGAAGATATTACTGTAATAGGAACTATGAACTATTCATCCTGAAATACAACTACATAATTAAGATAAAAGCACTGCAATTTACTTCTTTCCAAAATGATTTTGTGAAGATTAGAATGTGTTTTAAAAGTTGCTATAACTTTTGCCTTAAGCACAACCTTGTAATAAGACTACACAGCCTATCCTACTTTCAGAAAAATCATCTAATCCAAAGATTAATGGATTTAGTGAGACAGACTTTGGACAAAAGCTGGGGTGATGATCTTGTTACAATGGAATAAAAGATCCATTCACTATTAAAATGAATCCCAATCAATATTCAGTTCTATAATCAAAACAAATGGAAAGAATTTCCCTTTACAAAGAGTAATCAGTGGAGAACTTATATCCATAAAGGAATTAATTTCACCTAAACAATCTTTCAGAATTCACACAGTTCAGAAAGAAATTAAATGACACTGAGAGCAGATTGCTGACAACACAGTCCTGTTTAAGGCCATTTTAAACAGGACAGGTTTTAAAAAGTGAAAATAAAAGTTCACTGGGTAAGACAGTATATTGTGCAAGGCTGGAATTATTCCAATGAGCCACTGATTTCTACTGATGCATTGTGAAAATCAATAAATTAATTAATGAATTATCTGATGTCATATTAAAAAGATTCTGGATTGTAATATTTATTAGAAGACCACAGAACTACAGGAGATACCATACTTAGATGATCAGCCTGTTAACTGCTAATATAGGTAGAATAGCAGTGGTTTCTTTCAGGACACATCTATATTCAGTTATAACACTTCAAAACAGGAAAAAAAACCTCGGAAGTGCATTCCAAGTCTGCTTAACACACATTTGAACTTGGGTTACTGCTGAATGTTGCTGCTCATTCCAAGAATAGTTAAAAATATGCTGAAATGATGAAATAGAAGGGATGGGCATCACAGGAAACTCTTAGAATTAAAAATATATTTTGTTGTATGGTATTTTCAGTTCAGTGCAGTTATACCTTCCTACAACTTACCTAAAACTGAATTTACCTTTTTATGATAACCTTCCTAATTTTCTTAGGGTAAAAAACTGGTGGAAGCCAGTCAGTCAGCTCCAAATATTTCTCTTAAACCCTGAAACAGGGTTGAGAACCCCAATTCAGCAACACATTTTTTCCATGTGATTAAATGCACTAAAATTACATGCCTGAGCTTTAATCAAAAAGAAAAAAAAATTAACTTAGTATCACCATAATGAAATACATGTTTAGGTTAACCATCTGCTTAACAGCTTTTTGGAACTGTTTTCTTACTCAAGCCCTCAGCACAGGGGTAACTAAGTTTTACCTTACTATTTCTTAAATTTTTATTCATTTTATAATGTGAATTCATATTAATTGCAATGTAACATTTTAAAATATTAGTCTATAAATAGGTCAAGATCAACGCAATATTTTTTAAAATACATTGTATAACAAATACATATTTTTATCTTTACATCAAACATTTACTTCCTTGAAAGTATTTAAAGCCAATGGGAATTTTCATTCTGGTAGACTATGCAACAACCTCTATAGTGTATAGGCACACTCTGCACTCCAGCTGTACCAGTAAAATTACTGAAACTGTAATTCTCTTAATATTTAAATAATATATTAAAATTTAATTTTCAGCACCTGGAAGAATCTGTTTGTGTGCCAGCAAATGAGGTAGTTGGGCCTGGAGCTCCTATACATATGGGACTCAAAAACAACCTATCACAAATAATTACTAAGCTAGAGCAGCTGTACTCACCACACTAGTCATTTAAAAATCAGGTCAAAGTTGCCTCAATTCTTTTTCCATTTTCAAGGATTTCTGCAAATCAGTTCTATAGTCTTCATCTTTTTGCTTTTTTTACATGTTAAAATTATTTTTATTGTTAATTATTACAAGAGAAATATCAGATAGCTTTAGCTTTCCCAGTATTCCAGACATTAAATAGATGTAGGTTTTATGAGATTGTAAAAACATGCAATGTTTGTTTTCCAGTACATCTTTCAAAATTTTCATAGGACTACAAGCAATTACTGTAATATGAAAATGTATCTACTGATATAGCACATACATGCATTACATGCATATACACATGGTACTCCAGCAAAATGCAATAAACACACACAGAAACTATATACATATATGCATCCTTTTTAAACACAAAATACATCATCTGGCTCACAAAAAAAAGATTACTTATATTGTAGGCTTTCATTTATTTTTACATTGGCAATTTTCAGAGGGAAAGTAAGTATTTCTTTTAAAAGCATTTTCCAAATTATGTGCTTTCAGACACACTTCATTTTCAGCCAATTTCAAGAAGTTGCTTTCTAGCAACTAGTACCAACTCTATGATCATTTGTGAAGAAAATACCTGTGTGCCATTTTTATCTCATACCTTTTCAGAATTTGTTTAGAATAATATAATATGAGATCACATTTTTCACCACTTACATAGAATTTATACCGTTTACACTAAATCTGAAAATTTTAAAAAGTTCAAAAAGATTCAGCTAGAAGTCTTTCTGTTCATAATTTTAAAATATTCTAACCTGCATTCCTATACATAAAAATAAAAACACCCATAATGAAAACCATATATTTTATAATGACATACATAGAAATTAAACACATTAAACTTCAGGGGGAGAGAACCAAGCATTTATACACTATTACCTTCAATCACTTGAATGCAAGTCATTCATACCACCACTATTGCTAACAAGGCATCCAATTTACTAAACAATGAATATTGAAATTACGTTTAAAAGGTACAAATGACTGTCCAAAGAATGACACTGAAAAATATTAAGTAACAGCTCTACCTCAAGATAAGCCTCACAATTAAAGAGTTTTAATGAAGAGAGCCTTCAAAGGCTAAATCAGGAGGCATTGATTAGATTGCCTCTAACTTTGTGTTTTGACACCTTCGTCTTTCATGGCATTATATTGTCTCTGTGCATCTTACAAAGGAAGCATTTTACTAAGCCCACACATGAACAGGAGACAGCAGTGCTTATAAAAGAGACTGTCAAGGGTGTGAGCCAAAATGGGTCTCATTTGGATTTCAAGTGAAGAAAACTCCTAATGCATTTCATTACAATGTATGTGAACCTCTGAAAAGAACGATGGATTGGGATTCTCATCCCTATTAATTTATTGAAATGGATTCAGTTTTTTTCTTGTATATCAAGAGGGACCATGTGTTTCAAGCAAGGTAATATTATTATAGTACCAAATAACCAAATATTCTATGATGCAGTATACCCTTCTGCAAGATAAAGAGGATGCAATTTTCTTGATAATTGGGATTTGACTTCAGAAATAAATCCTACAATAGCTTGGCAACAAATAAATATTCTTTGTTACTATCAGGTTTAAAGATATGATCAAGAAGCTATGCAACGTAGGGATGGATTCAGTCTTTGTTACCGCAGCAGGTTTTTACCATTTGAAATCCTGTATCCCCCCGCCACACATACACACTGTCATTCAAGTATTGACTTTTTATTTCATTGAGGAATTGCATGTATGATGTAATTAGGATAACACCTATATAAGTCACATTTTATTAAAAGATAGCAGAATGGGATGGAGAAAAGTAAAAACATTTCAAAAAATTGTAATACATTCCAGATCAGCTTAGCTCTAGAAAGATGCCATAGCTACCATATCACCGATTATCTTATTCATAGTAAAAAAGTTTATATAAATACTTACTTGTCTTTTTCCCCCTTCAACTTTGATAATAAAACATATAATCTGCTATTCAAAACCTGTAAATCCTGATTTAACACAAAGAGCAGGATACAAATTCCTTACCTATGCTAAATAATTTTACTAATATAACAGTATTAAAAATAAGACATATGTTCTCATTGTTTTTAACACCATTAACCTTTAGAAATGATTGATTGTGCTACACCAATAACATTCAGTGAGTTCAAAGCTCATCTATTTTTTATGGAAATCTTACAACCTGCTAGTTAAATTAAAGGTTAAATATACATAAAGTCTTAGAACAAAACACAAAGTATTCCATATGTATGTAGCTCATAAGAAGAGTACCCCCCCCAATAAATCTATCTCCATTTAAAAACCCATGACCAAAAAAACCTCTCAATTGGCACACAAAGATTTCAAAGGTAGAGTTAAAAGAATTGGATATCTGTGGAATATTACACAACTATGTCTATTAAGTTAGGAACTGCCTATTAAGTTAAGAACTCCACTGACATCACAATTATAAAAGACAAATGTCATTGAAATCATAATCGGAGATAAAGACGTACTTGCTTCCACACATCAATTCTCAACAAGCATTTTACTTAAAAGTTAGAGGAAAGTCCAGGGCCTATTTAACTTGTGTTATTACAATTATGCAAATATGGATATGCATAACTATATCACTAATTTATTTTTCTATGTATAACATAGGGAAGCAGAAATGTAGGTGAAGTATACATACACACATCCAGTATAAATTCAATTAATATTTTGAACACCTTCAACGTTTGAATAAACACAGTTTATATATTTATGTTGTGTGTATATGTGGTGTATACACATATATCTGAGCAACAGGGAAACTAGCAAGAATCATACAAAACAAATTCAAATCCAGTCTTAGCAATAAAGATTGCACATTTCTACTTACAAAACAAACAAACACGGACACACATTTACTTTATTTTTTAAGAATAATCATAATTGAATTAGAATGATGCATGTTCTGTATTTTATCTTGACAGCTTCTGTATACTCAGGCAGAGCCCATTAAACGCAAGCGTACACCAGGTTACTTGTTGAATAATGTATTTCAAGTACTTAAAATTACTAGGGATTTGACTAAGATCTGCACATGAATACATATTTTGGACTTAATTTTCTGCACTGGCATTTCTTCAGCTGAATATACTTTAAATTCTACAATGAACTCAGTTAATATTAGGCTTTTCCAGGACATAACAAAGGTAATAACACTATCTTTACAATATAAACTTTATGACATTATGAATAAAACTGACAAGTGTAAAATTTGATCCATAAACTAAGTGATATACTTATGTTAATTTACCTTTTAAAAGATATTATGTGTTGCTCAGTTTTTTTGACAGGGCTTCCATTCATACTGAAGACATGTTGAAAAACACTATATTTTCTCTCAATAAGGAAAATCACTTTATCCACTATCATTCTCATTCTGTCTCAATAAAAAAATCAATCATCAAATACTTGTTTCCAAGTTCTACTTGTTAAACTGCCAATTTATGCATACTGTTCAACCAGCTCAAATTCTTTCAAGACTACTTGTTATTCCTTTTAATGTTTTTTATAGTATTAAACTTTTGAAACAAAAAGGAGAAAATAAAACGATATACATATAATAAATTTACATTTAGAAGTTTGTGATCTGATGAGGTTCAGAACCTTCATTTTTATAAGAAAAAAACAAAACTAAATCTTTTATGTGTTTTTCAAAGTAATAAAGGTCTGATTGATCCCACTGACTAAGGCAATTGCATCGGTTGTCTAAATGGTAGTAACGTCAATGTCAGATATGTGGTTATCTTTTCATCTTGGCCTATTCTCAAATGTAAAAATCAAATGTTTGAAGGACATTTCACTGACCTGTTATGGCCTCTGCAACTCTCAAACACAATACTACTATTCCTCATATAAGTGCCACATTTTGGATAAAAAAACACTTCATCAATGATGCCTTTGCGACATCTGGCGGTCCTTATTATACATAAACTTTAGGTTTGTTTCTTTGTTGGGTACTTTCAGTTGTTGTTGGGTACTTTTCGTATATTATTTTTATTTTATTTATTTATTTATCTGCAAACCTACCAGTATGAGAAACTTTAGTCCAAAAGGCTTTGATACCCCCTAGCGGGGGGACAAAAGCAGTCTAGTCTGCAAAAACACAACGAGGTCTACCATGAATCCATATGGAGCAAAAGGTCACAAATCTTGAGATGCAGTGACATCATGACAATAAGACACTTTTGAGACAGAAGCTGGCTCATTTTGAATATAAAAAGGACACTGATCAAATTCTCCTACACATTTAAAACTACAGAGAAAAATAAGCACGCAAAGACCTTGATAAAGATGCTTAACAGAGGAGAGTTAAAGCATACTTTTAGTTTTCACAATTACAAGATGCCACTGAGAACTTGACAAGTCTGCTTCAGAAGATATAAAAGCTTTATTTTTATGTTATTATCAGATGCTGAGAAAATGTCATTAAAGGAAAAAAGCTCAGTTCACAGGGTATCCACTCCCTGTAACACCCCAGCTCTTTTAAAATTAATTGTTATACCAAAGCTTGTTCTACATTTCAGTCTTATTTATCAATTCAATAAACTATGAGAAAAGCATTTTAAGCAACAGAAAAATTATCTTCCTTTCTTCATCCCTCTGCCTAAGCTATTTCAGTGCAGTAGGAAAAACTCATTCTAATTTCTTTATTACATTGAACCGCAGGAATATTTGTGAAACCATGACTTTGCTAATTCTTAGCCCAGTGGGAGGAACTAGTATGTTGTTTAAACTCTAGTTTTTACTTGTTCTAACAATTAGCATTCCAAAACAATAGAGGAAACAATAACCAAAAGATGAAATGTATATTACTAAATGTTTTTCTTTAAAGAAAAAAAAGAAAAAAAAAGTCAACAGAATATTTTCTTCAGCTAAAAATGAAGCACTTCAAAATATATTCCTTGAGATATAGGGTATCATTTCTTTAAATTCTATTTTGCTGCCTCACAGTAAATATTCACTTGAATACTTTACTGTTCTGAAACTAGTAACACAGTATTGTGTACAGACATAGGTTTGTCCTCACATGAACAGATACGTAGCATGTGTTACTGACACTGAAGAACAATTTCTAATAAATCATAAGCAAATCAAAATGAAAAAAATTGTCTTTCAAAACTGTTCTTGGGACTGACTAGATTTAATGGATAGTCTAACGGTATAGTTCACTATTGTCTTATTTTACAGAATAAAAGAGTAGTGCACCCTCAGAATACCTAGTAGGCACCCATAAAAGCTATCATTCAACTTTTAATTAAAATTACTATAGCCTGTATTTCAGTGTACTTATACGGTTTGTACTTATAAAATACAGACCATGTACGGTGGGGCAGGCAAACTGTTGTTTGCAGACCACAGATATGCAATGGCAAGACAAATAGATGACCAAAGAAACACTGTTAATTCCAAGTAATTTCCTTCCCAGCCCCAGAACTGCAAACATGCAATCTAGTCTAACATGTAGAATTCCAGTTATTGTATTGAATTCACAGAGACAACTCATTAGGTTAAGGATATGAATAAGCTGTTTCAGGATTATGTTTTAGTATGGAATAAAAAGATTAATCACTTATTAATCCCCATGTAGGAAAATTCTGCATGTGACAGCAAAGGTAGATTAAAATGAGAAAACTAAATTTGACAAAGTTAAGAAAACACAGTAGAAAATGTCATGAAAAGGCCATCAGGGAAAGAAAGAGTTCTCTCCTAATCATTGTAAATGAGACTGTTGACACGAAAAGAGGAAAAATACATTTAGGATTGGTAGGAGCTGTAGAGTCAGCAATGTAAAATTCAGGAGTAATATAAAAATAGAACTGAAAAAACAAAGCACCCATCTCTCCATATTCAAAAAACATCTATACATACTCAGAGAAGAAAAAGGGAGACACTCCACCTCACTCCCTCCCCTGATATAAAAGATACTACAGAATCATAATGGAATGGTTCATATTTTTGGGAGGCAGAATACTTACCTATAAACTACATAGAATAGACTGATTATGTTGAAAAGATGAACATACAGTGATAAATCTCATGAATTTCACAAGTGGAAAGCCATTCTAGTTAAAACTATATGGACAGACCTCTAGAATACACATATGATTCTAGAGCTATCATCCCAAATCCATATTTACCAAGAAGGATACTTGATTACCCAAAAGAATCAGATCAAGAAGACAAAGTCAATGAGAATGCTAGTTAGAATGATTTTAGGTATTTTCATATAAAATGGTCCAATAATATAGTGGTAAATAGTTTGGAAGTACAATTTCCACACTTTCAGGTATTATTTTGTGGAAGAATTGCTTGCACAGCAAATAAAAGTTGTTGTAAATATAATCTAATTAAATACAAGAAGCTGAAATAAAAATTAAAACAGCTGAGAACTAAGCAATGGAGATTGTACTATAATGCAATTCTATATTCTGCAGGAAGAAAAAAGACATCACTTTTAATTTCAGTAGATCATATGTATTAGGTACCATCAAAAGACTGAAGGTCAGAAGACTTTAAACTGAAAAACCTAAAAATGTAGCAATTTATCAAGGCCAGAGGGAACACAGATGATTTTCTGAGGATTGTAAGAACAAAATAATTCTTAGAGGACAGATTTATTTTGAAATAAGAAGTGTTTGGGGCTTTTTTAACAGGGCTGGAAAACCACTTGCAAAAACAACTAAAATAAATTGATGGAGGAAGTAAAAGATCATGGTATAAGGAGCATAGTTTCTGCAAAGGAAACTCAGTCTTCACTGATCTAAGCATCAATAAAGTAAACAACAAATTGACAACATTTATACTTCTAAAAGCATTAGAGCAACTCCTTTATGTTGCTGTAAAATAAACTAAAGCATGGTCTTAAGACCTCAGAATCTGTTAATTTTCTACCAGAAATGTTTACCAATAATGAAGGCACTATGAGAACTATGAAAGCCTCATCACACAAAACTTGTTCTAGGCCCACTATGGTTCCTGGCAGAAAAATAACAGAGAAACGCAGTACCCTTTGCCAGCTGACTATCACTGAATCTTTCTTGATCAGAAAGTTATAGCCTGAAGCTGGTTAACTCAGATCGGTTAGTATCAAACCATCCTGTTTTGGGCATGATGGTGGAGAAAGGTCTTTGAGCCTAACTTCAAAATATCTGAACGTCATATATCACTTTGATCTATTGACAATTTTGGGTTGAAATTTAGATAGACAGAGGTCAATGATCTCTTTATGACACACAGAGAACAAGTGTCCAGGGAATTGCTGCTGTACCTGTCACCTACAGTCACTCCTTGAGACATTGGTTAGGCTGTTTGCAGGTATTGGCAAAAGTGAATAGAACTGTTCTCTGTAAATCTAATACATCTAATTTTGAAAACATGTTTAATTTTTCAGTGTCTGATAGTAATTGCAATTACTCCTTTTCCTGAAGAGGTTTCACATTTCAAATCCCATAAAATGTCATTCTGTTATTGCTAATCTTCAAGGCACACATGGAATTTTTTAGGAGGTTATTAGAAAGAGGAAAGCACACTATTTTCTGTTGGCACTGGCTATTTATATTTGAAAGACACATGATCGTGTGTCTTTTGCTTGTCTTTGCTTAATATAGGTTGATGCTTCATTTAATGTTGAGTCGAGTTGGGGCTCGATCTGAAAAAATGAGCCTGGCTGCAGCCTGAGTCATATGTATGATTTATTCTGAGTAGGGAGCTTCTGCTTGTTTCTCAGAAACCACATTCAGGGGTTGTAGAAGGAGAGAGCTGGTGAACACGTGTAAGCTTGTGGCTATAATATAAAACAACTAGAAAAATGACACTTGCAGCAAGCATCAATTCACTTAATGAACAGAGTATATGCTTATCAGATGTTCTGTGATCATCATGAAAGCCCCTTGGTCTCCAGATGAGTTTAAGGTGCTGACTATGACCTAATGAAAGTAATAAATAACCTGTGCCTGGCCTACAGGAGAACTACCTTTCCCTCTGTGAATTGCAGTTGCATCAGTGCAGCAGAGACATGCTGGAGAAGAATCTTTTCTCAAGAAAAAAAAAAAAAAACCCAACAAAAAAAAGTGGAATTAAGGAACATCTACCAGATTAGCTTCATTTCTGTACATGGCGCAATCACAGCATCTGATGACCAGCATGCAAAGAGTCTACAAGGTACCAAAGATCTTTAATATGGTATTACTACATTAATGGAAAGTCAGCTCATATTTGAAATTGTGGCTTATTTCTTTTGAAAAAGAATGCCTGTAAGGTTGTTGTCACATCCTTCTTCTACAAATTAATGTATTTACTATTTAAATACCATTTTTTTAATTGCTAAAATTCTGAAAACACTGCATCAAAATTTCTTATGCAACAACCATTTTCCAATGAGCTTTGCAGGAGAACATCCAATTGCCTATGCATTCACTTTGAGACTAGTAAGTACATTAAATGCTATTTCAATAGCATGATCAGACTGTCACTCCATATGAAACAATAAATAATGCAATGTTGAAAATATGTGAGAAATGAAAGATAAATTTACTTTTTAAGAGGACCTACTACTTAACATTTTTAAAGATTTCTTTTGTACTTGAAAGACAATAAGAAAGCCTTTGATTTTCTATATACCATTTACAGAGGTTTAACTATATATCACATAAATGCTTTCAGTTTTTATCCAAATGTGCTGTTAAATTACCCATGTAATTATCCCAAGAGAAATCATTATACTTTTTTATTGTTAATTTCATTAACACTTTAGTGGGAAGAGTTTGGTTGTATTTAAATTCAGCTGTCACAGTCTTTATTAGTACAATTAAAGGGATCATTTCTGTATTATTCTAGAGGGTGTTTTTTTGCAGGGGTGTTTAATTACTGTGTTAAAGCAACAACAGAAAGTTAATGGGCAACAATATAGGCAATAATCTATGGTCAAACTTGAAACAAAATACATTTCTCTCTGATCCCAGTAGTAAAACCTGTTTTAAAATACACTGCCATTAAAATGAAATTACAACAGTTCTTTCTAAAACGGGTGACATGACATGACAGCTGTATATACTTTAACAAGCCCTCCAAGAACAAGCAGTAGCACCACATTGAGTAATCAGATAAAATCTGTTACAGATATATCTTAAAGACAGGTATATCTGCTTACAGAGCCTCGTAAAGGCAAAGCAGATATCACTTTTGATATACCACTATTATAATACTGTATTACTTCATCAATAAATGCAGCACCATTGCTTCCTTGCCTTACGTGTGCATTACAGTGTTGCTGAGCCAGCAGGCATTATACTCATATACAGTTCCATCGATTTAAATTGAATAAGACCAACATAACTTTGCAACTGGCAATTCACGCATAAAGAAGTGGAGAATATGGATTGCAAATTAAAATTAACTTCTAGAAATGAAGTTCAAAACTAAGACAGATGTGCTGAAGAGGGAAACGGATCAGACTACTTCTATAAAGAAATTCCTCATCCCAGATGAAGATGGGACACTGCTCTCATCTGCTTCAGATTTTAAAGAAGAATTTTTATTATCTTGAGCATCCATATTTGGAAAAAAAGATGAGAATTAGGGAGACCAAGGAATTAGCAAATACAAAAATCCAAGCAAATTCATATTCATTGGTCTTTGACAGAGTAAAATTAATTTTCATCTACAGGGAGTATATCAATTTAAGGATAATCTGGGGGAAAAAAAAATAATGGGGAGGTGCAAGACCTCTGACTAGACTCCCCTTCATTCCACGGGATCCACAGAGTTTAAGGAAGAACAATGTGGAAAAATTACATGGAAATTTCATTCTTTGGCTTTTTATTATGGGCTTTTCCCATCAGTGCAGAAGAAAAATCCACTGCATGTTGATTAAATAATAAAACCTTCTAAATCGTTTCACTTTAAACATTTTATGACTGTCTACATTGCAGCACTACAGCATAACTGAATCTTTGTTCCAGATAATTTTTGTACTAGAGGAAAGGACTGGAAAATCATCAAGAAAATGACCATTCATTTAGAGGTAGAAAATCCCTGTATTAATTTTTTTCTGTTAAAGCTTTTGTGCACATTCTATGTCTACAAAAATTTATATTAAAATTATTTACACTTACCATTGCAATCAAAACTGTGTGCCCATTTACATGAACTTGTTATTGTATTAAAATGAGCAAAAGATGAAAACAGTACCAGGTTTTTCTTTTGTTTTCTAAACTGAATAGTGTTCCTTGGAAAACCAACAAATATTTTTGTTTTTTTTTAAAAAACAAAACAATAATGAAAACATTCCAGGGTTGTGTTTTTCAACTAAAATGGAAAGACAAAAGTTTAAGAATGTTTATAGATGTGTCTAGTTTAACAGTTTCATGTGTTGGATGTGACTTTCACAGTCTGTTGGCAGTTTGCAGGAAAGCCATCACACCTGTGACTTGGTTGTTGATTAATGAGTCTTTCAATTCATCGCTACCATCTGAAGAAGGGCCACGGCCTTTCTAAGCTTCACTGGTTTATTCGCCTTCAACTGTAGTCCTACCAAGGTATCTTCCATAAAGAAAATCACACCTGGTTAAGGCTAATGAAAACCTCAATATGTCATTTTCTAGACAAGTCAAAAAGCATGTAAAACTAGACAAAAGATGTATTCAAGCAACATGAATGCAGTTTTGTCATAACCTGTCAATCTAAAGACTAACATAAAAAAGCTTTCTTCAATGACATTTTCCAGTGTCAACTATTAGAATGACAATTCTGAATTCCCTCTTTGCTACATGATGCAGGATACATAATGGTTTCCCACTCTTTTTTTTTGTTGTTTGTGTCCCACTCTTGTTTTGTTGTTTGTCCCACTCTAAATTTTGTTGCTAGATCCCAGAAAGACGTTTACAGGAGGGAAAAAAGCAACCAACAAACAGTTTTTCTGGGCCATATTATCAGTCAGCATTAGAAACCCCCAAATCACCGTGTCTATGCAGTTTTAAACTGACTACTCACATCACAGAACCTATTAAGAGCACATGTGAAACTGCCCAACTGCTGTACATTCAAAACTGTATCACGATTGCAAAACTTTCAAGGGCATATTGACTTTGACAACTGGGCCTGGGGAAGAGGCAATAAGATCTTTGGGACTTACCATCCTTTCTTAAGCAATTAGCTGTTGAATCAGGGTGAGCCAGGCAGGACAGAGGAAGTTCATCCAAGAAAGCCACATGAGAAAGTCAAGAAGCTGTGGGAAAGTTGTAGCTCGGAGAGATAGGGGTTACAGCTACAAAGGTCTGTAATCTGTGCAGTAGCAGCCACCAGTCCTTACTACTTGCTTTGTGGTAGCAACAGCAAATGTTTCAAAGTCAAGAGAAAGCATACAGTTGTTCCCTATCTCCTTTGGAGGAAAACTAATGGGCCTACCACTTCCTAAGAAGACTGCAAGGTAATTCAAATTAGCTAAGCAATTAAGTACAAAGCTGAGCCACCTCCCCTTTGTTGCCACCTGGACTGTACACATCAACAGTTCCCACAGATCAAATACTGTATGTTAACTTTTGTATCTTAAAAATTTAGTCAAAAGAGCTAGGTACCACTCTTGGCTTTGCTACAGACTATTTTTGCAATGTAGAAGAAACCTTAAAGGTAAATGCAGGACCAGATTTTCCGTCTGTTTAGCTTTGATATTAATACTTTCCCCTTCTACCTTACAGGGGATTTGCATGTCTCAACTCATTACAGCTTGCAAAGACATTGAGATCCCTGTATGGAAATTGAATTACTCTGCATTACTAGCACTTTGCTGAAAATCCCTTATCTAAAAAAAAAGAGAAGGAAGAAACAATGGGTTGGTGGGCAAAACAGACTTTTAGCTTGTTGGCTTGTGTCTTGTAACCTCTTTCTTTGTAGATGTAGCAAGAAAGCCTACAGATGAGTAGCTAAGCTAGTGCGTACACTTGGGACAGTCAGTACTCTGCAAGCATTAATACACATTCAGAGCTTTTGTACACACTTATGATCACTATATATCTATTAAAGATGAAAACTTGGATCAGAAAGGCTCAGAAAAAGGAAGAAGAAAACAACAAGTAAGAAGACAAACATGATTATCTCCACTTAAGAATCCTTAGTGAGCAACAGGACACAAGACAGAGCTGAAAGGAAGTATCTATTTTTAAGGAAAGTCAGCCAGGTCATGGGATGCCAATCACCAGGTTAATTAGATAGTGACATAAAATGTCAAAGAATCACTCTTCCAAATAATGATTTGTGATTGCAGTACACAAAAATACATAGGTATGAAGAGAAGATATATACTTTTAAAAAAACCAATGAAATATGCATCCAACAATAAATGCATAAGTGCATTATTAACATTAATACATTGCATTTACTTAGCATTTTTTCCCTCGAAGCTTATCAAAGGACATAAAAATGTGGAGAAATGTTACCTAATTTTAAATGGGGAAACCAAGATGCAGTAAGTCATTATTAGAAGAATGAGGTTTAGCTCACAGGTCTATGCTCTAGCCAATAAGCTGTACTTAATACATTTTTGAATGCAAAACACGTATTGCCAAATTGCCAATACTTTTTTTTTTTTTTTTTACTTTTTCTACAGGCAGGGTTTGAGCAATAGAAATAGCATCAAATTAGAATGAAACCTTATTTAAGCAATTTTATAGTTGTTACCAATTTTATAGTTGTTACTTCAAAGAGGGCTGATAAGTACATATTTCCATATCCTATATAGGCTAAGGCCTTATCATAAAAGACTTCCAAGTATTAAAAAGTAGCTCACATTAACTAAGGTTAACTGGAATATGGCAGTCCCCTCCTTTTTAGCATCTTTTGTTGGAGAATGTTGTTGGAAAATATTGTTTTATTCATAGGATTCATCAATATGTCTGCAGGAGAGAGAGACTGCTAACAACCAGAGAAGTCTAAAGTGTACTGCATATGGGAAGTCTCACCTTTAGCCTCACTTACTTGTGAAATTCATACTACAACTGTATACATAATAGTGGCTGGAGTGGCATTCAAACAGTATGTAATACAGGGTACCATCTTCCCTCTTGTTTACCAATCTGCATTCTGCCACCAATGCTTTAAAACTGCCAGGCAGGAAACTAAGCCTACTTCTGACAGATCCTTTAAGGTCAGACTACAGTTTCATTAGCTATGTCAGAAGAGAATAAGCAGATGGAGGATAATCCTTATGTTGACAGATGTGACATATACCTTGTTATTGACCAACTCATTTATGGAAAAAGGTCCTTGCTTATCCAGAAAGGTCAAAACCAGATTTTCCTCAAAATCCCAGTGGCTTTTTTTTTGGTACATCCAGCATTAGGGTCTAAACCTGACTCTCTGATCAACCAAGAGATGTGCAATAATGGATTAATACCTTTCACCTGCTTCTTTTGATACAGGGACAATGGGATACTGTCTTTCATAGCCTCCCATGCATTTTAGAAAGGCTGTTTTCACATGCATTATAAGGGCATCCATTGTAATCTCACCAAGCAGGTGGTGACTACTGCAGTATTAATGGCATCCCAGTTCTTCACTAACACTTCATTAATAGTTGACTTGTAGCTGTAACAACAATATGTATTTCCAATATCCAGCAATTTGGATACCAAAGGTCTAGGAGCATCTGCAGTTTAGAAGAAGGACTGACTGACACATCCAAAAGTACACTAGACGTAACACTGGCATCCTCTGCTACACAGATATGGTTTCTGTCTTGGCATTGTGACAGTAACTACTATTCCACCATTGTCCTTCCTACGAAGAAAATTGTTACAGAACTTCCTACCTTTTCATAACCTTAGTATTTTCAATCATTTCTCAGACTTGGGCTTTTGTAGAGTCGTATAAAAAAATCTTTCACAGACAACAAAGCACATGCAGTTTGCTCACATTCTTTTCAATTTCAAAACTACGTAATACATTTTTCTGCGTGTTGATAAATTGGATTTTAAAAGAGCATTTTCTGGATATCTAGATAATCAACAACACAATGAATATAAACATTTTCTATAAATAGTTCACCATATGGCTACCATTACCAACAGATGGTGTCTGTGTATCCACTAGAATATACAAGAGCTATGCAGATTTTGCCCTGCAATCATTCAAAATTCTAAACAAGAATTTTTGACTTAATTTCAGTTTTATTAAGCTTAATCAATGGCAAAACATATAATTTTATCACCTAATTCTAGTATGGGGAACAAATGCCACAACTATATTAACAAATTTATTTCCAAAAGGCAAGTAGACAGTCCTCACCCAATACACTCAAGAAGATTTCAAAAAAGAGAGACACTAGGTACAAGAACAGCTTCCACAACATAAAGAGATCTTCGTAATCTTAGGGCAGCACCCTGCTGTCAAGGATAGTCTTTACCTTCTTAAAAAGCAGTTTCCCTTGCAAATAGCCCAGTAGTTTGTCAGAAAGAATGCGGTCTAGACTATGTTAAGAAAAATTCCGGAGTCCAAAGAATGTGAGAGTTTGTGTATATTTTGCAGCAAACGTTACTAGAAAGCCTAAATATTTTATCCAGTTTTAGTAGAAAAACAAACTTATTAATTTTTTATAGTTTTCTTAAAGCCAATATATAAACAATTCCAGGTTTTCTACTCTGCTTTGAGAAGATGCTAGGCAGTTGAGAATATTTATCAACGGAACACGTCTGGAAGTAAACCACTTTGTCTATCCTGTTTCAACTTAAAACTACTTAAGCTCGTATCACTGTGCAAACACTTTCTGGAAAACTCTTCTTGAGCTACACTGTTTTTCCTGTTGGAAACCATCTTCTAATTTCCAGTCTAGACCTTATTCATGGCAGTCCTTATCCACTAGAACAAATATTGGTTTTAACTTGTATAATATTTCTAACTTGGTACTGTTTCTCACCTGATGCATTTATGGTAAGCCAATATATTTCCCTCTCAGTCATTAAGTGATTATGCTTCCTATTCTTAAGATCTTCTACCTGACTGTCATTGGCTTTGCCAGTCATGAGCTCTTCTCTGTCTGTTCCTGTAGCTCCCAGAGTGCTCCTGCTCACACGCACACCCCCTCATCATTCCAACCAAATCACCACTTATTGCCCTGCACTGCTACCGTGAAACTTCCCTAAGCACAGAGGAAGGAATCCCAGCTGCTCCTCCTCAGAAGAGCGAGTTACTGTAATATTGGAGAATGGCTTCATGTGTTACAAAAATGTCTCAGTTGTTTCTTAAAATTATAGTGAGTGAATGTAGTTATTCTCTATAGTAATATATTCAATGATTCTGAAAGTCCTGTAGAACTGCAGAAGGAAGGCCACATCTCAAAACACAGCCAAATATTAATATCTTATAACTATGTACAAGATGCTGAGATACTTCTCTGAAAAATGATCAGAAAATATTTAACTTATATATAAGTATAAAGGAGAGTACGTAACCAGGAAGGGTAATGTATGGTGCTGTGCTTTAGGTTTGTGCCTCAGTGTTGACAACACATGAGCTTTTTGGTTACTACTGAGCAGTCCTTGCACAGCACCAAGGCCTTTTCTTTTTCCCACTCTGCCCCCCTCAGCGATTAGGTTGGGGGTGTGCAAGAAGTTGGGAGGGGCACAGCCAGGACAGCCAACCCAAAGTGACCAAAGGGATGTAAATATTGTGCTCAGCAATAAAAGCTGGGGAAAGGAGGAGGAAGGGGGGACACTGGGGTTATGGCATTTGCCTTGCCAAGTAACCGCTATGCGTGACGGAGCCCTGCTTTCCAGGAAGCAGCTGGACACATGCTGGCCAATGGGAAGTAGTGAATTAATTCCTCATTTTGCTTTGCTTACATGCACTGCTTTGTTCCACTTCTTAAACTGTCTTTATCTGAACCCATGAGTTTTCTCACCTTTGCTCGTCCAGTTCTCTCTCCCATCCCATTGTAGGGGGTTGTGAGTGACCAGCTATATGGATGCTTAGCTGCTGGCCAGGGTCAACTCACCACAGTCACTAAAGTATTTTCAAATGTGATAATATGCACAGAGATAGTGGCCAGACAGTTAAAGAGATGAGATCGTAGTTGATACGATAAACTGCAGAAACAGTTTCAACATGCTGATTTAGCCAGACGATAACAATTTTTCCTTTATGAGCAGGATAGCGATTAAAAGTTGATACACATGAATTAAACAATAAGCAAAAGCACATGGTCTTCTTATCTTAATATATGTATTAGAGGTAAGGAACTCACATTTGGTCCTGAAATATCTAAGGATGTACAAGTGAGTGCCAAGATTCGAAAAAGCAGCATGTATCTGTACAAGCATGCTTGAGATTTTTAAAAACTTGGGTAAATCAAATACTATAAATTAGCTGAACGTTAACAGGCTTATTAAAAGGTATTATTTCAAGTATAATTGAAAAGTATGGTTTAACTTTTATTCTTGCAGCTCACACTTTATGTAAAAAATAGAATCAGAAGTAAAACTAGGAAGGAAAGGAATCCATCCATATATCCCTTGTCTTCCTGTAAGGAAAACTTCTTTACAGTTTCTAAAGGTATGAACTATAAAGAGAGATGAACATTAAGTTTCCTATGTTACTGCTTACTGCTCAACTTTAATAGGCTTTTCCTGATAGCATTCTATATTTGATAACCTTGAAATAAAATAAAATCATTCAGCATCCACACCTTTCATTTGAAAAATTTCCTAAACACTTTTACTTTGAGGATCATAGGAATGTGTGGATTAGATTCACATGCTCAAGTGGAGCCAACAATAAGTAGTACACAACAATTCATTCCCTTTTTAACCAGTCCTAAAAGCCTTTTACTTTCCCCTAACCACCAACCAATTAATTTGCCTACCACTTGCTGGCTCTGGGACAATGCTCCCGTAACCCCCTCCCACCTAACTCAGTCATTAACTAGGTTAGGGGAGCATTTCCCTTGTAAATGAGTCCCCTAAGCATTTTTACTTTTTTTCCACCAAAGAGAGAGCAGAGCATACTTATTTTACTTCATATGCAATAGACAGTATTTCTCTCTAAACATAAAAAAAGGTAATAGACCCCAGTATCACTGTGAACAGGTAAAAATATTTTTGCCTGCACAGAAGTAACTGATAAGGGAAAGCTTTAGCATGTGTTAAAGAAAGGAGTAATTAAAGTATTATAGCACTCCACTTTATAAACTGATAGTTCTGACTTTTTTCAAGTAGTGCCCTTAGTTTTGTTTAACTCATCTCAGGAGGCAAATACTGGAGACAGACTGGATCCATCATAAACAGGAGGTCAAAATAATCACACCCCCATTCAGCTTGAACCTTAACTCCTGAGCACAAGTAAGGCTGAGATTTATGCAATTTTAGGAAGGAGCCTGAAGAATCACCTAAAGATAGAGCTCACTTGAGTCACTGCAAAGTTTACTTGAGTAGCCAGAAGACCAGCTAGAACTGGTCTAGCCAGCTGGAAAACAGGAGCAGGCATACTTCAGCTATGCTAAAAATTAAGTCATGTAAAGACAAGCTGTGTTGGAGATGCTGGTCACTATGGCAGATACTGGATTAGCAATTGTACTTAATGATCACAATGGGTTTAAATGATCTGTTGGTCTGTAAAGTAAGGTGGTTTAAATAATAAATCCATGAGCTAATCATTAATGGCTTACATAATGTCACTTCTAGATAAGAATTTCCATATCATGTAGAAGGGCAATGAATGGAGACATTTTCAAATTAGGAAGGATGACAACAATTAGGGCACTTATTAAATAATAAAAAAAAATATATGCAACAACAGATGATACGACAAAGACATGAAATACACAGAAGGACAGAGAAGGTATATACATGACTTCTAAACTCTATAAAGAGATCAAAAGAAAAATGAAATATGTTTCAAGATATCAGAGAAGGTGAAATGTCCACAGAAAATGTTGCCTCTGCAAATCACCGCAGTCCTCTCTGCTCCCTTTGGCTCATATTGATGACATCAACATGAAGGGAAGTTCAAGAACCAGCTTGAGTCTAAGACTTCCTGTTAGAATCTCTTTAAAAGGGCAAACTACTTCATTTTTAATGAAGGACAAGTGTTAGCGAACAGCAGGAGAACTATCAAAGAAAAAAAAAATGTGCTACTGAATTGTCTCTGCCATTTAACATAAAAATGACACTAGTGGTACAGACCAAAAAGTCCATGAACTCCCATATTCTGTCTGGTAGTGGGCAACAGAGGACCTCAAGAGGAGAACTGAATGGCACATTTGTGCCAGCATCATTTTTTGGGCAATTACATTAAAATTTTGGGAAATAACAATTTGGGTAGGGAAATAATTAATCATAGAAAAATTAAGAAAGACTACTAGAAACAGACTGTATAAATATTTTATATATGAAATGAAGAAAGAATTAAATGTTTAGGACTAACTGCTAGCAATAAATTGAGAAAATGACATAAAAACCATAAAACCATTTTTGACATGCAAATTCACACACTTTTGAAATTGTCACTCTAGTTTCTAAATAGAGAAACACTTCTGTTTAAAAGATGAATGATATGAACATATTAGATATCATCAGGAGGATTCAGCATTAAGAAGGGAATGTTAAACTTCTTAGTTTGCAACATGTACGTTTTCCAGTTTTCACAAGTATATAAGTGGCAAATATTTTAGAAAACACCCATTTTTTCCACCTACAATTTTCTGAATTTAACTAATTAGTTTCTGAATTTAACTAGTATTAATTCTGCATTAAATATTTCTGCTTCTCAATTAAGCAGTTAAATTTTGCAAGTAAAAAAAGTGTTAAAATCTTAAAGTAAGTTCCATTAGTTAAAAACTATTAAGGAAACACTTTCTATTTCTAGCTACACTTGTCATGTCCCCAGCTGAATTTAAGATTCTTTGCAACACAAGTAAACATCCCCTAAGTTCTGTGCTATTCAGCTGAAATCTCACTGACCAGTACAGGTTTGCAAAAGTTACTAATTTCTTTCTAAAGCACTATTTAGGGGTGATATCAACATATATTTAGGTCTCAGACAGAAAGAATGTATTAGGTTCCTCAAAACAGGAATTGAAAACCATCTTTCTATGGATCAAATACACTAGACAGTAAGTATCTCCATTTTAAAACTGCATGTTTAAAAATAAATGTATAATTTATTTTATTAATTTCACCAGTAAAATCTTTGTATATTGACTATTATAAAGTAAAAAAGACAACAGAGAAGTGCTATTATTTGCCAAAATCCTATTACCTGTGTGCCAGCAGCACCCTGAAGGTCATCTGATTCAGTCCCAAATAACTTGGCAGCAAGTTTGACCAATCCCAGTTCCATTCAGTAATGGTTGACTGTTGATACATGGCAAGAAGCTATTGTTAGTTATTAATCAGTGTTAATATGATCAGTAAATTAAAGCTCCAGCTGTGATATACTAACCAAGAAGGAGGGGGGTCTAGAACAAGGACTTAGACAGATGATATCAATCATGTCTACAGAAGAAGGTTTTTATTCCAATAAGACAGCAATTAATTTACAAATCCATTTGGGGATGTAGCCATTATTTATAAAAAGATAAATCAATTTTTTGAACCGTTATTCTTCCAACTGTTAGTGGCATTCTGCCCAACCACTTTGTCTGAGAGCTTGACTCTTTGTTTGAAAAGCAAAATAATTGGCAACTTTTTATGTAACAGCAATTTACATTTTCTGCTGTCAGCAAAAAGTTTGTCATGAAAAACTTGGTATAGCTGGTATTCAAGATGTAACCTGTATCATAATTACAGTGATGGTTTACTTGTCTATTGTTTTGTAAGGCACTCCAGTCACCAGATGGTTATTATAAACAGCAGTAAGTCTAGACAATATGAAAAACTATAACTCCATATTGCTTATTTAATAAATAAAAGCAATCTACAATAACGGTGGGCAGACAAAAGACCACACACAACATTCTTATGTTTACAAAACAGTAACTCCTGTTGTATAATATTAATTTTCATTGTCGCTAATGGTCAAATAGTGACTACAATTCAACATTCTTGGGAGGAAATAATTCATAAGTTATTGTTGTAACACTAAAATAGCACTGAGCAGTTTAAAAAAAAAAAAAGATGAAGCAAGACAAAACAATGGAAATAAACCTAGTAAAGTGTATCTTGCAATGCATCTTTTTCTTCTTACAGACAGCACTTGGTTTTTCTGGGAGAGGAGAATCAGTGCAATCCCTCCACTTCCTTACATCTTCATTTTATTCGCTTCCTTCTTTTAATTTAATTGTCTCCCTAACCCTCATCTTTGGCATGCACTTAAAAGTAATGTAGAAAAATAAAGGTGAAATACAGAGTAAGAAAGGGAGACAAGGGTAGCTAAAGAAAGAATAATATAGTGTGAAATTGGAAAGTGAATGAAGAAGTAACAGTGAAGATCTGATAACCAACAAATAAGGGGAAAAGAGTCAACTGAGAGAACAGTGGGAGTAGAACACAGGGGAGAAAACAGGCAACTGTTCTATACTGCACACTGAATTAAAAATAGATAAATAAATATGGAGGAAGTACTTGTAAAATCAAGAGGGATAAAAAGGAGAAACTAAACAGCCAGTAGCAACAGTCCTAAAAAAAAATAGAAAAATTAGTAAGTATATCAGATAAAAATTCAGTCCACCAAACTGATCAGTTCTGTGAAAAAACATGAAGGATCAGTTTGAAAAAAGTCACTTCAGGAAAGGAAAATAATTTCTTCATAGCATTTTTCTTCATTGATACTGTTGAGGAGTTGCATAGCCTAGACTTAATCTTATCAGACAACAGAGGAGCAGCAGCACTGGCAAAGATTGAGGTGTCAGGACAAATTGATAAAATCAGGAGCAACAAGTTACTAGGACCAGATGGTGATTATTCAAGATTTTTACAGGAATGTAAGAATGAAGTGGCTGAATTGTTAACAGAAATTACACACTTCCTAGAATCAGCTACTGAACTAGGGGGTTGGAAGGTAAGAAATTTACATATCATTAATAAAAATGCTAGAGTTGATCTCAGAATAGCGGTTCAGTGGCCTTTGTTCCAGGAGCAGTAAAATTCGTAGAAATTATGATTCAGTATTTTGCTAAATTTAACACAATAGGGACAAATTAGCAAAACTTCAGAACAGAAAAGTCAACCACCCTAATGTACTGCAATTTTTAGATATACCAGCAGCCAATACATGCAAATTATCTTTTAGAAAACTTTTGAAGTAATCTATTTTTTTGCCGTAAGACCAACCGGTGGGGAAAATGACCGGCCTGGCTGAATAAGGAGCTTTTGCGGGGACTCAGGGAAAAAAGGAGAGTCTACCACCTTTGGAAGAAGGGGCAGGCAACTCAGGAGGAGTACAGGGACCTTGTTAGATCATGCAGGGAGGAAATTAGGAAACCAAAGGCCCAGCTAGAACTCAATCTGGCCAATGTTGTAAAAGATAATAAAAAATGCTTTTACAAGTACATCAGCAATAAAAGGAGAGCCAAGGAGGATCTCCATCCCTTGCTGGATGTGGGGGGGAACATTGTCACGAGGACAAGAAGAAGGCTGAGATATTTAATGCCTTCTTTGCCTCTGTGTTTAACAGCCAGACCGGTCATCCCCAGGGTACTCAGGCCCCTGAGCTGCAAGACAGGGACAGGGAGCAGAATGGAGTCCTCATCATCCAGGAGGAAGCAGTTAACGACCTGCTACGCCACCTGGATGCTCACAAGGCTATGGGGCTGGATGGGATCCACCCAAGAGTACTGAGGGAGCTGGCGGAGGAGCTTGCCAAGCCACTTTCCATCATGTAACAGCAGTCCTGGTTAACAGGGGAGGTCCCTGATGACTGGAGGCTTGCCAACGTGACGCCCATCTACAAGAAGGGCCTCAAGGAGGACCCGGGGAACTACAGGCCTGTCAGCCTGACCTCGGTGCCGGGAAAGATTATGGAGAGGTTCATCTTGAGTGAACTCAACAGGCAAGTGCAGGTCAACCAGGGGATCAGGCCCAGCCAGCATGGGTTCATGAAAGGCAGGTCCTGCTTGACCAGCCTGATCTCCTTTTATGACCTGGTGAACCGCCTGGTAGATGATGGAAAGGCTGTGGATGTCATCTACCTGCACTTTAGCAAAGCTTTTGACACCATCTCCCACAATATTCTCCTTGGGAAGCTGGCAGCTCATGGCTTGGACGGGAGTAGTCTTTGCTGGGTAAAAAACTGGCTGGGGGGCCGAGCCCAGAGAGTAGCTGTAAATGGAGTTAAGTCCAGTTGGCAGCCGGTCACGAGCGGTGTTCCCCAGGGCTCTGTTTTGGGGCCAGCCTTGTTTAATATCTTTATCGATGACCTGGATGAGGGGATTGAGTGTGCCCTGCTTAAGTTTGCAGATGACACCAAACTCGGTGGGAGTGTCGATCTGCTCGAGGGTAGGATGGCCCTGCAGAGGGACCTGGACAGGCTGGATGGATGGGCCAAGGCCAATTGTATGAGGTTCAACAAGGCTCAGTGCTGGGTCCCGCACTTGGGTCACAACAACCCCATGCAATGCCACAGGCTTGGGGAAGAGCGGCTGGAAAGCTGCCTGGCCGAAAAGGACCTGGGGGTGTTGGTTGACAGCTGGCTGAACATGAGGCAGCAGTGTGCCCAGGTGGCCAAGAAGGCCAACAGCATCCTGGCTTGTGTCAGGAATAGTGTGGCCAGCAGGAGCAGGCAGGTGATTGTTCCCCTGTACTTGGCGCTGGTGAGGCCGCACCTGGAATACTGCATCCAGATTTGGGCCCCTCAATACAAGAAAGACATTGAGGTGCTGGAGCGTGTTCAGAGAAGGGCAATGAAGCTGGTGAAGGGTCTGGAGCACAGGGCTGATGGGGAGCAGCTGAGGGAACTGGGGTTGTTTAGCCTGGAGAAGAGGAGGCTGAGGGGAGACCTTATCACTCTCTACAACTACCTGAAAGGAGGTTGTAGTGAGGTGGGTGTTGGTCTCTTCTCCCACGTAGTTAGCGATAGGACGAGAGGAAATGGGCTCAAGCTGTGCCAGGGGAGGTTTAGGCTGGAAATTAGGAGAAATTTCTTCACGGAAAGGGTAGTCAAGCATTGGACCAGGCTGCCCAGAGAGGTGGTGGAGTCACCATCCCTGGAAGTGTTCAAAAAATGGGTAGATATGGCACTTTGGGACATGGTTTAGTCTAGTCTACCCTTGATTGGTTTAGTGTGGATTTGGTTGTGTAGGTTAATGGCTGGACTGGATGATCTTAAAGGTCTTTTTGAACCTAAACGATTCTATGATTTTAAGAAATCCTCTCCTTAGGAAGCTAAGAGCATGTCTACATTACGTAGTGTATACATGCTCTTATATTGCTATATATTATATTATTATATATTATAATATGTTACATAGCATAATGTACAAACATTCTCTGTTTAGAGCTGAACCAGCTCTCTGGATTCACAAGCAATACTGACATGCCTATTCCAATGGGCCCTTCTGAGAGAAAAGTTTTGAAAAGCAATACATAATTAACTCATTGATAAAATACGTTGTGAAACCAGTAGCTTGTTGGGACTTAGAATTTGTAAAAGGATAAAATGTTACTTGATGTATTAAAAACACATCCAGTTACAATACATTTACAGAAAATCAAGAAATTAATCATGGATTCCAAACTCTTAAGCTTCATGGCAGTTGCCAAACAGTAAGAAATGAATTTAAGAAGAATTATATCCTTTAAGAAGAATAATTGTTCCCTGACAGTGCTCTGGCATCTTCAACAGGCACTGGTAACAGTCTTCACAGGAAACCAGACACTGAGCTATACTGACCACTATTTTATAAATAGACAGTCCCACACCACTACAGGAATGTGCAATTTTATGGTAAAGGGAACTAAATTATTTAATAATATTACTAAGCCCAGGAAATAATTCTGTCATTGTCAACAGGGTTAGCACACAGTACTTTAAGGTCTATGATCTACTCTTTTTTTCTTTTAATTTTAAGATACTTTTCCATATTCAGGTAATAGACTTTTTGCCAAAAGTTTACAAAATCCAAAGCAATTTAATATGAACTATCCCCTGTCATCTGTTGATTAATTGAGCACTGCAAACCTGTCATGTAGCAGAAGAATTCTTCCCTGAGTTGTCACTACTTGAAGGTCTTATTCTACCACACTATTAATAAATTGAGAATTGAGGCATGGTAAACTATTTTCTGCATTTCAAATTGGAGTAAGTGATTCTGTAGCCCCTTAAATTCTATCAATTTAAGATATACATAAAGGGACTAGTGGAAGGAAAAAAAGATACTTTTAAAGCACGTTCTTCTGGAGTGAGAAGCCTTGTGAGATCGGTATTAATCTCCTTTTTCAGGATATTAACACTTATTGCAACATGACAATGATTAAGTATTCATTAAACAAGTATGGAAAAAAAAAAAAGACAAACCAAAAAACCAAACTGGATACATTTCACAGCAATACACCTGGTGAAATAGTCCAAAATGCTCAAAACTGGGAAAGAAGATTACACTATTTAAAAGCAGAGTTGTACTGAAAAAGGATGTCTTTCTACTACGTCTGTAAAATGAATTTCATGCCACTGTAATACCATTTCTTTTTAAATATTTGAAATTGAGGGGTAGAATCAAAACTGTAGATGATGGATTAGGAAGACTTGAGAAATGAAGATTTTTTTTAAGTGTCCAAGTGCTATCAGAAACTACATTCATTTTGTGTAATGAATTGGCCGTGTGGTGCTCTGGCAGAGATTTAGGCAACTAGATCTATTTTCTTTAACTGCTACATTATCAGGAAACTAATTTCTATAAGTAAATTATAATCTTTTACATATCACTAACATGGCTTAATGAAAAACAGAGAAATGGATGCTTTCATTTTTTTGTGTTTTTTCCCCTGCTTATCCTCACTGTTCTGTTAAACCTCTGCATTTCCAAAGCTTCCTTTACTATACTGTTCAACATTTCTGTGAAAGACTCATCAGGAAGATTCTAAATGTGCACTTGGAGTTTTGCCATGATTTTTCAAAGGACTAAGACTAGCCCTATGTACCATTACACAGATGTAATAAATGGCAATGCTACTAATGGGCTTTCCTTCACTATACTGAACTAACACAGAAAGTCTAAGTAAATGCAAATTGCTCTTACGTGCAATAATTCTGATAAACGAAAAGGACAATAATGGCTTTTTTAACATCATGCTATTGTAGAGGGTGCCCTCATTAGATTCCTGAGTAATAGTATTCCTTTGCACTTCATCAAATGTGAACACATGTAATTAATTCTGCTTTCATAGATTCAGTCTCTGTCATTATCATGATCATAATAAGATCGACAAGTAAAAATTATACTATAACCAAGGTTTCAGATTTTCACAAACCTGACTGAACACTTTTGCACAAGATTGTCTGTACACCTGGAAAGGGTTGAAGACAGGCTGCTCTTCTCTGCCCTTCAGTGTCAAATGCAGACATTGACTGGAGGTAACACCATCTTCAGAAGAATTCTCACCAGACAGCTGATCTTTCAAATATTCCTTGTAGAAGAAAAAACAACCACAAAGCAGTATGTACCACCTAGCTTTCCAAGTGAAATTTGTCTAAATTTCAAGCATAACTTTACAGTGTGCTTGACGGAAGGTCCTTATATTAAAGGAGAGAATAACTAATCTCTTACAAAATAGAAACCTTTTTAAGAGTAACATAATTTTATAACAAACAATAAATAACCTCCATGAACATCCATTCAACTTAGGCAAATCAGAATAATCTAAGCTGTTGTTTTGAAATCGTCATCAAATTATGTGTATCAGTTCTCATTTAATATATATATGTTAGCTATATGTGGAAGTGAAAACCAAATGTTTTTATATGTTCTAATGTATGATGGCTATTATATGATTTATTTTACATTATGAAGTATACATAAATATTTAATGGACAGCATTAAATAGTTACTACATGACTATAAATTAATTGTTGGATGAACATGTTCAAACCAGTTGTTTAAACACAGGAAATAAATATTCTCCCACTATTCAAAGCTATTTTTAATTGTTTAAGCATTCAAAGACTAGAAGTCATTTGTGATTTACATGGCAATTTTAGAAACTATACTGCAACAGACGCATAATTATTTTGGCCACAATCTTTTCTGTTTTCACTTCTTAAACTACTACATAAATAAATCATCATTGCATGCCAATAAAGTGTTTTGATTAAATAGAACCATTTTATGAAGAGCTAGATAATGAAACACTTGCAGATCTATTTGCTAGAAGGTCTACTGTGATTAAACAGTTTACTGTTATTAAAATGAAGTCCATAATGATAGGATTGCCATAACATTGAGCAAGTACTCAAGGTAAGTCTTCATTAAAATGGGCGGATGCAAATGGTCCTCTTACCTTGCAGTAAAACCGAGATGATAAAATTTTCAGACAAGGTGAGGAGCATGTAAACTACCTGCCAAAGCACCCTGTGCTCCTCAGTGGGTCTTTCTAAAAGAATAATTTCATCATTGCTTTAAACTGATCCAACTGTGGTCTGGCCTGAAAGGCACAAGTTCTGTCCCAATCCACATAGACTGTAGCTGTTTCTCCCTTGTGTTGGCACTAGCATATGTTGTGAAATCAGCCAGAAAAAAGATAGGTTTCACAGCCAGATAAACAAGCCACACGATTTCTCATACTAGTACAAAGCAGGGCCTAGGAGCAGGAAAGCACAAGGGCAAGAGAAAGAGCAGGACTGTCTCTCTCTGCTGGTTGCAGCCAATTGTCAGGACTGCTTAGGACAATCACGAAATCATCTAAGTGTATTTGAAAAACCAAAAATGTCAGAGCTCTTTTGCTTTAAGACAACAGCATAATCCAGCTGTGAAAAACACACCCTAAGTCTCTTACCTATTTTTTCTCAGCCTACAAAAATGTCTGGGTTTTTTTCCCATTCATTCATGAGTTCATGCCATAACAAAAATTTTAAAGTTGTGGTGAAGGGGGGTTACTGACAATCTATTTCTATATATTTAACAATTTTTTGTAAATGTACTGCCTTCCATGCACACATTTTCACAAAATCTGTAGACAGCTCTACAGCAACCGAGCCCTCTGGGTGTCACAGAGCCAGCAGAAGCAGATTCTTTTGTTTTTTCAGTAGGGATATTGGAAATTGCTGTCCATGCTTTCTAGGATTTGAACATTTCACGTAGTATACAGCTCAGCTCCCAGTACAGGCATTTTTCTGTCTTTGGAATACTGTGGATTTATGTTTTGACAAAGAGACTTACTCAACAGTGGTAAATCAACTCTTTAGTATAGTACATATTGTAGACCCTGAAAGGGTCATGTTTCAAAAATGTGAAAATAAAGAGAAATGAAATCATGTTTGTAAACATGTGAGCTATATCCTCACTATTAATGACTGGGCATGAAACCCAGTAGGCAGAATATTATTGGGCCTGATAGCTCAGGAGAGTTGGTTTCTCTTTGGTAGCCATTAGTCAAAAATGCTTTAAAAAATTCTTTTCGATAAATACATAAAGGACTGTAGGCTGTTTTGAGTTCTACAGTATCTATCTTTCTATCTGTCTATAACATCATAGCTCTATTTCCAAATACAGCTTCCAAGAATCTATATCCCTTTTCCCTTGCTTTTTTAAGGAAAATTTTTGAGAACAATTTTCTCTCCCGTCATTTTGTTCCCTATTCACACAATTACTAAGCAGTGTAGCATAAAGATCTCCAAACTAATTTTAAGAACGCAATCCCTTCATAGTCCAAAGAAGTCTACAAACAAAAGGATGGACCTTTGAACAGACAATCAAGTCTATTTCTTGGTAATCAGGCACATTAAACATAATCTAAGTTATAAAAAATAATATTGAAAAGTGCATTATTATAATACCATGCTAAACATGAAGGTGTTTTGTAACGGTTTCAAAGGCAATTTGAAGTAACACAATTAAGTCCTTCTGTGAGTCAAGCCGGTCAGGATTTTTTTCTTCTTTTTTTTGAAAACAAGACAGTTTTTTCCACTGAGAAATGTTCTATATTTAACAAAGCTCTTACTAGCTGCAGAAATTCAAGGAGAGACACCTGGGATGTGGAAAGTAAGGCTAAAGTCCCTCTTCTGCCTAATTCTCTCAGCCTCTTACCTCCTGTTGGAGCTGCTCCACTTTGTATAAATAACCAAATACTCACAGGAGTTGGATCTTGGATCAGGGTCTCCAGAACCTGATATGGGCATTCTACCCCTTCAGCTAGAGTATGATTCTATTTAGCTAGAAGTTACAGAATAGATTTTTACAGCAATTTCTAACAAGGTGAAACAACTCCAGCAGGGGCAAAGACAAAGTTCCATGCTGGTAGCTAATGGTCTAGCAGTCTGAGGAGTTCGTTCGGATGTGGGAGATGCAGATTCAATTCCCTGGTATAAACCAGGCAGAATAAAGATTTGAGCCTGCATATCCTGTACCCTAGGTGACTGCCCTAACTACTGGATTATATGCTATTTTTGGAGGTCTTGCTCATCATCTTTTCCTCACTCCGTTATAGATAGAGTAATCCTGAATGTGCTCCAGGTGAAAAGGTTTTGTTTGAACTGTATTACAGTAATAATTTTCACTTCACTTCCTGAACCATTTAATTGTTTGAGATGAAACTTGAAAAGATTCTGTATTGTATTAATATTAGGTTGCCATCTCTACATACATGCTTACATTGCTTCTAAAGCTTCGAAATGCAGATGTATAAAGGTTGCTTTTAAGCCTATACTTAGGAACTAAACAGTTGATCTGATTTTCAGAAGCACAGTGCCAGTACTGAGCTGCTCTCTATTGCCTTCATACAGACATAGCTGCCTAATCGGGTTTTTTGCTATTAAATTTTTTTTAAAAGAAAAATCTTGGTCTATGCCTATATTTGCATTATTTTGCATTTTATTATAAACACTTCTGTACACTTGCAACGATCTTAACAGCACCTGCTTATGCATTCAAGGAATAGTAATTTAGTAATTAAAGCTAATAAACATAACTTTCTTAATTAAGCTGTGTAGATCTGTGTTATCATACAATTTAAGCAAACCTGTGTTTATTTCAGTGTATAAAATCAGAATGCTTTTGGTAACTTGTGGCAATTTAGTACAGCCTTAGAAATAATGAGATAATTCTTTTACATTGCCCAAATTCCATGTGCAGCAAACAAATCTGAATTTGTTTACTGTAATTTCGAAAGCACTTTAACTGAACAGAGTTATCTAGGTTAAGTAAGGTTCTCATGTAGATGCATTTACTTCCTCAGTACAGCCCCAGGGTTTGTTTGTTTGTTTTTTAAATCAGGAGAATTGATCTACCAGATTTAATTTTACTTCCTGTAACAGTCAATTTTTCAGTAGGCTTGCTGATTTTCTTTTTTTTTTTTTAATTTTTTTTACTGTGTTCAAACTCCTAAAATGTATCTATGGTCTACAATATGAATCTGAAGGAAGTTTATGAGCCATACTACTGTTTAAGTACATAAATAAAATCTACATTGTTTCCCATAAAGTAATCTTTTCTGTACAAATGCAGAAAAGCCTAAACTGAATGGATTCTATTACAATACAATATAGGGTTTCGTATTGACTTTAAGAAGCATTATCACCTCCTTGACTAACCCTTAGCTGCCAGCAGACGCTGCCTCAGGCCAGTACACACCTAATTGCTCGGTAAAAAGGCCGTTTCCCTACCTCATTGAGCCGGATGATGTGATAAATTTGCCTCAGGTACTCGCTGCCACCTGGTTTGTGGCAGATATCCAGGACCATCATGTTTATTTTCTGCTCAGTGAATCCAACTGCAATACCTCCTTCCTCTAATGTCGTACCTTCTACTGTGACTGAGGCACTAGAATATAGAAAAGATACAAATAGTCTTAAGTGAAATTTCCAAAACCTGAAATATTAATAAGAAGTCAGCTAAAACTACATGATAAAAAAACTTATAAAGATTTGGCTTGCACAAAACAAATGTCGCTGTATATACATCTCTGAAGCCTTTACACAAATACATAATAAATGCTAACTTTTTTGTTATGAATTTTAATTATTTTAATCTGAAAGATGAAAACATAAAACATTCTTTACTCTAAGAACATACAAAGAGCAAATATTTTTTTATTTTCTTTTCCACTGGAGAAGTATCTTTGCTACTAGAAATGGCATTTGCATTCAATCTTTTGTACATTTTTCTTTGCCTGTCGCTGCACATATTAAAGCCTAATTAACATGTCAGAAAGGTAGCCATTACTCTAAGTATAGGTTAGAATTTTAAATTGAAGTCTTTTTCTTCCCACTGGTATGGTGGTAACCATTTCAAAGGTACATATTTGCCACTTGTTGCACTTTTTGCCCTGTACTGTTCCTTGTTTTTCTTCCTAAAAGTATTTGTGTGAAACTGCTACAAAAAAATCTGAAGGAGACAGGCCCAAATGACTTGAAAAATATGCTTTCAAAACTCTGACCATTGTTAGACTGCTCTCTCTGCATGCAAACATAAGTTACCAGCTTTGTACTTGCTTAGTATTGTACATTATTAAACTATCAAGAAAAAAAAGTACTAAAACTAATTTTCCTCAAATATTAGAGCTGCAACACAGATGTATGTTGGCACCTTGACACTGATGTGTCAAGAACTTGGAAGGCCGACAAGAATATATTATTCCTTCTACAGTCATTATTGGATTAATTTAAGATCTACCAAAGAAGCATTCTGAATTTAAAAAAAAAAAAAGCAATATTTTAATTTTTTAGAAGTAAAACCAAAAAAACTGCTAAAGACCTTGGTACAGTCAGGTGTAAGCTGCTGTTTGTTGCAGCTGTTGAAAGTGTGCCATGATTACAAAGTCAGTTCTGCTGAAAGTTGCTGTTTGACCTACAGGCTCACTTAAATGAGACACAGCTGATGGACATTAATGCTGATATTGCTTCCACATGCAGCTTCAGAACATCCTACGGAGCAAATAGTTTCAAAATATAAACTGTAATTTTGTTCTTTGCTGAATGGAAGTAAGTGATACTCTGTTATGATGGTGTATTTTACAGAAAAGCTTCAAAGAAATTGACCTTTAAAAAAAGCACGCTTAAGGCTGGTCTTTCAATGCCACATACAGATACAACCTGAATTTCTTGTCAAACTTCTTAGCAACTGACATTGAAAAAGTTGAGGACCTCTGACAAAGGAGTGTATCAGTGTCAGTGCCCAAATTGTATCCTTTCCTGTCCATCACTGTGCAGGTGAAGCAGATGATTGGATTCAGTCAGTGCTATGATTAATGAGTTCCTCCCTGGATTTGGGACTGCCTATCAATCATGTCATTAGGAAGAATGTGCCATGAAAGAGGCAGACCTCAGCCAAGGAATAACTGCATTCATCTTAATCTGTATATGCACCCAGCCAGCCAAGTCAGGGTCACCATGATGAAAAACAATAATCTTCAACTCTACAAATTACTTTGCAAAGACAGACATTTCTTTTCTTCTTGGGATGCGTGTTCTCCAGAATCTAACGTGACTGTTTACAGCTCTGGTGCTACCATAAAGTGAAGGTTATTTTAATGAATAGTAATGCTTTCAGGCAGTACACAAGACAGGCAATGCATACAACTGCCACTTTCTGAACCTTTCACTGAAGATTATTTTTTTTAATTTTCCTAAAAACTAAGATAAATTTGTATGCCACAATGGAAGAACCTATATAATATTTAGACATTTTCTATAACTAGCAGTCCTGATAGCAATAACGTAACACAAAATCAAGCAAGACTTTTGCTTATAAAAATCCAGTGTACTTTGAAGATGTTTCCATAACTGTGTAGGTGAATCCCAAATAAGTTTTTGCAGATTTATGGGTTTTATTTTCTTCCACACACTGTAACTATTAAAAGTCTATAAACATTTATAAATATGAATATATAAAAAATGCATGTGCATAGTTACCCACAAAATCCTTTAATTATGAAAGTGTTACACAGAACATAATTTTACACCAACTTAGATTTTTGAATATAATCATTCCTTTTTCAAACAAATCACGTAAACATCACAAGTCTCCTCTTGAAAGATCTGGTTTTAGTTTAGTGATTATGTGACTGCTACTTAGTTTAATTGATATCTGAATTTCAGCTTTAGTATATTAGTTTTATAATTTGCATCTATAATAATATTTTACCTCTACATTGCATATCTCAGCTATTTATTAACCAGATTATTTTTTCCCCAGAAATTGACTCATGATATTTGAATATAAAATGGAAAAATAACATTTATGCTATACTTCTGTTGCAGAAATCCCACTGAAGTCAGGGGACTTACTTTCATAACTGCATCCTGTAACTACTCAATTGGAGAGCAGATAGTGCATTCTTCAGTTTCTTAAGCTTAAAATTAGGAGCCCTAGTCACAAACTAGTTCTCACTCTGGTTGACGCTGTACACATACAGAAAACGTTTTCCCACATTCATTTCTCACAGTCTGATACCTGATGGATAACACAGCATTTTTGCAGTATGTTAGAAAAGAGAGTAGTATATTAATTTAAAATTCTCAGCTTCAGAAGTGCAAATACTAAACTTTTGTTTTTTAGAGGTTATCCACACTATTGTCTTACCCTGCATTTTTATTTTTTAAGAAATACCTATTCTCTCAGTGACATTAGAAGTTGTATTATGGAACCATTCTGTTATGTATCAATTTACACATTATCATTATGGCTTTTTTATTCTATGACTCTTTCAGTCACTGGCATCTGGCTTCAATCTTTTAATCACTGGATTAGAGCTTCTAAATTAGTATTAAATGGAAATGTAAAGATTACAAAGGTCAATGTCAATGAGCATTTGTGTGACACTATTACTGCTTAGTGCTACTCATGTTAACTGACTACTTGTAGAAATAGAATAGTATCCCTTAAAGCACTGCATGAAAGTCTCTTCACTGATATCAGTGATTCTGACCTACAATCACTATATCCTTTGTTTATATGAACAATTACTGTCAGGATAGCAACAACTGCAACCTTCAAGAATATTCATAAAAAAAAAAAAAAGCAATCTTACTTTCAGTAGTCAACAATTTAATTCAGTAAGTCATGTAACTCCAATAAATCTAATACTGGAAAGCTGATGTATAGTATTTTTACAGAATGGTACATGGCTTCAACATTAAAACAGACTGAACTAGGAACACATTGACATGTACACAACTCCCCGAAAAATCATTATAAGGATTTAAAACACTCAGACCTTAATGTCAAATCTGCAGGGAAGGTTGATATTTCCTCAGAAAGGCACAGCGGGGGACTCTCCTTGTCCTGTTTTGGTATATCGTACTTGCCCTCAGAGTTTGTTACGTTTTAAAATGAAGTATGCTTACTTTTTAATCACAGATGAACACTGAAAGCTTTTCATAGTCCCTCTTAACTTAATCACCATAGCAAAATTAATTTATAAATATATTGTGGTGCCCTCTAGTCAGTGTACCCGTTCATGTTCTGAAGATAACACCAACTAAATTGTCCACATTTTTGGATCATCACGAAAATATGAAATCTCTAAGTACTATGAAGACACTGTTCTGATGAAACTGCCATGCTTTAGTGTTTCAACAATGCAATTAAGTTGCAAAAACATGCTATAAAGCCATCAAGATTAAGAATTAACCCATTTCATATAAGATCACGGTTCATCTTTTTTTTTTTTTTAAATTGAGCAATAGTCAGAAACATGCCAATAAACCAGTGAAATAAAGCAAAAACAACAGCATTTGAAAAAGACTATGTTCTTACCAGTCTGCGCTCAACTTTCTTGCCTTCAGCAACTGGCTTTCAATCCAGTTTGGTCTGTGCTGTTCAATGCTTTGTATAACCTTCTGGGTCACTTGCTTAGGACCACTTTTCTGTTTTCCCATAATACTTTCTAAGCACACACGAACTAAACTGAGTTTTTCTTTGCTCCATCTGTCAAGTGTTGCACCTGTTAAAAGTTCTGCAGTATTTCCATCCTCAAATATCCGACATATAATTACAATCAAGTTCCAGACAAGCAGACCAGCTTTCTTCAATTCAGCAAAGTTTCTTGACATTTTTCTCTCAGCCAGAAAAAAGAAGTACTTAATTGGGGGAGGCAAACATGCAATCACTGTAGGTAACTTGCTGATTACAATAGATACTGCCTGAGCTGCAAGCCTTGTGAAGCCTTATAAAAGGAAAGAAAAGAAGATATGATTAACATTAACATTCTAGTTCTATCACAGCATGCTTCTGAATGTTGTATGATAATTTCTAACTTTCTTTTGTACTGAAATTGTGTAAAAAGCTTAAGTACTCAACACTGTAGCTTGACTTCTATTGTGCTTCCTCCACATAAATCCCACAAAATCTAAACAATAACATGAATTAAAAACAGGGAACCTAGAAAATTTATAATTCAGATTGTGACTCGATTAACAATTAGTCCTGCTGTGCACAGTTATTACAGAATAAATGAAAAAGACAACACCCAGGTATTCTGAATGGTAAAAAAGTTGTCTTCAAAATTGTAGTGTAACATTTTTTCAAATTCATGACTGCAGCATTGCACTACGTGTCTCAGGATATTACGTACAGTCATAATCTTTAGTTTTCCATCACTCCTGTTCTGTGTTCAAACCTATAAAACTTCAGTTTATCAGCTTTCATACAAGCATGCACGCTATACAGCACTGCGTTTTAAACAGTCCAGATATTAAAAGTAGCTATAGAAGTAACTACAGAAAATATGTTGCTCAAAACCCAAGCCATATCTAAAATGAAAAAATATACCAAAATGTGATCCACAATATGGAGTCAAGATTTAAAAAAACACCAGAACAAACCTCAGACAAACCAAGAAAACCCCTGACTCATTGCACCTGTATTCTCAACTTGTTTAAAAAAAACCCCCAAAACAGGAAAACACAGATCTGTTCTAGATGTCACATAGCCAATTTAATTTGTCACTAAGTCTGAGCCTTATCTCTCAGCTTGCATATCAGTTCAGGCTTAGTGATAGCCTAAAATAGCCATACAAGTTCTAGATGAAAGTGAGGTTGCAGTGGAAGTGCACTGAGCACACTGCTGCATAAATGTGCCTGAGGATGCTGACGAAAGTTATATGGAAAGAACGAATGGAGTGATGCCCTGGCTTGCCCACAATCTACATATTTAAAACTTCATGCCAGAATATACTACAGTGATACTATTGTATTGAAAATAATCAGGTAATATTTTGGTGGTAATAAATTTATGGTGAAATGTTTCCAGAGGTCAGCACTTTGAAATGATGGCTTTAGGCACTGTAGGCTATGAAAGTGTACACCAGAAATCATCTTTAGATCCAATCACCTTCAAAACATGTCCTGTTATATGTATTATTTATCTTTCTTCGGTAACTGTTTCAACAACCAAGCAGTAGCAAATTCCATACCAGTTTCAGTACTATTCAAACATAAATTGCTGCTGTAAAGTTGCGATGAATAAGTTGTTATCATTTCAGACAACACTGTGTAATTAAATTTAAACTGTCCTGACTGAAAAGATGATAACTAAGAGAAGAACTGGTTACAGCCATTAAGACAAGAACATAGACATTATGCTTTACTCTGCCTTGAATCCCACCTTACTACTGCCAGATGCAGTACTATGCATTTTCAGTACTATCAGTACTACGATACTGCTTGTTTGTCTATGCATGGGTGTAATCCTCAAGAAAGAGGTACTGAATTTTAACACTAAGTACTTTAAAAAAACCACAGGATGCTTGGAAATTGTTTTGTTCATTGTCAAACTGCAATGCTTGTGGATTATAACTGTTCAATTTTGGTATGTACTCATTAAGGGGGTAACAAGCTTTTATGACAAATTCATAAAACAGTATAAATTTCACCCACATTTCCCAGATTCTTTCCTCTTCATTTCCCGAGGAGTGTAATTCCATTCCTTTGGGACCGTCTTCAGTAAACTTTCAGGAACTATTTGCTTGTGCTGGTATGTTCCATAGTTTTCTGTTGCCTCCCATGAATGCATCAAAGAAATTATCTGCTTCACTATACCCTTGACTGAATTAATCAAAGTCAGCTTCAAACATCTGATAACCTCTGGCTCTGACTCACCACAACTGGAAACTTCAGAAGGAAGAATTATTAAATATTCAGTAAGTGCAGTCATTTGTGCAAATATGTTTCAGAAAGAAGTGTTTCAGAATTCTTATGGAAAGAAAAGTAAAAACATTATGATTTATAATAACTTAAGACTATTGGTCTGTTACAAATTAAAAAAAGAGTATAAAGCAAAACAAAGTAGCATCTTGTACAATCTTAACACAATTTTATTTATTTCCTTCATCCTCATTTGTCCATCAACATATTTCTAAAAATTTCATATAAGCTGACTGATGTCTTCCTTTTTATATGGAGTACATTTAATTACGTGTTAGACATCAATGAAGCAATTGGATATATTCTACTTCTATATTTCTACTTCCTTGTCTTGACAGTATTAATGAAGTTGTGTTTATTAGATAACCAAACTTATACTAGAGAACAGAAAAGGAAAAAAAGATATTTTTGAAACAAAAATGCATACAAATAGTAGTCATCAACAGAGACATAGCATGTTATCAGAGATTGCATGTTGAAAATAGACCACCCTAAACAAAGCTATTGACCTTAGAACAAGTATCAATCTTCTCTACATTCTTAATACCACAGAGAAGTGCAGTTTCTCCATTGCCATGGAACAGGAGTTGTCAGGCAGAGTGCTGCAGGACCTTTCAGAGATGTCTTTTGACATGTTAGGTCCTTTGCTTATACTTTTTGCTGGTCTAAGTTTTATTCTTCTCTGCATGGCCTTTCTGGAAGCTTCCATGCAATATTTCTGTATTTGTCTTCCTCTTACACCTTAGACTTTTACTTTTTGCAGCCCCATTTTTCTCTGAGGAATACCTGAGCACTTTTACCATGATTGTTTTCTATTTTGTGATATTCATAATTCTATTTCCCCTCTTGAACTCTCCCATTTTCTTCCTTTCTTTTCTTTCGAGCTTTTTTGCATTTTACCCATCATTTGCAAGACCACCCTTCTAAACCTCACCTCTCTTTTCTGGTTGAATACTGCTTTTCCTTGGGGGCACCGTTAGTTGCTCTAATTGTGAGAGTGGCTCTCCCTCTCCATGGAAAATTAGGAACCTGTCTGCCTGTTGACAGCAGAGTCTATATGCCCATCAGACTAGTGTCCCTCAATAGGAGTCCTTCCTTTTCTTTTTCCTTTCTCCTTTAATCCTTTCTTACTTTTAAATGGTGGCAAAGGTCTGGAGCTATTAAATGCACAGAGACAAAGAACCTGTATTGGTAGAGAGCTACAGAAACTATCTGCTGCCAGCCTGCTGGTAAGACAGATGCTTAAGGAAATCAGAATCCTGGCTGACCACACCGCTCCATAACCTCTCCTTTCTTCAAAATTTTCACCACTCCTACGGTGACCTGATTGCTCAGAACACTTCAATTAAACTATAATTTTGAAGTAAGCTACCACCATTTAATCTGATTTATTAAAGTAAAAATAATATGCACTACATGTCTGAAAACTGACAAGGCTTAACATCAGATTTTAAATACTTATTAATAAATTAAATACCTGTCATATTGTATAAGCAATTCCACAACTGCTCTTTTTCCATGTAAGTCTCAAAAGCAATGCCAAGAGATTTGGGTGATAAAGTGCAGTAAGACAATACTGTGAAGATTGTTTCAGTCAGAGTAGGCTGTTTGTTATTTATCTGTTCTAAGAGAGAACATGGCTCATCATGATTCAATACTTCATTCCCTTCAAAATTAACAAAAACATGGTTACAATAATTTCCAAGTAATTTAAGTTCACAGTAACAGATACATTAATCAAAACAAACTGCAAACTGTATCTGAATAGTATTTCAATCAATAATAATACTTGCAGATACTGAAATCTGATCTTCCTCTGCATAATGACTTTTGACTGTCTTCCTGAATTATACGTAGCCATTAAAAACAGACTCAAGCATGTTTACAAACTATGGAATATGCCTATTTAATTCAAAAGGCACTCAGTATATAATTGGAATTTGATTATTTACTAAATATTAATCAGAAGTAAATTGTACCACTTCTGTAGAATGACAGTCAAAAAGTTATTACTATTTAACTCTTCTTACCAATATATTAGTCACGTGAAATAACAGAACTCTATTTAGTTATATAAAATAAAATAAAGTAGCAGCTGCATACTCCCCAAAATGGGTTGGCTTTGTTTTTCAGTAAAACAGGAAACTGAGAAGAAATCAGTTCCACAAGACAAAATCTCAGCCCTGCTAAGGTACAGATACCTATGTTTCTAAAGACAACTAGTGACTTTCATACAGTTGAGTGGTAATAACTTACCTAACATGTGTTTCTAAATGTTTTTCATAATCATTATAAAACATTCTCCGAGCTGAAAAATAATGTGTTTAAACCTCTTTGAACCAATGAAACTCAATTGCTTTGACTTGTGCTAATGTCAAAGACCTCAACTTCCCACATACTTGTGGAATATGCTTTTGATATTAACAATCATAATAAATGACCAGAGCCAGAACATACTAAACACTTTTAATTTCATTTTTTAGTTTGCAAAACTGAAAGTTTCTGTAAAACTGATTTAGATAAAATTCTACTTGAAAATGTCATTGTTTTATGCCAGTTTGGCTGCCCTTATCTTTAGCAACCTGTGCAGGAGAAACATGGGACAGACTGAATTTCCAAGCTGCGTTTTTGTAGTGGTTCAGTCAGCCTTCAAAATCTACCACAGTGGAAAATTGCTGCTTTTCACCCAGCTCTGAATGACTTGAGAATGTTATAAAATTCAAAAATCTCATTTTATTCTCCTCTGAATTCCTACAATCTAATTCATACATTATTGTGAACTATTCAGTCTGGGTAGTGTGCAAAATTAACAGAAAAAGCCCATAGGATGTTGAAAGCTGAAAAACAAGACCGGTGATTTCAGAACCAATGAGCTGTGGGTTTTTTTCCCAAGGCAGGAGAGAGTTCAGCAGTAAGAATTTTTTTTAGTCAGCTTTTTTTCCTATGAGTTGAGTGAGCTGGCATATTTTGCTGAGACATCTTCCAATGCTAGATATTTCTGAGTGAAGATTCACATGGATTCCACTAATTCACTCAAACCAGCGATACACTGTCTTATACGAATATGACACAGAAAGAACTAAGAAAGCAGAAAAAGCAGTTCAAAAAGGAAAACCCAGAGCTGTTCAAATTGTGAGATGAAAATTTGGATTGAAGTTTGATTATATTATTGTAAGTATTTTTTTTTTAAATTAACTTAACCAGATTCTATGGAGGAGGGTTTGCTGAGATTTTAAATACTATATAAAGTGTCTTTGCACAACATGATACGAAATTGCTTTGCTTAAAGGGGCTTATGACTTGAAATTAAGCCTAAATTTTCTTTATGATCATGCCACATGGAAAGTTTGAGTCATAACTTATTAACAACTTCTATAATCAACTTAGTGCTACCAATAGATTTAGATAAATGGAAAGAAGTATAAAAGAATTCTGTAGGGGGTTATATATATCTTCTTATAACCAGTGTATAATACAAGTCTTGTGCTTTTAAGCAAAGATCTTCAGGAATCCACTGGGAAACCATTCTGAGGCTAAGCATAACAAGATATGTAAGCTTTCATCAGCTTTTTCTTGCTTTACGCTGAAGTAAATGTTGCCCTTGTTGCCTTGTTGTAAGAACATCTGACCCTTCAAAACTCAGGTTGAAATGAGTTTTCTGACTGATAAACTGGCATGGATCATAGAATAGTTTGGGCTGGAAGGGACCTTAAAGGATAATGTCAGTTGGTTGAAAGGTTTAGGTAGTTGATCAGTATAGCTGGTTAAATATTATGATTTAGGAGTCTACAGAAAGATATGTAGACTTCTCCTGCCTTGGAATTTTTCTTTAACGTTTATTAGCTCACCTGTCATAATATTAAATATTCATCTTAGTTTGAACTCCACTGCAGCCTTCTTGTTAATCACCACGTAAGAACAGTATTTATATGATAGGCATCATACTTATTGCCCACTGATGCTTCCCTCTATATATTTTTCTTTTTTCCATTCACTGCATTTGTACATCAAAAGCTAATCTGTGAACAGAATCTAAAGCTCCTATACGTAGCTCAAAGAAAATGCTTCTTTTTCATTTTAGCAGGACTTACATCCATACATAAATATGGCTATATACTTATCTTAGGTATCTGTTAAAGAAAATCTGTTATTTGTTATTTCCATATAGCATAATATTCTATATGCACAGAGCATGCCAAAATATATAAAAATATTAATATTATTAATAAATATCTTTATAAGAAAATTATGTATCTAGTGAATAACAGCTATGCCCTAACCAGTCACAATGAATCATTCTTCCTATGACAAAATAATGCACTTAACCTCTTGGGATAGTACCATGTATTTTAAAAACATATCTTCAGAGAGGCAGACTTACAAGTGTAATTTATCCATATTTCTTTCTTACTAATAGAAATACTTCCCAGTAACTTGCTGACATTATCACACTCATCCAGCTCTTATCTGCTACTGGTTTAGCCATGAAATGAATCTTACTGAGTTTAGAAAATCTTCTGTTATTGACTCTAGACTTCTTCCCTAGTGAATCCTTACAAGACAGACAAGCTATAAACAGTTATGCTTTTTTTAACAAAACAGGCAGTCAAAATTCAAATTTATACATGCTGTTTCATTTAGGAAGAGAAACTGAAAATGGCACAAGTTATTTCTGATACGGTTCTTTTACTTGCAAAGAGTATAAAACTTCTGCTATCTTTATAGTTTAAATCACAGTAGCTGATGAGGATATAAAGAATGCAAAAAGATATATTTTATGTGTTTATAGACCAAATCTTTCAGCAGGCACTCTGCACTACTTGCTTCTTTGCACTGTATTCTCAGTGCTTCTTTTGTCACTGGCTTTTTTTTCTATTCTTTTTCTGTACCTGTTCTGGTAGATCATTTTACTTGTCTCTCATCGAGGTGCCTCTCTCCAGTGCAACCATTCTCCAGTCAGTCTTGACAACTAGAATCTATTGTAACTTTGAATATGACTTCACTTTGGCAGAAAGTCCATTATTTTAGTTTTTAATTCCAAAAAGAAATTTTAGATCATATTACTTCTATCCTGAATGAAATGCAGATCTTAATCCTACCCATTTCAACAGTAAAACCCAAATAATAATATCCCCTGTATTAGCTGCTACCTGTGAATCCAATGAATCCTAAATTTGTGACAAATAAAAAGCTCAACAGAAGACAAAAAGACTTTAACAAACTTTGTATCATCTGCCCATAAATTATTAACATATCAGCAAACTACTTCTGTGCCTATATATTTATACATCACCAATCCCATAGTATTTTACTCTCATCCAACTCCCTTTAGAATTTTTTCTCCCTAAACATTTTATTTTCAACTATCTGAGAAGCTTCCATTAATGAATCTCTGGGTTAATGGCTTCTGTGAAATCTCTCTTATCCATGTGAAATAGAAAAATCATTACTATCAGAATACCTCCAGCACTGATTTTATGGGATAGTGTGCTGAAATTGTGGCATTCTGATAGCCAAATTTGATGAGGCAATATTGAATTTAGTCCTATGGCCATATTACCTCCTTTGTATTACTCCATGGATTGGGATCAATACTGAAGAGGTTACCCTCTTAAAAGGTATTCAGTCTAGAGCTCTACTGTAGCAAGAAGCTCCTACCAGAAAATGACTAGGTCTTTGAGAAGCTATCCATATGACCATATATAGTCATAGTCACAGAGACTATCACAGATATATCACAGAGGCTATCATCACACTTTGTCAAGAGAAGGTATGTGATTCTCAGCAGGGCTCTATTACAGTCCAAATGGAAATTCCTATTCGATATTTCAGAAACTCCATAAAACCTGTTTACTGGTTTTTTTAAGCTTGTCACTGGAAAATCATCAAAAGGAATAGGATATCTCATTAAGGTCCCTTTTCTATTGATCTTCCAGCTAGAAGTACATGATGTCACTAAACCCTTCCACCATTTTACCACATTGGTTATGCAGGTATAGTATCCAATAAGTTTACTGGTCATGTGGATATTTTGAGGACATGCCACCTTTAGAATAATTTTCTAATGTTTTGTTGTTAGGCTACCATGATACACTTTGCTATCATGAAGAAGCTAAGAAAACTTTCAGGTGTTCTGGAGTCTGTACTCATAAGCCTCACCCTGGATGATCCATAAATACCTGGAGGAGAGAGCTATCTCTGCACAAGCATATAAATTCCTCTAAGAGACATACTTGTGCTCTCCTAATGAGGACAGTGTTCCAGATTATCTCCGAGTTTTGTCAAAAAACCTGCAAGACTATATGTCCTGAAAATTGTGTGTGCTTGAACCATGGGACTAACACAGTTGCTAGTTCTTCCAGTTGCCTGGTAGACTGTCTCAGGATTGTTAAATCCAAAGAGTTATTACAAGGAAGTAGAAAAATAATGACCTTCAAGTACTTGAAATAGAAGTTTTAAACTGTTATACAGATTTAGCCAATGCCATAATTTTAATGGAGATGGTAATTTATTTAAGGAATATACATTTTCTTTTGTAATATCTCACTACTGTCACTAGAAGTTCAGTCTGATTCCTAAGTGAGGTCAGTTGGTACAGTTACCACCTCTCACTATTCCTTTAGGGTAACTAACAAAAAATCAGTGCTACTTACCTTTAAATGCCTAAAATTTAATTAATTTAATTAAATTTAATTAAAACTTAATTAGTGCTTAAAATTTATACATTATACATTGTGGCAGTTAAACAGCTACTTCAGAAGGGGCAAAGAATTGGAGTGGGGAAAAAAGTCTTTCCATTCTACAAGTATATTTTCAAGTCATTTTTCCTGCCAGAAATTGGTTTATAAAAGCACAGTCTTAGAAAACTCTTCATATCTGTTAGTGTCTAGGGAGTTGGCTGATACTGCCGCACACAGTTTTATTTTCTCCCTTCCCCACTCTGCTTATGTGTGCAAGGTGAATTATCTCTTTTTGAAGCAACTCACATTTCTTTGGGTCCAATTTCAGCTTTGCAGCCTTAAACTTATGAGAGAATATTTGCAAATGTTACTGTCAGTTCTTATTTCAAAATTTTAGTGGGGACCAGGATATCATCTAGGTTTAACTGTACAGGCTACACAATACCCTTTTTCATTAGCCTCTTCAATATGCATTGTGCAAGCCAAAACCATTAGGTGAAACTGCCAATGACCTTGTCCTGCTGTGAAACGTGTTTTCTTCCAGTTTATCTCTACATGCTAGTATTCACTATAAAGTTGTATGTAGAAAATGAAATTAAATCTCTGTAACAACTGGAGTCTCATGTATTCATTGTAATGAATAAGACTTTTTTTCAAAAGGAATACATTGCTTCTTCTACTGTACACCATTAACTTGGTGCTACCATCTCTTCTTCTTAAACAAAAGTATGTATGAGGCCCAAGGACTGATTGAAGGCCTCGGATGTGCCTTGTTGATGACTTCTCAGTGACTTTCTTATCTGCTATGGGTAAATGGCAAGGTATCTGTTGACTGATGAGGTTCCCTTTGGTATTAATCCTGTGTTGGGCCACTATAATTCAATAAAGCTATTGCTTTTTGCTTTATTATGCAAAGAATAACTCCCGGTTCCTGGAAATAGACTCTCAAACAAGAAATCACAGACTGTTCTGCTGGCATGCTGTGCATTTAGAGCAAGTCTAGCAGAAACTCTCAGAGTTCACTTTCACCCTTCCCATTTTCATATCAGCATCTGCTGGATTCAATAACTCATATTATGCAAGCACCACGTTATTCCTCTATTATTTGTTGCTTGTCAAATAATCTATTTCTGTTTCATATCCATGGGTGATAAAGCAATTCTGGTAAAAAATTCTGCCAAGAAAATTGCAAAACAGTTTGTTTTGTCAGCAAATTAACACAATACCAGCTACCCTCATTATTTCTCTCTGCAAAGGCATAGCAAAGGCCCTAGACCCTTCACTCACTCAAGAACATGTCTTACAAGAAATTTTCTGAATGTTGGACCTATAGAAAACAACTCTGGGATTATATTACACTGTAATTAACTGTAATTCAATACAGCTAGGCTATTTAGACTTGTAGTTTAAGTTACAGGGGTCCAATATGCAAATCCAATTTTTCAACTATTTTTTCAACGGTGCCTTTTACCCAGTGGCCATACTTATTGGGGATAAGTGGTTCAGTTTTGGGTGTCCTGATTTATTGCCTCCAGTATTTTTGATGTGATAACTTCATATTTGAGGAGCATGTTATTTTTCAGGTACATTTCATATATCATATTGCACAAAACCCCACAAAAGTCCGAATCTTGTCACCTCCCTGCCCAGGCAGCATATAGTTACATACATAGAGTTTCAATAGCTTCAACAAATATGATAACCTTCTTATAATATTTAGGAACACTAAATCATGCATACGTGCATTCTCCCAAAATACTCTTTCTACTGAGACAACTTTGCCAACCCAACAGTACTCCCTACTATGATAGGGAATATACATTATTTCTGACCCTCACCATGGTAAAACCATATGAGAAAACCAGGAGTGCAATTAAATTAAATTGTGTGTGATGCCTACCGTAAGTGTCCCAAAGTATTGCTACAACACAAAAAAAAAGTTATAATTACCTAAAAACATCTACATATAAGCACCTCTTTATATAGAATTTTTGTCTTCTGGCCTGGTTTTAAATGGGAAAAGGAAAGACTGAGTGTAAAATAAAGCAAAATGTGAGAAGGCTTTTCCTATTACAAAAATTCTTATAATCTAGGTAAATACCAGGGACTTTTGTTATCACTAGGGTAAATCACTCAAAAACTATGGTATACTTAGCTTTTTATCTGTTTTCATGCACAATGTTACACATTGCAAAATTTTACTGTTGGTAAGTACATAATTCTGTAAGCCTTTTATCCTACCGAACAGAAGAATCCAAAACTGTCGTTGCTAGTACTAAGACAGAGCTTCTTTGTCCAACTTTCCTTGTACTAATACATAACAGCTCACATAATTAAAAAAATGAGAAAGCTGCTGTACAGGAAAAGTAATAAAGAATACAATCATTTTATCATTAGATAATTAATCCAATTGAAATTAATTTAGAAGATATGAATCATTGCAGGTTTCAACTTTATCTAAACTGAAAGCTTATTCATATCAATACTGTAATTACATTAATAAAGTCTGTTTAAATAGCACATTTTCTAACTCAAAGTAGCTTATATTTCCTTGCAACTCAAGTGGTGGGTCAGGCCATAGTTTAATATATTCTCTCACTTAATACCTGTGATAATTTAAGCAGCTAGTAAAATTCAACACTGGGTAACACTAGAGTAAGAATATGATCAACATCAAACATTTGTCAGTCTTTGTAAAAGATGACATGTATTTGAACAGGCAAGTGGATGTGGTACAGCTCTCAATAAGCTGCATGACTGAAGTGGAAGCAATGTTCTACCCCTGAAAAATATTAGAGCATTTTAAAATGAGAGAACTAAATTGTGTTGTAACTAATACTATGTGGACCTAATAGGTTTTTTTGATAAGTAGGGTGAATTCTTTTGCTAAAGAAAGATAGAAACTGAGACTCTCCTTCACTATCACTGCAAAATTGTATGAAACAGGTGATCATGCCATTAGCTTTTCAACAATCTGATCATTTGATCCAAAAGCTATTAAAAGGAAAGATGTGATAACATTTGTTACTTCAAACACAATATTGGCAGAATGAAAAGAAAACCTTGTAGAACCATTCTTTTGTTTGTTCTACTTTCATAATGGCATTAATGTGAGTATTAACATGAGGAAGTGTATAAAATGTACTTCCAGAATGCCTACAGTGACAAATATATAATAACTTAAACTGCTTTGAAACTATGAATACTTGGATTGATAGCAAAACATTCTCATTAAAAAAGTGATGATTTTTTTCTTTCTTTTTACCCACTCAAGAAGTGTCCTACTGATAACAGAATGGCTACTGATACCCCTAAAAATGGTTGACAGCCTTCCTTCAGTATTTAAGTAGTTAAAAATGAATTTGTGTTTCTCACCAATATTCTTATAAGGATTGACAGTATAAATACTTACTTGAACTCCTCAGTAAAATTTTCACTAAGAGACAATCATGATGTAGCAATGTTTCCAAAAGCAAGTTCAAATTACAGTATGGCTGGGATAAGAGCAGTTTCAGCTGACCCTGGGCTGCCATCCCTCTGGCTGATGGAGTCCTTTCAAAATGTAAGATAAGGACAGAATAACATAGTTAATTTATCTATGAAATTAATATCCTTAAAGTGCAGATGTAATGCTAACTCCCTTAAATGTCAATTCCTCCCAGATTACTCTGAAAACGCTTTCATGCTTGCTTACTTTAAGGCAGCTCAGGGAAGGAATTACATTTAATCTCAATTAGCTAAAAGCAAATTAACATTTGGTAGTCTGCCAAAGTTATAACTGATACAAAGCAACCGCACTTATCTCTTTCATGGAACCACGTTTGCCTTGTCCTACCAGGCAAAAAAGATTTTTTTGGTGCTTGAATAAATTTAAGGCTGTTATTCTTTAGTTCACTATTACATTAATTGTTTAGTAAGAACTCTGAAGTGTCCTTGATGAAGTATATGAAGCTCTTAATCAAAAAACAGAATGCTCAATGGGGCTGCAAGATTCTATATTAGGTTGACCAATTCTTACATGTCCTGAAAAATCCACCTGAAATATTAGACTGGTTGGATAACTGCTTTGGCAGCAGGGAGAAGTGAGAAAGCGTAGTACAAATTCATTAGCTTTTAAGGACATTGCAGTTTGTTTTCTGTTTGCAGTTTCCATGTTCTGCAAAAGGCTAGGTTGCCAAACAAAAATATTCCAGGTCTTCCTCTGAACTCAGCCAATGACCCAATACCAACCGCTGAACTCACATTGGAGCAATTAAATAAAACAAAAAAAAATCTTGTCCTGCAAGATGTTTATCACCCATCGTACTTACTATTTTCTTCTTCTTGAAACATTTTTAAGAAGAAGTTTTTAAAATTGGGTTGTGGGTAATACTTTTGCTTGAAAGCTTAATTTTTCCTTATTTTGAAGGTTTTAAAATGAAATTTCAACTGATGTTTAGCCATTGTATTTATTAACTTTGGCTGCAAGTTTATACAACAATAGTTGCTAACATTGAAAGTTTATGCACCGTGTATGTAAACTTCTATGCACATAAATTTTACATGCACCAGTGTAAAAACTACATACACACTGACGCGTTAACTATGCAGGCATAAACATTATCTGCCAGTACACACACAACACCTTCAGCATCAGTTAAAGCCTTCTTCATCAGGAGCTACATTTTCCTGTCAGACTAGAGAAGGATTTATATGCCTCTGCACGTATACTTCATGTGCCATTTACACACAACTACTGGGACAGAAGTAAAATGGGTTCATGTGGCTTTTCTAATGGAGGGGAACTTCTCTGTTATGTTGCACACTTCTATGACCATCTTGACTCAGCCAAGTCGGCCACCACCCCACTCCGCCTGAACGCACACATGAGAAAAAACAGAGATGACCTCACAAAAACTTCGTTGTTCTGTCAATGTTGCTATATAGACAATATACCTAATACAAACCTGCAATGCCTGGAAATGAAAATGCCAGCTGATACACTCCTCTAGTTTACTCCCTCACATGTATGCGTATTTTCATTACCAGAAAAGCAGTATGCCACATACCTTGCAGGGCAACCTTGAAGTAACCTAAGGAAACCAAGCTCCCATAACCCCATGTTGCACCAGAACCTTTACATCACACTATTATGTCAAAACTTCACAATTGATACTGTAATAGTCATTTTAGTAAAGGAGGATGTTATACACCTCAGCCTTTGGGATTTTAACAGTAAAGCAAATACCTACAAGTTGATAAGCAATGTATGTGCCATGAAAACTTATGTACAGCTTTTGTGATTTTCTTCTGGTACGTTGCATACAGTCATTGATAATGTAGCACTGGCTTGACAATTATAGTTTTGCATATAAGCACATATTCAATTCTAATAATATTTATCAAAAATATATACACATATACATTTAAATCTTGATAGAACTTTTCCATATTTAAAACACATATTGTATTCAAACTTTCAACATGAGGGCTTTGCATTCTTAATAGTATTACCTTAATTTCTGTATGTTCAAGATTGGTTTATACATTTATAAACTCTAACGCATAGTTGAGAACTAATTAGTAGTTAGTAATTAAAGTTTACATTAAAACAATTACTATATTCACACTAGAATTAGGGCTGTGTCTGAGAGCATACTCAACACTTTACTAATTCAGTTAAAATATATGGGCCAGTTTAATTTTGTTTCTCGCCTGAACACCACATTATTGTATCTAATAAGGTCACTCACTGCCTTCAAACTATAAGAAAAGGGACAAGTTTGGCCAATGAGATTTATGACGAACAATATTTTAAATTACTTTAGAAATAAATGCCATTTTTAGAATATTTGAGTTGAAATAAAACTTGTCTGTCATTGACCAGATGGAAAGTTATCATGTTGTAATATACACCAGTTCTTGGCTCTTTAAGCCTCTTGCAAATTGAAATGTACAATGGTGTGACTCACTTGGAGGAAAAATAAAATATAGCAGACATTCCCTACAGCCATGAAGCTAGCACCAATAAATGCACTGAGAAGTTTTGTAACGTGCATATGGAGAGGCATATGTTCTCCCATCCTCGTAACTCAGTACTAGTGAAAATAAGACTAGCCTCATCAGAAGTGACAAAAGGTGAAGTACATATAAATATCACACATATAAATGTTCAGTTTTGTACAGTAAAAGAAAAAAAACCCAGAACTCTGATTTACAAATGGTATGATTGTAAACACAAAACGAAGCAAAGAATGAATCACAATTACCACTAAAGGAACTGTAATATAAATTATCAGTAATTATTTAGTTTGATAACTAACTATGTTATTTTGGTTAGTATCCAAGATAGAAAAAAAGAAAACCTCAAATGATAAGTTTGAGATTTTGTAAGGCAAACAAACAGTAACACTAATTCATGTTAACAACATTGACAAAGATGTTGAAATCAAATAGATAAAAGAAAACAGACTGTAGCCATTTTTAGGCATGAAAAATAATGTAGTAAATCTGGTTAAATAGTGAAATTGTAAACAAAATCATTTCAGGAACTAGCAAAACTTCCTCTTGAAATGTCAAGCTTAGGAGGAGCAAATACTTAATAGGTACACTTATGCCAGGTTAGAGTCTTCAGTTAAAAATTAGGTGGCCACAGCTGGGAGGTGTACAGGGGCCTGTGCTTCCAGTTTTGTTACAGACAGTGATTATATATTTTTATTAGCTGTAAGAAGTAAAAACATAAAAGAATCCAGGAAGAATTAGGATGCTCTAAAAAATAGTTTTCTGTGATACTTAAACATAATGTGTCTTGTTAATACTCTAAATGCAGTATTTCAAGAAAGAAAAGCTTCCATGACATAAATATACAGTGTAAAACTGTTAACAAAATTACAGGATATGTCCCTCAAATTACTTCATTACATACAGGGCCTTTCACTGTTTTTTCTGAGCAGCTGAAAGGTGTGTTGTTAAAAGAGAGCATCAAATATTTTACCAACATAGTTTACTCTTTATCACCAGGACACTAGCCATGGCTTTGTATATATTGACTGTCCTCACACAGGAGCACTAACTACATCTTCTGAGAGATGTGCTTTCTTTTGGACTCCTCATTTTCCCATTTGGTGGTCAAGAAGATGTATATTTTCTCCCCTTTCATCCACGGAAAATACATAAATGATGGATAGCTCTGGAATAGTTTTCTGCTATTTATTCAAGACAGATCTGTCCTGAACAGCATCTGTAAAATCCTAATTCCACCTTAAAAAAGAGAATTATGCCAGGCTGAAATGGTACCAGCATTTCCTTTACATACTTTCACACAGCAGAGGGTACTTACTTGTGAAGTCATCTTCCAAAACTTACAATTCACAGTATAATTTAAATTTTGAGTACTGGCCTTGGATTAAGGCATCAAAAAGCTTATTGTCTTTTCTACAATAAGTCCTTAATGAAGCATAAATTTTCCCAGAAATAGAGTAGATCCCTTTTTAAGCGATCATGCAGTCATTCCCTCTCCTATATCCCCCCTTCTCCTCTCCCGTGTCTCTACCCATGCATAACTTATAAAGCCACTGACAAATTTGCTTGAAGCTCAGTTCAGAGGTAAAAGCACATGATCTTTCAAGCTTTAGAAAAACTTAAATTACTATTTCAAGCAGGGAAAAGGACACATTCTGAATTCAACAGTTATTCACTCTGTTTGGCATTTTGGTTAGCCAACCACAAAACTTTGACGCAGTCACAGCATCTATGGCCTCTGGTTCAGCAGGTATGAGAGGCACCAGCGAAGGAGATAACAGTACTGCTGACATGTAGTTAGGAGTGGAGGCAATGGAGAGAAATCAGCATGTATTGTGTAGTATGGGGCAAAATCATAGGGAAGATACTGTGATCTACAAAGTATAAGAAACTGCATACAAGGTAAGAGGTAATAAATCCACAGCGCATTGGTCTTCAATATGTCACCATAGGCCACCACCAATATGATAACCTATTCCTCCAAAATATAAAAATACTTTCTCAGAAATCACAATAACAACTCACAAAAGCGGCTTTTCATGAGAATGGAGAGTGAAAATCTCTCAGGAGATAACTTTTGAAGAGGGGGAGGAGGTGAAGGGGTTGGGAGAGGATCTACTCTGGTGTGGGAGTGCTTCAGGTTCAAAATTAGAAAGGGAATGACAGCACAGCTGGTAGCATATGTCTCATATGCAACTTGTCATTATATGCAGTGACATAGAAAAAGAAATTAAGCTTTTGCGTCTAATCATGCAGTAATCTCCCAAAAAATCAACTACGATCAAGCAGCATATTTTTCAATGAGTTATTTATATATCAAACCTTTTTTTTTAACCAGCAATCATAAACAGAGGCATATATTCTTTATCTCCCCCTTAATTATAAGTCTTTCAAAACAGCTACTGTGCTGAACTACATTATTGTCAAGAGCTATATACTCTTTAATTAAAGCAAGAAAACTTTACAGATAATTCAAATATCAAACGTAATGAGTATACTAGCAAAAAGCTGCACGGTGCACTGCTTTCAGCATGACCTTTCTTAGAGACTCTTAAAGTTTAAAGATTAGGGAAATCTGCAATGAATTTTAAAAAATGTTTCTGTGTTTTTTTTAATCAGAATATTAATTAGACATTTATTCAGATATACTCTTTTCAAAATGTTATAGCAGTATTTGATTAATATTGACTGTCTGGTGATTCATTTACAACAATCAACTTTTGATACTCACTTCAGTAAGGAAGAACAGGATGATGGTATGCAAAATAACCAGTGTAATGGATGATAAAAGACTTTTGAAAAATCTTGAGGAAGATGTTCTTCAGAATTGTTCAGAAATGCCCTGAAAAACATCAAATACTTCTGAATTACATGGAAGACTGAATCATAAAATCATAGACTGCTTTGGGTTGGAAGGGACCTTTAGAGGTGTCGTGGTTTAGCCCCAGCCAGCAACTCAGCACCACGCAGCCGCTCGCTCACTCCCCCTACCCCGATGGGATGGGGGAGAGAATTGGAGGAGTAAGAGTGAGAAACACTCCTGGGCTGAGATAAGAACAGTTTAATAATTGAAATAAAGTAAAATAGTAATGCTAATAGTAACAGTATAATAATGATAATAATAATAATGATACACGAAACAAGTGATGCACAATGCAATTGCTCACCACCCGCCGACCGATACCCAGACAGTTCCCGAGCAGCGATCGCTGCTCCCCGGCCAACCCCCCCCAGTTTATATACTGAGCATGACGTCATATGGTATGGAATAGCCCTTTGGTCAGTTTGGATCAACTATTCTGGCTGTGCCCCCTCCCAGTTTCTTGTGCGCCTGGCAGAGCATGGGAAGCTGAAAAAGTCCTTGACTAGCATAAGCAGTACTCAGCAACAACTAAAAACATCAGCCTGTTATCAACATTCTTCTCCTACTAAATCCAAAACACAGCACTATGCCTGCTGCTAGGAAGAAAATTAACTCTATCCCAGCCGAAACCAGGACAGTATCCACCCCTTATTCTATACCATCTACGTCATGCACAGGCCCTCCCCTTTCCAATGTGTTCCAATTAATCACCACCCCTTTCCCTATCTTGATATACACACAGATATCATTCCCTTTGTCTATGGCCCATCCCTCTAAAATGTCCATTGAGTTCATTTAGCCCATGACTTTGGGTTCCATCTGTCATCACAGTCTTTCAGAGCAGGAGAGGTGGTGTGCAGTGTTGGACTGTTGCATGCTGAAGTCAGTTCTCATTCCAACATGGTTTCATCAAAGTTCATTTTCCTTAGGCTGGGCAATTCTTACTGCAATACCATTGATGCGGCATATAGCAATCATAATATATAGTATTATATACTTAATATTAACCTACTATATTATTATATTAACATGCAGTTAAGAGATAACATATAGTTAAGAGATAACATACAGTATTATAAAGCAATTAATATTATACAATTCAGTTCATTGGCTATTTTCACCCAAAATCAAATTGCCTTGAGGTACACATTGGGCTTCCCCATCCTTTCGCATCACCCACCAAGTGCACCCAGGTCCTTGAGCAAAAGCAATCCCACGAATGGGTTTGCCTTTGCCAGAGGGGGAAGTAACCCAGACTGTCTTCCCCAGCATATTTTTCATGTGCACTACAGGAACTTTATCTCCTTCTACAGTACGTAAAAGTTTTGATTGGGCAGGGCCAGCTCGATTGGCAGATCCCCTGGTGTTGACTAACCAGGTGGCTTTTGCTAAATGCGTATCCCAATGTTTAAACGTCCCACCACCCATTGCTCTCAGGGTAGTCTTTAACAATCCATTGTATCGCTCAATTTTCCCGGAGGCTGGTGCATGGTAGGGGATGTGATACACCCACTCAATGCCGTGCTCTTTGGCCCAGGTGTCTATGAGGTTGTTTCGGAAATGAGTCCCGTTGTCTGACTCAATTCTTTCTGGGGTGCCATGTCGCCACAGGACTTGCTTTTCAAGGCCCAGGATGGTGTTCCGGGCGGTGGCATGGGGCACGGGATATGTTTCCAGCCATCCAGTGGTTGCTTCCACCATGGTGAGCACATAGCGCTTGCCCTGGCGGGTCTGTGGGAGCGTGATGTAATCAATCTGCCAGGCCTCCCCATATTTATATTTTAGCCATCGTTCACTATACCCAAGGGGCTTGAACTGCTTGGCTTGCTTGATTGCAGCGCATGTTTCACACTCATGAATAACCTGTGCAATACTGTCCATAGTTAAGTCCACCCCTCGATCACGAGCCCATTTATACGTTGCATCCCTTCCTTGATGGCCTGAGGCATCATGGGCCCACCGAGCTATAAATAATTCACCCTTATGTTGCCAGTCCAAATCCACCTGAGCCACTTCAATCTTAGCAGCCTGATCTACTTGCTGGTTGTTTTGATGTTCTTCAGTGGCCCGACTCTTAGGTACATGAGCATCTACATGACGAACTTTTACAACCAGGTTCTCTACCCGGGCAGCAATATCTTGCCACAATGCGGCAGCCCAGATTGGTTTGCCTCTGCGCTGCCAGTTGCTCTGCTTCCATTGCTGCAGCCACCCCCACAGGGCATTTGCCACCATCCATGAGTCAGTATAGAGATAAAGGACTGGCCACTTTTCTCTTTCAGCAATATCTAAAGCCAGCTGGATGGCTTTCACCTCTGCAAACTGACTCGACTCCCCTTCTCCTTCAGCAGTTTCTGCGACTTGTCGTATAGGACTCCATACAGCAGCTTTCCACCTCCGATGCTTTCCCACGAGACGACAGGACCCATCAGTGAACAGGGCATATTGCTTTTCATTTTCTGGCAATTTATTATACAGTGGGGCCTCTTCAGCACGTGTCACCTCCTCCTCTGGTGATATTCTAATGTTTTTTCCTTCTGGCCAGTCCATGATCACTTCCAAGATTCCTGGGCGACTGGGGTTTCCTATTCGAGCCCGTTGTGTGATCAATGCAACCCACTTACTCCATGTAGCATCAGTTGCATGATGTGTAGAGGGGACCCTCCCTTTGAACATCCAGCCCAACACCGGCAGTCGGGGTGCCAGCAGGAGCTGTGCTTCAGTACCAACCACTTCTGAAGCAGCTCGAACCCCTTCATATGCTGCCAGTATCTCCTTCTCAGTTGGAGTATAGCGGGCTTCGGATCCTCTGTATCCCCGACTCCAAAACCCTAGGGGTCGACCTCGAGTCTCCCCTGGTGCTTTCTGCCAGAGGCTCCAGGTAGGGCCATTCTCCCCGGCTGCGGTGTAGAGCACATTTTTAATATCCTGCCCTGCCCGGACTGGCCCAAGGGCTACTGCATGAACTATCTCACGTTTAATTTGTTCAAAGGCTTGTTGTTGCTCAGGGCCCCATTTGAATTCGTTCTTCTTCCGGGTCACTTGATAGAGAGGGCTTACGATCTGACTGTAATTTGGAATATGCATTCTCCAAAACCCCACAACGCCTAAGAAAGCTTGTGTTTCCTTTTTGCTAGTTGGTGGGGACATAGCTGTTATTTTGTTGATCACATCCATTGGGATCTGACGACGTCCATCTTGCCATTTTATTCCTAAAAACTGGATCTCCTGTGCAGGCCCCTTGACCTTACTCTGTTTTATGGCAAAACCAGCCTTCAGAAGGATTTGGACTATTTTCTTTCCCTTCTCAAAAACTTCTTCTGCTGTATTGCCCCACACAATGATGTCATCAATGTACTGCAGATGTTCTGGAGCTTCACCCTGTTCCAGTGCTGTCTGGATCAGTCCATGGCAAATGGTGGGGCTGTGCTTCCACCCCTGGGGCAGTCGGTTCCAGGTGTACTGAACACCCCTCCAGGTAAAAGCAAACTGGGGTCTGCACTCTGCTGCCAAAGGGATGGAGAAAAATGCATTAGCAATATCAATTGTGGCATACCACTTAGCTGCCTTTGACTCCAGTTCGTATTGAAGTTCTAGCATGTCTGGCACGGCAGCACTCAGCGGCGGTGTAACTTCGTTCAGGCCACGATAGTCCACTGTTAGTCTCCACTCCCCATTAGACTTTCGCACTGGCCATATGGGACTGTTAAAGGGTGAGCGAGTCTTGCTGATCACTCCCTGGCTCTCCAGTCGACGAATCAGGTTATGGATGGGAATCAGGGAGTCTCGGTTGGTGCGATATTGCCGCCTGTGCACAGTTGTGGTAGCAATCGGCACCTGTTGTTCCTCAACCTTCAGCAACCCTACAATTGAAGGGTCCTCTGAGAGACCGGGCAAGGTGGACAACTGTTTAATTTCCTCTGTCTCCAAAGCAGCTATACCAAAAGCCCACCGGTACCCTTTTGGGTCCTTGAAATACCCTCTCCTGAGGTAGTCTATGCCAAGGATGCACGGAGCATCTGGGCCAGTCACAATGGGGTGCTTTTGCCACTCATTCCCAGTTAGGCTCACTTCAGCTTCCAGTACAGTTAGCTGTTGGGATCCCCCTGTCACTCCAGAAATACAAATGGGTTCTGCCCCTCTATAGTTTGATGGCATTAGCGTGCACTGTGCACCAGTGTCCACTAGAGCCTTATACTCCTGTGGGTCTGACGTTCCAGGCCATCGAATCCACACAGTCCAGTAAACCCGGTTGTCCCTTTCCTCCACCTGGCTGGAGGCAGGGCCCCTCTAACACTGGTCACAGTATTCGTTGTTCACTTCCTGTAAATGTGAATCAAAAGTTCCCTGATCAAGGTCGGAAGTAAAATTAGCCCTCTTACTCTGTCTCGGGAACTGCTCACTGGAAACTGGAGCTGCAATTTTCCTGGGAGAACCGCCTTTTCTAATAGTTTTTCCTTGCAATTCACACACCCGTGCCTCTAAGGTTGAGGTGGGTTTTCCATCCCACTTTCTCATGTCCTCTCCATAATCACGCAGGTAAAACCACAGGGTGCCCCGTGGTGTGTATCCTCTATATCCTCTCTCTTGAGCATAGGGACGTTGACTCCTAATGGCTGAGACACTGGTCCGTGCAGGTGGGGAGTAGGACAGATCCTCTCTGAGTTGTTGGAACTCTTGGCATATTTTTTCAGACAGTTTTTCCACAGCCGAGACACAGGCCCGTAGGGAGGAAGAGAGCTTTTCTTCGTAGTCCCGGAGTTGTCTAGCCACTTCATCCACCGTTGGTGCCTCGTCGTCTTTCCAGGCTAGTATTGCCAACGAGTTGGAATACGATGCTGGTGCGCTCCGTACCACCTTCCGCCACATGGATTGTGTGCACCTGACTTCATCTGGGTCTTTGGTTAACCGCTCATCATTCAGGTCACTGTAAATCACCTCCAGCACGCCTAATTCCCTCAGGTACTGGATACCTTTCTCTACGGTGGTCCATTTGCTTGGGCGGTATAAAACATCCTCCTTGAAGGGATACCTTTCCTTCACGCTTGACAGAAGTCGCCTCCAGAGGCTGAGCGGTTTTGCCCCTTTTCCAATTGCTTTGTCAATGCCCCCTTCCCTGGAAAGGGATCCCAGCTGCTTGGCTTCCCTACCCTCTAAATCCAGGCTACTGGCCCCGTTATCCCAGCATCGGAGCAGCCAGGTGATGATGTGCTCGCCTGGATGACGACCAAAATCTTTTCGCATATCTCGCAGCTCACTCAGGGATAGGGATCGGGTGGTCACCATCTCATTTACGGGTTCTTCCTCCTCTGGTTCTCGTGATGGCCCTGGTTCATCTTCATCCCTTACTAAACGAACTGATTTCCTCGTGTATTTTTTCTTCTGTATAGGGGCAACTGATACCGGCGCAGGTTGGTTCTCTGGTTTAGCCACAGTGTCTGTCACTGGGGTTTGAGTAGCTGCAGTGCTCATGGCTGTGGCTGGAGTAGCCACAGTGCCTGGGGCAGGGGTTTGAGTAGCTGCAAGGCCTGTAGTGGGGGTTGGAGTAGCCGCAGGGCCTGTAGTGGGGGTTTGAGTAGCCACAGTGCTTGTTGTTTTGTCATCAGATCCAGAGACCTTCTCTTTCTTTTGAGGGTACTGATTAGCGTTGACCACGGCTCGATAGGCATGGGCCAGTCCCCAGCATGTTGCAATGATTTGTGTCTCTCTGGAGCTACCAGGGTGACAACATACTTCTTCCAAATACTTTACTAATTCTTCAGGATTCTGCACTTGTTCAGGGGTGAAGTTCCAAAACACTGGAGGTCCCCACTGCCCTAGGTACTTGCGCATACGATCCCACACACCCTGCCACTCATAACTATCCAGCCTTGGGGTAGATCTCTGGATGGTATTTTTAAACTGCTTACTGACCTTTATCAAAATGGAAACAACATTCCCAAGAATTATCAATAGAAGTATCTTAACTGCCCAGGGGTGTTCAAGATACAGGAAAGTTGTTGTAATGAAGGAGGAAACATCATAGAAGAAAGCAGCAAAGGTGCCATTCTGTATTTCCTCCACAACAAGCCTCTCAGAGTAAGAAGTATAATTGCTAACTCTCTCTATGAGGTAGTACCCGAAGTACAGTAGTGACTTCTGTATGAAACCCAAATACCAAAGAATGCTCAAGGTCAGGGCTTTGATAAGGAGCCTCCCAAGCAAAAGATCATGAATCACTGCAGAGCATAGCACACTACACAAACTGACAGCAAGCTTTAACGCGTGCTGCAAAAAAAAGAACATGGTGCAGATCAGAAGAACTAATATCGTGACCGGCAACTGTTAACAGACTCCTTAATACACTCTGATTAATCTGTTGTTATCTCAAGCCCCACGTTGGGCGCCAAAAAAGGACTGTCGTGGTTTAGCCCCAGCCAGCAACTCAGCACCACGCAGCCGCTCGCTCACTCCCCCTACCCCGATGGGATGGGGGAGAGAATTGGAGGAGTAAGAGTGAGAAACACTCCTGGGCTGAGATAAGAACAGTTTAATAATTGAAATAAAGTAAAATAGTAATGCTAATAGTAACAGTATAATAATGATAATAATAATAATGATACACGAAACAAGTGATGCACAATGCAATTGCTCACCACCCGCCGACCGATACCCAGACAGTTCCCGAGCAGCGATCGCTGCTCCCCGGCCAACCCCCCCCAGTTTATATACTGAGCATGACGTCATATGGTATGGAATAGCCCTTTGGTCAGTTTGGATCAACTATTCTGGCTGTGCCCCCTCCCAGTTTCTTGTGCGCCTGGCAGAGCATGGGAAGCTGAAAAAGTCCTTGACTAGCATAAGCAGTACTCAGCAACAACTAAAAACATCAGCCTGTTATCAACATTCTTCTCCTACTAAATCCAAAACACAGCACTATGCCTGCTGCTAGGAAGAAAATTAACTCTATCCCAGCCGAAGCCCAACCCCCTGCAGTGAGCAGGGACAGCTTTAACCAGCCCAGGGTGCTCACAGCCCCGTCCAACCTGGCCTGGGATGGTGCCAGGGATGGGGCCTCCACTGCCTCTCTGGGCAACCTGTGCCAGTGCTTCACCACCCTCATTGCACAAAATTTCTTCCTTATATCCTGAAAATCCCTTTGGATCACTAGTAATAAATACATATAAATAGAAGAACATGCCTTAAGATAAATAGTACTAATATATGTATGCATACACATAATTGCAAATTTATTTATCTTATGCACTGTTAAAAATGTCATTCTATATCTTATTTACTTTCACTCTTTGAAACTTGGTATCTAGCACTGTTAGTACTGTTAAAGCAGTTTTCTTCATATTTTTACTCCTATATAGTATGTTTTCAAACTGTGTTTGAAAATGCATTAAATAGGCAAATTGCTCTTCAGTCATTCATTTCCATAGCTCTTTTCTTTCTGCACAATATATGCATAATATTATCAATACTTTTATCATAATCATGAGTAAAATATCTTTTGGAATGATAATGGTTCTTTTTCAAATAATATGCAAGTACATATAGACTTTGGATTAAAGTGGACAAAAATTTGAACCAGAAGCCTTGGACCTTCACTGGCTTGTGAGAAACAGAATACCAGTTGAAAATAACGTTGTTTTCAAATACAAGGACTGGTGAAAAATTAGATAAGTTAGTTTTATGTCACTTCTGCATTACTTCTCTTACCCAAAGGATGAGAGGCAAAAATCAGATTGTGTCCAATCCACTGATACTAAAAATTAACCATTTTTACTAATTAATTATATTATATGATTATAATATATATAAGAACAGGATTATAGACTTTAATATTTGCCTTTAATTATTATTTAATAACAATAATAAACAATAATAAATGTATCAGTATTTGTACAGTTCTGTAGCAACCACTAGGATGCAGTAACGTGTGATAGGAATGGATGCCCCTTGGCCTCTTCCCTTTTTACTCTCGTTTACACTAAATACAATTCCAGCACAGAGGATATAGTCTGTTACATCCATCCTCCATTAACCATAATCAATTATCACTTGTTTTGCACCTTACTTTTGAACTTGGCTGTGAATTTTTCATCGTAATAACTTTCTTTCTCTGAAGCTTGTTTCTTTATGGATGGGATTTTCTAAGTTATATAAAGAAGGTAACTAACGTTAAAAATGCCACTTCTACAGAACTCATTTATGGTATATATGCTTTACTTTCTGGAGTGATTCAATGTCATTCCCACTTTTGAGTCAGTACTCTGTCTATTGCAGTAAGAGTAGAAGGACATTTAAAAATACCTCAGGAAAAGACATGAGGACTTTCTCAGGACAAGAGAATCTTTTTACAAGACATAAAAAAAGCCATTGCCATAACATGGAAAGAGTGAGAGTGGATGTAAATGCTTAAAACCGGAGGCAGAATGGAAACCCATTGGAATACAGCCTTTAAGAACTCCTAACCTAAGAGGTAAAATCTCCTCTTTCTTATAGGGTGCTTTGTCAAAATAGCATTAATAGTATTTGTGTTTTGTCATGTAATTATTTAAAGTTACTTTTTAACTTTTTTCATAGGTGCATATCAGTAATTTAGAAGTGTTGCTACATGTCTATAAGGTCACTGTCTGCCTATAAGACCCCAGATGAAAAAGAAAGAATTACACTTGTTCAACAAGAAAGACAGGTGTATAGCTTCTGAACTTCTCCAAAAGATAAGCTGATTTATTTTGAAATTAATTTTACTAATCAAACCAAATTAGTAGGAAGAATTTATTACAGACTTCAAAATTAACTTAAGTAAGCAATATCTGAGCAGGCTTAGCACATAGTGAATTTGTGCTCTTTGTGAATTCATGAAAACCTAAGGATTAAAAATAAAGCTGAGATTGTAATATAAAGGGAGAACTGAAACTAGAAAATAATTATTTTAAAGATAGTAATTTCAACATTGTAAGAAAATTAAAGAAAAAAAATCTTATTGTCTCTCATCCTCTGAAATACTTTTCTTATTATAGCAAAGCATAGAGCCAACTTCCTGCAAGAAAGCATGGTAGATACAGTTTGGGTAGTAATCTAATAAGAAAAGACCACATCTTGTCTACTGATAGTGTCTGAACTGTTTGAGAGACTTCTGGGCTAGAGCAGCTTGTTAAGTATGGTTTCTTAGCTCTCTGCTATGGACAAGCACAGGGCAGATTTCGGACTCTGAGGCAAAACCTCTACAAAGAATTTTAAACTGACATGGAGACAATCTGAGGGCTTTAAAGATTGTTTAAATATCACAATAACTTCAAATACTATAAAAAAACCAAGTGTCTAATGATAATGCAGTAATTCTGGTGCCAGCATTCTCAGTGTCCACTGCTGGCTATGTAATTCTTGCCAGGAAAACCCAACTCTGTGCCAGACAGTTTAATTCAACTACTCTTCTGACAGAAGTATAATAATACCTAGTAGGAAATTTGTTTTGACTACAAGTTATGTTAAAGCATCTGCCTATAGTCTCCAAGCAGTGGACAGCATCTGTGAAAGTATTTAATACCCCAGCAAGATTCCAAGTTACAGTAGTTTTATTCTTCAGTAGAGTATGACAAGGTGAGAATTGATCTTGTAAGCCTCAGTGCAGGTGTGAAAAAACGAGATGCCAACAAGATGCATCCTAATGGTATTTCCTTGTAGACTTTGAAGGATTTAGCTCTGTATAAGGAGTAGATATGTCTAAAAAGCAACTTTGAATTATAACTCATATATTAAAATCAAGAGAAATATTTTCCATTTTTAAAATTGAATGACAGATATTTTTACCCAATAGACAGCCATTTTACCAACAGAATCTCTGAATTCTTCTCTCAGTATTGAAGTCATTCACCTGATTTCTTGTTGAGAAAGCAAGATACAATAATTCGTAGTATGAAATCATAAAAAGGTGCATCCACCTTACTCTTTATGATGTTCCCTAAGAGAAACATTTTCATCTCCTACTTGGTACAAAAGACTGAAGAATATAGAAAAAAACACAAGAATAGATCTGCTCCAGCTTGAGCAACCCTCAACCTGGTGCAGAAGACAGCCTCTACTCTGAAGTCATAAATGGGTCTGTTGTACTCCACATTGCCAGCCTGCTTCTCCTGGATAATTTAATTCTGTAAAAAATAATGAATGAAGAACAGCACTGGATTTTCCTACAAAATCCACAAGCAGCATTGAAACTGTTAGATCCACTGCACAAAACCCTTGACTACTTGAAAAAAAAAAAAAAACAAACCCAAACCAACCTACTTGAACAGAGTAACTGACAACAACCTTGACAGTGAGTAAGACTATGACAACCGGACATTCTGAGGGATGGAAATCCTCTTTTTCAGAGGTTTGGGTCAGCAGCAAGGAAGTAGCAACACCTGGTAGTTTTGGGGAGCACATTCTGGAGACTGCTGCTATTCAACAGCTTCCTCAACAACCTGGACAAAAGCGTACAGACAGAAACACACATTTAGGACATTTACAGGTGACACTAAACTGGGGGAAGTGGGCACAATAGTTAACACAACAAAGAGTAGAGTGCCAAGTCATGGATGACTGGGCCAACAGAAACTCACAAAATTTACTGAGGTAAAGTGCAACTTTTTGCTCCAGCAACAGAATTATAATAACCTCGGCTGGGAACTGACTGTCAGTACCAACGGTACCCAACCCCAAGCCTGGGGTTTATGGCCAGTAGGGTGTATTCTCACTAGAAATAATGCAACCACACACTGGGCTGCATTAGGAGGAGTATGGCAAGCCAACTAAAGATAGTGATTAGCTTCATCTACTTGGCAACAGTTAAGCTTTACCTAGAATATTCTGTCCAGGTGTTGGGCCTACAGCTCAAGGAGGATGTGAGGAAACTGGAAAGGACTAGACTGCGTCATCTATGACAAGAAGTGGATGGATCTGGGCTCCTTTACTCGGGTAAAGAGGTGGCTAAAGGGTCGAGTCATCTAATGGCAGCCTACAAATATCCAAAGAGTAATTACAAAGACAACATTGACAAACTTTTCTCAGTGCAGATTGGTGTGATACAGCAAGCCATAGCCAGCAGCTTTGAAGATTCACACTAGGCCATTCTTTGCAGCAAGGCAGTGCAGCCGTGGAACAGGTTTCCCAGAGAGGTTGTAAAATCTCGATTCCTGGAGGTTTACATGGGTCAGCTAACACAGTCATCTCTGACTATTCTTGGTGATTGTCCTGCTTTGAGCAGGAAGTTGGACTAGATGACCTCCAGCAGTCCTTTCCAACCAACTTTTCTATTGTGCTGAAGTTACTTCAGGAAGGCCAGAGAAGGGTGGAGGAAAATGAAGCACAGAAAAATGAGTGAATATTAAAAACTGATGACCCAAGATTCATAGGTGAATTTACAACTGGGTCTAAGCAGCCTTGTCATACAGAAAAGACTCTAAGTGATAGTAGAATGCACAACGTTTGATCACAAAATTAGGAAGGAGAAAGCATATGCCAGAATCACTTTATTTGAAGTCAAGGATATTCCTAATTTTTCAGCACCCCTACTATTTTGTTGCATTTCAACAACATAATAAAGAATCTTGAATAATTTTAATTCCCTGGAAGCAATAGTTAATGCAGCATCTCTAGTAAGTTGGAAATGAGCCAGTCCTATTATTAGACAACTCCTGGAAAACAATGTTCTGTCATCACCACTTTTATGATTACACAAAACTTTCCTGAGCAGTCTAAAGATTAATTTAAACGTAGTCCCTGCAGGGAAATCTTCTAGTACCAAAAGAGAGCATGATAGATTTAAAATAAAAATCTTTATTTCACTTCCAGTTAATTTTACCAAAGTTTTGAAAGATATAGAGCCAAGCTAACAGATGGAAATTTTGATTCTACAGCTGTAATTGTAAAAAGAACTGATGAAGGACTGGTATTCTTTTAAAATCATGCATAACTTCTAAATTTGTTATTGATAGATTCGTAACATGATGAACCATGCACAACTCAGTAAATAACGGACCTAGGAATGCAACATAAAATTCAGGATATGAAAGTGTTTCCAACTGGATATGGTAATTCAAGAAGCTAATTTGGTAAATCTGTTTTTTCTATGTATTCTGGACACTGGGTTAGGCTACCTGACAAACCTTGGCTGTAATGAAACATACCATATAAAAGAACTGTTTTGACAACGGAGCCTCACAGATTTTGGAAATAAAAACTTCTGAATACACAGTCCATAAATATCCCTTTTTGCTTACATAAAAACATCTCTCTAACAATGTTTTTTAGTGTTAATGTTATTTTCGTAACTATATAACAAATATGACATTTTTTGTATTCTGACAAGCTGACAGATTTTGGTTATGATTTGCAGAATACTTCGTAGTAAATTAAATGAGGTGCTACACCCTGCACTTGTCAAGTTTTTGATCTCTAGAAAAGCAAATTAGGATACTGAAATTTATATGCCTAAATATGAAACCTATATGACCAAGTTGTTACTCTGTGGCATTTTACATAAAATATAAAATATGCTGCCTCACTCACTTCATTGGCACTTTATTCTAAAACTCAGTAACTTCTCAAGTTAGCACACATTTTTTATCATTCCAGGTACAGATAAATCTGTAAACAACATGGATTAGTGGAGGAGACTAGAATAGCTAAAAGGAACAGACTATACTACGTATTTATTTTAGTCCATGATTCTAAGGGCTTTCATACAGGAAAGGTGAAATGTCAAAATTGACAGTAGAAGCAGTTACAGCTACCACAATGTCCATTTCTCCCTCCATTACTACTGCCACAGCAGGACTACTTAATCTGCTCATGAGTCACCTTCTTAACTGCTATTTTTTCATGAGCCTGCATTGTATAAGATCAAACATCCAGTTACAATCTACTTTTGCATGTTCCTCAGAGCCCACAAACATTAAGATGAGCTGACATATGACAAAAAATAATTAGTTAAAGAAGCTTAAATGCAGGAGGTCTCCACCCTCTTCTTTGTACCACTAGTATCAACTAGAATATTCTTCTTTAGCATAACAAAATAAAAGTCAATTGAATAGGATTTGGCTTTCTTAGTTTTGGGGTTTGTTGTTTTTTTAACTTGTGATCTCACTTTGTATTGTCTCTTACACCAAATTTACAGCAGAATTTTTAGCATGAAAAAGCAATGAAAGATGCAGACCCAATTTCACAGTTGTGGCTTGTGAAGACATAATTTTATAAAGATGGACATTCTATACTCTTTCTCTTTTAAACAATATTTCGTATTTGTTGAAGCATACTGGTCATGTAAACAGATATCATTACAATAAATTATCTTTAAATTCCAGTACTTATAGAGTTATTATGCAATGACAGCAGAACATTCTAGTTTAACTGGAAGCTGAAGGTAGATAAGTCTGAACTAGTAAGATGAAATTTTTTCAATTGTATGAGTGACTATGTCCTTGAAAACCTTACCAAAGGCTTTGGTACCATAGTGGTAAAAGTTTTTAGACCGTAAGAATGTGTTTCTAACAAAATGTGTCCTAACTGATCTGTAAACTGCGAATTTGGGAGAGTAATTATTAATTAAATTCTACTATTTGTGTTACAGAGGAAATCAAACCAGACATTCACTACAGTCTATGTTATCACCAGACAAAAAAAATGTGCAGTATAGGAGTGTCATCCAAAGCTAATACAATCCCAGCAGATATAATGGGGCTTTAGGTAAGACCGTAAAGTTAAGTTCAAGACCAAATTGAGAAATAGTCAAAGGTTATTAAAATGTGTCAACATTATGCATTGCATTTATATTTCAACACAATTATTCACCTTGTAGATTTATCCATTAAGCTCAAGAACCAATTGTATCTCAAGTTGAATGTTTCTTTCATACTCACTCATACAAATTCTTCAGTGGTGAAGTTAAAATAGCCAGCACAGAGAGCAGACTATTGCAGTGGCTATGTATTTTATAGATCTTGAGATCTCTGTCTTCATGTGGATTCAGAAACTCCTGTACAGAGCTGCAAACTGACCAGAGCATATCTTCAGTGGACATCAAAATTTCTGCAATATCAATTCTGTAGGGGGAAAGAAGTGAAAATAACATTACTTAGGACATCAGGATAGTGGCAAATTTCAGTTAAATGAAGCCTTCCTCTGACAACACGAAATACCTAAATCATAGCATGGACTTCAAATTTTATCTTCCATCAGTGATGTAGAATTCTGAATCCACTACACTGTAAAAATTCAGCACTTCCACAGAAAAGTTGTTACTGAAACTGGTCAAAAGAGGACTTAAAAAAGATGGAAATTTCCTCTTCCAAATGACAATGCTACCAGACAGGAACAACTTACCTTCTAACCCACAACCAAATAAAACTAAATTTAATTTTCTTTATGTTAAAGTATAATTAGAATGTACATACTATTTTCAAATCCTGCTGGAGCAAAAAAGTAATGACAAGTGAACTAAATCTTCAATTTGCAAAACTTTAACTGCCAAGCAACATATTATGATGTGGAACATTTCTGAGTCAGTAACGCCTGTTGATATTGGCTGGCAGAGCATCATGGGTCATTGGCCTAAACAATAGAAAGAACTCAAATGACAACAACATAACCTCACAATACTATGCTGACATACAACAGATAGGAAACAAATGGATAACAGAAAATACATGGCAGGCATGGAGTTGGACTGAAAAAAGTACCTGGGGTACCTAAAAGCCAATGGATGCATACGTGATTATCTGCATTTTTAAGCATCATCTTATTTTCAGAAAATCTAGGCAAACACACATAAATAGACATTTGTTTATATTACAGATCAGATTTCTAACATTTCAAGAATCATCGGGAGAAAAGACGATCCCCCCCCCCCAAAAGTACAGTATTATAAAAAAAAGAGTAAAACCTCTATGATAAAATATATCAAATGATATTAAAAATTGTTTTTTTCATTTGTGCATGACTAGATGATTCAATTCACTTAGTGACAAATCACCTATTAAATAAAAACACGTTCTCTACAAAACGACAATGTAGAAAGTTCTTTCTTGTTCAGTATTTTGAAGCAAATTCATATAGAATTGACTAATACTACATTTAAGAAATACTGTATTAATACATATTCTTCATATTTCAGGGTATGGTTTTTTCCCAGGAATTTTCCAGGAAAGATTCCAGGAAACCTCTCTGTACCTTGTTGTGGTTTAACCCCAGCTGGCAACTAAGCCCCACCCAGCCGCTCGCTCACTTCCCCCCAGTGGGATGGGGGAAAGAATCGGAAGGGTAAAAGGGAGAAAACTCATGGGTTGAGACAAAGACAGTTTAATAGGGAAAGCAAAAGCCGTGGACACAAGCAAAGCAAACCAAGGAGCTCATTCCCTGCTTCCCACGGGCAGGCAGGTGCTCAGCCATCCCCAGGAAAGCAGGCCTCCATCACACATAACAGTGACTTGGGAAGACAAACGCCATCACTCCCAACATCCCCCCCTTCCTTCTTCTTCCCCCAGCTCTATGTGCTGAGCATGACGCCATACGGTGTGGGATATCCCTTGGGTCAGCTGGGGTCAGCTGTCCCGGCTGTGTCCCCTCCCAACCCCTTGTGCCCCCAGCCTGCTCGCTGGTGGGGTGAGGTGAGGAGCAGAAAAGGCCTTGGCTCTGTGTCAGCACTGCTCAGCAGGAACGAAACGTCCCTGTGTTACCCACACTGTTTCCACCACAAATCCAAAACACAGCCCCATACAAGCTACTGTGAAGAAAATTAACTCTATCCCAGCCTAAACCAGTACATTCTAAAGATTTGAAGGGCCTAATCATGGTAAAGTAGTGCAGGAATAGACCATATAAACAGGTATTTAGATATGCAGAATAAAACTTCAGGTTTTTTCCCATCTATTCCAAGAATGTGAACTTGTGCAAGTTACTTAAGCTTCCATGCTCCTTTTCATAATAAAACTTATGATGACAGCACATAACTCTTAGTTCACAGAGAACATATCTCTGCTGAGTGTCTCTCACCTCCTGTAAGTGCCAAGCTCTTAAGTTTTTAACTTGCATGGCCATCATGGACTATATCACTTTCAAAATCTAAGAAGAGGAACATACTCATATAGGAAAGGGCAGGATGAGAAATACACCAATTTCTTGAGTCAGACAAGATATTGGATAGAAAGAGAAAGGACAGAGATAGAGTAAGCTTCCACCTGGAGACACCTGCTCTAGTATTTTTCAAGAGACCCTCCTCTCTGGCAAAACATAAGAATCCCAACAAGAAGAACTTCCAGCTTCTTATTTCCTAAAATGACAGGAGAAGGAATAGCCTCTTCCTCCCCTCTCCTTCTGCACCATGACTTCATTCTGGCACATTTTGATGTGACCTTGTAGCTCTTTTACCTGAAAAACCCTATGAAAACCCAAATTCTGTTGGAACACATGGAGTTTTCTTCATGAATCAATGGCTTGATTTCTAACCCTGATGCTGCCCATTTTGCCCACATTTTTGTTTGCACCACCACTCCTCAATGCACTGTTCATCAGGAGGGTTTCAAACCAATCAAGCAGTTTATGGAACAATTTCACTAAGAGCTCAAGAGAGTTCTTTGATTCTGCTCAGTTTAGTATATGACTACCCCATATACTTAAATATACAAAATATATTGAATTAAAATGAACGTCAAAATACATAAATTGTGTCTATCCCCTCTGCTATGTTCATTAACACTTAAATTTGAATCAAAGCACTGTGTAACAGAAAACTAAGATTTACTTATTTTATCCATTTTATAGTGTGCATTAAATATACAACCATTACCTGATTTGTGGTGTTCTCTTGTAACTGGGGTAGGCCTGACAGTATCTGGAGCACAGCATAGCCAAAGATTGCTCTAGTACATCTGTAAGAATCTCCTGGGCAGTCTTGGGAGGTAGAATCGTCCATAGATCATGATGAAGAGCACAGCAGAAGTAATGCCACATCTGGACAGAGAATGAGCATCTTTCCCCCTAGCAAAACCACCACACATTAAATAATAAAAACACACCTTCCAAAATGTCAGTTTCAGTTCCTGTAGGTCTAATTAATTCAACCTGAAAGGAAATAGCTGAAGAGTTTCAGGCGCATGATGACCAAAAGATGGTCCTTGACAAGATGTGAAACATCTTTATTAGCAAGGAAACATATGTTCTATTTCAGTTACAAAACTAGAGTTCTGCCACAGAACCAAACCACAGCATTTGACCTCTTATACACTTAATTAAGCTATTCTCAAAACCCATAATGTTGTAAGTCTAGTTTAAGAACATATATAGTATTCTGTACTCACTAGAATAGTCAGAGGAATTTAATATAACAGTTTCTTTGTTCTCAAAAGAAAATAATTATCTAAATTACTAAAGCCAGATTCATAATTGCCACACATAACCATGATTATGAAACTTTGGTTATATATAATGGATATGCAGTAAAAGCAGAAAAAATAACAACCAAACAAACTGATAAGAGATATCCAGAATTTTTTAGTAAGATTTTTTTTTCATCTTGTAATGGTAACTCATTGAAACTAAACATCTTCTGGGAAGCAATCTGCATTGGTATTAATATTTCATTGTCTATACAGAATCACCCCAGTAAGACACAGAGATAAATACAGAGGAGTCAAAATCACAGTTGTTAATCCATAATATCTCTAAGAAGTATATAGTGCAACTCACATTTAAATATTTCAACTAATACCTATTCAGAAAATAGCATTATGATAAAGCTGTATCAGTACAAAGACTTGAATCTTCACTTTCCACATTCCAGTGGAGTTGAGAAATATTTTAAGAATTTGTTGAAACTTTAGCATTATCAGAATTATAAAACAACCCCAAGATTTTTAAAACACTGTAAGAGTTTGATAGGAATTCTCAAATAGTAATAAGCCAAAATAATCTGGCTTCTTTTTAAACATACCATATTAGCAGATTACTGGAAGTTGTCATTATTCAGTATTTTTCTGCCGTAATGTTTGAAGCATATTTTATATTAAAAAGTGGTGAAATATGACAAAGAACAAAAGTACCAAATTCGTGACCACTGCTCTAGTCATTAAATTTATGATTGGCTTAGGCATCTCTAAAATCCCATTTAGAAAAAAAAAGAAAAACAAATCATTAAGATGTCCAATTTTCCAAGTTTCACTAATGCAGAAGAGAAAAATTTAATACAAGTAGGTTTCAAAAGAAAATTACATGCCCAATTTTCTTCGTACATGCAACCATGGACATCTTATAACTGTTTTAAGCATATTTCAACAGGCAAACCAAAAACAATCACTCTGGTATTTTGAACAATCAAGCAAATGGCAAGTGTTTCCACACAGGTAAAATAGGATTGTCTTATATTAACCAAAAATGGATATACTAAAATAATGGACATATTAAAATAATTTCCTATTTTTCTTATATGAAATAAAATTACAATATTATTGCATGATATACTAAAACATCATGATAAGAAAGTACAAGTTTACTTTATAACTCAATTTATAATGTAACTTCATAACGTTGGGTAACTCAAATGTTAATGCATTTCCATAAGTCTGGGTTTCTTAGATATACCACCATGAAGTACATTCCAGTAGAACTTATCCAGAAATAAAACCCTAACCCTACCTTACAGACATTTTACTAACATTTTCTTCTCTTTGCAAAAAGATTTCAACTGTTACAGAATAAACTTACCAGGTAAAAAATAATTTGTTTGATGCCTAATGGAAGCTAATTTATTTTGGTCATACCTTTAATTTACAAAAATAAATTAAAAAAATTTCAAAAACATGCAGACTTCACAACCAGAAATATAATTTTAAACTGCCTTTCTAATGTAGGGTATTTATTTTTTTAAGTAACTGAATGTTGGCAGGTTTTACTTTTTAACTATGTAACTATACACACAAATTGCTTCATTTTCTCTGCTTTATTTAATTTAAAGCAGTAAATTGAATAATACCCCTTTTCTAACATTGTACCTCCACCGCAGAAGCAAGTTTCACTCAAGTTTTAAATGAGAGTCATTCTCCTTTTCTGACCTGTTTTTCTATTTGTTGCCATTTCTAAACAATTATACTGGTAAACATCTGCTATTTTTGCACACTTTGTACAATACAAACAGATGTGAGCTTTTATTTAGCTTATATATCAGGAATCGAGCAGCTGCACTTTATTACATAAGCCACTCAATATTATCTTTGAACAGACAATTCTTTATTCTTTGACTGTTAGAAAACATAAGTTCCCAAAGCTACAGCAGATGTGTGCTGCACTGAAAGCTCTATTGGAAAATGTAATCTGGAGAGCTGGCCCAGTGGCACAGTGGGTGTTCAGTGCACTCTACCAGGGAGATCCTGAACCCAGGGAGTTTCGCTCCCTGGCAGCTTAGACTCTGAGTGCTGAATGGGAACTGCGCTCTTAGAACTCAACTCAGATCTCACATTACCACAAATTCACTACTTGTATCTGACAAAATCTCTGCTTAACTTTCCTAAAAGGTATTAAAAACTTTCTGTGATCTCAGAGTGACTATAATCTCTGTGTTTACCCTCTAATCATAACTGGTCTTTTGGCTTTTCTTTTAATTTCAGTTACCACTATTGGATCAGGTGCACATCAGAGGAAGGATGAGTGAGCAGGTACTGAACTGCTTATGGAGGTCCAAAAATACTTAAAAATCTATTATTCTTATTTTAACAATGTAGAAAATTCTTTTATAGAATGTAATAACCATTTACTACCAATCTTGTTCTCCTCAGACGTTACCATTGCCAAACAAACACATAAATGCATATGGAAACTGCAGCTCTGTGTAATCAAACACAGACACTGTCCTCTGCTCCTTCCTTGTTTCCCTTTGTCTCTCTGTGGTTTTGTCTTCTTTCTGAATGACTTACACATCAAGTAAGTCAAGCAGTTTTATTAGTCAATGCGTCATTAGTAGGGAATGGAAAGGAAGATTATCACATAGTCTTTCTAATACCACTCTAATGTCCTATATTATTGGAGAAAAAGAAGAAAGTAACTTCATGTGATCCCTGAAGTGTAGGATTGCCATTTAGTTTGTAATTAAGTATGCAATACAAGAATGAGGAAAGAGAGGTTTCTTCCTCTTCCTTCTCCCCTAGTCATGCACACAAAACCAAAGGACAGGCAATGCTTAGCTTATTTTGTGGGAGCACAAGGGAATGTATTTTTTTCCTTTAGGGAATAGCATTCAGGATTTACAGATGAGGACTGAATCTTTTATACTTGCATGTAATACTCAAAACTGGGGGACAAATGGGAAAGGGTAGTGAGGGTTCTGACCTAAACCAGATTCAAGAGCTAGGCTACTCAAAAGACAAGCAGAAGCAGAGAGCCAAGCGCAGCGTCCCCTTAAAGAAGCAAGATCATGATGCTGTTTACAGCGGTGGATCCCAGTAAGAATGCAGCAAGGGCTGTGAGCCATACCAGAGCCTGCTCTTGATGACTGGCAAGGTCTTCTGGTGCCTGGCTCCATGCTACTCTTGTCTTCTGAGCTCAGCAGGATCTGCATGACTTATGAGGCAGAGCCTCATACTTCCTCCTGAGCTTAGACCTCAGAAAGAGCCACCTCTCACTGCTAGAAGTTTCAGCAGGATGTTGCCTCTGTAACAAGCAATACGTCTTAAGCTCTTCCATTTGGGATGCCTACAAGAGCTCAATGGAAGTAGCAGCTGCTCAGCATCATGCCTCCTGAAGGTGCTCTGAGCAGATCATTGTCCATTCTTGGGCCATGGCCCATGGCCCAGTAAGAAGAGCAGAGTGATGATGTAAAATTACATTCTTCCCACCTCAAGTCCTGCAAGAGTACAGAGCCAAGACACCAGCTTTCTTCATCCCTTCCTACACACATCAGTTCCGACCAGTAATGATAAAATTGCTTAGCTAATCTATATTCTTTCTTCTTGAGACAGCTATTTCTGGCAATTAGGTTTCCTCCACAGTGAACAGTTATTGGGTCACTAATAAACAGGGCACAGCACTATACGGACTACAGACAGGGAAGATCATACCATGATTTATATGCCAAAAGTTGCCAAAAGCCACTAAATTTCTTACCTTCTTATCTACCCAGGGCATCTGGGCTCACATTCAAAGAAAAGTAAAATGCTCATTTACTTGTCTTTGAGGAATGGGCATTTTGATAGATTACTCACATTAAGGTCTGCATCACCTGTCCAGTACAGATCTTTGTCACTGACTCAGCAGCTTTCTATATTACATCTGTAGAATATGTGTATCATGTAGAGTTTTTTCTCATGTAAGAATTCTAGAAAATACTTAGCAAAAACACCCTAATTCTCTCACACAGCAAATTATATAAGGAAAGGCAGGACTTTGGCTCCAGGAGATCTCAGTTATTATTGATAAAAAATGTATAATACTTTCACTTCATCCTGAAAGTAAGTGAAAATTATTTCAAACAGTATATGTCAGTCCATGTCTGCATTTAACTGGATGAAGAAAAAACCCCAATAAATGATAATAATTCACTTGATCCTTAGGGTTTTTTCACAGAATCATTAGGATTATAGTTTAAGAGCAGACCTGTGACTTCAAAATGCAGGTGAAATGGCACTAGTAATTTCCGAAATATATTGTTGAATCCTGAACGTAACTATATTGACCATCTTACTTTGTTACATCCTTCACTCATAAAAGGTAACAACAGGAATCTACTGAAAATAAAAGTCAAAGAATCACATTAAAAATTTCCAGGAGAAAAATAGCTGTCTTTCATTTTCATGTCACACTTTCTACAAGAAGAAGAGTTAAAATGATGGTGTCTTCTTTACTGAGTTCTATATAAATGTCTTGAACTTGACACAAAATATTTTATTAAGCCAATGACACAAGCACTCCATGGTAATGATTTATGTCATCTTTAAATGACTATGTTTTCCTACATCATTTCTACAGAGACATTTGCCTGCAATAACAGGTATTTCAAAATAGTAAATTCCAATAATCCTTATATATAAATAATTTTGATCTTATGCTTCGAATTAGTCAGAGAGCTGGCAACCAGTAAAATACATTTTGTAAAAGGGAGGCACAGTAAACTTAACCTCACACCTCATAAAAAGCTTTGTAGTCATCCCAGTGGTGGCTCTCAGCATCCTGTAAAATGCTTGTAGCACAAACTGTGACGCAGTAGTTCGTAACTTGAAACTGGAGAACGTTGATGAATTCCTGATATTGTTGGACAGGCACTAGGAACAGGGGTCTGTTCAGAGAGAATGATCAAAGAGGCAAAGATTGAAAGGCTGTGCAGTAGGAGGTAACAATCCCCAGTACTGCAAATGGTTTTGATTATTAGGTATCAATCATTCATTTCCTCTCAGTCCTGGAGTCTGAAGCTAGCATTCACTTTTCAAAAATATCTGATCTTTGTTTCAAAAGTTCTTTAAATATATCTGCTCATCTATAAATTCTCATTCAACCAAGTCACTGAGAAATATACTACTTCATCCTATTTTCTGAGATAAAAGTACATTTGTCATTCAGTTATTGGGAGATTCTGGGTTGAAGCATAATTGCATCAGCACTGAGTGTGATAAAACATAAACACCAAATGCAGAGATTATTTTCGGTAGGTATGTGAAACTCTTTCATAATACACTTAAGTAGAATTATTGAGCAATACTTTGGCTCAGACTTCCCATTCACAAAGATACACTTCATGCAGGAGAGAGTAAAACAACAGAGGGAAAGTAGCTCAACAGTGCATACAAGCCCTTAGAAATCATACATTCCTTGAACATTGCGCTAGTTCAGGTGTCCTTCCCAAAAGGCCCAGTTTCTACTTTTAAATTACATATGGCCAGAAACACATGGACCAGTAAAGAGATTCCTAGTATCTTAAGTCAAAATCTCCTAAAAGCACAGTAAATGTAGTTATATTGCCCCCCCAGGTCAAGCACTGTCTTAGACTTTACACTATTACCTCATATCTTCTCTAATTTTAATTCTGCATGCAATGAAAAATAAATTCTAAAACTACATTAAATTAATTTGTTCACATTTCTGAATACAGACAGTGTAAGGAAAAAGCACAGGAATGTGTATTTGTACTGTCCTCTAAGACTGCTATGTCCTAAATCAGATTTTATGAAAATTCAGCTATTGCAAAGGTCAGAAAAGGAAATTAAGGCCTTAGCCCTCTATTTAAATGAGAGCAGAGTACATTCAGTTCACTGGACAATCCTATTTACTCAAGCTTAATAAATAAAAAATATTGATCTGCAAATCAAATGCAGATCTTAAACATAAATAATTTGTTTTGTAATGGCTGCTTTAGATTATCAATAGCTTTGATTCAGGTCCTTCCATAAATAGTACACGCAGTGTGTGTGCTAAAAAATATGATGCAATTTGGAAAACTACCACCATACTGTATCACCAAAATGGAATGAGGTCCTACATTATTTATGTTTGAATTAAACCATTATAAGTAAAAGGGACTCACTTTTTGCTCGTTTCTCTCATTAAATTGCTATACATTGTAAAATGCTGAGACACATATATTGCTGTGGAAAGGGCAGCATACAAGTCTTGCAGGGGAGCCTTTGAGGGAATGTCTTTGCTTTTCTCCTCTAGTTTTGCCAGGACAGCTGTTGCCACTTTGCTGCAGGCCTCTACAAAGTTTGCTCTAATTTCCTGAAGAGAATCATCTCTGCATGCCAGAGCCAATGGAAGCAATGTGTCAAGTTCTTCCATGATGTCAGAACAAAACTGAGAGAAATAAACGTGGCATCAAGTTATTTGTATTCTGACAGCACTGTTTAATTTATACACACTATGGTCAGATTCCTGAATAATGAAATTGGCATAAAACATAAATATATTAAATCAGCTTTACAAACATTTCATTCTGTTATACAGGGGAGAAACATTTATCTACAGTAAATTAATTATTTCATTCCTTCTTGCTTTAAAGCTGCATAATATATATTGCGGGGAAAAAATTAAAATCATCTTATGCTAGTAATGCCTTAATTTTGGTTATGATTTCATTAGATGTACATTCAAAGCATAAGGTTAATTCCTTGTAAACAAAGATAATTTTCTAAATTAATTTATTTTTAAAAATACACACATCTCTTAATACTGGATTTGAAAACAAACTTGTCATCTCTTAGTAAATTCATACATTGATCTCCCTAAAATTATCTCCCAAAAACTTGTGTTATTTTAAGCAAACATTCTTTAACCACATTCCAAATTTGCTAGAACAGTTGCAAAGCTTACAAAATAAAAAAAAAAACTTTCAAACACACATTCCCTTAGACAAACAATTTAATTAAGTGTCATAAATGACCTTTCAGCCAAATCAAAAAACTCTAATTTGGCCATATTATTGGTTATGCTGATTAGCTAAATGGCATGTCTAAGGATATGAATACAGGAAATCCCTTTATAGCTATGCTTCAAAGCTTTCAGCATTTTCCCATCAAACCACTTGGTAACAGAGCAGATACTAATCAGAGTGTTTTAGAACTTTGTGGATGAAAAAAATAATTCCAGCAAAGTTTAAAAGTCAATTCTTTCAAGTATAGACTATGGGCTATTGTATAAAGCTCTGTTCAGCCTCATATTGTAATGCCTCTCACTTTCTTCTTAATTCCATTTATATAAGATATAGAATATTAATGATACTGTAAGTACTTCAAAGTGTAGATGGCAAACAGCCTTGGCATTCTGTCTCCCCTCAAACTTCAGATCTTTTGATACCTGCCTTAGCAATTCGTTTTGGTTGCTCCTCCTGTTGGACTGCTCCGCAGGACTCCCTCATTTGCTCGTTGTTTACAAGACTCATTGTATAGCCTGCAGCTGAAAACTCATCTTTCTGCTCATGTTGAAGAATTTGAGTTGAAAAATCCTCAATTGCTATTGTTATACAGTGAGCCACAGAAGAAGACAAGTCTTTAAATGCACTTCTCCAGCCAAAATTCAGTAAAATAGGCTGAAATACATATTTATATTAAAACAGTCCAAATTAATTGTTGAGTGTTATTATTGTCTGAAACTTATACAAACATCCATACTTAAATTAAAAGACACCATCATCTTTTGAAATTCATTTTAATGACTTAAAATATAGTCTGCTAGTCTTGAAATGATTCTGCTAGCCTTCTATGATTCTGCTAGCCTTCTATGATTCTGTGAAATCATATTAAAAGCAGTATACACACTAACAGAAATGAACATACATAACAACTTTAAATTTGTCATCAAATGTATAAAAAATCCTGTTTAAACAAGACTGCTTTTTAAAAGCCATTCTTCATCTTTACATTATTTATAATCTTTAGCAGAAGCTATTTAACAAAGTCAAATACATTTATAACCATTTTCAATAGTTTAACAAGTAATACAGCAATGGATACTCTGTAATAATTTTCACTGCAAGGTGACAACTGGAAGTTACTATACCATGAATATTAATAGAAAACATTTAGAGATGCTGGTTTTAAGACAGCCGCACCAGACTTCACTTCTCTAGAGCTGGATTTCGCAACAATTAAAATGTTTAAATAGAGATTTCTAGTCTTTAGCTAATTCTGGCTCTTACTATGTTTTACATCAGTTCCCTGCCTTCTATAAACAGAGACTTCTGATGTTGTCTGAAGCAAGAAGTAGACACAGTAGGAGACCATTACTTTTCCACTAATCTGACTTTGCATTGCTCATATGACACACAGCAGACTTAAACCTTACCAGAAGCGGCCAATTGAGATTTGCACCACTGTAAGAGAAATATTTTAATGACGTAAGATGTACAGGAAAGATCCCCACTATAAGGGCATAGTAAGAGAAAAGAAAAGAAGGATTCCTAACAAGTTGCAGCTATAATATTAAATTGGAAGACAATGATGGGCTACGAAGTGGAGCCCTTCCAGTTTACTCCAATTGAGAAGTTGCCTCCTCCCCTTCCCCTTCTCCACTCCTAACACACAACTCCAGTGCACACAGAGGCAGCCCCCACAGACACCCATTTTTGCACTCCCTCTTTTTTTTTTTTTTTGATCTTCAGTCAAGTAAAGCTCAATCTTCTTGAAGTATTGTTCTTTGTAATCCATGAAATATAGGAACATTAGTCTCACAAACTGATTCAAAGCATATTTAAAAAAGCCATTTCAGCATTACAATTGAGCCATTAGGAAATTAAATTCTACTGTTACAAAGTAGCAGACTTGTTAGAGAATTTAGGTCCCACAAATTCAACAATAAAATTTGTTTAGTAGTAAATGGAAGCCAGACTAAAGTTTGTACATACAGTCTACAAAGGACAGTGCTTACTACACAGAAGTTTGTTGGCATCAAAGAAATCGGACATTGTGTGAGTACTTATCCCTATAGGAAGCATCATTATGATCAAATGCTAAGAACTTGATAGATTTTTTTAAGATTCTGCTGTATTTGAGAATATATTTATTTATTATTTATTCATATTTATATACATATAATTAATATATTATATTCATTATTAATACTGAAGGAAGCTATCACATCTTAGCATTTTTTTACTGCTGTGTTAGGAGGTACCTTATACTTCTGATGTTAAATCCATTCTGCTATTAAATCTTAAATAACAGCCACTTCTTCATGAATGCCTTAAGATTTTATTCCACCTTAACTGAGACTTTGCACCTAAAATTAATTGCAGTAGCTAAATAATGAACCTATGGCAATAGGTTTTTAAAATTAATATGGTGACAGACTACACTGGAGACACAGACAAAAGAAAATCCCCTACAAAGTGTAAGACTCTTTCATACTCACCTCTTCTACCTGAAGTAACTGTTCAGGAAGCACACTGGTTTCATTTGCTCTAGTTTCTCCTATTAAAAGCTCCCCACTAGCTTTCTTCAGAACTCCTGCACAGTAGGATAAAAGGGATCAAAGTTAAGATTAATTCTGTAGAAAAGTCAGCAGCTACAACACCTTCTGATATATCAATAAGTAGCATAAAAAAACCCTCAACAAGATGTAGGGAATACTAATGTTATGATAAAGTCAAATTCAGCTTATACACAGCTCCTTTTATATAACATGATGAAATCCACATCCCATTGTATTCATATTTTATACAAAAGCACATATAATGTGTAAAATATAGTTTCTTTTATCATTAATTCATTTTTATACTGATTGCGCAGTCACCTGTTCCTAGGGAGAACAGATAACGTTAGAACAGCTGCATAGAAATTAATTTCTATTCTTTGTTCAACAAATTATATGAATTGCACACTAATGTATTTTTATAGTTTTTAATTATTTGGAAATGCCAATATGATAAGAATAAAAAGACAGTTAATTAGTACAGTTATTATAAGCAAAATAGTGGCGACAGGAACAAGAACAAGTGAAGCTCCTTAAGAAGGGCTGGTACAAAGCTCACTCATAAATCTTGGAGTAATGGGAATATTGCCCCAGTTGTCACAAGGACAAACCAGTATCTGGGGTAGATATCACTTTCATCAGCATTACAAGCAATCTCAGAGGTTGCTGGAGTACACTGATGATAACTTCCTCCTCCAAGTGATAGAGGAGCCAATGATGAGAGGTGCTCTGCTGGATCTCATACTCACCAAACAGGAGGGACTTGTTGGGAATGTGGAGGTCAAAGGCAGCCTTGGATGCAGTGACCATGATGGAGATGGTGGAGTTCAGCATCCCAATGGCAAGGAGGAGGATGAAAAGCAAGCTCACAACCCTGGACTTCAGGAGAACAGACTTTGGCCTCTTCAAAGATCTGCTTGGAAGAGTCCCATAGGATAAGGCCCTCAATAGAAATGGGGCCCAAGAAAGCTGGTTAATAATCAAGAATCACCTCCTCCATACTCAAGAGAGTTGGGAAAAAAATGCCAGGAAGCCTGCATGGATGAACAAGGAGCTCCTAGCCAAACTCAAACACAAAATGAAGCCTACAGAGGGTGGAAGCAAGGATGGGTAACCTGGGAGGAACACAGAAACAATGTCTGAGCATCCAGGGTTGCAGTTAAGAAAGCTAAAGCCCAAATGCAACTAAATCTGGCCAGGGATGGCAAAGAAAACAAGAAGGGCTTCTACAAGTACACAGGTGACAAATGGAAGACTAGGGAAAATGTGGGTCCATTGCTCAATGAGATGGGGCACCTGGTTACACAGACATGGAAAAGGCTGAGGTGCTGAATGCCTTCTTTGCCTCAGCCTTTACTAGCAAGACCAGCCTTCAGGAATCCCAGATCCCGGAGACCAGCAGATAAGGTTGGAGCAAGGAAGATGTACCCTTGGTGGAAGAGGATCAGGTCTGGGAATACTTAAGCAAACTAGATACACATAAGTCCATGGGCCCTGATGGGATGTACTCACAAGTGCTGAGGGAGCTGGCAGATGTCATTGCAAGTCTACTGTCAATAATCTTTGATCTATCACGGCAACTGGGAGAAGTGTCCAAAGACTGGAGGAAAGCAAATGTCACTCCTATCTTCAAGAAAGGCAAGATGGAGGACTCAAGGAATCACAGGCCAGTCAACATCACCTCAATCCCTGGGAAGGTGATGGAGCAGCTAATCCTGGAAACCATTTCCAGGCACATTATGGACAAAAAATTCATCAGGAGCACTCAGCATGGCTTCACCAAGGGGAAGTAATGCTTGACCAACTTGATAAACTTCTATGAAGAAATGACTGGCCGCGTAGATGAGGGGAGAACGGTAGATATGGTCTACCTGGACTTCAGTAAGGCCTTTGACACTGTCTCCCATAAGACCCTGTTATGGGACAAGCTGTAGACAAGCTCTTGATATACAAGGAGAAGTGCAAAGTCCTGCACCTGAGGAGGAACAACCCCATGCACCAATATAATGCTGGGAGCCACCTATCTGGAAAGCAGCTTTGCAGAAAAGGACCTGGGGGTCCAGGTGAACACCAAGTTGAACATGAGCCAGCAATGTGCCCTTGCTGCAAAGAAGGCTAATGGTATCCTGGGCTGCACTAGACAAAGCATTGCCAGCAGGTCAAGGGAGGTGATCCTTCCCTCCTGAGGAAGTCCTCAGGGAATTGGTTGATGTAGTTGCCAAGCCACTCTCCGTGGTATTTGAAAAGTCATGGCAGTCAGGTGAAGTCCCTGGGGACTGGAAGAAGGGGAATGTTGTGCCCATTTCTAAAAAGAGAAGAAAGGAGGACCCTGGGAACTACCGACCTATCAGCTTCACCTCTGTGCCTGGCAAGATCATGGAGCAGATCATCTTAGAAGCTATGCTCAAGCACATGGAAGACACAGGCGTGATTCGAGACAGCCAGCACAGATTCACCAAGGGCAAGTCCTGCCTGACCAACCTAGTGGCTTTCTATGAAGGAGTGACCACATCACTGGACGAGGGAAAAGCAATGGATGTCATCTATTTGGACTTCTGTAAAGCCTTCAATACAGTCCCCCAGAACATCCTTCTCTCTAAATTGGGGAGATATGGATTTGATGGGGGGACTGTTTGGTGGATAAGGAATTGGCTGGATGGTCACATCCAGAGGGTCGTGGTCAGTGGCTCGATGCCCATCCACAAGGAGACCGGTGACAAGTGGAGTCCCTCAGGGGTCCGTACTGGGACCGGTGCTGTTTAACATCTTCATCAACAACATAGACAGTGGGATCGAGTGCACCCTCGGCAAGTTTGCAGATGACAGCAAGCTGAGTGGTGCCGTTGACACACCAGGAGGACGAGATGTCATCCGAAGGGACCTGGACAGGCTGGAGAGGTGGGCCCGTGTGAACCTCATGAGGTTCAACAAGGCCAAATGCAAGGTCCTGCACCTGGGACAGGGCAACCCCCGATATCAGTACAGGTTGGGGGAGGAAAGGATTGAGAGCAGCCCTGCGGAGAAGGACTTGGGGGTACTGGTAGATGAAAAGCTGGACATGAGCCGGCAATGTGCACTTGCAACCCAGAAAGCCAACCATATCCTGGGCTGCATCCCCAGCAGCGTGGCCAGCAGGTCGAGGGAGGGGATTCTGCCCCTCTGCTCTGCTCTGCTGAGACCTCACTTGGGGCCCTGCCGTCCAGCTCTGGGGCCCTCAGCACAAGAAGGACATGGACCTGCTGGAGCGGGTCCAGAAGAGGGCCACCAAAATGATCCGAGGGCTGGAACACCTCTGCTAACGAGGACAGGCTGAGAGAGTTGGGATTGTTCAGCCTGGAGAAGAGAAGGCTGCGAGGAGACGTTATTGAGACCTTCCAGTAATTAAAGGGGGCCTACAGAAAAGATGGGGAGAATCTTTTTAACAAGGCCTATTGTGACAGGACAAGGAATAATGGATTTAAACTAAAGAAGAATAGATTTAGACTAGACATAAGAAAGAAATTTTGAACAATGAGGGTGGTGAAGCACTGGCACAGGTTGCCCAGAGAGGTAGTGGAGGCCCCATCCCTGGCAACATTCCAGGTCAGGTTGGATGGGGCTCTGAGCACCCTGATCTAGTTAAAGCTGTCCCTGCTTACTGCAGGGGGGTTGGGCTAGATGACCTCTAAAGGTCTCTTCCAACCTAAAGCATTCTATGATTCTATGATTCCCCTCTACTCAGAACTGGTGAGGCCATACGTGGAGTATTGTGTCCCGATCTGGGCTACTCAGTACAAGAGAGACTTGGACATACTGGAGAGTGTCCAACAAAGGGCTATGAAGATGATTAAGGGACTGGAGCACCTTACATATCAGGGAAGTCTGCAAGTACTGTGACTGTTTAGCCTAGAAAAGAGAAGGCTCGGGGGGGGAATCTCATTAATGTATATAAATACCTGAAGGGAGGGTGCAAAGAGGACAGAGCCAGGCTCTTCTCAGTGGTGCCCAGTGACAGGACAAGAGGCAATGGACACAGATGGAAACACAGGAGGTTCCCTCTGAACATCAGGAAACACTTTTTTCCTGTGAGAGCAACTGAGCACTGGAACATATTGTCCAAAGAGGCTATGGATTCTCCATCCTTGGAGGTACTCAAAAGCTGTCTGGACATGATCCTGGGCAACTGGCTGTACATGGCTCTGCTTGAGCAGGGGTTGTTGGACCAGATGACCTCCAAAGGTCCCTTCCAACCTCAAGCATTCTGCAATTCTATGAGTCAGTGTTTCAAAAGGAATATGAGAATAAAACCAAACAATATGGTATTTTAAAAATCCATCTCCTAGCACAAAACCGCTAAATGACACAGATGCAGATATTCCTAATTTAATGTATCTCATGTGAAATTAAACCCAGGAAGTTTTAAATAATTGGGTGCGGTCAAGCATTGTTAAAGATTATCTTTCAAGCATAAACTTATAGGTCTTCAGTCACCTGAAGCTACTGGTGGTACACACTGCCAAGGTTTAATGAGCTTTTTCCTTTCTATGAAATACCCAGTATCTCCACATACATAGGATTTCATTCACCCAAAGTGGATTTTATCTTTCCCCGAACAATTCACCCCCTGAAAACAAACACTCTGCTTTTCATACACCTATACAGCATTCTAAAGCATCAAGGGTTTTGTGGGTTTTTTTTCCCAAGCACTCTTTTCATTTGCACTTTCAAAAGACATCAGGGAAAATCATACTTGAGCTGGGAAAAATGGAAGATAAAATGGTAGAATATAAAACCAGAAGAGACTAACCAGGTCATCTAGCTCCCTGATCATTCAACATATGGTACAGACAGCACCATGAACTTACTACTTTTTTTCAATATGTTTTAATGTATTTTATGATGAAGTTTCCTAAAGTTGTCTTTAGAAATTACTCCAGAATGAAAAAAAAAAAACCTAACTAACTGGGTATTTTCCCTCTTTTCTATTCTGTGCTTTCTATCTTAAATTTGCCTTATTTTCCCTTGCAAGTCTCCTTTTTTATAGCTATAACATCTGATTCTAACTTTAAGCACAACTGAATATCTATATATTCACATTCTCTTATTGTCACTACTTAGATCAGTTATTTACAAGTTTTTATATCAAGACTTTAAGGAAAACCTTTAACATTTAACCTAAAATCCTTATGTATTAGTGGAATTGCTGCCTTATGTGTTACGAACTCACAGCTGAGACAAATAGGTATCTAGCTGATGGTAGATTTGTGCCTCCAGGACCAGAGGCGAAGAGTCAAATGATGCTTCCACTAGCATGAGTCATTTTAAAGGTTCCTTCATTTTTAAATTAACAGGCTCTACTAGATCTCCCCATTTCCGTTTCTAACTAACAGCCTGGGTACTCTTGCCCTATATTCATACACATACACATGTGCATGCAGGTTCACACACATATAAAACCTTTCCTGGTCTTCCCAAAGAAGCCCCAAGGTCAGTCTCCTATCTTTTACTGAGTTCCTTTGGTTTTCCAAATTTTTGCTTTTCCCAGATCTCATGTAGGTAAAGTTGGCCTTAACCTTCTTCAATTTAACTTCCAGCTAGCAAGGGCTCCCTTCACAGTTTTCATTGATCATTACACACTAGCCACAGCCCCCCTCCAAAGTCTCTGCACTTCAGATGCTACCACAACCTTCCTCTCAAATGTTGTTTCCACAGAAACACAAATCAAATTACCCACTTTCCTGTCCTGCTACTTCTTCATTTGTCTTCTGACTGTCTTGCCCTAATCAGCAAACTCCCCTGGGAAATAAAAGTGCAGCTTTATTCAAGAGACTGGTAAACTGCTGTAGTGAAGTTACTCAGTCCAGATTAGTTTGCCATTGCAGGCAGGGAGGCAGGCAATGGGATGAAGGAAGCATCCCTACCTAGACAGCCATACTTTTCTACACAAATTCTTCGACTCTTCTCCCAAATTCCAAACCTCAAACTCCATTTGCACAGACAGACAGAAATGTATGCAGCCCTTCTCCTACGGCTGCTCAGAGGAGAAAATTTGCAGAAAGAGAGCGGAAAGAAGCAAATGTCATGAAAGAAGAAGATGGAGGCTGAAGGAGAACTTCTCAGTTTTTCATACTTGCTCCCTTTCCAGAGCATATTCTATACCTCCACTGTTCTTGATTATTAGCGAAGACTGGATTAATCACAAATCCTTGCTATATCTTTCTTGAAACTTAAGTTCTACAAACGTGATAAACTGCTTATAATTCATGTACTTCCTTCAGTTTACCAGCCAGGCAGCTTGACTCTTTTTGATAGTAAATATACAAAACAGATTATATCAAGTGCTTCACTTAAATCAAAACTCTCCAGCCAACTTTCCTTAAGTGTATTAAAATTTGTCTGGGATTATTCTTGTCTTTAAAGCAATTCTTTTTGTCTGTGTCCCCTCTGTCTTCAATGTATTTAATTCTTTCTCCAAGTCAGTATTTTACTGTTTTTGTAATGATGACGACAGTGAGACCTTTTGCATTGTTAATATAATTCTTTTTCTTCCCTATAAGAAGTTCTACTAAATTATTTTTTCTACAGAATTCTACAGCGTTCCTATTTTTTCCATAGCATTTAGGGTCATAAGAACAGTCACTGTGACATCATCTTGCATACAGCATAGAATAGCAAAGCATCAAGGAAACCTTTTGTATGACAGTTCACTAACTGTAATAAGGTAAGTAAAGCGCCATCAAAGTGGCTTACTAGTGGGATTCAGCTGGCTCAGCCAGAACTCATATTGAAACTGGACTGGAAATAATACGTCTGGCAGAAATGGGAAATGCCACTCCCCCACAAATATAAATAAGCAGAAGAAACAAAAAATACTTGACTAGCTGTAGATTAAAAAAACCTCCTGCTTTCCACCTTTGATAGTGGACTTTTTATTTGTTGTACTATCCTGAGCAAAGTGTAATAACACAAATACAGAAAATGTACATCTGAAAATCAAATTCCCTCCCAGTGTAAATTCCATCTTCACTTTGGATTGATCTGCTGAAGCTATGTATTTCTTAAAGAAGCTACTTGAACATCTTACTTCGAGACCAAAGCAAAAATCACACCTGTTTGTCTTGAATCTTTACACTTCAAAGTCTATTAAAAGGATGCACCTCATAAATTTGATTCCACACTCCTTTTGTTACACTTTCCAGAAACGGATATAGAGCAAAGGATTTATTCTTATGTTGTGAAGGAAAGACCTTCGCAAATCTTCCCAGTCCCCTGAGGCAAAGCTTGTAAACCTAAGGGCTTGACAACTTTGCCCACAGTGTTTTCAAAGAGCTCCACTGGAAAAAGCTTTTCTTGGTACTCATTATCTGATTTGTCCAAGTTCACCTTTCTCACTGGAATGGAAAAAAAAATTGAGAGACAGATGAAAGTACGTTAGATGTTTTTGATTTTTTAAAAGTCTCGACAAGAGGCTTCTGAAAAGCCAAAGGGAAGAGAAATCTACCTTAAAGATGGGACAAGAATGCAATTTGGCAGGATTCTAAACCAAAATCTCCTGCTTAACCCTTGACTGCAGCTCAATGTTCCAGATTCCTTCAAAGAGAACAACCCCTGTGATGTTGCACGTACTAGGTATGTCAGAACATCTCAGGAATTTCAACTGAATGTAAATAGAGAAGTAGACTATCTCATTGCAGTAGGCATGACAAGATACCTGCAGAAGAAAGGGTTAAATGTCTAGTGAATTAAAAATAGAAGGTGGTTACTCATTTAATTTTCTGAAACCTTTTGCTTGTAGTGGAACAAAGCAAGGTTATGCAACACTGAGAATAAATGTTCTGTAAATGTTAGAAAAATATGGTTAACTTTCCTCAGAAAGGTAGAGTAGCAGTCTCATCCAGATGCCACACTGAAGTTCAGGGATGGAACAAAACCACATCATCATTTATTTGTCCAAGAACTTTTCATGATTTTCTCCTTTTATTTGATTTAAGAGAAAACTTGCACACTACACCAGTAGTAGAAAAAATGTGTATTTATACTACCTCGGTAGTAGATAAAATGTGTATTTATACTACCTTTTTAAAAATTGTGCTTAGATAATGAAAATATAATTTGAAATCAAGCACAAAAGTTGGTATGTGCATACTGCTTGTTGAGGAATACATGCTAAGTTAGGTCTGGTAAAGGAAAGTCAAAAAATAAAATCAGGAAGAACTGGATGGAGACTAGTGAAAAGAAGTTAGAGTGGAAAATGCCATTCACAGAATTTTTTTTCAATCTATGCAAAACAATTTGGGAAAATGAGGATTCTGAATATATTCCAGAAGATGCTGGATACAGAACTCTCAAACTGAACTGAGAGAACTATCCGTATCACCTAAAAAAACTCTCTACATCCATCTCCCTACAGAGTTCACTCTGGTTCACTGTTTCCTTTGGTGCTATTGTCTGACATGGGGTTACCATCAGAGAGCACTGGTAGGCAGTACTTCCCTCTAACATCTATTTTCAACCACCTAAATTGGTCTTCATAGGATTCCATTGTGCACACTGCAAAGAAACTTGTCTTGTTGCCAGCTAGAACTGTGAACTACATGTCTTTCTTTTCTTCACTGTTCTTTTTTTGGTTCACAAGCAACCTCCTACCAAAAGCAGAATTCGCAGAAGAGACTACATCCAAGCGATAATGCAATGAAAAAGTATGAAGAGAAGCCCAGGTGGCCACCTTGCAAATTTCCAATGTGGAAGCCTTCGACCTCTCCGCCCAAGAAGCAGCTATAGTCCTAGTGTAATGAGCTTTACAAACCCTGGGAGCCTCTTTACCCTTAACTACATACGCCTCCCTAATACAATCCCTTAACCATCTAGCTAAGGAACTCTTAGAAGCCATTTGACCCCTCTTAAGACCCCCTAAGAGTACAAACAATCTGTCAGAAGATACAAAATCTTTGATTCTTCTGTGATAAACCCTAAGTGTTCTTCTTACATCCAATTTATGCAGCCATTGCTCTTTGTCATCGCTGGCTTTAGGGAAAAATGAGGGCCAAGAAACTGTCTGGTTTAGATAAAACTCAGATGCCATCTTTGGGACAAAAAAAAAATTTTAAAAGAGGAACCATCCAAAGAAGGACTTTGTTTCTGATGGAACTTTACACATGTTCTATATATCAAGATTGAAGTACTATGGGATATGCTGAACAAAAATCAACTAAACCTGCCATTGAAACAGCTATACACATAAACGTAACACTTGACACAAGCAGATGAAAAAACATTATTTTTGTTGCATCTCTGTGTGAGTTACATAGATAAAAAGGCTCCCGTGAATACTAAAAGCAACCAAAAAGAAAAGGAAGCAAGTGCAAGGTTCCAATCAATGTGATGCCTAGGGAAACTTTAGCTCACTTGGATATTAGCCTACATTTTATGAACTGGCCAGCTTCTCTTAATTTACCAGCAGTACTACTTGCAGGCAACTGGTACTTCAGATATGCCTACACTGCAGTGACTGCAGGGTAGTTTGGATACACCCAACCTAGCTTTAAACCAGTGAGAGAGAGAGTACGGGTAACTGTCTAGCAACAGCAGCACACAGTTCAATCTGGGCTAATTTGCTCTGCTTCTCAGGCTGGTTCTGCAACCTGTGCTGCACTGTAAACCTGAAACGTACCTGAGTTAATTTAAAGCTGCTTTGAACAAATCTGCACTCTATACCTGCTTTGAACAAATCTGCACTCTATATTCTGTTAAATTAAACAAGACTTCTAGTAAGAAGGATTCTAAATAAGTACAGAACATGGCTATTATATTTTCTAGTCACATATTATAATGTGTTCTGATGAAAATAAAGCAAGGGTTCTAATAAATCCTTCTTATCAAAACTCAGCCTTCACCACTGAAAAAAATAAGATTATCAGCCCAATATAGGACATTAACAGAGAAAATCCCTTTTGGTACTTAACAGAACCTGGAACTACTGGGAACATAGCTCTCATTCTCCCATATCAAATCATCTTTCAGTTCATCACTACAACTGAGATTTCTGACAATATGAAGTGAAAATAACATCAATAAACCCTTCTTCTAGCCAGACTTTTTTTTCTTTTCAATTTCTCTGGCCATGTCTTCTCTTCACATATTCTCCAGAAACTGATATAACTGAGCAAAGTTTTGTGAATGAAACCACCTGATCAGAACAGCAACACTAAAAACAAAGGTATGCCTGATGATTTCACTAACATCACCTGTAGAAGACTTATCTTCACCTGTGTTTCAGGGTAGAAGTAATTTTACAGTTTCTTTAGAACAGGCCTTCTAACCAGAAGACTGCCTTCTACAACAAGATCTGGTAATATTCCCCATTCAGATTTGATTAAGTAAAGATACCATTTAAGAACCTACTTGTTATAGACATGATTACTCTAAAAGAATATTCCTCAAAGAAGAAGGCTTAACACACTTTTGAGGAACAGTTCTGAATGTAATTAAGCTTGGAGAAATGCCTGCAGGATAAAGTCCTAGACAGACGTCCTGGAAAGTAAAATATTTCTTGTTAATGTTGCAATCATTAAGTTGTCTGAGTTATTGGAGATCACACATCTTAGAGTGTAGTTAGTTAAACCTGTCAAATAAATTTCCCATTCAAGAGTTTTTAAATGTTTTTACCTTTTATCACAGAATATACAAATAAAAAGAATACTTAAAATTACCCTTACTGAATGTACATCCTATCCTCCACATTACCCCTACGAGAAGTTTACTGTAACACCTTGTTGTAGGATCAAGGCCATAAAACATAAAACATAGTGTATAATAGCTTAAAATGTATTAAGAACTAGTAAAACTGAGAGATTGAAGGAGGCAGAAATGTATTGAAACCAATAGCAAAAATGGAACCTGAATGCAAATTCTATTTGAGCTTTGATGTATATTCTAAAAATACATAGGTTACCCTGTATTTCTTTATTTTAGAGTGTCAGTATTTCAGATGAAGAATCCATCAACAAAATGTGTTCCTCAGAACTCTTCTTATTTAATCTTTTTTAAAATTTTTTATCAATTTCGCATTCCGAGACCACATTCCCAAAACACCTTCTCTGCCTGCAGCTTGACTACAGAGATATCGAATATTTGACTCCACCTATCCTCTCTCCCTAAGCAGCCTGGCCTCATTTCTGGTCTCATCCTTTCCTGCAATATAATCAAAGCTCTTGAAACTGCTTGCTCTCTGGTGACCTGGAATCTCTCTACTGGCAGAAGTAGCAGAGTAGAACATTTATGAGCATACTGTGACTTGGAAGGTGTTATTCACCTGAATTTTCAGGATTTCAGGTTCTCCTCATATGACATGAATGCAATTAGATGAAAAAGAGTGTGAGCTTGGAATCTAAAGCAAATCCGAACTTGAGGCTTGACAGTGAAGTAGTCTACTTTCCGACATAGAGCCTACTTCTATAAAATACCCACTGAAGTCAGTGGGATAATCATGACAGTAAACACAGTACATATTAGTGTGTGTTTGTGAGAACTACAGGTTAAAGCAGGACTATATACTAAACCAGTTAGTTGTATGTATACTAACATACAATTAGTTGTTCAAGTCAGTGTTTTTTCTCTCTTGAAAAAGGCAGTTTTCAAGGACAAGTTCAGAAACAGTCACCCTTTTAAGGAACTCAGTCTCCATATATTGTTTTGTCCTATAAGAAACATGGGATTTTATAGATAATTCGATAGGACATATTATATTACAGTGTTTGATAGTTTTTCATTATGATTCTCCATTAGTAACTACTGTACATCACATTTTTACACACAGCTACCAGTTCTTTTCCACAAGTCACTGTGCTCAAATGTAAATCTGCATATTTCAAAAAGATTTTCAGTGGATACGGTAATAAACTTATTATAAAATCTGATGACATAAATTAGGTAATTAATGTTGAAAATCATACAAAATTATCGTTTTGCACAGAGTAGCATCAATAAATAAGGAAAAGCATTCGTTACCTTGAACATTCTTATTCTTCTCTGTAAATGAAGGCACTAACAGAATTTCTGCGGAAAGCTGTTCAATTTTTTCTTCCATTAATAAAAAGAGTTTGATAAGTTGAGAAAGACATTTGAGTTGATACAACGTGAAGCAGAAGTTCCTTCCTTTTTTGTGGTATTCTTGGGAGGCTGTTCAAGTAAAATAATAAAATACCTTTTACTATTGCTTAAAAAATGACCCTGCAAAACTGATTATGTAAGAAAATATAATATAGCAAGTAATTTCATTTTTGTCATAGCATAATGTACCTTTCCCTCGTTATAAAATAGTAGGACTTTAGTTCTTCCTAAATCTTTGGCATTTCTCAACTATATCTGGGAAGCTGTAACTGAATTCCAGGTTTCGTTATTCATTAGCTAGGATTTTTTCCAAGCAACAGATCTACTCAGAAACCTTCTCACCCGTGTTTTACAGAAAAAACACTGTGTTGCAAAAACTGACTGAACAAGAGGAAAAAACCCACATCATTACTATATTTTAATGGTTTGGGGCATCACATCACTACTGTCACTCTGCAAGTCACCTTGTCTGTTTAACAATTTGCTAGCACAATACAGTTGATGAATATGACATTTGAGTGAAAAGAAACATCAATCTAACACTCCACAACTTTAAATATGTGGGGTTTGAAAACAAGTGAGACTGTCAGTGAACAAATATCAGCAACTATTATACCTATAAGCATTTGGTATTTAAAAGAAGAAACCGAACATTTTATTTTGAAAGGTTAACACTCGTAATCATAACATATAATTATGTCACATCAACCAGGGAACTCTGATTTGAGCACAATCAGACTATAAAAGACTGTGAGCTGTTTCCAATTCAGTATTACCAAACCACATGGTTTTAAGTATTTTAATTTTATAACTTCTTTAAATGTAACAAATTTGCACTTCTATGCAAATTGCAGTGAGATGATACCATGTTCCTATGCAGTTCTGTTGCAGATGTAACATCAGCAGAACAGTTTATGTAGAAAGTGTCAGAGTGAGAGCCAGAGTAGTTTGAAAGGGAAGCTCTGAAAGACGAAAACAAATAGAAATTGATTGAAATGTACTTTTATGTGTCAAATCTCTCTTGCCTTTGCAATTTTGAAGTACTCAGTACCTCCCTTTTTCCTCAAAGTTCCTAGGTATTTTTTTTAGGTATTCACAAATCACTTTTAAATAGACATAGATCTAAGTAATAGAGCTGAGCTCTGAATACAAATTCCCTAATTTCCTATTCCAGTTTTGCAGCCTTAGAGATTGAACTGTAAGTTTTGCATCCACACCTGAATTTCCTCAAAGTTCCAAACAAATGTAGTCATGCTAGTCCCTTGCATTTCTAAGAACGGCAAAAGAAAGCATTATGCATAATTGCCTCTGTTAGTGCCTTTCCTCTCTGAATAACAAGTAAATAATATCTGTATCACTGGATTCCCAATGTTAAGTCTTAAACTTCCAAAAAAAGACATTCTGCTATTCAGAGAATTTTTCTCCTTTACCTTAAAAATACTTAATATAAACTGAGTTTAACTGACATGAAATGACTGCCTGAGTCTGCAGACAGCCAGAAATAACAGATCCAAGATCTAAGAACCACAAATCGCATCATAAAAATCAATGGAATGTTAGTTCTGTCTCCTATAATTTGAAAACCTTGTGATGCTCCTGCCCTGCTCTCTTGAGGAACAAAGAAACCTTCCAATTATTTGATTGCCCCAAGCGATATTGTCCTCATTAGACTGAAAGGAAGTGGACCTAGAAGCCAAAGGTATACCACAGTAATATTAACATATATTACCAAACTCAGAAAAAAGTAAAAACTTTTATTTTCTCTTTCAATGACCATTTAAAGTTCATTTTAGCTGGAAGACAAAGATAGTAAGTTCAAAGAGCCCTCTTTTTTCATGCCATTAAGAAGTTGAGAGAACACTTTAATATATGACAAAGCATATTATAGTATATGCAAATGAACACGTATAATCATCAGAGCAAAATTACTATTTAATCTTACATTCATTCTACAAACATCTAGAAAAGCCCTTCAGACTTTTAGGTTGTGAAGTCTAGACAAACTTCTAGATGCTTGAAGGTAGTGAAGAATATTCAGTTAATTTCATGGCTGACATAAAACTTTGATACAAAATTAAGAAATAAATGGAGGTAAGCATAGAGGAAATTCTGTCTTTGATAAAAAGGCACAAACATAAGCCCCTTCATCTGATAAGAAGCCAACGCTGACAGTCAAGAGGGAAGGAGGTAAGAGAACAGTGGTTTAAGTGCACTCATGAAGACCTGAAGCATGAACTTGAAACCCCTCTAATCAGTCAGGTTTGGAATGCATCAGAAATCTATAAACTATGAGCAGTGAGAACATGGTGATCCAATTCCACATAAAGTGATGTGCAAACCTCTGTGACCAGAAGATGGTCAAGACAAAGTCATTAGAAAACAGAAAGGAAAGACAAGACCGCCATGTAACAAGTATTATTCTCCTAGAAGTACTGACACTAGGGGAAGCAGGCTAAACAATGATCTTGCATCAAAGCTGCAAGGCAGAGAATCCTTACGTTGGGATGCATCACATAACCCAGATCCTAAGACTTCTCTGGAAGGAGAAAAACAACCAACCAACTAAATAAACAAACAAATACCATATGGGACTTACAGAGAGCTCCATATACTACGGGTAACCCATTCTTAAATTTTCTTTTGTCCTCTGTTAGGCTTTGTTGTGTTAAAGATAAAGAAAATGTAATGTGACTTACATTTGACATGAAAGTATACCAAACATCCAGATGTGACCAAGATTCATGCATCATTTACACAAGCTTTTTGTGACAACACTATCGATGGGTCAAGCCACATGCTCTCACATTAGCAATCAGCACAAATCATGCTGATGTTTCATTGAACCTGGCTATCAACAAATATTGATTATAATAATGAAATAGGTATTTGAAAGGACAAGTGCTGGTCCAGTAACAGCTCTCAACTGCTGACCTGCATGGCCCCCTTAAAGTTACGTGTTATTCTGCACAGCTCAGTTTTTTGAGGCTCTTGACGTAGGGCAGTAATCTTCGAACTACTCACCTGAGTTATCCAGAATTATCACTGCAAGGCACTGTTTAATCTCATTTTACTCATACAGAAACCATGGGTCTTACTAAAGAGTGCAGTCTCTACAGCTGCAGAAGCATAAGCATGCCAGAAACACAGACACAGACTAATTCTTATTTAAGACTAGTGTATTTCTTGTGGGTTTGGATAACAAAAGTATGTTATTAGGTAGTGAAAATTCTGGAGTAAGTTAGCTTGAACCTTAACTCTGCTTAGCTCATCCACAGTGGTTTGGAAGAACTGGACAGGAGGAACCACCAGAAGTGAACTTCCTTTCATATATGGTCATTTCCATGTCCACAGTTTTATTGTCTCCCAGAAATGAAAACTCATTTATTTAGTGCTTGACGATCAAATAGTGTGCACACACCTGAGTATCCAAAGTTGGATTGAAAGATCTTATATACAACCCAGAATGTCAGGTTTCAGAATACTGATGACAGCATTTAACTTTGAAGACCACTGACCAGGCTGCTTGAATGAGCACATCATAGTCCATTTTTTAGCAGAGGGAAATGAAAAGGCATTTATCCTCAGACACTGAAATGATTGGACAACCACAGGACAGAAACATTTAAGAACCATGTAACAGCAGTTAAGCAGCCAATGCAATGACATACAGAAAATGTGGAAACAGATTTATAAGTCTTGTAGAAGATTGTCATGAAGAGTAGAGGCCTTTATGTGGACAGATGTGAAATAGACATGAGGGTTCACTGTGATATTACATGTTCAACCAAGTGCTAGCATCATGAACCTGTCTGGAGGAAAATCAGCCCTACTCACAGAGTAGTGTATGATTACTCTGAAAAAGTTAATGAAAGGATCATGACTTATGATGTTAGGTCAGAGAAATCACATAACTCATTTACCCAGGTGACATCATATGGAAAGAGAGACATCCTTCTGTGATGAAAATGGTCTAAAGTTGTTGACAGCATCCTAGCCAATTCACAGAGGACCACACACAGGGTGACCAGAAATACATGAAGCTGATCTCAGCTAGCCATGAATCAGAGTTAGCAATGGCATTCCAGTCTAATTGCAGAATAGATGGAAGCATGTAGCAAGTTACATGACACAAACCAATTTCCTTCTTGAACCACTTGCAGTTTGCTACTACCATTCTTCTAAATCCAATTTTTTCTGCATGTCTGAGTTTAATTCATGTAGTCCTTGTACAAGGAAATAGCTGCAGCAGAACCTTTACCTACAGGCATACATCAACAGGACTCTGTAGTGTCTCCTAACAACAGGACACATTGACCTCCTGTTAAAGCACTACCTTGTGGGAAGAATCTCTGAAAAGGGACAGAAAGGCTAGTATGGAGGCTACAGAGAGGCAAAGTGGATCATACAGGCATTACCAATGTGCTAATGAGCCAATTTTGCAAATATTGCTCTAAATAGAGGTGAGGTCAGGAGGAAAACAAATACGGAGAGGAAGAAAAGGTTCTGAGCTCCTGAACATAGCCTCCAGCTTCCTTCTGTGCAGAACAAGAACCACATAAATAGTGCTGTACAAAAACATTGCCTATACTGATTATTTCCAAAGTACTCGAGGCTGAATCTGCCGGCAGAAAAATCCTAAGCCAGTATGATGAGCTATCTTTAGGCACAAGAAGAAAGATCCCAACCAAGCACAGTGTAAGGGAGGACTGAAGGCTGGCTGCATCCTGAGGGACAGAGAGTAGATAGAGCATGATAATACAGCCATCAGGACAGGTTCTTTTCCAGCCAGGACCGCATCCCACAGTCCCTAAGCAAGCAAGGCAGATCCAGAGACAATAGTCAGGTTTCAACCAAGGGTCCAGATCATCAGCCAAGTTTGTGGTGATGACACAAATCTGAGGTCGAGCCAGGAAGTTAATTCACAGCTTGGAGCCTGGATCAGGTCTGGTGACAGTAACCAACAGCCAGACACAGTTCAGTGATCATTAGGCAGGACCATGGTGATAAGGCACGTTCGAGCTCAAGCCAGGAAGTCTGAATCAATGAGGTCCATGGCCAGTCACAGACACAGCTCTAGTGGAGATGGACATCACAACACCTATGATGTAGCTCAGGCAGGGACTGAAGACCCAGGCTTCAGCTGAAATAGGTCTCTTGGGCAGGCTGAGGGTGGAGGGCTCAGAAGAGGCTGGTCAGGGCCACTAAGGCCCATTAGTGCACCCAGGCCTTTGCTGCAAAGCCCTTAAGGAGCTCCAGTTTTCAGACTAAAACCATAGAAGAACAGGTAATTTCTCGAAAACTGTCTTTCTGCTTCATCACGGACAGCATAATTACTTTGCTAAGAGGAAAGAAGAGAAAATACTTCAGGCTTCTGCTATCTAGACTGTGGTCCCTCCTGGTGGATAGTGGGGAGAAGAGGTGGAGAAGACAAAGATTTTACTTGAATTAACTTGAACCTGCACTGCATTTATTTGTAGCAAGTAAATAAACCTTGATGGTTCACTATGCGAAACTGGAAGGAAGCAAAGGAGTAAGTTCAAAACTTTCATCCTCTTAACATCCCTACATTCAGAAAATCTGTACTCTTGACTTCCTATGACATAGAGGCAAAGGGGGAATAAAGGGTACTTCATTTCCTCTGGCATGCTGATTTACCACCCCAACCATCAGATGATGGGCAGGAGGAGCCTGTCATCCCAAACAAGGTGACTCTTAGAGTGCTTTGCTTATAGAAAAAGAATCCCAGGTAAAAATAATATTGAATGTCTATCAAATTCTGCAAGGCTGCCAGACTATGTTGGTGCCAAGGCAGCTGATGCAGTCATACAGCATCAGAGAAACTGGGGGCACTTATTTTCAAGTTTGGCATTTCACTTTAGCAGAATGGATTGAAGCTGAAGAAATTTTCCTAAGATTTGAAGGACATGCCACACTTATTGAGGAATGAAGCAGTCCATCTTACCAGAGACTGTCTGGCTGGTTGTATCTGGACAGAAGCACACTATTAGTCTTCAGGAGGTAGGAAGGAGCAGTCTGACCCAGCTGATCAACTATCCTGCTACACTAAGGGTTAGAGACAGACTACACTAGATCTCAAGTTTCTGTTCGGATCTCATCCAAGCCTCATGACATCAAAAAAGTGACAAATACATAGTCCTTTCCAAAGCAGCAGAGAAGCTCAAGTGCTGGCAAGTCTAAGGATGAAATATGGCCACTGTAGATCCTACATACCTGAGGAGAGGCCCTGAGTGAAGGCATCAATGCCACAACCATATGTAATAAGAGCTATTCATGGGGGGGGGGGGGGGGCAGGGCAGGGGAAGGCCTGGTAGTAAAAAAATGTAAATATACATGAAACAAGCAGAATACTCCAGGTCCCACATTCTCCAAATTAAGATAGTGTTAAGTTATGATAAACATATATCAATAATAAAACACAAATCAAGTTTGATCTACTTTTTTTATACAGCCTTTCAAAACAATCTAAGCTTCTGTTCTATCCTTGCTTATTATGCAGCCTAAATACTAATTTAGTTCTCAAAATTCTCATACAGGTGTTTTAACATCTTAACATAAAATCCGTGGGTCTTGCATTCTTTAACATACAATTAATCCAGGTTCTTAGGTAAATTTAAGCCAAAACAGTTCTACCATCCATATTGAAAAACTCTTCAGTTGCATTTTCGAATGTTCTAAACTCAAATGAATTTACTCAGCTGTTGAGTAACTTAGAACAGAAGATCCGCTGTAACCCAGGTTATGGGTCCTCTTCCCCTATGCTAATTCACTGAATCACTCAAAACCTGATATTCTTGGAAAAGTCATCCCACCATTTCATGCTTTTCTCCCTCCTTCCTCAGACTGGAAAATTCTCCTGCAGCTGGAGGAGCTATACAGAAAAGATTATGAAAGAACCTAGATAGAAAGAGCATAGGTAACATTAAGAAACAAATTTCTGCTGAAACAGTCAAGAATCAGTAACATACATAGGGTTTTGCTGTTCCGTTGCACAAATGATGACATTTGGTTAACAGTAAATATTTAGATTCAGATGCTGATAGTTGGAGATGAGCACATAGTGCAAACACACCCTACAAAATATCAACACTCTCATAATTTTCAACAAGCAGGTTTAGTGATACACTTACAAAAAAGGTTAACTAGAAAACAGCGAAAATAGCTTTTGTTTTCATGCAGATGAAGTTACACACACAAAAAATTCACTTAGCTATTTATTTAGACTTTTGATAGCATTCTATGGCCTCAGAACTTCTAAGCTGCAGATAAGCATGGTGCCTTAAGTTATTTTTATTCTTATATCTTAGGCTTGAAAAGCTAGACTGAAAACAATTTAAACTTAACTAGCTGGCAAACCACATTTTCTACCAACAAACAGTAAAAATGCATGACAACACTTTTCTTGGAGTATGTAAAACACAACACTCCAAACAAGTAAATAGTAACTTTACTGAAGTTTTTAATATAAAATCCTGAGAACAGAGAGTATAGAGAAAATTATTTTCACTTAGACTAATTATAAGAAATGTTAGTGCAAAATGTATATAATTTGAAAAATTACAAGTACCTCAAATAGGGGTGGCTAAGAAATGAGAGTCTATATACATCATCAACATAAGAGCATAATATTGTAAAAGTAGCTATACTGGATTCAGCTAGAGGGTCTTTTATCCCAGTATCCTGGGCTTGGACAGTGACTGAAAGACTAAATAAAAATATAGCAAGGAAAACCTATACAGTATTTTTTCCTCAGAGCTAACCTACCACTCGCAGTTGGGCAGCTTCCACAGACAGATGTGCCATACATTAATAATCTGTAGTGGGTTTCTATTTCATCAATTTCTCCAGTTACCCTTTCACCTATGTAAATTTTTACCATCCATAACATTTTGTGGAAAGAAGTTCCACATTTTACCTACACTCTGGGTTAACAAATATATCATTTTGTTTACTTGAATATTTCATCTTTGAGCTTCACCTGATGCCCACTAGTTTTAAGACTCAGTCAACTACTGATACCTGTTTATTTTTATAATGACTCCATTTTACAGACATCTATCTTATCCTAGCATCTTAATCTTGTTTTCAAACTGAAGAATTGTAGTTTGCTTATTTCTCCTTATATGGAAGCTGTTGTACATTTTTTATCACCTTATTGCCTTTCTCTAAGTCTTTTCTGCTTTTTTCTACATCAACAACCAAAAAAATATGCCTATACACGATATAGTCTAGTGAAACAGACAGTATCAATACTGTAAAAACAGACACATAGGGATTACTAGTGAAATCAGGGACAACTTTGCAATACTAACAGTTAAATTAATACCTCATCTTCTAATAAGATAAATTAAATACATTGTAGAGCTAATTCTACTCAATGTTAATTCTAACAAAAAATCAGCACGTCATTCAAACATCAAGGTTAAATTCACTGTGGATGCAATATGCCTTGAACACTGAATCTCAGTCTTCTCTTATGTATTTGTATATAAAGATATTTTCTGCAAAATAATTTGACCACTTGGGAGCTCTTAGGATTGGAAAAAGATGGTATTAGAGAATTTCACTTCACCAGTGATGAAGTTGAGAAGTATTCATATGAATTCTAAGCCAGCTAATAAGTTAATTAAAGCATTTTTCAACCTACATAGAGCAAAAGACACACATTCACTAACGTTCTTGATCATAGTACTGGAGCTTCTCCTAAATACTTAAATTCAGCAGCAAGACATCAGCCTTTATCTTACCACTTAAAAAGATGTGCCCTCATCTCTAAAAATGAAGCAGCATGACAAATAAAGCTGGGCTAGATTGAAATGACCCGTGTACACCTATTAACTTGTGATTTTATAGCAAGTTTCAGAAGTGATACTTTCCTCAAAGCTGTAGCTCTTGAAACCATTAAATAAAGTGTTTCCAATTTCCTTGGTTATAGCCTAGAAGCATTTAAAATCTCAAAAGGCATAAGAAAATATGCATATAAATGAATCCCATAACTCAAGTGTAACTTTTGTGATTTTTTTTTCTTTTTTTTTTTTTTTTTAATGAGCAGGCACCTTAAATGTTTTAAACAATGTGGCATTCATGACATTTTAAAAAATTGAATAGCTAGTTCTGATCATTTCAACCCATCCAGGGATGTGACACAGTAAAGTGTGGTGCAAAAATCCCTGCATCATAGGTGAGCTAGCTGTGGATGTTCAATAATAGCTACACTACGACAGCGTTGCTCTCAGATTAATTAGCATTACTTCTCAGCGTACCCAGCCACATGGCTAAACTGCTTCTGAGACTCATGATGGAGTCCTTGGAAAGCAACCTGATGACTGTCTTCAGTGATTACAGTGGGGATTTCTCCCTCAGCAGGAACCAAGGGTTTAAAACCCTTTTAATCAATTTTACTATAAAATACCTTCCCAATACATTAAATATCATTCCCCTGCCCCCATTTATAAGGCTTAATTTCATATAAGATAGATCTACAATATTGTTCTACAAGGGACACAAGAAAGCGATGTCAGGGATTTCATCCAATAAAGCTACATGAGGAAAGAATCGAAAAAGTGTAATATTAAACTTAAAATCTAACTACAACCTGCGTACAAATAATAAAGCCTTTTCATAAATGGAACTAACATTTTGTTAAAATCTGAAAAGAAATAGCCTAATAAAGCAACAGAAACTCAGCTACTGATAGTCACTGTGTATAGGGATATTTCAAGGGGTAAATTTTCAAAGCAGTGCACAGGGAGTTACATACATAAATTCCATTAACAATAATGTGCTCCTCAGCTCTCAGTGATATTAACTTTTAAGTGATGCTATAACTATTATAACAATCTTGCATTTATGACAGCATTCATCTACACACTATCTCCTAAACAGAGCTTGTATATAAACCGTATTACTCTTTCACTTGTGTTTAGTAATGATATATTCAATTTTTATGGACATCTGCTCACAGCTTTCTCAAACTGCATGCTGGTGTATGTTTTTTAATGTAACTGCTAGGTTTAAATAATTAGTATTGCTGGATATAATCACTAATTTCCTCATACTGTAAGAGGCAACTTAATATTTCTGCATAGCAGATGTAATACACAATATTACACAGAACTAAATTATTACAAACAGTGCCAGCAGTTTTCTATACACAGTACTTAAGATAATTATAAAAAATCATCTTCATTACTGCATGCTAGCATTTCTTTAACGGTTTAATTTGGATAGGTTACAAGATACATTCAAATCACACAGATACAATTACTGCAAACCCAAGAAGCTATAAAATGTTCCCAACCAAATCCCTTTGACCCTGTTAATGTCTGTTCCTTGTTAATCTAAGGCAAACATTGTTTGTAGCATGCATTTGTTATGGAATATGAAAAAAAAGAAATGAAATCCCTTAACAGTTGTTATTGATTCCAGCATTTACTGACTGAAAGTTAAGTGCCATTTACAAAACAGAACAGATGCAGATGCTGACAAAAAGGTAAACAATTGTTGCATGGCTTACTGCCAGATTTTAAGCCAATATATTAAACTCCAAGTGAAGCACATTTCCCCTATAGATTGCACTTATTGCCACTTCATTTCCTGTGTGCTCTGTCTCTCTATTGCTGTGCCTGGCACTAAGCTATTTTCAGTTCCTGGTGACCCTTGAGGCCTAGTGCTACCTCACACAGCCATTAGTGAAGGGAATTGCATGTGTCTGACATGGCCTGAAACCAATTACTTGATATTTTCTTCAGAATGATGCCCAACTCTGTTGGGAATGAGCAATCATGAAATAATTTACCTCCTGATTTAATTTTTTCCTGCACAAATTAGTTGTAGCCTGAGCTAGCTATACACAGCTGCCTGTGACGTATCTCCGTCTTATCAAGATTCTACTTGAAATGATGAAAAAGGGAAGGGGGGAGGAGAGCTGAATAGAATAGGTTGGGGAATCCTGCTTTAAAAAGGCATTGACAAGTTTATCAGATATACTGATCACATGTACTCTCTGCTGATTGAAACTGACAGAGCTATAAAGAACTATCAGTGCAGCAAAGGGAACCACATGGATGCAAACTGTTATCCAAGTGTTTAAGGTTTTTTAAACACCTGTCTGGCTTTGCAGCTCCCTGTTAGTTCCAGTGAAACCCAGGGGTGCCAAAAGAATCTGATAAAGCAGCTTATGCAAACAGACCACACGTTGGCTTATTTTTGTCCCTTTTTTAAAAAAAAATGGTCACAGATCTAAAGTTAGCAAACATTTTCTTATTAGGCATCACCATTAACTTGTGACTTTTGTGACTATACACCCATACTGTGCATGTGTCAAACAAATGCAGTGAAGTGAGGGATCTCAACTTATGTATAAACATGGTAAGCATGTATAAATTTGCATATATTTAATCAAGAGAGTGTTTCTGTCATAGAGATATGTCACTGCCAGCTATTAAACAACCTCAGTGAAGACTACACTAATCTTTTGAAAGAGATTCGCTATACATGAAATTTTAATCAAATCTGCTCCATAATGTCTTCCCAGTTAAATGAGATCAGTTTTCATCTCATTGTGAAGGTTGATTCCATATCAGGTTGCTAGATGTTTGCTACCAAATGCTTAAGTCCTTTGTTAACACTGAGTGTATAGGTCTGTCAAAATTAAATCTTTACTTGAAATCATGTTCACTGACCAACTGATGAAAGGATAGACCAGTGCTGGAAGCACAGGTTGGAGAGCAAGAACATTTGATCATGCTCTGACACCAAATTTATGTAGTAATCTTGAGCAAATCATCTCACCAATCTGACTCCTTGACAGCATACAGCTACTTTACAACTCTGTCGAACAAATTAGAGACTTCCCCAAGCGCTCTGAGGATGAAGTGCCTTGTAATAACATTTAATAAAACTACTTTCTACATAGATACCTATCTCAGCTTGCTCTGAAACCAGAGACTCAACGTGCTCCTTAATTTTCAAAACCACACATACCTTCGAATAAATTACAAGACATTCTGATTACACACTGCAATTTCTGGTATACAATGACATTTTAAAGAATTCACATGCACACAAATTAATTAGTCTCTGAATTAAAACTAATTAATGGTTATGAATGAATCCAACTATTTTCTGATAATTAGCATAATAGTGAAATAGCAAACATTCCTTAAACCTGTAGACAGACTGTATTTGCAGTTGTTTGTAGCATTTGTTGGGGGTTTTTCTAGGTGTTATTCTATAATTGACAATTTCTTCTGAAGTAGTGATTATAAGCAAACAGTCCTTTTCAGAAAACTGCAAGAATTGCCCTATGACAAAATACTACTCTTTGTAATATTTCTCAGTAGGACTAAAACCATATTCTGGCCTTACCAATGACAGAAACTGGTTCTACACACATTTTTTGAGTTTTCTGGCTTACACCATGGGCTGAGGGAGTCATTGCATTCCCTGAAGTCTTCATGCACATGCAAAGAAAACATCAAAGCTGAGCATTTGAAGAAAGCATAAAAACTGAGGGAACCTGTAGCAAACTGGAGATAGCACCTATTTTGAAACAGGATAAGAAGTTGATCTTCAGTCTTTGCTGAAAGAGAAATCAAGTACTGCCAGGTCTGTCAAACTTTCTCATGAATTCTAACATTGAAAGAACTTGCATATGCTTTCCTGTAAACCATTTAAAACACTTGGCTGATAAAAGACAATTGTAATTTGTATTTGAAAACACAGTAATTAACATATTTATTTAATCTGATTGCAATTTCTTTAATGTCTGCAAATACAAAAATGTCTGCTAGCTTTGTTTCTGTCCTCTGCATTTATATTCACAGTGGAATGGCTGGGTGTCTCACAGATTGGTTCATTACATCAGACCCACTCTATTAAAATTAGATTGTTAGGAACTTTCAACCAATCAGGAATTTCTATCAAGTGTTCATCATTCCTTTGTGTAGTCTACACATGATATTATGTATTTCCTTAAATAATAGATTAAAGTGCCTCTGTCACTTTTGCTTCCCTTGCTCCTTGGAATTTCCAAGGTATAGTGACAGCTTTTGTTCTAATAAGAAAAAACACTCAAAAAACTTATTACTTTATTACTTATAAAGCAGGAGTCAATACTCATATTTCTGCTTCCTACCTCTTTATATTTCAAAACCCTAGTTAGGCAAAGTCACCACAAAGTTTTCAGGATTACTTTTACAAGGAATATAAAAATCAGAAATAAGTCTAGGCATAGAGAAAAAAGGGCAGACACTGCCATTTAAGAACTTCTAGAGAAATAAATATGGAAATTCATAACTGTTTAACGAATATTTTGTAGAAAGGCTAGAATATTCTCCATATTACAAATGAAGGATTAATCCCATGTTGGCATGGATGTACACATACAGGTTCCTACTCACTGAGCTGATCCTGCACTCTTAAAACACCTCTTTATAGCTGATAGTACGGTGTGTAACAGAACACCTAATTTTTGTGTTACAGAAATTGCTGGACTTTCCTAGTACATCAACAGCAAGTCAGTTCACCATCCCTTGTACTTAAATACAAAGATTTGGATCTTAGCCAGAGGATGATCAGTGCATGAAGCTACTGAAGAAAAAGAAGCTCTTCTTGAAAGTCTGAGACCGGTAACTAATCCAATTCCAGACAGTACCCAACGTTTAGAGGTACTAAAAATCTCCAGAGCACTAACTGCCAAATTTCTAACTATGAAGTTGGACTGTGTTATAACCCTTATCTTCTCTAGATCAGACAGATAGGAATATCTCCATTGCCTTGCTACATTCAGCAAATGTAGTGAAAAGTATTATAAAATGACTGAAAGCTTTGCTTTTCAAAAACTCAGTAGCCCCTTGATTAAAGATGGAAGGTTTTTTAAAATTTCTAAGCCTAAGGCACAGTGAAAATGAGATTCATGTTCTAACTTAGCATGTAACATCCATCTTGTGGATGTGACACACCCTCAATTTAAACACACAATTTTTTGCAAAACAAACTACTGTGACTAAAATAATTTCACCCTTTTAAAGTTAAACTTGCTTTCTGAATACACATTTTGTGACAGAAGAGGTTCTCTGTCTTGACAAAAATCACAGCCAGGACTATCTAATTAACTTGTGATTATATGATGGCAGATGCATATATTGAAAACACTCCTGTTAACAACTTTCTTTTCAATCAATGCTGCAGGAGCCTCTTTAAAAGAGATTTTTGAAGTCTCCTCTTACCTGCCATAGTGCTACACTTTTTCTTCATACAGGCCTATATTCTGAAGTGAAAGAAAGCCTAGCTTAGTAATTCTCTCTCTGATTTTGTCACTTTTTATTATTAAACAGAATACTACAGTATATAAATCTCAAATTGACCTCTGACCACTCACAAAGCATCAGACTGGAGAGTAAATCACTTTCATCTTTTAAACTTGGGAGGAGAATGCAATAATTAGAGGGCATAGTGAGTTAAATGCTCTCTTCATGCTGAGGAAGAACACACAGGTGTGCTGAGAGGGCAAAAAGGAAGATAATAAGTTGGTGTTTGCTATTTGTGGACATTCTGAAAGCAAAAAAAAAATACCAAGAATGGAATTATGCCCTTTTAAACCTCTACAGAATTCAGAAAACAGCGTAGAGTTACTGTTGGAAAGATGAAGTGGAAGAACTTCATTAGGACACAACAGTCTAAAAAATATAACCCAAAAGAACATGAAGAATTTAATGTTTAAAAATATATAAATAATTTGAAAAGTAACGTTAATGTTCACTTATCTTATTAAATAAACAACTTGATAATAAAATCCTGGAACAGGCAGCTTTTCCATATGACAAAGAGGCAATAATGAGATTTCACTGGCCATCTTCATATTATGGGTTTAATAAGTAATTTCAAGACCTGCTCTAAAAAGAAGGAAGGTATTCAGGCATGCTACCAGCTTTGAAATTCTGTCAGTTCAATTGACATTTCAGTAACTTAGATACTGTTATCTTACCCCCTACTAGAAGCTTAAAAAGTAACAAGCTTAATGCTTTTGTAATCTTTACGAAATGTCATTCTCCCACTAGAAACACATTTGTGGTCCTAGGGTATTATGTTCATATGGCCTTTAAAAGAGTACCTCTTTTTTTATTAAAACTTCAACTCTGTATGTTCAAGCAGATGGTTTTATTTTCTCCTCAGTACTACTCATATTTTCATTTAATATAATTGTGCCATAGAAATCAAATACAATACTTGGAAGGATAAGAAATAAATAACATGTGACAAAGAGGCTATGAAACACATTATTTCCTGTATTAAATGCAAAGACATTTATTTTATTTCCCCTGAGTAATAGGATCTTGTTTTGGCTGTCAAAATTTTATAAGCTTCCAAGGAACAAAGAAAACTGTAGAAATCTGCATCGTATCTGTATGTCCACTGGTTTCCAATTTTAACGTCCTATTATAAATTCCCATGAACACTGTTTGCTCCATTATTTTAAATAGGTGACAATTAAACCTATTGAATATCTCGATACTGATTGGCTTGTAATACAAAATTAGGAATCTCTGGTATTTATAAAGTAAAAAATCTAATGATGACATCTGCATTTTTACTCTGTCCATATATAGTACCCATGTCATTTTCATTGATGTCCTCATGTTTTCTGTGAAGGTTATACATGCATAAGAGAGAAGTGCTATGGTTTTACTTGATACACATTACTCCCCCACCTTTAACAGATGGAAACTGTAGGATTTTTCACTCCACCTGTGTAAGATATGGGGAAGATTGTGCCATACATCACCATGTGCAGTGCAGCTCAAGGAGTCAGTAGTTGCAAAGCCCATTTGCATACAGGTACCACTCTTTCCAGCAACTGCTCCGTATCTTGCTTTATACAGGTCCCTAAAGCCCTGTTCCTATAAAAGCTATGTTACCAGGCACTCTGCAGAGTGACAGAGAGAGCAGAAATAGGAGAGAGATGGAGATGCCAAGCAGGCAGAAATATAATGGAAGCACATCAGCTACTGCTGTTGTGCAGAAACAGAAACAAACCTAGCATGTCCATCAGAAGGGATGAGCAGGTTATTGTGGGCCTGCTGGAGTGAGGAAAAAGAAAAGAAGGACGTGCAAGGAAGCAAGGAGGGTGACATTCCAGATTCTGTTATCATTCCTTTATTTTTGTCTTTATAATGTGTTTATAATGTCTAGAAGTCACTACAATAGGTATGTAGGTCTTGAAATATTTTAAGGCTAACTTAATGAAAAAAACCCTTTAAATAAACATCCATAATTAAGTTTTAAAATTTTGTATTTATAAAATGTTTGGCCCTTAGCAACACTTTGTAGATACAACTGAAAACTTCCTTGTATTAACACAAGGATCCTGGAACTATAATGAACTTGAACTGTTGAGGCAGGATGTGATACTGGATATTATAATCTGTAATCCATATGGGCTACTTTACATTAGCATGCCTTACCCGAACTTCAGAAAGATGAAACAGGACTTTCTAGGACAGAACAGTAGTCAGCCAGGTGACTGAGACACTTTCCCCCTTCCTCCTAATACTTCTAAAAAGCCAGATTTCAACAACGGACTACAGATAAGAAAACATGACGGAAAAGCAATTGTAACTACAACATAAATACTGTAAATTATCAGCTATAGCTTGTAATCTGGACAGAAATCGCAAAAAAGGTGCAAAAATTACATGAAACCATGGCTGGGACTCTTTAATTTCCAGATTTAAATAGGAGAATAAATTATACTAAAGTTATTGAGTCCTAATTATTCCCAGACACAAATAAGTGGTTTTTTCATCATGCAGTCACTAAACCAGCAGGTATCAATGCTATTTTAGGCATATTTTTGATAGATGAGATGAATATCATAGAAGATTGGTTGTAGGCAATAATCATGGCTCAAGAGATCACAAACCAACTGAATTTAAATTAAATGGAAGGATAAAAGCAAGTTTGAAACTAAGGTACTTTATTTCAAAGGGAGGAAATGATAAACTAGGGGAAATAAAGCCATGTGTACATGAATGTAGAGGAGAAACAAAATTTAAGTCAAATGTGCAAAAACGAAAACTTGTATTTCAAGTTAGCAGGACAGCAAATTGCTGGGAATATGTAAGGATAAGTGACCTCAAAACAGATTTTCCTTTCATTTAATGTCTCAAAGTTACCTTCATTTCAACAAGTTACTCCAAAGCCTATTTCTCTTCTTGCTCTCAACTCCACTGCACAAATGCAGTTCCTCTAAACAGTATTGAGGCCTTCTATTCAAGGTTAGATATACGCCATATTCACATTAGGTGTTCCATGAACACAATATATTCATTAGCAACTAATGAATAATATATTTAAAGATAATAAATAAAGATAATAAATTACAAATATCATAATTTAAATCACCGTTTGCATTTGAATATATCTTTAGAATAGAATGGAAGCTGCTCATATTCTGGAGAAAGAAAAGAGAAAGGAAGCCTGCTGGATCCAAAAGTAAGAGGATGGTATAGTGGGGTAAAACTGTAAAATATGAGTATTAAAATACATCAGTGAAGGTGATTTAATTACTTTGTAGCTAAAAATGTATTTAGTCAAATCAGCATCACTTCACTTTACCTCCACTTTGCAATATTTTCTTAAAAATAATCAGCTACTGATTTTGATAGACACATATGTATTGCCTCAGATTTTAAAAACAAATTTCATTTAAGATTTTTAAAGTTATTAATTATATAAGTATACTAAAAATATATTTTATTGGCAAATGCCATTAGATTTGAGACCCTATTTAAGGGTCTCTGGCAAGTTCATGACTAAATGAAAATATTAAGCCAATGAATTTGAAAACGTCACAAGAAATAGAACTCAAAGCTCTAATCTCTGTTTAGTTTTATCCATAGGAAATTAAAAAATAGGTTAATTAGTCTACACATGTATTTACACTCTCTCTGTATATATATAAAAAATTATATAAATAAAAACAAAGAAAACCTTCCACTAACACATACAATGTCTATAATTTCATGGTTTTTAAGTTTCTTTGGCTGAGGTCTTATCACTTATCAGAATAGCTGTTTCTTAATCTAAAAGAGATGAAGGATTAAGATAGGTTACTAATACCCGATTAAACTAGCTTAACTATTTTGCAAATGAACACGAAAAAGGTTCAGAAAGTAAACGTACAATCCACATTTAATAGACTTAGAGCAAATAATTTCTGAGAAATATCACATTGGAAATTGAAGCAAAAAATCATAAGAGATAAGCTGAAAACCAGCTGTCTGCATGATTCCTTCCATGCTAAGTATGTTAACAGATACATAAAGTTTTTAGTATTTTTTAAATCCTGTAACATTACATAAAATTTTGAAAGACATATATGATTAATATGATAGAAATGTTGAAACATCTTACAAAATACCATCAAAAAATATCTTGCGGGGCGGGGAAGGTGGTGGGAAACATTACTTGGATATTATTTTAGCTGAATGGAAACATCAGTGATGTGCTGAGAGTACACAGAGAAATTATGACCCATGCTAGATAAAAACCTGTTACAATAATGTAGCTCAAATACTAATGGCTGAATCCTGCACTGTTAAAGGTAATAAAAGTCATTGATTTAAATGGGAACAGGATCAAGTTATAACATAAAACCACATGCCTCCACCAGAGTTGGCAAAGATGCCAAGTTCCAAAGAATTTGCCTCTTTTCACATACCATTTTGCCAGCTTCTCTCTCCAACCATGCTCATCCTCAATCCTGATAAAAGGATACAATCTCATTACAGTACTTGACAAATAACTGTTCTAATATAGTATGAAAACAAGAATGTTAATTTCTTACTTCACAAATAGATTGTTAGATAAGAAATATTTTAAAGATTTATAACTCTGTTAAAGCTTGTTGTAGGCTACCTCTATTTTCCTGACAGAAGTAGGTCATCTATATAAAGTTTTCTGAGGTTCTAGCATTGTTTCATTATTTTCTATTATTTTTTCCTCTCCTATCTAGTAGGATCAATTACAGCAGTTCTTATGGAAAAAAAAACCCCAAACAACAAACCAAAAACCACATTTCCCTGAGGGTAGACTAAGTAAACACAAACCATTTTCTCACCTCTGGGATAACAGTCCCAACTGAATGCCCTAGATTAAATTATTTTGCTGTTCTGAAATGTGCTGGTTTGGTGGTTCCCAGAGGGCAGATGCAACATGCATCAAAAAGTAAGAAACACAGTGGTATAACTGTCTTTCAGCTAAGAAAAACATGTCCTTCCCTTTCTCCCCTTCCCTCCATAATCCATGCTCCAGCATGCTTTTTTTTGATATTCAGCAAACTGAGTATCACTATCAAGGCAACCTATGAAAGCCGTCTTTTAACTTAACCTATGTATAAATACAGACTTCCACTCCCAATTGAGGGAGGGCAGCAAAGGCAACAGAATTTAATAAGAGTTCCAAGCAGGAAAAGCCACTTGACACTAAGAACTACTCTACCATTATAAACCTCCCAAAGTAGTTATTCTGTAGAATTTTTTCCAGAATAGTTATTTCAGTGTGAACTGCCTTGTGAACACTTTAATTCCAAAGGAAAAGTGCCTTTTTCTGACTTAGTGTGGTACAAATGTAGTATATCCAAACATTTAGAAAAGAGGAATCTCTGACCAGAAAAGACTCTTCGCATATGAGCTTACATACAATTAACTATTCAATAATAATTGTTTTGTAATGATACAAGTATAAATGTTGCTTGAATTGATTAATAATCCCAAATAATAGGCTATGACATGTCCACAAAATGAAAACAAAACCCCTATGTAACTTCGCAACTCTGACCCCCTACTTTGCTCTAGCCTGCTCACTTCACTATTGTCGTCTTACTGTTCGGCTGCCACCAGTCTATAACCACAGATCATCTAGAACAGTCTGATTCTGCAGAAAACTAGTAAGAGAGACTGCGGGCAAATAAATGCTTGCCTCCCATACCAACCTCTTGAAGAAAAATAATATGAAGTACTTTACAGTGAAGAGGTGAAGACATGAGCATGACAGCCACTGTGAAGAAAGTAATTTGGAGGACTAAATGATATTAACAAACACCACTTCTAAACACATTTTATAGGTGCTAAGGGAACAGCTGCTGCGCCTGCAAATCTGACCTTTAATACATTTTGAATCAAAAGAAAAATCTTCTGTGGGATTTATGAAATACAGAGATTTTTTTTTTAAATTAATTGCAACAAACATTTTAAAAGTTGCAAACAGGTCCCAAGATTTACTTTGTACATTTTCATCTTCCTCTGTTCTTCTGAATATACAATAGAACTGTGCACTGGAAATCTGTCCTGATAGATGTGCTGGCACATAAACATGTAAAGACACATCTTGTGGCAAAGAAAATTTAAGCAGAGGAATTACTGTCTTAATAGACTGAAGGGCTGTTCTCTTCCTTCTTGTAATATAGAAGCAGTTAATGTGTGTGTTCTTTTAGACAGCTACCCTTATGGTCACCTTAATCTCCATGTCTTAGATGTTAAATGGAGATAACTGAACTTCCCCATCTTTGTGAGCTGTTTTGAGATTGAAAGAAAAATACAGTTACAAACTTCCAGTACCCTACCAGTCACTTTTTTGTCAGTGAATCCTTTCACTGACTCCCATCTCACTATGTAACTCAAAGATACATTTGTTGTCATTTATTTCATAACTCAGCATTACTCTGATACTACTCCTTGTTTCCCACCAACACTCCATCCCACTAATATATCAGCTTTAGGTTGAACTTCTTATCCTTTCACATTATTTGTCTGCATGCCTGTTCCCTTACCTTATCTTTCATATGTTCCACATATTCACCCATTTTTCAGTTCTTGCTGAAAAATTATTTCTGCATTTCTTCTACTGGAATTTCTGGTGGACTTATGTTAACATGTATGTTGATTTTAAAACTCACAAGAGTATAATTTTCTTCTGCGTAGACCTGGCAAATCATCACCTCACTCATCCTTTGTCTATGATGTACAGCCTAAAGATCTATCTTCTGTTTCTGTATTTTTCACATGATTCTAAACTTTTAATATTTTCTGTCTGCAAACTATTTTACCTTTATGGAAGGCTATGTTTTAAACAAACAGCTCTTGCACAGAAGAGTGCTCAAAAGTCTGAATTTAAAAAGCAATTACATACAATCATGCAATTATGTTATAAAAGTTTCCATTCTGTACGATTTTTTTCTAAAGCTCTGATTCCTCCCTTTGGAAACTAGCATGTCAGACTTACCAACTGTAAGAAGAAAGTACAGAAAATATCACATCAATAACAGTTTCTTTCCTGCCTTAAATTCCTTAGAATAAGCTGAAAATACCAGGTAGCATTAATACTAACTTACCATGCTTTCTCAAGACTAGAAAATGGAATTTTTTTTTTTTTTTTCTTTTAGAATTAGAATCCACATAGTAATCTTTTGGGTCAGCTCTGATGTATGAATCTGTGTCTATTTCATGGTCATGTTATTGTATGGAATTTCCTATAATCTCTCTTAAACTTCTGACAATTCAAAAAAAGTGGAAGTAGAAGACTGAAGAGTTTGTGGTTTTTTAAATCTGGATTAAATAATTCTTATTCTATTATATATTTCAGCAGTTGGAATAAGTTAGACTGAAAAAAATTTCTCTGACATGACAATGTTATCCAGTGAATCATAATGGGGTTTCTATATGCATAAGTGTAAGATACTCTCCCTTACTTTAGAACCTTTCTCATCACAATTCTGACGCAGTCTATAATTCAACTGCAGTAATACGGTTAAAACATAAAGCTGTAATTAATAATCTCAGGCATCTCTTCATAGGAAATAATCAAGTATATTGAAAAAAAAGTAGTATAATTAAGATAATATCTAACAACAATTAACATAATATAAGGCTACTAACCCACAGCATGAACTGTTCCTCTATGCTTCTTTGAAATCTTGTTTGCCTTAACTATATGTAGGGCATTTTCTTTGAACTGCAGCTCACAAAGTCTTCCAAGAAGAACTGTCATTTCTTCAGTGATGGTATCCAGATAAGTTTCATTAATAAACTTCAATGATGAAGAAGGATCAATAGTTCCACTTAGTGTATACAAATCCTCTTTTATCATTGTGCACAATGTGGGTACAGAACTTTGGTAACCATGAACCACCTTATCAAAATTTGTTTCACCACAACTAGATAAAATACAGTTCTGTAGAAGACCACTAACCAGTTTATTCTGCATATTTTGATACTTCGTTAAGACTTCTGATTCAGGATAAAGAAACAAAAGTTGCTGTATGCACTGAGTTTTAAATTCCATTTGTTGTTTTAAAGCATTAGTATGTGTTTCTTCTTGACTTTGCAGCCTATTTATTAAAAATCGTCGAAGATGCAATCTCACATCATCCCAGAGAGATTTCACATCCATAGTTGAATCATCCTCAATGGCATGAAGGGAAGATGTTAACTCAAAAGAAGTCCCACTTGGAGTACAGGGAAATGAGACACCACACTGACTAGAAAGATCCAGAAGGAAGTGAAGTATCATTTCTTCTTGATTTTGCTCATTCTTCAGGAGGCTTTGCTAACAAAGGTAAATCAGACAGCATTTTAGAAATGTTTTATTGATTCTCATTCATAAAATGAACAGGTTCATGCTAGAGTACCAGTTGTTTCCAATGCTAATTTTCTTACCAGGAATAAGAGACTCAAACAAATTGCTATATAAACAACAGACATAACATATATAAAAAAGCCTGTTTTCCCACGGATTTATGTGCCAATCCATCTCTTTGTCTACCTGCTCCAATAACTGACATTCCTCTTCCCAGCTTTCTTACATCCTCAACCTCTTTTCTCAATCAATTCTAACCCACAATTCAAGGGAAAGCTTTAGAAAGCTCATTAGGTAAGCCTTGGCAGCCTGTTTGTTGTGGTCCACACAAACATCTTGGAAAGAAAATGCTACGAAAAATTACTCAAGATTTACACAAATAATGACAGGTTTTGCTCACAAACCCAAGACAGGAATTTATAAAATGAAACATCATTGCTTTCTATGTTCTGGCTCAGCAGGCAACCATGAAAAAGGTTATGCAAAGGATAAAGTAATCTTCCCAGGACTACTTAAAGAACTAAAATTGAAAACTTGTTAAGAATTGAACAGGCTTAGAGCACACAGTGCAGAAGAATAAGAAGCTGTGTATCCTGTCAAACCAAGATGCAGACTCATACATTAACAATATAGTGACCTCCAAATACATCTCAGCTATACAGACTGGAGAAGAAGAAGGAAGCCAGCTAACAAAGCAGGTGAAACCACATGGACGTGTGTGCTGTTCCTACTTCATCTGAGCCTGAAGAGCTCCCTCTTGGTCCAGGGCCAGGATCTCTGACCTTAGAGCTGCTTCAGGTTCAAGAGGCCATGCAGCAAATAGCAGGTCCTCTTGTGACAGCTCAGTGCTTTCTCTTTGGCCCAGAATGATACAAATTTAACCAGCACTCTGCAGCTTTCCTTAATACGTATGAGGTGAATCATTTGCATGAATAAGGTGTGTCCAATACATGAGTAGACGACAACCCCAAAGTCCCATGGTCACTGGACACCAAAATCTCCTTCCTCTCTCAGAGAAAAAAACTTGCCTGTTATAAACCCATTTCTCACACCCTCAACATTTTTCCTCCTGCAGGTTGGCTTGGGCCACAGTCCTAGGCCCATCAGCTTTTTATTTGTAAAGACCTGCTCTCAATCCTCCAGCTGCACTAGAGCTGACTACAGATTTCCACATCACAGTAACAAGAAAACTGAGTGACATTGGTGGTACTCTTGATTTTCTAGGTTTCAGGAACAAAGCAAGCAAGCCCTAGGTCAGTCAGGATCGAGAGGTCCTCTCACTTACTCCCCCACCTCCTATCGCTTCTCCCCAAGAGGGAAAAGTGTTGTGGCAAATTGGATAGGGCAGTTCTTCCCACTTATGTTCTTTATCTGGATCTCCCAGCTATACTCCATCCTATAAAGCATGGCTGGTAAAGAAACTGTTGGCAACCTTCGATCTTCAGAACTATAGATTTATTTAACCTACAGAATTTGAGGAAATGATTAGATTTATTTCTTTTCCCATTTTGAAAGAGAGAGAAATAAATAAAATTTGAGTATCGTATGGTGTAAGTATAATAATTTCCAAATACAAAATGTTCAATTTTTCTACTGTAGCAAAAGCTTTTATCAATAGACAATTTATAAAAATATAAAAAAGACAAAATTTAGAACAAAAACTTCAGTGGGCTTTTTTTTCCCCCCCTCATGCTTTTGAGTCACATAAATTTTCAGTATCAGAACTCCTATTCTTTGTTCTGGATGATTGAAAACTGTTGCACTCTTATGGGAGAAAACAAGAGTTTAACCTTATTTCCTATTGCCCTCTACTCTGGAGTGCTCCATGATGAAAACTGAAAAATAAAAGACTTGCACCACAGTACCTAATTCTGAACAAAAGACAGAGAGCATGATTGCCTCCCATAACGCAAAGTCTTAAAAATAATAGACGAGCTATTTTTCTTCTATTTTACATCTTTATTCCAGAATGCTTCCTATGAATTTTTTTACAGGAAACACACGTGGAAGACAGAATAATAAAGGAAATAATCAGTCAAATATCATCCTATAAAAGCATGTGCATGTGATAGAAGTATGTATAACTAGTTAAAATCTTAAATCATACATATCAATATGCATATACACAAGGCTGATTTGATTTTCTTTTATTATCTACTGAAGTATTCTACAAAGTTTTGTGGCCCCAAAGAGAATGTTTCTCAGTGTGTAAACTGAAACCTTAATCGCTAACCATTATGTTGAAGAATCAAGTCTCCACAGGTTTTAAGTTTAAAAGTTAATTTTTTCATGAATCATGCTGAAAAACTATATTCTGAAATGAACAAAACAAGAGAAGCTGTCAAAACAGTGAATGTAATGGATGCCTTTGGATAATGAATCCAAAATGTCTTCCAAGCAAAGCCCTACTGCTGGTTTTAAGGTTAAGCAGAAACATTTTTATTCATGAAAGTGTTTCAAGCCCTTTGCAACTTAAACTAAAGCATTAAAAATAGGGAGCTTGCAGATGCCATCTTAGACTTACTGTTACTCAGGAAAAGAGCCCCTGAAGTGAACTTTGAAGCTCTGAAAACAGAGTGTCATCAAGCCTCTTTGAACATTGCCTATATTGACATACGCTTTGCTATTTAAAAATTAACCTGTAAAAATCCTTCAGAAGATGATGCCAAAACTGTTCAAGAGAAAAAGATCCAAATTAGTATCCAAAGGTTTTAGAAAAGCATGAAAAGTTCTCTTATGAGCACAGAAAGTTAGTGACAATAATATACAGGAAAACATTTGCGGTCTACCCACTGGACTACTACTTACTATAGACTACTACCTATCATATCAATAACCAAATCCAATGATGAAGATTTTGTTAAAAGAAGTTTTTGCATTAGTTTAGCAGGAACAGAATTTAATGAAGATGTGTTCATGTACATATTCAGCTTGTAAATATTTAGAATTACAAAACAGTACACAGAATGATGAAATGACACAAAATTAACATTTTCAGGCTTCATGAAGAACCTCTCAGTATTTCCATGAGAGTTCACAAATACATGAGAATACCAGGCTAACAATAAACCTAAATACAGCACCTCAGCCAAAGCACATCCAGAACTTTGCACTATTTTTTTAATTGCTCCAGTAGCTTAAAAGATAAACAAAATCCCTAACAAAATAAACATACATAATAAGGGATAACAATAAATAGGGATGTTGTCCTGAAGTAGAAGGAAGGTTACTATTATTGAAGATGTATGATATGATACTTAATTAAAAGTGTGCAAGTGAGAAATTAAGTCAAATGAGTAATTAGTTCAATGGATGGAGATACACATTTAAGAAAGGTCAGATCATAATAATCTCATTAATGCTGAATATTATTGAAAATAGTTTACTGCAGACCTGTTTATGGAGCTAAAGATTATCTACTGCGAGTATAACTTCTTACAGATGGATTGTCTATGCTAATACATATACACTTTTCATCTGCAGTCTCATCTACACAACAGGCTGGGTTATCTAAGAAGCCATGAGCCTGGAAACAGTGAAGTCCAAGTTCCTGAGCTCCACAGATGTTTTCCTGATAAGCTGTGCAGAATTGAGACTTTAAGGCTTCTCACACTTTGTTGTGTGTTTAGCAGCCTGCCACAGAGTCATTTTCAAGGCTTAGCTGGACTCTACAGCCCACACAGCCAGACTGTCATGCAGTCAGTAAGCTCCTGGGAAGCTGAAGAAGCACATTTTGTATAAAATATACCCGAAGTATTATTCCAGAGATGGGGACATTTTGGTGTTTCCCAAACAAATGCCGCCACCTGGTGTTCAGGTATATGGCCTGAATAGACCTTGGAGAAGGAAGAAAACAGGGAATGGACACAAGTTCTTCTAAGGGGGTTTAAGTAAGGATCTAACTGGAATAAAAGGAATAACAAAAGACTTCATAAATCAGCATTTTCTGGGATTCTCTCATTTTGACTAGATCAAGTATGACATGTAGCAGTGTCTGACACCCTTGAGTGGGGTGATTATTAACAGCAACATTCATACTGATCACCTGTTGTTAGAAGGGGACAAAATCACACAAACCATTAAACACCTTGTGTTTCTAGAGATGACTTCCTCATTTGACACAGCTTAATATCGAATGGATTCAAGGGTGACTGAAAGATCAACAACCAGTTTTAAGAGTTAAAAATCTGAGAGTTGATTTGATGAAGCTTGAGCTTTAGCCAGGAGATAGTCCCAAATGAGAAAACACTCCTCCACAGCAGTTTTCCTCTGCTGATACAGCCAATCTTAACCTTAAGGGCGTTCATGTCCTACAGTTAAACCATGACATGGAACTGACAAAGAACAATCCCCTGGATACTGCTTATTTGTTTTGACACTCATACATATGCACATCATATAAATACACATATACATACTTTATATATAAACTGGCAGGCTGTCATTTACTGAGGTATTATCCTTCACTTATCTAGCCAATTCAATTTTCCAGACTTCCATTTCCATGCATATATTCTAAGGTTAACTTTTAATAAAAATTTTGGATAAAAATGCCTTCTAAAATAATGGAATTTTTCATTGAAGTGAAATTTGGTTTCTGGTTACGTCTAGTTGTACAACTTGCTATGACAATGGATGTAGCTCCAACATTTCTAATTAGAAAAAAACAGATAGGAAGTTAATGCTTAAATAATGCATAAAGGAAAATAATCTGTATTAGATAGGTTAAATTAATACTAATACCAGTGAAGAACAAGTGGTAAGAGTAACAGCCTCGGTGTAGACAGTAACTTCAGATGTTTTTTAACAATGAGTTTATAAAACAATCCTAGCAGTGCTGAACATGTGGTAATATTGTGTAACGATTTTGTCCCAAATTTGTCTATTTAAGGCATGATCAAAAGGAAACAACCTGTTGCTGTGGACATAAAAACAGTACTAAACCTTATAATAAAATTTCTGAACTATCATCACCACAGTGAAGACTGAAAAAACTAATTAATCTCAAACAGACACCCCCCACCCATCACGTAACCAATTTTCCCAAACATTAAAGTCTTTAGTAAATAGTTTTTACCAGGGTCCTAAGGAATTCCATGAGCTCTCCGTGGTGTGTAGAAGAAGGTCTGAGAGAACTAAAACTGCAGTTGTTTAGCCACTGAAGGCAGTCATTTGTGCTTTGTAGTATTTCATCGGTACATATTTCATTTACTTCTGACTGCAGGTCTTTAAGACACTGTTCTATGCTAAAAAAACAAAAACAAAAATCACAGCATTTTTTTAATGACTTGGAGATAAAAGCATTTTATATATTCCATATTTCAAAAAGAAAAACTACTTCACATTAACGTAACACCAGTCCTTCCTCTTCAAAGACTAAATTACTGTCACAAAATAAGGCCTGAACTTGCAGGATTAACTTTTAAATGCAGTTGAGCTACAGCTAAAATAAATTTCCTTCAAGCCAGACTGTACCATCCTCAGTAAGTACTGCCTCACTTCTCAAACAATCTTGTACTTTTTAATAAAGTAGTTAGTGAATAAGACATCATCCAACCAAAGATCTGGTCCTTGGTGCTTTATTAGCTAAAGTAGAGAATATAAACTGAATCAACTACCATATTCAAAGGTGAATGTGTCATCTTGCTCCTTTAGCAATCAGCAGTTGTTTTATAACACATAACACATATTAACGACTTCTTAAAGACCCACTGGCATCACAGAAAATGCTGAAAAGAATTTTAGAGTCAGTTGTGCTGAGAATGCTGTGTCATTAGAATATTGGAAAGAAAACAGTTTGTTTTCAAGGAGCTGGTCCAATCCTTAACATTCATCTAGAATCATAATCCTGTTTATGAAATCAGATGTGGCTGGTATGGTTATTACAGGGATTTCAGTTGCAAAAATCACAAGAACAACTGAAAATCCAAAATTGTTTTGTTTCTATTTGTGTGGACACTTACATGAAAATAAAAAAAAGAAAAAATCCATAAACAATCTAACTCTGTATAATTTTCTACAAAAACACCTTTTCGGTATTTTTTTAAAATAAAAAAAATTTAAAAAAAGCTTTTTTTTAAAAGCAGTGTTTAATATTTTATATAGTTTCAGTTAGAAAAATAGTATTGACTAGATCTACGCAGATCGAGGTTTAATACAAACAGAGTCAACAATAAGACTGATGCCAGTTTTGGTTTACTGAAGTGCAAAGTGATTCTTACTACTATTTGAATTTTATTTTGGAGTATATTAGCTATTTCATTTACGTTCTTACAGCTGATGAGGGATGAGAAGAAGGTTACAAAAGAGGACAGGAAGAAGAGAAAAGGCGAATGAGAGGAGAGAGAAGAAAAGAAACTGGAAACCAAATCAAATCTTTAAGTGTATTACAAGCCATGACAGAAATACCAAACTAAGGATCTCAAGTTTTCAAAAAAAAAAAAAAAAAGGAAAACTATTTTTTTTTAATTAGTAACCTTGAATAAAGTTTTAAATTTTTTTCTGCATAACTTCTCTGTGTGGATTCATTTTCCATGAAATGTCATCTTTTTGGAGGAAAATATTTTTATTAAAAATACAATCTGCTATGAACATGAAATAAAAAAAAAAAATCTTAAATACCGCTAACCCATATCAATTTGTAACAAGAAATCAGTGATGAAAGGCCATTGTGCATATCAGCCACTGACTATACTTTGTCATTTAATTCTGCCTGCAGTACTGTTTTCAGGATGTGGAAGAAGTATTTATTTGATTTTCTACTGGATTTTCTCCTTTACTGAGTGATTTGCACTTTATTCTTTTACAAATGTTATGCAGTGTACCCTAAATTCCTACTAGCTGTCTCATTCTGATCAACAGCAATAAAGTAAATCAGTGTCATCCATACCTTTGGGAACTGAGTCTGTTAGTTTGAATTGACATTTTAAAAAAACAGTGGAAAAAAAAATAAGCAAATGATCACACTAAATTAAGTTCAGAGAGAAATAATAGTCTGTGTTTTCCTTTTATTTTTAAGTTACCTACAAAAAGCACAAAAGAGAGAAGTATATTTTTTCTGAGAATGCCGTCAAGACTTATCATCTATGATAGGTTGTGCTTTGTGCCTTTTGTTTCTTTAAAGTACAGTACTAAATAATAACAAGCTGAATATGAAAACTGCATCAACTACAGTAACAGAATGCAAGGACGATCATAAGAATATAAGTGCAGAAGAAGTGTGGAATTTTGAATGTCAGAAAAAAAATACCTTAATTGTTCCCAAAACGATGACTATACAACTTCTAAAAAAAATTTCATTACAATAAGTAGGTCACTTTGAACAGCTTTTTTCCCCATATTTAATTGTATTCATTAATAATTATGGGTAGGTTTGTTTTAAGCTTAAAAGACATGAGGTAAACCATTCAAAGTGTATCTACTACATCAAAATGAAGTCACCACATTTTACAGCTGCTTTTACAACAGCTTCAGAAACCAAATTCAGTAACTACAACTAATGCTAAAGTATGTAAAAACTTCTAAAACTTATGAATACATCGGTGGCCTGTAAAACACATCTACAAAATTGACACAAAAGTCTTAAGACTTTCCTGAGTGTGACTGAGTTCAAAATGAAGTGCACCGAAACAAGTATCTTCCCATCATCAAAGGACCTTATCAGGAGGAGCACAAAGGATCTCCATGAAAAACAATCCTTGTCTGCCTGTGGCAGGCTCAGGTTCCTGATGGGATAGCCCAGCCATGAATACCAATTCTAAACTTGACAAAAGATTGGCATGTGTCTTTCTAACTTGTGAAACCTGTTCTCAGGACTATGAAACTAAATGCCTTGTTCATACACCCTGACTCCTGGGACACTATCAAAGGCTTTTGTTGTCGTGTGCTGATGTGCCTCTTTCAATCATACCCAATAGATTATTGTAAAAGGCACTACTGTTTTTTAGGCTGTGCCAATCTGCTTCAATTAGGAACCAGTTTTTACACTCATCTTTGATATAGGAATGTGCGTACAAGCCAATAAACTACAAGCTGTGAATAGGCTACAGCCTTCTCGAGACCAGATACTTTGGTAATTTGTCCCAACACTGATAAAGGGATTAGATGGATAAATTTCAGTGGCCCTCCCTGTAGGTACTAATCATTACAAGTCTGTCCATTTTATTTGATTTTTTTATTCCAATAAAGTAAACATTGAATTAGGACTAAAACTGTTTTTCATTGAATAAAAATATTATCATCCTGTTTACTTACACCATACTGTAGGAAAACATGGTCTCAAAAACATTGCTATTTCTTTTAAGATTTTTATCAACACTTATTATTACATGAACATGGTTAATTATAGATACTTATTCCTTTATATGAATTACATCATTAAATGAAATATTTAGGAACATGGTTACCACTGGAGAAAAAAAAAAAAGAACCACATTTTAGTGTGTATTATCTGAGTTTAGAAAGCAACCATTTTAAATAAAAGACTTGGGTCAAATAGGATTAAAATTATTCTCACTATGTAGGCTAGTATTTAAAACTATAATTTCACATCAATGTAGGAAGAATGAGACTTCGATTTCCTCTTTTAGACAGGAAGTTTGCTGAAGTTTTAAAAACTGTAAACAAAATACATAACTTTGATGTGAAAAATGTGCTTAATGTATTTAATGAATTTTATTCTTAAAAGTACAATTACAAAAAGCCTGTATAGTGTTAAATTCCTTTTTTCCCCCAAATAATCCTTTTTCAATAAGGTTTAACTGCAAATATATTTTAGTAAGTTAATCACCATAAATAAGCTCCTTTTTTTTGATTCATCAACCCAGATGATGTCAAATGACACTATACACACACAATAGGAGAGTATATTGTCTTAAAATCATGTGCAGTCAATGGAAAAATACAACCATGTCTGTGTGCAATCCTATCTAAATCAGGAATACAGGATCAGGGAAATCAGACATAGTTCAGTACTTAATGCTTTTCCCTATTTAATATTGTTAACTGGTTCTATGCTCCATATGTATGTTTTCTGAAACATCCTCTGAAACGCTAAACCTTAATGATAAGGTGAGGCATACAATTAATGTTTTAGGTGCTCTGGTACCAATGTTGAGACATTGCTGAACCTAAACAGAAGGTGCTTATTCTTCTGTTGGAAATTAGCCTACTGGTACTACATTAGAATAGCTGTTCCTGGTCAGATGGAAGGTCTCCATATCTCTGACACTGGTCATTAGGAGACGCCAAAGAAGAATAAAAAAAAACAAGGAAAAAGATGTTAAGATTTCTCAGAATATTTTCATTATCTCTAGCAGTTTGTAATACAAGGACTTAAATCAGATGGTGTCCTTGTATTTAACAGTCCTCAATTTTTCTTCCACAGATAATTCCACTTTTCTTTGAACCTGTGGAACTGTTCAGACCAAACTACTAAACAAGGAGTGGAATATAAAAGCTCAAAATAAAAAATAACCTTTCTCTGTAGCAAAGAAATCTGATAGTTATGCTCATATGGATTTTTGTAAAACTGACTGATTTTTCAAGAAAGAAATTGTCGGTCCCACCCAAAGAGTATCTTGAGCCTTTGAGGGCACATCAATGCTTGCGTTTAGTACTACTGGTATACCATTATGACAGTGAAAAGAATTTCACTGAGATAGCTTCCCCTTTTTACAGGTGAGGGTTTTTTTTTTTAAACACACTAAGCACAGTTCTGTTATGTTATCTGTGTCCACACTGGAGTGCTTTTCTGGAGTAGCGTGTCAATACCATTTGGTAAGTATTCCCACATAGAGAGACAGTCTCAGTTTGAGAACTCCTAGGTGCTCTTATTTATTAAGTTAATGACAGTTTTTAGGAATAACCTAATTATGTGGAGAGACTGCTTTTTAAGTGACTGCATCAATGGACAACAACCAAGTATGATAATGGAACTGATAGCGTAAGCACTGTCATACTGATACAACATTATTTTGAAAAGCGCAGTATCAAAATGAGGGTTGCAGTCTCCACATATCATTTTCCATTGCCTAAGACTACTATGAGTAAGCTGAAGGATGATATTCTAACTCCTTTCAATTTCTAACAAGCACTGTATCAATTCATTTCATATAGCATATGGAACAGCCATAAAATGACAATGAGATTGGTTAAATTAAACTGCTAAGCTATAAAGTGAAATTATCTTTAAACATCATGCTACTTATGCTTAAGATCCTCATATTCATGGAGATCTGGTTTTAGAATCAGAGTTTACATGTCTTTTATTAAGAACAGACAGTTTGTTTTTAAAGTACTGAAATAATTGTTTGCATGGTTTTTTGAAGATAGAAGCACTAACATAATACTATTTTGTTATTATCATGTATATTCATTAAAAAGCTTGACTGCTAAAGATACAGGGCATTTTATACAAAATCAGTCATATTATGTTGAAACCTGTGTGTCAGAGGACCTGCTGTACACTTCGAATAGTAAGAAATCTTTGAGAAAGACTCTTCTCAGTGTAATTCCCCTAGGCATTTTCCTTGTTACACTTTCTCCTGTGTGGAAACAAACATTTTGTTTTATTTCATTAAGCTAACCCGTCAAAAAGGAAACACTAAGAAAATTTCCCATGATCTACAGACAATTTCAAGGGGTCACTGCTGATGCCTCAGCACTACTATGTGTTAATAAACAGCAATTTAACCATAAATATAAATAACTTATTTTCTAGTAACTTTTAAACTGCTAGATATGATCTAACTGAAAAAAACCCATAAAGATTCAAGGAAAAGAATGTTTTGACAACTTCATCTTGAACAGAAACAAGAGGTTTTACCAAAAATTGGAATTTATCCTCTTGCATGTTCCTACACTGTTTATGATAACCTATAGTAACATTCATGGTACAATGTATCTCTTATGATTTCTAAAATTCTGAAAAAAAAAAGAGATTATTATAGTTCCAAGCATACAATGTTTATGTTCCATTCTAGTCTATCTGACCACCAGCTTATTCTTTCTGGCATGTCCATTTTATAGAATCATAGAATAGAATCATAGAATCGTTTAGGTTGGAAAAGACCTTTAAGATCATCCAGTCCAACCATTAACCTACACTACCAAGTCTACTCTAAACCAATCAAGGGTAGACTAGACTAAACCATGGCCCAAAGTGCCACATCTACCCGTTTTTTGAACGCTTCCAGGGATGGGGACTCCACCACCTCTCTGGGCAGCCTGTTCCAATGCTTGACCACCCTTTCCGTAAAGAAATTTTTCCTAATTTCCAACCTAAACTTCCCCTGGCACAGCTTAAGCCCATTTCCTCTCGTCCTATCGCTACCTACTTGGAAGAAGAGCCCAACACCCACCTCACTACAACCTCCTTTCAGGTAGTTGTAGAGAGCCATAAGGTCTCCCCTCAGCCTCCTCTTCTCCAGATGAAACAACCCCAGGTCTCTCAGCCGCTCCTCATAAGGCCTGTGCTCCAGACCCTTCACCAGCTTCGTTGCCCTTCTCTGGACACGCTCCAGCACCTCAATGTCTTTCTTGTACTGAGGGGCCCAAAACTGGACACAGTATTCCAGGTGCGGCCTCACCAGCGCCGAGTACAGGGGGACAATCACCTCCCTGCTCCTGCTGGCCACACTATTCCTGATACAAGCCAGGATGCTGTTGGCCTTCTTGGCCACCTGGGCATACTGCTGCCTCATGTTCAGCCAGCTGTCTACCAACACCCGCAGGTCCTTTTCCGCCAGGCAGCTTTCCAGCCACTCTTCCCCAAGCCTGTAGCGCTGCATGGGGTTGTTGTGACCCAAGTGCAGGACCCGGCACCACTTGGCCTTGTTAAACCTCATACAGTTGGCCTTGGCCCATCGGTCCAGCCTGTCCAGGTCCCTCTGCAGGGCCATCCTACCCTCCAGCAGATCGACACTCCCACCCAGTTTGGTGTCATCTGCAAACTTAAGCAGGGTGCACTCAATCCCCTCATCCAGATCATCGATAAAGATACTAAACAAGGCTGGCCCCAAAACGGAGCCCTGGGGAACACTGCTCGTGACCGGCTGCCAACTGGACTTAACTCCATTCACAACTACTCTCTGGGCTCGGCCACCCAGCCAGTTTTTTACCCAGCGAAGACTACGCCCGTCCAAGCCATGAGCTGCCAGCTTCCTAAGGAGAATGTTATGGGAGGCGGTGTCAAAGGCTTTGCTAAAGTCCAGGTAAATGACATCCACAGCCTTTCCTTCATCTACCAGGCGGGTCACCAGGTCATAAAAGGAGATCAGGTTGGCCAAGCAGGACCTGCCTTTCATGAACCCATGCTGGCTGGGCCTGATCCCCTGGTTGACCTGCACTTGCCTGTTGAGTTCACTCAAGATGAACCTCTCCATAATCTTTCCTGGCAACGAGGTCCGGCTGACAGGCCTGTAGTTCCCCGGGTCCTCCTTCCGGCCCTTCTTGTAGATGGGCGTCACGTTGGCAAGCCTCCAGTCATCAGGGACCTCCCCTGTTAACCAGGACTGCTGTTACATGATGGAAAGTGGCTTGGTGAGCTCCTCTGCCAGCTCCCTCAGTTTTCTTACTCTCATTATCCCAACTGCATAAACAGATTAAATTCCTTCTTATATTTTATGTTCTTCACAATGGTGACCTCAATAGCAGAGGAGAAATCTAGAAAGTAAAGCTGCTACTGCTAACAATACAGATTTTGTTATCACCTCATATTTGTGTATATGTTAACTCTTTTTTTCATAGTTTGACCATATTATTCTTTTACTCATATTTTGTATCTAAGTTCTATTCAAAATAAAATAAGACCAATAAGAATGAAATTAAACATTATTTTGTAAGCAGCAATACGAAACTGATGCAAAGACCAATTACAAAAACTTTACCTCTTTAGGAAAATGCTGTTAAGGCAAATATGTCTTGGTACGTGTTTTTAAAACCAGCAAGTCTTTAAAGTATGAGTCTGAAAGTTACAGGCTTATTATAAAGCTAAAAACATTGAAAAAATTAACTTCCTCAAATTCTTCCTATTGTAATCTTGGACCTTAAGATGTAAAACAAAAGCGCAGCCCCTGCTTCAAAGACTTTACAAGCTACTTCATATCTCTAATTTAGCTAGTTACAAAACACATGCACTGCAACTGTAAAGTAACTATACCACTGAAACCAGAAAGAAATAGAATAGTGATGACTTTGCTGCACATCAGCAAGAGAAACTTACTCAACAACTTAACCATCAGTTCTAACTGAACCACTGCCTGCCTTTAATTTCCAATCCTGTTTTAAAGACTTGAGATATTTCAGTCCACATGATGAAAGCTTTGCCTTGATAAGTTATTTCAGAAGACTGGCACCGAAACATAGGAGTCTTTCAACTCCATTGACCAAAACAAGATAGCAAACAATAATGGCTAAAAAACGATTGTCTCCTGTATCCTCATATAAAATGAATTGGGGTATTTTGCAGTGCAGTCAAAGATCTGATTACAGCTTCTGTAGATGTATGTGACAGCTAACTAACTGCCTAAGATACTAATACAAGTATAATCACCACAGATTGGAGTTAAGAAACTGTGTGTCTATTAAAATAGCCAATCTCTGAGAAACTCTGCGCTGTCCAGCTAGTAAGGTGATAAGAAACAATTATTGTGAACTCAGTGTTCATACACAAAGACAACACAGGCTGAATAGGAATAGAATTACATTCCTTTCTCATTTTAATTATTCATTCCTAGCAATTAGTCCAGGGCAGTGGGTCAACAGATACTATTTTTACCAAGATTTTAGCAACATTATTCTAATATCTTAATAGGTACTTAATTCTCAACTAAATACTACGGTAATGCATTTGTACAGCAAGCGGGTTACACTCACAAGGAAAAGCCAAATTCTTTTTGAGAGCTGTGATAAATATTAGGTCCTAGTAAAACTGATAAAATTATTAATTTTATTCCTCTACTATTAGCTCTAGTTTGAAAGCCTCTCAAATACTCAACAACTATTGGGATTTTGGATGGAGATGCCAAGATTTTGCTAATTCTCTTGAATACCAAGAAAGTGAGGTGTAGCTGCTTCCTGAAAATTCCAGAGAGGAATAAGCCAAGATTTTCTTCAAAATAAATTAGAGAAAGATAACTCTTGCGGCACATCTCAGTTTAAAAACACATGAGCCCTTGCACATTCCAATTCTGTTACAGGAAAATGGAGTAAGACAGCAGGGCTTAATACTGTGTTTGAAACTCCTCCATCCCTTCATACCTGTGAGGTATTGGTAGTGGGAAGTATTTCTATCCAAATCAACAAAGTCATAATCAACAGCTGGAAAATGCCATACTAAAATCTTTATTGAGGTACTTGCCAGGTAGTCCTATTATTTGCAAGTTAAGGCTCTTGTTAGTTGCTCAAATAACGATTACAATTTATATTGAACAGTTATGGGACAAGATGCAATGCTATAAGCACTTATTAGTATTGAACTCACTGAAGCCCTTGAAAAAAGACCTTAACCAAAATCCGAGATGACTGAATTATTGTTAAAAAGACAGAGGGTCAGGTTGAAGTTTATCAGACTGAAGTCAAATTAAGCCTTTGCAAAAAGCCTTACAAGGATTTAGTCTCCAGTGTATTGTTGAGATACAATTATGTCGTGGTTTAACCCCAGCCAGCAACTAAGCACCACGCAGCCACTCACTCACTCCCCCTGCCCCGGTGGGATGGGGGAGAGAATCGGAGGAGTAAGAGTGAGAAACACTCCTGGGCTGAGGTAAGAACAGTTTAATAATTGAAAGAAAGCAAAATAGTAGTAATACTATACAAAGTAAGTGATGCACAATGCAATTGCTCACCACCTGCTAAACAATGCCCAGCCAGTTCCCAAGCAGTGATCGCTGCCCTCCGGTCAGCTCCCCCCAGTTACTATACTGAGCATGATGTCGTATGGTATGCAATAGCCCTTTGGACAGGTCGGATCAACTATTCTGGCTGTGCCCACTCCCAGTTTCTTGTGCACCTGGTAGAGCTTGGGAAGCTGAAAAGTCCTTGACTAGTGTAAGCACTGCTCAGCAACAACTAAACCATCAGTGTGCTATCAGCATTCTTCTCACACTAAATCCAAAACGCAGCACTATGCCAGGTACTAGGAAGAAAATTAACTCTATCCCAGCTGAAACCAGGACAGCATCCACCTCTTATTCTACACCATCTATGTCACACACAGGTCCTACCCTTTCCAATGCGTTCTAATTAATCACCACCACTTTTCCTGTCTTGATATATACACAGAGATATCATTCCCTTTACCTATGGGCCATCCCTCTAAAATGTCCATTGAGTCCCTTTAGTCCATGGTTTTGGGTTCCATCTGTCATCACAGTCTTTCAAAGCAGGAGAGATGGTGTGTGGTGTTGGACTGTTGTATGCTGAAGCCAGCTCTCGTTCCAACACTACCACACTTTGCTGGGTTTCATCAAAGTTCATCTTCATTAAGCTGGGTGATTCTTACTGTAATACTGTTGATAAGGCATAGGGCAACCATAAAAGAGATGACATACAGTATTATATAGTAATTAACATCATACAATGCAGTTCATTGGCTATTCTCACCCAAAATCAAATCCCCTAGAGGTACACATCAGACTTCCCCATCCTTTCGCATCACCCACCAAGTGCATCCAGGCCCTTGAGCAAAGGCAATCCCATGAATGGGTTTGCCTTTTCCTGAGGGGGGAATAACCCAGATTGTCTTCCCCAGCATATTTTTTATGTGCACTACAGGGACTTTATCTCCTTCTAGTCATGGCAGACAGGTGAAGTCCCTGCTGACTGGAAAAAGGGGAATGTTGTGCCCATTTTTAAAAAGGGAAGAAAGGAGGACCCTGGGAACTATCAACCTGTCAGCCTCACCTCTGTGCCTGGGAAGATCATGGAACAGATCCTCCTAGAAGATATGCTCAAGCACGTGGAGGACAGGGAGGTGATTCGAGACAGCCAGCACGGATTCACCAAGGGCAAGTCCTGCCTGACCAACCTAGTGGCTTTCTACGAAGGAGTAACTGCATCAGTGGACAAAGGAAAAGCAATGGATGTCATCTACTTGGATTTCTTTAAAGCGTTCGACACAGTCCCCCACAACATCCTTCTCTCTAAATTGAAGAGATACGGGTTTGATGGGTGGACTGTTTGATGGATAAGGAGTTGGTTGGATGGTCGCATCCAGAGGGTCGTGGTCAATGGCTCCATGTCCACATGGAGACCGGTGACAAGTGGGGTCCCTCAGGGGTCCGTACTGGGACCAGTGCTGTTTAACATCTTCATCAATGACATAGTGGGATCGAGTGCACCCTGAGCAAGTTTGCAGATGACAGCAAGCTGAGTGGTGCCGTTGACACACCAGGAGGACGAGATGTCATCCGAAGGGACCTGGACAGGCTGGAGAGGTGGGCCCGTGTGAACCTCATGAGGTTCAACAAGGCCAAATGCAAGGTCCTGCACCTGGGACGGGGCAACCCCTGGTATCAGTACAGGTTGGGGGATGAAGAGATTGAGAGCAGCCCTGCGGAGAAGGACTTGGGGGTACTGGGGGATGAAAAGCTGGACATGAGCCGGCAGTGTGCGCTTGCAGCCCAGAAAGCCAACCCCATCCTGGGCTGCATCCCCAGCAGCGTGGCCAGCAGGTCGAGGGAGGGGATTCTGCCCCTCTGCTCTGCTCTGCTGAGACCTCACCTGGGGCACGGCGTCCAGCTCTGGGGCCCTCAGCACAAGAAGGACATGGACCTGCTGGAGCGGGTCCAGAAGAGGGCCACCAAAATGATCCGAGGGCTGGAACACCTCTGCTACGAGGACAGGCTGAGAGAGTTGGGATTGTTCAGCCTGGAGAAGAGAAGGCTGCGAGAAAATGTTATTGAGACCTTCCAGTAATTAAAGGGGGCCTACAGAAAAGATGGGGAGAATCTTTTTAATAAGGCCCGTTGTGACAGGACAAGGAATAATGGATTTACACTAAAGAAAAATAGATTTAGACTAGACATAAGAAGAAATTTTTACAAGGAGGGTGGTCAAGCACTGGAACAGGTTGCCCAGAGAGGTGCTAGAGGCCCCATCCCCGGCAACATTCCAGGTCAGGTTGGATGGGGCTCTGAGCACCCTGATCTAGTTAAAGCTGTCCCTGCTTACTGCAGGGGGGTTGGGCTAGATGACGTCTAAAGGTCCCTTCCAACCCAAAGCATTCTATCATTCTATGATTCTACAGTACGCAAAAGTTTTGATTGGGCGGAGCCAGCTTGATTGGCGGATCCCCTGGTGTTGACTAACCAGGTGGCTTTTGCTAAATGTGTATCCCAGTGTTTGAATGTCCCACCACCCATTGCTCTCAGGGTAGGCTTTAACAGTCCATTATGTCATCTGATTTTCCCGGCGGCTGATGCATGATAGGGGATGTGATATACCCACTCAATGCCGTGCTCGTTGGCCCAGGTGTCTATGACATTGTTTCAGAAATGAGTCCCATTGTCTGACTCCATTCTTTCTGGGGTGCCATGTCGCCACAGGACTTGCTTTTCAAGGCCCAGGATGGTGTTCTGGGTGGTGGTATGGGGCATGGGATATGTTTCCAGCCATCTGGTGGTTGCTTCCACCATGGTGAGCACATAGCACTTGCCTTGGCAGGTTTGTGGGAGCGTGATATAATCAATCTGCCAGGCCTCCCCATATTTGTATTTCAGTCATCACCCTCCATACCAGAGAGGCTTTAACCGCTTGGCTTGCTTGATTGCAGCACATGGTTCACATTAATGGATAACCTGTGCAATACTGTCCATAGTTAAGTCCACCCCTTGATCACGAGCCCATCTATATGTTGCATCTCTTCCTTGATGGCCTGAGGTGTCATGGGCCCACCGAGCTATAAATAATTCACCCTTATGTTGCCAGTCCAGGTCCACCTGAGCCACTTCAATCTCAGCAGCCTGATCCACCTCCTGGTTGTTTTGATGTTCTTCAGTGGCCCGACTCTTGGGTACGTGAGCATCTACGTGACGTGCTTTTACAAGCAGGTTCTCTACCCGGGCAGCAATATCTTGCCACAGTGCGGCAGCCCAGATGGGTTTGCCTCTGCGCTGCCAGTTGCTTTGCTTCCATTGCTGCAACCACCCCCACAGAGCATTTGCCACCATCCACAAGTCAGTATAGAGATAAAATACTGGCCACTTTTCTCATTCAGCAATGTCTAAAGCCAGCTGGATGGCTTTCACCTCTGCAAACTGACTCGACTCCCCTTCTCCTTCAGCAGTTTCTGCGACTTGTCGTATAGGACTCCATACAGCAGCTTTCCACCTCTGATGCTTTCCCACAAGACGACAGGACCCATCAGTGAACAGGGCATATTGCTTTTCATTTTCTGGCAATTTATTATACAGTGGGGCCTTCTCAGCATGTGTCACCTCCTCCTCTGGTGATATTCTAATGTTTTTTCCTTCTGGCCAGTCCATGATCACTTCCAAGATTCCTGGGCGACTGGGGTTTCCTATTCGAGCCCTTTGTGTGATCAGTGCGACCCACTTACTCCATGTAGCATCAGCTGCATGATGTGTAGAGGGGACCCTCCCTTTGAACATCCAGCCCAGCACCAGCAGTTGGGGTGCCAGCAGGAGCTGTGCTTCAGTACCAACCACTTCCAAAGCAGCTCGAACCCCTTCATATGCTGCCAATATCTCTTTCTCAGTTGGAGTATAGCAGGCTTTGGATCCTCTGTATCCCTGACTCCAAAACCCTAGGGGCTGATCTCAAGTGTCCCCTGGTGCTTTCTGCCAGAGGCTCCAGGTAGGGCCATTCTCCCCGGCTGCGGTGTAGAGCACATTTTTAATATCCTGCCCTGCCCGGACTGGCCCAAGGGCTACTGCATGAACTATCTCACGTTTAATTTGTTCAAAGGCTTGTTGTTGCTCAGGGCCCCATTTGAAACTGTTCTTCTTCCAGGTCACCTGGTAAAGAGGGCTTACGATCAGACTGTAACTTGGAATATGCATTCTCCAGAAACCCACAATGCCTAAGAAAGCTTGTGTTTCCTTTTTGCTAGTTGGGGACATAGCTGTTATTTTGTTGATCACATCCATTGGGATCTGACGACGTCCATCTTGCCACTTTATTCCTAAGAACTGGATCTCCTGTGCAGGTCCCTTGACCTTACTTTGTTTTATGGCAAAACAGGCCTTCAGAAGGATTTGGACTATTTTCTTTCCCTTCTCAAAAACTTCTTCTGCTGTATTGCCCCACACAATGATGTCATCGATATACTGCAGATGTTCTGGAGCTTCACCCTGTTCCAGTGCTGTCTGGATCAGTCCATGGCAAATGGTGGGGCTGTGCTTCCACCCCTGGGGCAGTTGGTTCCAGGTGTACTGAACACCCCTCTAAGTGAAAGCAAACTGCGGCCTGCACTCTGCTGCCAAAGGGATGGAGAAAAATGCATTAGCAATATCAATTGTGGCACACCACTTAGCTGCCTTTGACTCCAGTTCATATTGAAGTTCTAGCATGTCTGGCACGGCAGCACTCAGCGTCGGTGTAACTTCGTTCAGGCCACGATAGTCCACTGTTAGTCTCCACTCCCCATTAGACTTTCGCACTGGCCGTATGGGACTGTTAAAGGGTGAGCGAGTCTTGCTGATCACTCCCTGGCTCTCCAGTCGACGAATCAGGTTATGGATGGGAATCAGGGGTCTTGCTTGGTGCGATATTGCCACCAGTGCACCGTTGTGGTAGCAACTGGCACCCATTGTTCTTCTCCATCTTTCCAGGTCATCACTGCCAATGAGCGCATATGACGATGGTGCACTCCATACAAACTTCCACCACTTGGGTCGTGTGCACCTGACTTCGTCTGAATCTTTGGATAACTGCTCGTTGTTCAGGTCATCATAAATCAGCTCCAGCATGGCTAATTCCCTTTGGTACTGGATACCTCTCTCCATGGTGGTCCACTTGCCTGGGCGATATACAACATCTTCCTTGAAGGGATATCTTTTCTTCACGCCTGACAGGAGTCGTCTCCAGAGGCTGAGGGTTTGTGCCCCTTTTCCAATTGCTTTGTCAATGCCCCCTTCCCTAGAAAGAGATCCCAGCTGCTTGTCTTCCTTACCCTCTAATTCCAGGCTACTGGCCCTGTTATCCCAGCATCAGAGCAGCCAGGTGACAATGTGCTTGCCTGGACACTGACTGAAATCTCGCAGCTCACTCAGGGATAGGGTGGTTACCATCTCATTTATGGGTTCTGTCTCTTCCTCCTTGGTTCTCATGATGGCCCTGGTTCATAGAATCATAGATTCGTTGAGGTTGGAAAAGACCTTTAAGATCATCCAGTCCAACCATTAACCTAACATTACCAAGTCCACACTAAACCAGTCAAGGGTAGACTAGACTAAACCATGGCCCATAGTGCCACGTTTTGAACGCTTCCAGGGATGGGGACACCACCACCTCTCTGGGCAGCCTGTTCCAATGCTTGACCACCCTTTCTGTAAAGAAATTTTTCCTAACATCCAATCTAAACATCCCCTGGCACAGCTTAAGCCCATTTCCTCTCGTCCTATCACTACCTACTTGGAAGGAGACCAACACCCACCTCACTACAACCTCCTTTCAGGTAGCTGTAGAGAGCCATAAGGTCTCCCCTCAGCCTCCTCTTCTCCAGATGAAACAACCCCAGGTCTCTCAGCCGCTCCTCATAAGGCCTGTGCTCCACACCCTTCACCAGCTTCATTGCCCTTCTCTGGACACGCTCCAGCACCTCAATGTCTTTCTTGTACTGAGGGGCCCAAAACTGGACGCAGTATTCCAGGTGCAGCCTCACCAGCGTCGAGTACAGGCGGCCAATCACTTCCCTGCTCCTGCTGGCCACACTATTCCTGACGCAAGCCAGGATGCTGTTGGCCTTCTTGGCCACCTGGGCACACTGCTGCCTCATGTTCAGCCGGCTGTCGACCAACACCCGCAGGTCCTTTTCGGCCAGGCAGCTTTCCAACCACTCTTCCCCAGGCCTGTAGCGTTGCATGGGGTTGTTGTGACCCAAGTGCAGGACCCGGCACTTGGCCTTGTTAAACCTCATACAGTTGGCCTCGGCCCATCGGTCCAGCCTGTCCAGGTCCCTCTGCAGGGCCATCCTACCCTCCAGCAGATCGACACTCCCACCCAGTTTGGTGTCATCTGCAAACTTAAGCAGGGTGCACTCAATCCCCTCATCCAGATCATCGATAAAGATACTAAACAAGGCTGGCCCCAAAACGGAGCCCTGGGGAACACTGCTCGTGACCGGCTGCCAACTGGACTTAACTCCATTCACAACTACTCTCTGGGCTCGGCCACCCAGCCAGTTTTTTACCCAGCGAAGACTACGCCCGTCCAAGCCATGAGCTGCCAGCTTCCTAAGGAGAATGTTATGGGAGGCGGTGTCAAAGGCTTTGCTAAAGTCCAGGTAAATGACATCCACAGCCTTTCCTTCATCTACCAGGCGGGTCACCAGGTCATAAAAGGAGATCAGGCTGGTCAAGCAGGACCTGCCTTTCATGAACCCATGCTGGCTGGGCCTGATCCCCTGGTTGACCTGCACTTGCCTGTTGAGTTCACTCAAGATGAACCTCTCCATAATCTTTCCTGGCAACGAGGTCCGGCTGACAGGCCTGTAGTTCCCTGGGTCCTCCTTGAGGCCCTTCTTGCAGATGGGCATCACATTGGCAAGCAAAGTGGCTTGGCAAGCTCCTCCGCCAGCTCCCTCAGTAATCTCCGGTGGATCCCATCTGGCCCCATAGCCTTGTGAGCATCCAGGTGGCGTACCAGGTTGTTAACTGCTTCCTCCTGGACGATGAGGACTCCATTCTGGTTCCTGTCCCTGTCTTGCAGCTCAGAGGGCTGAGTGCCCTGGGGATGACCGGTCTGGCTATTAAACACAGAGGCAAAGATGGTGTTAAGTACCTCAGCCTTTTCCTTGTGCTCGGTGACAATGTTCCCCCCCCCGCATCCAGCAAGGGATGGAGATCCTCCTTGGCTCTCCTCTTATTGTTGATGTACTTGTAAAAACATTTTTTATTATCTTTTACAACATTGGCCAGATTGAGTTCTAGCTGGGCTTTTCTTTTCTAATTTCCTCCCTGCGTGACCTAACAAGATCCCTGTACCCCTCCTGAGTTGCCCATCTTGATCCATTATTAAACAAGCTGATTTTCTTGTGTATTTTTTCTTCTGTATAGGGGCAACTGATACCGACACAGCCTGGTTCTCTGGTTTAGCCACGGTGTCTGTCACCGGGGTTGGAGTAGCCACAGTGCCTGTGCCAGGGGTTGGAGGAGCCGCAGTGCTTGTTGTGTTGTCATCAGATCCAGAGACCTTCTCTTTCCCTTGAGGGTACTAAATAGTGTTGAATAGGGCTTGGTAGGCATGGGCCAACCCCCAGCATGTTGCAATGATTTGTGTCTCTCTGGAGTTGCCAGGGTGACAACATACTTTTTCCAAATACTTTACTAGTTCTTCAGGATTCTGCACTTGTTCAGGGGTGAAGTTCCAAAACACTGGAGGCGCCCACTGTCCTAGGTACTTGCCCATACTATCCCACATATCCTGCCACTCATAACTGTCCAGCCTTGGGGCAGATGTCTGGATGATATTCTTAATTTGCTTATTAACCTTTGTCAAAACCAAAACAATATTCCCAAGAAGTATCAACAGAAAAGTATCTTAATTGCCCAGAGATGTTCGAGATACTGAAACCTTACTGTAATGAAGGAGGAAACATCATAGAAGAAGGCAGCAAAGGTGCCATTCTGTATTTCCTGCACATAAAACCTCTCAGAGGAAGAGGTATAATTGCTAATTCTGTCCAGGAGGTGGCACCCGAAGTACAGTAGTGGCTTCAGGACAAAACCGAAATACCAAACAATGCTCAAGGTCAGTGTTTTAATAAAAAATCTCCCAGGCAAAACATCACTAATCACTGCAGAGCACAGCAAACTGCAAAAACCATCACCAATTTTTAACATGTACAGCAAAAAAAAGAGCATGGCGCAGACCAGGTGACCTAATATTGTGACCGGCAACTGTTAACAGATTCCTTAATACGCTCTGGTTAATCTGTTATTATCTCAAACCCTTCCAGCCCCACACTGGGTGCCAAAAAGGATTGTGGTTTAACCCCAGCCAGCAACTAAGCACCACGCAGCTGCTCACTCACTCCCCCTGCCCCAGTGGGATGGGGGAGAGAATTGGAGGAGTAAGAGTGAGAAAATTCCTCGGCTAAGATAAGAACAGTTTAATAACTGAAATAAAATAAAGTAAAATAGTAATAATAATAACAACAATATAATAATAATAATAACAACAACAACAATATACAAAGTAAGTGATGCACAATGCAATTGCTCACCACCTGCTAAACAATACCTAGCCAGTTCCCGAGCAGCGATTGCTGCCCCCCGGCCAGCTCCCCCCAGTTACTATACTGAGCATGACGTCGTATGGTATGGAATAGCCCTTTGGGCAGTTTGGGTCAGCTGTCCTGGCTGTGCCCCCTCCCAGTTTCTTGTGCCCCTGGTAGAGCATGGGAAGCTGAAAAGTCCTTGACTAGTGTAAGCACTGCTCAGCAACAACTAAGCCATCAGTGTGTTGTCAGCATTATTCTCATACTAAATCCAAAACACAGCACTATGCCAGCTACGAGGAAGAAAATTAACTCTATCCCAGCCGAAACCAGGACAAATTATGAGTAAATAATTTCATTGAATTTTGAGCAATTGTTCTGTTGAAGAAGAGCTAGAATACCTCACCCTGTTGTACAGCCTCAAAGAATTTATCACTTTATCACCACTAAAAGGCAGCCAGTCACTCACTGAAGAAAGAAATGAATACACACACCAAAAAAAAATCAACTGCTGAAGAGATTTCATGCTTACAATCACTTTAGAGTTATGCACTATAAGCTTGGTTTCAAGTTCTGTACCTTATTTTCTGCTTAGAAGTATTAAATATCAGCTGAAAGTTTAGTTCTGTGGATTGCTCAAAAATTAACTCTTCCTAATTCTTAATCCTCCATATTAGGAAAAAAAAAATATCCAAAACCTCAGTTTTGATAAACAGTAAAAGTCAAAGCAAGTGTGAGGGGAACAACTGAAGACAAATGGCCATCCTGATGAAATTATGTTGCCTTCAGACTTTAGAATAACCTGAGACTATCGTTGCATATAAAACTGGCCAGCAATGACAATGGTTTTGAGACTTCATATTCACCTGCTTCTATAAACTGCTGTAAAAATAAAGTTAACATTCAAGTGTAATAAGAGATCTGCTATATGATAGTGAATGAATGAACCACTTACTCCCTTAAAACTTACAAATAAAACAATTTTGCCCAAATGGCTCCTTTTTTTTTTTTTTTTTGTTATAGCACCAAATAGAATTGGTACAATACAAAAATACTGAAGGTAATTCAACTGCTGGAAAGCATATCTGATTTGTCGTGTCACACAATTTTATAAAAGCTATTCAGTTGGAAGGCAATAAATGAGCATTCAAGTGATTTACACACCTTTGGATCATAATTTTTTACACAATGTTTTATTTTTAAAAATATATATATGCTGTATACTATTATGTTTATTCTCTGTGGTATAATAAAATCATAAATCTATCTGATGAAAAATGGATTGTATTCCAATTGTATCACTGTAGCACAGAGAGCTGCTCTTATCATAGCACTTACAAAGATCAATGGTAACTTGAAAATGATTTCATTCCATGCTACCTCTAATATATTAGCAATAAAAGGACTCTTTTTAATTTAAAAGTCACATCAGCTGCTGTCCATCTTCTTTTAAACTCCTCTCCATTTCTGAAACTGACATATTACAGGAGCAAAATATCACCTGGTAACTACAGGGCTACTTTCTGATTTTCCTTGCGAAAATTAGTGTAAAAACTAGCTTAAGTGTCTATTCAGCAGAAATACAAAGCTTTTACTGACATGCATTGCTGTATACCACACCCTAATCCAATTTCCTGCTCTCCTTGTATATAATACCATTTGGATCTTAAAAAACTTACAGCAAATGGCCCTTCTAATTTGTAGGACTATGTCTCTAAGATGGGGACAATCAGCCTTCTTAAAAATGTACAAATAGTTCACTGTCATGATCTTAATGTAAAATGTAACATAAAACGTTAACTGATATAAAGTACCATTAAAAGGAACAAACAGCTGGCCTGCTCTCCCATAGCCAAAAGTTTTCTCAACCAGCAGTATATGTTTTACACACATTAAAAACAAAATGAGTAGTAAAGCATGCATTCCAAAGACTCATCTTGATCATAAGTTTTCTAACTCTCAGGCTGGCTGTGCGTAATTGTCGTGATTTAGCCCCAGCCAGCAACTAAGCACCACACAGTTGCTCGCTCACTCCCCCATCCCATTGGGATGGGGGAGAGAATCAGAGGAGGAAGAGTGAGAAACACTCCTGGGTTGAGGTAAGAACAGTTTAATAATTGAAAGAAAGCAAAATAGTAATGATGACAATAACAATATACTAGTGATGATAATAATAATAGTATACAAAGCAAGTGATGCACAATGCAATTGCTCACCACCCACTGACCGATACCCAGACAGTCCCTGAGCAGCGATCGCTGCCCCCCCAGCCAACCCCCCCCCCCCCAGTTTCTATACTGAGCATGATGTCACATGGTATGGAATAGGCCTTTGGGCAGTTTGGATCAACTATTCTGGCTGTGCCCACTCCCAGGTTCTTGTGCACCTGGCAGAGCATGGGAAGCTGAAAAGTCCTTGACTAGCATAAGCAGTACTCAGCAACAACTAAAAACATCAGTGTGTTATCAACATTATTCTCATCCTAAATCCAAAACACAGCACTATGCCTACTACTAGGAAGAAAATTAACTCTATCCCAGCTGAAACCAGGACAATAATGATGACAAAATCACTTCTATTTGGTAGCTGAAGAGGTGACAACACATCTGCCAAAAATGCTGATGCTGTTTCTTCCCCAGATATATAAGAACATAGCAATTCAAAATGTAAGTACCTGTAACCGTGTTATGACATCAACTAAACTCTCAGTAAGTATCTACATTTCACTGATGTCAACAGCTGGAAAATTGTAATATGAAATTGCACTATGCAGCGGTCCGCAATAGCGTATTTCCCAGATCTTCACTGTCATCGCTACCGTGGGATTATTACTATCACAACTACATTTGTAAACACTAAGTTTTTAAATGAAAATGTTCAAAATGTTAGATATGAGTATAAATAAAAGCCTGAAAAATGTCTCAGCCTGGCATAAGCAATATAACAATAACAGTTCAGAGATGACCTAAACCAGTTTTCAGTGAGATAGAGCAATGGTTTATCTCCATTCTTGAGGCAGCTGTTTAGGAGCAGACAAAGACCTCCAAAATGGAGGACCAAAATGCGGGCTTCATTAAAATGACACAATCTTAAAATGTATGTCATGAAGAGAATTCTTTGAAATCCCACAACTCTATAATGTGCAATGTTATCCAAAGGCAAGCATTTTCAAAATTTAATACAAAATTCTGCTATTTGTTATTATCTCTGAACGTACACTTACTTTTTTAAAGGGGCAATTAATTTATTTGCTTAAGAGCATCTTTCACAGATCAAAATATTTTCAAGGTATTAAACAGTTCAGCCACAAAACACTGCCACCACTTTTCAAATAATGCACAAAACCGTGAGCTGATTTTTTTTTGCAGTCATGCAAAAAAATCCTCATCAACGAAGAACTCTTTCAGTACTCCACTGTTTCTATATAGCACTGATATTTGGAAACCAGTATGTTACAAAAAGTGGACAATGAAATATATTACAAAATAAATTCTAGTTAGAAAATATCCTATTGCAGCATAACAGTTCTAACTGAAATAGGTAAAATAACGGCTTATATAAAAAAGATTACATATATTAATCTACTTGCTTTTTCCACTTCCATTCGAAACGTTTAAAGAACATTCTGCGTTCAAATTTTGCTGTTTTGCAAAATCCTGTAGCTCTTTTAGTGAATAAAAATTTTATGTCATAGCTGTAGGAAATACAGCTATCATGGGAATACACATTTTCTTCCTCCACTATCACACCTACTGCAATAATTCCTGAGATTAAGATGATTCAACTGTTAAAAAAATATCATACAGAGAAAGACTATAGCACAAAAATTATATGGCATTAAAAATTTGTTAAATGCTCAAGTGTTTAAGGTAAAATTATTACTGAAACAATTATCAGAATTTTAACCTACAAGTAGAAAAGAAAGAAGAGAAAAGCTGTATTTCTTGGTTGGACTTGATGATCTTAAAGGCCTTTTCCAACCTAAACGATTCTAATGATTCTTCCTAAATGTAATGACTTTCACTAATATTTTGGATACATATAAAATACTCTTTACCTGGAAGAGTTCTTCTTTATTTTTTCATCAAGATCACTAATGATTTGTTGAAACTCCAGTTCTCCAGGAAGGACATTTAACAAACAGTCTAAATTCGAAGAATCAAGAGAATACTCTCCTCCCCATTCCATTTTCCGAATCTGTAAAACAGATACAGAAAAGTGGTTAAACAATAAAAAAATTCAAGCTATAAGTATCAAAATATACAACATCTGGTTCCTTGGAAATACTTAGATTAATAAGGGAAGCATTTATGTAAGGAATTATAAAATCAGTGTTGAATAGTAAACCTTGTACATGCTTCTGAGTAGAGTTCTACAGAGATGGGCACCTGTAAAATAAAAGCAGAGATAAATTTCATAATATCTTGCTTTTTTTAATTTATCTTTTACCTTAATGAGAGTAGTAGCTTTCTTCATTAATTTTTTTTTTTAAGATTTAGAAAGAGGATTCTCACTATTATAACTGGAACCTATAAAAATAAATAAATACTTTAGAGGGTAAATTTATTTTCTGTGTGCTTATAATTTCTGTCCAAGGAGTAACTGCTCTCTGGAAATTAAGCACATCACTGCAAATAACTAGAACATAAAAATCCAGACCCAAAACACTATATTGTACCAGAAAACAACTGTCATGTTGGTTTGTACACATTTTACACAACAAATACTTTGCCAAAACACAGGTCAAATCCACTGGCCTACTCAACTAAGGCACTAAATCCCAGGAGTCTTACATCAGAAGCAAAGCATTAGCAGACTTAGTTTTTCTGGTTTTTGTTTTTTCTGTTTTCTTTTTTGAGAAACAATGAAATTGATTTTACAACCAGTAATGACTTGCTACCGAAGTTAAAGAAAAAATCACATGAAAAGCGGAAACTTTTTAGTAACTAGTTATTTCGTGTCTACCATTTAGTATTTAATAATACTATTCATATTGCAGTAGCAACATGAGGGACAAATGTAGTAATTCAGATGCACACAATGTTTAGGCAACAAAATACAATGAATTAATCATAGAATCATAGAGTAGTTTGGGTTGGAAGGGACTTTTAGAGGTCACCCAGCCCAACCCCCCTGCAATGAGCAGGGACGTCTTTAACTAGATCAGGTTGCTCAGAGCCCCGTCCAACTGACCTTGAATGTGTCCAGGGATGGGGCCTCCACTACCTCTCTGGGCAACCAACCTGTGCCAGTGTCTCACCACCCTCACAGTAAAGAATTTCGTCCTTCTATCTAGTCTGAATCTCCCCTCTTTTAGTTTGAAACCATTACCCCTTGTCCTATTGCAACCGGCACTGCTAAAAAGTCTGTCCCTATCTTTCTTACAAGCCCCCTTTTAGTACTGAAAGGCCGCAATAAGGTCTCCCCACAGCCTTCTCTTCTCCAGGCTGAACAAACCCAACTCGCTCAGCCTTTCCTCACAGGGGAGGTGTTCTATCCCTCTAATCATTTTTGTGGCCTCCTACGGACCTACCCCTATCTTTCCTATACTGATGACCCCAGAGCTAGATGCAGTACTCCAAGTGGGGTCTCACCAGAGCTGAGTAGAGGGGAAGAATCACCTCCCTTGACCCGCTGACCATCTAATAAATACACTATTTTTCTTACAAGCAATATTCTTTTATGAAGCAGTTACAGTGTTGGTTGGAAATTTAACCTAGAGGCATTACAAGAAAAACAGGTTGAGAGTTTGTCTAAGTGGATGGTCTACAAGACACATGCTCCAAAAGAGTGTCAGATGAAGATGCAAGGTAAAGATGATAGTTTTGGTCAAATATGAGTGTAGACCTACAAGTAGCAAAACTGTGCGTCTCTTCAGCAGAAATGACACTACTGATTCTGGTTTTGCTCTTTCAAAGCAAAGTTAGAACAAGTGTGAAGGTCCTTTAGAGCCTAGTATCTCGCACATCTGAATTAACAGCACAATACTACAAAATATTTCATGGATATATCATTTTCTTAAAGTCTCAGAAGCTACAGAATACCTTTGCAAATAACTATTCAAACACTTTCAACATTTTGGAATGTAGCTGAGTCACCCTTCTGGTTAAAAAGTCTGGATGCAAACCAAATACATCACGTAACACATCGAGGGAAGATCAGTCTTTGAATACAAGACTCAAAGTATCTTAACAGATGTTACTGCAATTAAAGTCACTGTAATTAAAATTAGAAGTTAAAAAGCACTGTGCTCTTCCAAACGCTGAAATACTTCAGTCAGTTGTTATGGCAAAAACCAACAGGCCAACTTGGCAAGGTTCTGCAACCAATGGAAAAACATTAAACAGTGCTTTACAGAATCGAGATAAAAGGAATACTGAAAATACAGTTGTTCACTCATATATACTTATATTCAGACATGGACACACAAATCCATTCCCTCTTCTCTTCAGAAATATCTGAGAGTTATACAGAATGTTATTTATACAGAATGTAATGTTACCTCCATTCAATAGCTATAACTCAAGCCCATTTTTTATTCAACTATGCTTGCATAACAGTCAACGACTGGTGTAAAATGTACTGTTTAATACATACATGTAATGCAAAACCAGTAACAGCTTGGAATGACTCAGAGTTTTCATAAAATAGCTGCACAATCAAAATTTTATATTTATTCTTAACTCTTTTCCTTACAGGATAGCCAAAGGAAGCTTATGTTCCTCAGAAAAGTATCAGTATAGTTTACAGACCACTTACTGTTTAAAAAATTCATCACATTAAAAAAAATCACCTTGTAAACATGACAGCCTAGTTTTCACATATGCATTCCTGTAAGACTTCTATGTCATACTTCTTCAGTTCACTTGTCAAAACAAGGTAATTATTCCTTTCAGTCTTGGTTTCGGGGGGAAAAGCAACATTTGACTATTCAGTTTTCAAATATAGGTTTAGGTGGTCAATAGCTACTTCTGAAAATCTTAAGTATTTCTGTAATACAAGACTATCATATGAAGAAGCAAAACACAGAAAAGTTTCAGAAGGAGAAAATAAGTACATCAAGATATAAATTAATACAAATTGAGCAGAAATTCTACTGTTATTTAGCATAACGAGTGTCAGGACCCCGAGTGCACTAATAGTCTTTAACTGCCCAATGACCTGGACTCTCAGCGGAACTAGGCTATCACTCCGGTGCCTGCCCCACTTGCCTCCCTCGGGGGCAGTAGGATGGGCATTGGCTGGCAAGGTCTGTCCCCTGCCATTTGGGTTATGCCCTTTCTCTCCTGTCCCTCAAAGCCATTGATGCCCCCTGATAGCCAGTACAACGCACCCCTCCTCTGATGACAAAAAGCCCAATTTTTGTTAAGAACTAAATCCGTTCCTTAAAATTTTTATTATTTGTAGTAACATGGGGGAAGAACTCTGTTTTGAAACTCCAAATTCTTTCAAAGTATTTTAGACAGCAATAACCCATTTCTTCTGCAAAGGAGATTAATTTAACACTTGTCATTATGCTGCATAAAAAGTATCATCCCACCATATTTCTATTTACTATCACAGTAAAATATGGTATGTTTTGAAACAAATGGTCTTAGAGAACCTGCTTCAGATGCAACTCAGTGTGTCCCCATCTGTAATAGGTATAGTTCTTTCCAAAACATATTAGTGGATCACTCTTCACCACTGAAATGATGTAGCTGTCAATCTGTTTGGTAGCTACTCAAGAAACTTAACCTACTTACAGGGTAGCTTAAAAAGAAATATTTTTCAGGTCTCTTATTTTAACCCACAGTATCAATGCACTTTAACTTCACTGTAACAACTCCCCACTCCTAACAAGCCTGACAGTAAGAACCAATTTTTATCAAAAACAATTAGACCTATTTGAAAAAACATGAAACTTTCAAGTTGATACAACAGATGCTTCTTGATTTTTCAATTTGTATAGCGTTTACCACCAAAGAGCACCTTTTCACAAAAATTTGCACATGTACAATATACCTCTATGTGTGTAAAACACAGTATTTAACTATAGAGTCATAGTCTAACATACTGTAGATATGCAGCTAATGGACATCTCCCACTTTTTGACACAAACACTATTCTTTTTAAATATAAATTACGGGTCTTTCATTACACTGGGTAAAACATTACTAGGTCATATTTACAAAATACAAATCCATTCCAGCACTTCTAGAAACTTTGTAAATATTGACAGTCTTATTTATTGGTAAATATTCAGTACTGTTACTCCTTTACTTCCCTTCGGCACTTCAGCCAGTTAAGATTCTTGTTTTAACTTCAGTGGGTTTCAGGTATCACAGGACAGCATCAAACATGGAGAATGTCAGGCAAATTTTGTATTACAGTTACACAGAACATCTTGGGGGGAAAAAAAAAATCTAAATACAGTTTTAACCTTCAGTTTGCCAGGACCTTCCTCTGAATCAATTGCCTAAGTTTAATGGAAAATTAATTAGCTGGCCTGTTAGGCTGTTTGAAAAAAAAAATTATAGTACATGTGTGTTCAACAAAATCATAGCAGAACTAAAGCAGGAAGTTTAAAGTTAGACATGGTTTCTCATAATTTTTGATCACGCTTTGTTAATCTTCCAACTAAACTGTAAATGTTCATGGATCTTTAAGTGCCCTATATACATTTATGCAAACTCTAAGTAAACTAAGAAGCCTTACGCAGTGTACCATTTCCCACAATGCAGATCCAAAGAGATCTTTGAGCACTGTAACACCTACTTGAGCAAATTACACAGTAGGTTTTCAGAAAAAAGACAAAACAAACCATTAAGGTTTCAATAAAATCCAGAGGTAGGGTTTTATACACAAACTACTGTGTATGAAATAATCTAAAGAAGTTATCCAAACCTAAATAGCATCTACTACTTAAGCACTGGCACATATTTTATGGAACCAACAATTTATGCGGTGTCACATTAAGTAAATGATAGGTATATCTTCTATGTATACTTGCATAGAAGGTCGTAGTTCCCAGTATTTCTAACCTGTTAAGGCCAGAATATGAGGCAATATATAACATATTTATTCCAGAAGACTGAAAATTACCAATTAACAATCTTAATTAAATTAACTCCAAATAATTTTAACATAAATGGTTTGACAAAGACAAATAAATGCCAAGCTTGTGTCTAACAGCTGAAGAATAAAAAAAAAACCCTCTTCAATTTCATTATAATTTAGCTTCTGATTTATTAAGAGAAAAAATGTTTTGGTTGTATCATAACTTCTGTTATTCACCACAACCAGCATACATATGTAAACAAACCTCTTCAGTGGATAAAAAACTGTCAGACTGATACTGTCTTGTTCAAATCACTGATTTCTAAACCAAGATTTGTATAAACCAAATCTCATTATTTTACACGTCCACAATTCAGTTCTTTAAAAAGTCATTCAGGAGTGAAAGAACTCATGACCTGTTATTAATTTCATTCAGTTAATGCCAATGTACTATTTTAGCTCTTGTATAATGACACTTATTTCCAAATACTTCAAATATTACCTTTAGTATATTTCAAGACAACTTTTAAATAACTATTTATATTTTGAATTTAAACAACTTGTACATATAAAATATTTAGAAACAATTACCTAATACATTTACATTTAGCAACATTTTTTTTCCACATATAATACTCCACACTTTAGTACAAAATGCTCTGTCTAAGTGCAATCCAAGCACCATGGCAATCAAATTTTCTGGACTGTTATTTCACAGCCAATCTAAATATTTGAAAACTTACTTTAACATTATATGAGTTTTACCCCTAGAGCTCTCATTCCACCCATATCCAGGACAATAAAAGAAAATCGTTACCGTTTGCACTACTTTGAAAAGAGGATATCAGTGTACCTGTGATTTGAAAACAGGGATATTTCAAACTGCAGCACGGTATGTACAGAGAGCTAACCAAATCATTGAAGCTTTTTTCCTGATACTGCTTCTTATCTTACAGGAGATATCTCTTTACTGCCCCAGCATCCTTATAAAACTAAAAGGGTATGAGAGAATTGACAAGATTTTTCATCACACAGTTTACACTTTCAAACAACCATCTTAACAATTATTTCCTTTATCTATCTTTAGTTGCACAACTGTTCCCATCCACTTTACAGCACAGAAGATGTCATCTGCAATCGCACAGCAAGGAGCAACAGCGATGGCAATGGCTTGAGATAATACTACTCAATGTGAAATTCCTACTGTTCTGGACTCCACATCATTTGAATATTTAAAGATTTTTAGGAAACCACATCAAGCTTACACAAGAAATAAATTTAGAAATTGTAACTTCTTGAGCTCTACTCTGACATAGTAAAAGCTTCTTAACTAATTTTCTGTAGTAAAACTACTTTCAAAATTGTATCACTGTTTAAAATAAAGACTGGTAAAAGAAAAGGAAGAAATTAAAAATCCTGTCTATAAAAGAACATAACCCATTTTTGGTTCTCCTAATAGGCAGGTATCTTTATTTAAATTTTCCAATTTACTTTTCATATTCACCTATTTCCCACACTTTGCTGAAGCATACACAGCTTTTACAAAAAGAACACCATATTATTCCAGTATAAAAACATTTAATGCATATGAAAAATAGTCTTCATGAGGGTTATATTTACAAAATATTTTGAATGCCACAAATAACTCTGAAACAAGTTTTATTAAAAACATCTTGTAATGTTCCTCCTGCAGACTTTCCACATTTGCTGTTGTCATAAACTTATATTTAAATGTTAATTTTATATTCATCAGTTATTATTCACCACACACATAACACATTTGCCTTTACATCTTTCAAAGAGAGATTCTCAGTATCTATAATTAAATTCGTAAATGTATTGAACACAGTTTTTCTCCCAGATTCTGCCATTATAAAAGATAGCAAATAAGAGAGTGGGAATAAGATACAACCCACACTAGGACTGAAGAACAGTCCTCACTGTGGATGAAAGAAACAGAAAGCTGTGCCTTCTATCTAAAGCTGTAATATCAGACTGCAGTGCTCTGGTCTAAGGCAGCTATATCAGCCAATCAGTACTGTCTAAAGCCTTGAAAAAGGATTGGATATGTAGCTGTCTTAGAAATCTTCCTATGCTAAAAATCAGCTAATGCGCATTTCTGACAAATAGCATACGGTATTATTTTTCATATCTGTGGGTTTTTCAAACTATGTTGCTTAGTCCTGTTTTCCAGGCACAGGTACACGCAAGAATTTAAAACTAAGATCCATGAGTTCTCCCCACTGCCTCTCCTCCATTTTTTGAGTCACAGAAAGTGAAATCTTGAGAATATAAAGCAAAGGAATCGGCACTGCTTTTTTAGATTTCCTGTTACTTGGGACTGGTAAGAGATGTTCAAAGACAAGGAGAGAATTCTCATTTACATAAACTTAATCAAACACTATTGGTCAAAGGCAGTGACTTCAAAAGAGGAACACACCATCTGGAGTTGCAAGGAAACTCCTGAGGAGTTATGTCAGAAGAAAGGAATAAAGCATAACATGATTTCATAACCTTCAGAAGAGAAGAAATGCCCATTTTCTGAGTAGCTCCTCAGTGAAACAGTCCTATATCATCTTTGTCTCGCAGCTAGTTACCCCATAGCTGGAATCCCACAGTGTACAACATCCAGGATTCAACATTTATAAACAAGCCATTTTCAGACAACAAGTGTACAAACATTAAGCATCCTACCTATGAAAAGTCAATGGCTTTCCCTACCTTCCTATTAGTCTTTACAGTTACTAAAACTGTAAGTGTGACAACAACTGTTTATACACAAGTGTGCCTTTTTTTCTTTTTTTCCTTTCCTGGCTTTCTTTAGTAGAGATAAAAGAAGGATTCAAGATACCTCTTCTCACAGAATTCTTTTTTGTGCCTGTAGTTCTATTACATTTAGTAAGTTTAAAAAATGGATAAACCTGGTGCAATGTTGCCTTCTTTAGATATGGTTTAAGGCCTTACCAAAAAAAAATTCAATAATCCACTTTTCTGCCCTTGCCACACACACACAAACACAGCATGAAATCCTCTTCTGCCATTGTCCCCCATTAAGACTACATCAATCAATATCATTGTCAAATGGATATGTTTTATGAATGATGGATGTTTTAAAAATACTTCTCAATTACAAAAATAATTACCGATCAGTAGACTAAAGGAATCACTAATGCATAGACAAGAGAGTCTTAGAAGCCTAGTTAGAAATACCTACCATATGTTTTCTTATCATCCTTTTTTTTTGACTAATGGTATTTGCCAAGAAAATACACAATAACTTGAATAATTTCAAAATAGCATATATTATTTAATTTCTTTTGTACAGCTACAGCTGAGGCTTGTAAATATTGACTAAATTTTGCATACTGGTATGAGAAAATGTCCGAGACCAATAACTACCTTCCCCAGAAAGACTGCAAGGCATTGCGTTTTTTTCCTGAAGGACAAGAATGTAAGGTATCTCCTACATGTGAGACGAATGGTGCATCTACTGCAGAACTGTCTTTCCAATTGTGGCAATAAGAGATGCTACTTAGGGATAATATGTAAGTTTTCTCACTTTGTTACTTATAAACTCAGAAAGAAGAAGCAATACTTTATAAATCCCCATATACCTCTTGAACCATGCTCTTAAAAACACCTGCTACAGCCTTCCTGTCTTGCTTGTCATTAATGTCTAAAATTGCACAGATTTATAAGGACCGTACTGAAGGAACTAATCTTTTAACATACTGGTAAAGAACCTAACATATACCATTGTCAACTAAAAACCTTACAAATACATACTAGCTACTTCTATACCAGATCATAAAAGCATTTTTTCTTCTTGTTTATTGGAAAAATCCTCCATCCTGGCACAATACTCTGTGAGGACAATGGTATTTAAAGGAAAGAAATTTCAAGACCTTTGAGGTCTTATAGTTCAGTAGATCAGATACACAGTTGTTAGAATTTTAAAAAGGAAATAGCCTTCCAATGAAACTATTATATTTAAAAAGAATTACAAAAAAAGTCTGTGACCACAGCTTTTAAAAGATAGGCTGCATTTCAGCCCCTTCACTCCCGCACATTCTATTTTCTTCCATTACTTCTCAATTTAAAGCTGAGAGTTTGAAAAATGTCAATTTTATAGAAATAAAATACAGACACTCTCCGTAGAGATGACTCTTAAGTGGGTCCAAGTTTATAGTCACAATCTTAAAGGCTTGTTTAGTAGTATAAATGTTGTGGATTTTTTTTTTCCCCAAATACTATTATTAAAGCTTCTTACTACATTCTACTCAGGGTCATATGAAACATTTCACTGACAACTGTAAATGTCCATTAAATTTCCTTTTTCTCCTTTTTTTTTTTAAATCTTTCCTTTCTTAAATCAAAAGTTTAAATTAGTTTTTGCTGGCATAACTCAACCTGTAAAGGTTTCATGCTGTACTGCATGATGCTCAATACATCATTAAGATACTACAGGGTAATGCAGTCACATACTGATTCTTATTCACGTAGGTTTTTCAACTTCAAAAGCACTGTTAAGCTTCTGTTTTCCTCTCTTTGAAAAAAACCCCATAAGTAAAGTAATGTCACTCTACTTTCTTTTACTGTGTACCGTGGAGTATATATACTGGAGTATACACGATCTAGAATGTGTTAGGTACTTTCAAGCTTGCAAGACAAAGTGTTGTTTTAATAAAAAGCATCTGCCTGCTTTCCCCATACTCCACATCCAGGAGTACACAATGGAAACATCAAGCTTATTAGTCAGTCTCTCACCCAAACCTTCAAAGCAGCCAAAAGATCAAATCAGACTTATCTTAAGGATGCAATTTCCATCTTTGAATTAGTAAGAAAACTTCACTGCTCTTACTCAATGTATACCAGCAAATTCGTGATGAATCCCAGAAGAGACAAAGTATTTTGGCTGATAATACTTGTTACATACAAAGTGTAAGAGGACAGCAAAGCAAGATTAAATAGTCTTAAAGACATCTGTAACACTTCCTTTCAGAAAAAGGCTTTTCACCATAGCTTAAGTGACAACAGTGACATACCGCCCATAATAACATCTTCCTTGTCAGTGTCTATAGCATTTTCTTCCTTAAGGCACAAATAAGTGGAATGTAGGTTAAAAAAAAAGTTATTTCCTGCTCTTTTTTATACAAATCTCTTTTCTAATTAATACATTAATTGCCTTCTCAGCTTCTATTCCTCCACTTCAACTTTTTTTGTGTTCCTGCTTTTCAGTCTACATTCCAAAGAAAATAGGGCTTATGCAGCCATTGTCTGTCTATCTGTCATTCTCCACACTGTCCCAGGCACACCCTCGTCCCAATTTCAGCCAAGTTTTGCAAAGGGGTAGAAGACTCAGAGGTAATTAAGTTATAATAAGTTTCAGGAAAATAGTTGCACAAATGGAAAATTCCTGTAACTGACTCTGCTGAACTTACCCAGAGTTTGTAATCCAATATAAGAGACAAAGTCTTAAACCAACAGGTATTCCTAATTAAAGATGCAGTCATGTTGTGATGCTGGAAAACATGGGAAGTGATGACCTTAGATCCTTACATGTCAGGGAAAGGATGAGGTTGGTACTTCGCAACAATGTATGAGGAGCACCAGTCCTCCTGGAGGGATCACAAGACACACATTTCAGCGTTCACTGATAACAGCTAGTACCTTCTGTGTAGATAATCCTTACTCTGACATGTGCTATCTGGAGGTCTTGTGAAGCAGGAAAAGAAAGTAAGTCTCCAGAGACATTTTACAAAAAGGAACTGGATGAAAGTGTGAGTGAGAAATGAGCACAATGTGACTTACGCTAAAGGCATCTACTACCCAGGGACTGCAGAGACATCTAGGTAAGGCACTTGGAAAACACCTGACCAAAAACGAGGACACATCTTGAAAAGGCTCCATATTGTCTAACTGCAGGAAAATGAATGGATTGTCCTGGGACAACTGAATTGCACATAGAATGCTTGCTGTTTGGCAGATGAATCACACCTGGAATGTTTCAAATAGGAAACGCCTCCAATAGGCAGAAGCAGAAAAGGCAACCTGCCAGAGACTCTGAGACACTTTGGCACCATTTATACTAAACAAGTATGTTCGAAGTGGTTTTAAGTACTGATGGCTAACCTCTGCCACATCCAGGAGTGTCTGCTTGACTCCTCTCTTCCTTGTACCAAGGAAAACAACAAGAGGCTATCCATGGTCCTTCACCTTACCCAGATGCATGAGTAACCTCAGCTGCAAGGTCTGTGTTAACAAACTGTACACAAAATGCAACGTGAATGACAGGTAGAGTTGGGGCGACCTCAGCACACTCAAGACAAGTGTTTTGAAACAATCATGAAAGACATTTTCTGACATCAAACCTCTTTGGAAAATGTCAGCTACTGTACTCAGCATGGTCTGCTCACAGAAAGGATGTGGACCTTGCCAGAGCAAAGTCCCAAGGCAGGAACTCAGGACATTGGAACAGGCTGCCCAGAGAGGTGGTGGAGTTGCCATCCCTGGAAGTGTTAAAAAAACAGGTAGATGTGGCACTTTGGGACATGGTTTAGTGGACATGGTGGTGTTGGGTTGATGATTGGACTGATGATCTTAGAGATCCTTTCCAATCCTAATAATTCCGAGTCTTTACTTTCATTAAAAAAAATCCAGCCACCAAGCCAGGAAAAATGAAATTGCTACTCTACCTTTAACTGTTTTAGTGGTGGACTTGGTAGTGTTAGGTTAATGGTTGGACTGGATGATCTTAAAGGTCTTTTCCAATCTAAATAATTCTATGATTCTATGACACCGGTTATGATTAAATCCAGAGGTTCAGCTTCATCAGGCACTTTTGAAACCTCACTCACGATGAGAACCTGAGTGAGTGGCATACAGTATACCATTCAGAAAGATGCTTCTCCATTGAATCTCAGAACCATGTCACCTTCTATGTCTGTTTCTGAATAAGTTCTCAAAACATTAATTTGCATATTGGTGCCTCATGTTGCATCAGAAGTTATTCAGAAACACAGATGCAGAGGAAGAAAAAAAAGAACAAAAAAGTCAAGAAAACAATATGAAGGTATGTGTGGATTCTTCTTGAAAATAATGAGAAAATTAAGTGCCCAAACTGCAGAAGACATGAGACTCTCATGACTACAATAGGATTGAGAACAGCATCACTGGTGTACATAACTGAGAGGAACTGAAGCAATGCCAGGTGCACAGTGGCCTAAACATTAATACATAAAGTATAAGAAATAGGAGGGTGTAACTGCAAGGGATATTGCCTTTAACTACACTGTTTGCAAAATACTGCCCTTCAAGTCTCTCCCACAAGAATTTTACCTCTTTCAGCTGACAATCAAAAAAGAAATCTTCGCTGCTTTATAAAAACTTTTGACTCAAGGACTTCTACCTTACTCATCACTGAAGTTGGAAGATACATGATAAATAACACAAACAAATAAAAAGAATGATCTGGTTAAGGCCTATGTGTTCTTCCTTATAGAAATTCCCGTGTGAAGTTGGATAAATTATCAAAATCAAAATGTTGTTCTGTGACAAAGGTTGTAACTCATTTTCTAGGTGCTTAAAATGAAACTTAATCATGTTACGTTTCTAAAAATTGCCAGATGATTTGCTAATACTTGGCATGCAAATAAGATCTTAGAAAGAATGTAAGAGATTTGTAGATAGTGCTATTTCTTAGTTTAATTAATGGAGAGCTTTTAATTACCAAACCAGAACAATATTTCTTTCATTTTACTTTGAAAGACAGTAATTAAAGACATTGTTTACACCTTAACCTGGATATATTCTTCAGAATAAGTTTTCAAGATCTTTGTAATTAAGCAGTATGCAAGATGGGAAAGGGATAAAAAAGGGAAAAGGAGTTATATATCCTTGTGATTTGTTCCTGTTGCTTTCCTTTTTCTCCCTTTTTAGTTAACAGAATTCTTAAAGCCTACTTAAAAATCACACTAAAAATATTGTATTTTGTCACTTGCAATTATATTGAATGCATTATTGATTATATTGTGAAGGTTTTCTCTAATACTTTGCACATCAAATTATTTTAAAGATTCAACTTTTTGTTCTCTTAAGAAATAATATTTGACTATCAATGTTTTCAGTTTTCACTTTTGTTCAAAAAGATTAAAGTGAGGCACTGAGACTAGTTCTTTAGATAAGGCACCTTTTCTTTAAAACTCCTTTAGTACATAAGAAATAGTGCACTTCTACAAATAAAATGTAATGCAGTGTCATACATATTTTGCAAATAAACATTATAAATAAAATGTCATTGCTTTCTCTCTTCATAACCAAATGTTACCACACTGACAGAACTATCCAATTACACCAGTTGTTGGTGTTCCCCAGGGTTATGGAGTCTTTTAAATTATATCATGTTTTTCGCTGGCTGTGTTCCTCGCATCCAGCTGCAACTCTATTGAATGCAGCAGGCTAAACAGGCAACCAAATCCTCAAAAGCTCAGGTTTCTTGCCTAGCATTTTATTCTCTCCTACCACAAAACACTATTGCCTAGACTTACGTGTTAGCCAAAGTATAGGTAAGTAGGACAACAGACTGTGATTGCCATGGCATGAAAGATACAAAGTATGGGTTTTATAGATAGCTCATAATGAGAAACTAAGGTCAGATGTGTCTGTGCTGGACTTCTGAATACTGAAAGTCCATTCAGACATAATCTAGGTACAATACTTACTAGGGAAGATGTAAGAATAGAGAAAAATTAAACTATAACTTTAAAGAACTATTACATAGTTTTTAGAAAGAAGATTAAACAGAGCAAACATTAATAGTTCACAAATACATGCTTTCTTAAACTTACACAATTAAACACATTTTCTTACACAGTTACACTTTCTTAAAGTGTGTAAGTTAAAGATCTGAAGAAATACATTTTTGCAGCACTGATTGTTGTTTAGACTATTTTATAAAGATATCTGTGTTATGTTCATGCTCCAGACAGATCATTTCAAATAGCTGACTAGAAGAAAACACAGGAGGGGGAGTTCTTAGCAAAACTGTGAATTCCATTCAAGCCACTACTGCAGTTTTGTATAGACTTTGTTGTTTAGCAAAAAAATACAAAAATTGTCTTAAATATTTCCAAGCCTAAGTGAGCAAACTTCCCATTTCTTATTTTCAGATATATTTATGAAAAGTCTACTTCTATTTGAGAACATATATACAGTAGAAGTTAACTCACTTGGCTTTGCTGAAGTAGCACAACAAAGGCAGGAAGAACACAACTGTTCTGAATCTCCTGGTGTGCTGCATGTTTGGAAAAAATAGATAGTAACTATCAAAAAGGAGGAGGCCAAAAAAGATACGTAAGTGGTTCTGAAAGGGTACTTGTTAGCTCTCAAAACACCCAGCTAATATTTCCACCTTAGAATAGCTGTTATATTACCCAGAGATCACTTCTGAATCTCAACATTTTTCATAGACAATCATATACCCTTGTACTCAATCAAACATAACTGGAATCACTGTTTGAAGAAGGAAGACAATACTATTCCACATGTAACTTATCTTGGCTTCCTAGATCACAGTGCAGTTTGTGGCCCATAGCTTTTCAATCTATGGCCTATTTCAGCTTCCAAAAGCAGTGTAGTATGTCACTTTCTAAAACCAAATACGCTCAAGGCCATGGCAAAGATGGCAAAGTTTAGCTAAAAACAAATACAAGTAGAAAAGACAACTCTTTACTTACCTTACTTACGTGGAAGCTCAAGCTCCTTGTCCATTTAAACTTAACCTTCTGGCCCCAAATATTAATTCAACACATTATTTTTTGTGTTAGGCTTACATTTTATTATTTAAAGTTCAGCTTTTAACTGTAATCAAGACAAAATATAAGATTTTATAAATAAAGTATTTGTAGATAAAACTATTCAGGTCTTTTCCAAAATATGCCATGAAATGTGGTAAGAACCTGCACAACTGGTGTAAACCAGGAAAAGAAGACCAAGGCCTTGTCTGGGTTACAGTCCAAAGGAATTCCTCCTTCCAAGTTTAGTCCATTTACTGACAACAACCTCTACTCTCCTTTGAAGCAATTCTATTTCTTAATACTAGATATTCATTGTCATCTTTCTTACAAATTCTACTCTTGATTTGACATTTATTTCCCAGATCTAACTTAAACCACCTGTAGTTTCAGGCTGCTACTCCTGATCCCTTCTTAATATGCAAGTTAGTCACAGAATCATAGAATGCTTTGGGTAGCAATAGATCTTCAAAAGTCCTCTAGTCCAACCCCCCTGCAATGAGCAGGGACGTCTTCAACTAGATCAGGTTGCTCAGAGCCCTGTCCAACTGACCTTGAATGTGTCCAGGGATGGGGCATCTACCACCACTCTGGGAAACCTGTGCCTGTGTCTCATCACCCTCAGCATAAAAAATTTCTTCCTTCTATCTAGTCTGAATCCCCCCTCTTTTAGTTTAAAATCATTACCGCTTGTCCTATCACAACAGGTGCTGCTAAAAAGTCTGTCCCTATCTCTCTTATAAGCCCCCTTTTAGTACTGAAAGGCCGCAATAAGGTCTCCCCACAGCCTTCTCTTCTCCAGGATGAAAAAACCCAACTCTCTCAGCCTTTCCTCACAGGAAAGGTATTCTATCCCTCTGATAACTTTTGTGGCCCTCCTCTGGACCCACTTCAATAGGTCCATGTCTTTCCTGCACCCCAGAGCTGGACTGAGTGCTCCAGGTGAGGTCTCACTAGAGCAGAGCAAAGGGGTAGAATCACCTCCCTCGACCTGCTGGCCATGCTGCTGGTGTCGCAGCCCAGGATTCAGTTGGCTGTGAGTGCTCATTGCCAGCTCATGTCCAGCTTTTCATCTAGCAGTACCCCCAAGTCCTTCTCCGCAGGGCTGCTCTCAATCCCTTCATCCTCCAGCCTGTATTGGTACCGGGGTTTGCCCTGTCCCAGGTGTAGGACCTTGCACTTGGCCTTGTTGAACCTCATGAGGTTCACATGGGCCCACCTCTCCAGCTTCTCCAGGGGTCTTGGGATGGCATCCTGTCCCTCAAATGTGTCAACCGCACCACTCAGCTTGGTGTCGTCTGCAAACTTGCTGAGGGTGCACTCAATCCCACTGTCTATGTCATTGATGAAGACATTAAACAGTACTGGTCCCAATATGGACCCCTGACAGACACCACTCATCACAGATCTTCATCTGGCCATTGAGCCATTGACCACTACTCTTACCCTCTGGATGCAACCATCCAACCAATTCCTTATCCATCAAACAGTCCACCCATCAAATCCATTTCCCTCCAATTCAGAGAGAAGGATGTTGTGGGGGACCATGTCAAAGGCCTTACAGAAGTCCAAAGAGATGACATCTGTGGCTTTTCCCTGGTCCACTGATGCAGTCACTCCATCATAGAAGGCCATTAGGTTGGTCAGGCAGGACTTGCCCTTGGTGAAGCTGTGCTGGCTGTCCTGAATCACATCCCCGTCCTCCATGTGCCAGTCACCATGCTTGCATCATTATAATAGACACCAGAATAGGTGCCAGAAAATAACTGTAATTCTCTCTTGGGTAACTGGTCAAAAAGATGTAATTAGTGAATTTGGACATTATTCATACTACTGCAGATGAACATAATTTAGTAAGTCAGAACAGGAATCCCTTCTTTCAGATATTAGTTTTTAGAGCTTCTCAGAGTTTCCAAATATCTCAATTCAAAACTATTAAGAGGTCTCAGCATTTTCACAAAACCTTTGTGACAGACATAGGAGTCCCTGCTAGGTAAATAAGAAGCAGATCCTCTACGGTATAAAAGTAACTGTAGCGGGACAGTAACATTTAGTAGAGAAAAATACAAAATGCTGTCATGTACTTTTTACTCAATTTCATTTAAGTGAATTTTCATTTATGCGACCTGTGAAATGTTGAAATTTATTTCACTTTGACAGCCTACCAAGATGTTTCAAAAATACTGGAAATGCTTATTTAGTATAATGCCCTTGCTTTACAAAAATTTTTTCTACTCACATTACTTTTCTATCTCAACAAGCTTTTAACAGCTGGTATCACAAACAGGCAGGAGATTAACATGTTACTGTACCAAAACATAGCATTAGTTTCTAGCTCCAGTGGTTCTGGAAACAACAGCCACCACATACTATCAAAACAAATCAGTCCTTTACATAAAACACTGACAGAAATGTAAAGGGGAGATTATGCCTTAGGAATCAACAAGAAATGTTTAATTACAGTGTAAGATAGATTCTGCTGACCATGGCCTCTGTAGAGGCCCACCAAAAGCCTTTGGTGACCTTTATCTCCATTTCTTAGGAGATGTCTTTAGGAAAAGATTCCAGGCCCCTTCCCTTACATTTCACTGAATAAACCTTTGGCAGAGGTGGTGGTGTGGAAAGTGGACTTCTGCTAATCACAAATACTAGCACTACATTATGATTGTTTCTTAAAAAAAAATGAAAAAAAAAGACACACCTTTCCCACATCTGAGAGTCCTGCGCTAAAAATGAATTATACAACGAAAGGTATCTCGGCTGATATCTGAACTACACATTTCAGTAGGAACTTGTAGATTAACCTATGCCAAAAAGTAAACATATGTATTACACTTGCAGTAAAAGTACTACTTTCTATAAATTGTGAAATGCATTTGTGCTGTTTATATTAAGAATAAAACTCAGTACAACTATTACGCACTAACATGAACAAGCAATGAGGAATCTGAAATTAACTCTGGAGCTACACAAAATAATTCATATTCACTTTTGCCAGGAGCATCTCCTCTGATCTGCTGTGTTCTGAATCTCTAAACAAATATCTTACCTTTTGCACTTCAAAACACTGCAAATACTGAAATGCTAGGTTTTGAGTTTATTATTTCTCTCTCCTTGCTCTTCAGACTAATTCCACAGGCAGACATTAGAAAACATAGCCTTATCCAACTAACCTCCCCTTTCATGAATACTATACACAAGGAGACAGAGATGGATTGCAACAGAACAGGGATATATTCAAAATTAGCATTTGACTGAGTAACATGGTAAAATCTGGACATTCAGGAAGGGCAGCTCTCCCCCAACCCCAACTAACCTAGAGTAAGTACACAAACTGTAACCTGAATTGTAAATATTATACTAATTATATATATATTCTATAATTTGTGTTATTTTTTTATTTCTGCACTTGGAAGTACTTGTGCACACAAAGCATTTAAAGAATTCCACCACTGAACGATGACATGGAGATACCAAAGTAAACATGAAGATACGTAGTTGACACTTGCCACTGTTTGTCCCGCAATGAAATTCATTTACTAAGGGGATGCTGTGGTTTAACCCCAGCCAGCAACTAAGCACCACGCGGCCGCTCACTCACTCCCCCTGCCCCGGTGGGATGGGGGAGAGAATTGGAGGAGGAAGAGTGAGAAACACTCCTGGGTTGAGATAAGAACAGTTTAATAACTGAAATAAAATAAAGTAAAATACTAATAATAACATAATAATAACATAATAATAACATAATAATAATAATAATAATAATAATAATAATAATAATAATAATAATATACAAAGCAAGTGATGCACAATGCAATTGCTCACCACCCACTGACCGATACCCAGCCAGGTCCCAAGCAGTGATCGCTGCCCCCCGGCCAGCTCCCCCCAGTTTCTATACTGAGCATGATGCCGTATGGTATGGAATAGGCCTTTGGGCAGTTTGGATCAACTATTCTGGCTGTGCCCCCTCCCAGTTTCTTGTGCACCTGGCAGAGCATGGGAAGCTGAAAAGTCCATGACTAGTGTAAGCACTGCTCAGCAACAACTAAACCATCAGTGTGCTATCAGCATTATCCTCATACTAAATGCAAAACGCAGCACTATGCCAGCTACTAGGAAGAAAACTAACTCTATCCCAGCTGAAACCAGGACAGGGGAAAAAACGAACATCCTTCCAGTTTCCTTCAAAGTCTTTCACTTGTGCACTTTTGTACCGTGATTAATGGTTAACAATAGGCTACGCAATACACAGCTATAACACAGTGCTGTTTACAATGAATTATGTCCTATCAGTAGCTGAAGGAGGTAAAGAGTATCTGTATCTCTAGGAACCAATAAATGCTTGGCCATGAAATGGCAGATAGCTAGCTTGCTTTTCCCTTTCTCTAGGTAACCCTGCTTGTCTCTAACTCATTCAATTATTGCTTTTTGTCAGGTGATGAACTGCTGTGGCTTAAGTGTACTCTGTCACCTCCCATTCAGTACTCACATTGGAGCGCCATCTCAGAGCTGCAATCAACTGTTGAACCTGTCCCTCTAGGCACAGCAGACATACCTCCACTATTTTAAGTGCAACATAGTATTTCCTTGCACTGAAAAGAGACACAAGGTCACTAAACCAGCATAAACTGCTGACAGTGCATAAGTATCCTGTAGCATTGTAACACTACTAACAGCATGACCTGTGAAAATGTGTAAGCATTTTGTAACAGCTAAACAGAAGCACACAACTAGAAAGGAGCAAACAGAAACCTATGGTATGGTTGCACAAAAGGGGCTCAAGAATACATGTAGAAACAGGAAAAGGTGCAAGATAAGAGAAAAATATATAAATATATCAGGAAGTATGTCTGTTGGAACCAGAATAATCCTGTAGAATAAACAGAAAAGATTCCTGGCAAAACCAGAAGAAGTCCTGATCCTAAAAAATAAAATCAATTATGTTGAGAGCAAATGAGATCCTCCCTATCTCTTTGAGGAGGAGAGTAAGAAGCATAAAATACAAAGGAAAAAATTTTGGGGGAAGTTGCTTATTGGGTTCATGCTTTCCCTTATCAAGAGCCTGAGGCTGGCTGCTTCAATAACTAAGACCATCAAGGACCCAAGCCATCAATGGTAGCTATGCTGCATCAGCTTTGTGGTATTGTATACTCGTAGTTTAGGAAAGCTTCTTAAGGACTGTTTTAGCCTTGTGTGATAATGACTGTAACAACTATGTGTACTGGTTATTAATATCAAACTAGTAAAGTATTGCTTCGAAGTGTGAAACTGGCCTGATCTGTCTTCTATACACTAGCAACACAGCAATCTCTAACTCCCTAAATGATAAATATACACACACTTATATTCGCTTTCAAGTGCCACGCTCTTGAGAATACAGTTCAATTCCTAGTTCTGCTACACACTCCTAACTCCACTATAGAGCAGGAGTTGGGTAAATCACCTACCTCTATTCTTTAAATTTGATTAAAATGGTAATAGTATTTCCTTCCTCCCCTTTCTTTTGTCCTATTTATATGGTGAGATCTTCTGAATAAGGACTGTCTTTTACTATGCCTAGCATCAACCACAGCTGGGGCAGGACCTCAGGCTGGTAGGTACTATTTCAATCAAAACAGAAAACCATAATGCTAACCTAACTTTTTGATAGTACAAGTACATGCTTCTGCAACTACAGAACTACAAATTTCATTTCTTGCACAGGAGTAGCTCACAGCTGTGTCTTTTACCTCCCTCCAAGATTGTCCTGTACACGCATTTTCAATCCTCTTTTATTTCAGGGTCTATTTCTATGTCTGTGTTTCACATTTCCCTCTCCAGCCCACATCAGGGTCTGGCACCCTCCTCTCACATTATGAGTTTTGTGTGCTCCATCATCCGAGCACCTCCTTTACCAGTGTCCCTACTGTGTTTTCAACACCACTCTCTTCCCTCATGATAGTCCTTACTTTGCAAGTCTGCAATCAGTCCTATATAACCTCTTTCCTCAGTCATTCTGCTCCCTTATGCCTTTTGTTCTGGGAGATGAATCACATTGGATGCTAGTATGTTTCACTCCACTGTGAAGACAGGTGAAGATGAGAGACAGGACTTGCTATACTGGCATGGCTTAACTGTTCAAACATTGTGTGATGTTGTTTGAAAGATATGAAACTATGGCTATGCTAAATAACAGCAAAGGCTTTCATGTGTCACCTGTTTTCCTTTCAGTTCTCTAATTTCCTATAAAATCCTAAGACTCTACACTGAAAATCACCCCAAAATAGATTTTTTTGCAAAGTTCCTGTACTGGAAAACAGAAAAGGAAACCACATAGAAATGAGAGCAACCTTCAAACTTAATCAGATGTCTTACTTCTGCACTGACTCGCCTATTCAAAAATGGAAAGTTTACCTATACAACCAAGAGATAAAACAAAGGATTAAGATTAAATAATACATTGTATATCCACTAGACACCAAAAGATGCATACAGTGTGCAGCTAATGTATCTTCAGCAATTAAAAATTCAGCTATATGAATATTGCAATAATTTAAGTTTTTAAATTATTTATCTCAAAGTGGCAGAAAAGATCACTATTTAAAAATAACATGCAAGATGCAAATCATGAAAAATTGATGTGAAAGAGCAATCTTTAAGACTTCAGCTCACTTTATGCAAAATTATTAATGCTAAAAAATTCCAACCAAAATTCAAGTCATTGGAAAAAGAAATTATATGACCTGTTCCATCAATTCTTAACCCTCAGTTTTATTTCCCTCTGAAGCATACTAGCAAGCTGTATGAACTCAAAAAAAGGATGAGGAGTTGTTGCTTAAATCAAATCACAAAGGAGAAAATTAAATTCTTTCTGAACCACTCCCTTTTTCCTCCCATTTGCCCCTCTCGTCTTTCATTTTCTGCTATACTCTCCCTCTCAAATTTCCCAATGAAAATAAATGCTGGATGGCTTTGTGTTAAGTCAGAAAAATAATCTATAACTGCATTCTACTGTATTTGCTGCTTAACATATCCCAACAGTGAACCTAACATTTAGAATCTATCATATCAACATAGCCATCATGATCCAAGCTGCAAATAATAGAGAGTGTCACTGTCAATTTTGCTTTCTCACACTTCCTTCCCTTCACTTCATCTGATTTTAATAATCCCTGTCAAACCACAAACAGTCCAAATTACCTTCTTGACACAGAAGCTTTCAAGGAAGAGACAGAATCTCAACTTTCATTTAGCGGCTACAAAAGCAAGCTGTCCAACTGGACAAATATTATTTCCACTCTTGACAATCTCTACAGTAAAGCATGCTTTTTAATTTTCACTGAAGCTGCCAAGGGTTTGATATAAGCTTCTTGTTTAGTGTAGATTGACTCACAGGATTAGCAAACCAACAACTGTAACTGTGTTTAAAGAAGCCAGCACTTTCAAGTCAAAGAAAAAATTGCTTGCAAGATGTGACAATTGCGTGTCATAAGCTAACTGAATTAAGAAAAAGATTATACAAATAATTTCAGTTTTGTAGATCTCACAGGATCTGTTTCAAGATCATTTTACATTTCTAAGAGTGACCAAATAGTTGCTGCCAATATGTAATAGAAACCAGAATTTCAAGGAGGACAACCTTATATTCAACTACATCAGCAACAGTCAAAGAAAGGTTAGCATTTGACAACAGGAAGTATGTTCAAGGCAAATAAGCTTCCGCAAAAGGATGTGATCTGTAATAATTTTCCTCTCTGTTGGCTTGCCTTCAAAGTAAGCTTGATAATGTAACTCATTCCTTCACATACATCAGTTTAAAAGTAATTGATTTCTCTGATGAGGCACAGTATTGTATAATTAGCATTCTATTTGAAGTTTATGTAGATTAATCAAAGCATAATACATTTTTATATAAAATATTTTCTTTGCATAGACACACCAGTCTCTCTAATCATCTGGAAGTCTATTGCTTAGTATTTTGACTTATTTAAAGTGGCAATCAGGTTTGAAGTGTTACTAGCTATTAAAAAAGAAAACAGAATAACCAAGATGCTTCCCATCAGAAGCCTCATGTAGTGTTTGTTTAAATACCTCAGATTGCCTATCCCATGCACAGGCCTAATTTAAGACTAATTAAAGCTGCTTTAAAAGATTCTTTGGTAACTAGTCAGAATACACCAAAACAATGAAAGCCTATGTTTGAGGAATCTGTAAAACCACTATGAAATGCAGAGGCATATGCCTAGATGGTGTTCAGAGCTCCACAGCAAGAAAATTATGCTTTCTACTAATACAGCAGCAATTTAGTGTTCTTTTAATTCCACTAACAGAGCAGTATGTTAGTGTTCTTTTAACAGTTTGGGCTAGCAACTGGATCTCCATGATCACTCATCTTCATGGCCAGACATCCTCCTGCTTGCCTTTCTATTCTGTTTTTCTTCCTAGTGAAGAGTAAGAGTTTTAACAGTTTACGGTATTTTTCTGCCTTAGCACTGCTAGCCAAAGCATAATTTTGATACTCAGCGGTATATTGATTCTACCATATGAGGTCTGCATCAGATTGGACCTGTACGGTTTTTCTATTCTAAAAAAAGGATCTGATCAAAAGATCCCTTAAAGAAGCAAAAAAATTGTATGAGTAACACAAAGACCAATGGTATCCTCAGTTTTAGTTAAAAGGACATTGATTTAAGCGTCTTTAAGTGAAGTGCTTAGTCTTAACTATTTCTTGACTTGTAGTTAATGATCAGTTTGAATCCTGAGCAGAACTCATAATTGGTATCAGCTAGCTTCATGCATTAAAAAAGCACAGATTATATATCACCTAGGGTTTAAGCACTACCAAACACAATGGAAGTAGGAAACACATCTGTAGAACAGTATATTAAAGTACAAATATACTGACTGATATGAAAGTCTGTCTACACCACATCTACTTAATGGTAATAAAAATAATTGTACAAAACTAAACCTTCTAACTGGTTTGTGGTTCTGTAACTACAGAACATGTTTTTGGGACATGGTTTAGTAGGCATGGTGGTGTTGGGTTGATGATTGGACTGATGATCTCAGAGGTCCTTTCCAATCCTAATAATTCCTAGTTTTTACTTTCATTAAAAATAATCCAGCCACCAAGCCAGGAAACATGAAATTGCTACTCTACCCTTAATTGTTTTAGTGGTGGACTTGGTAATGTTAGGTTAATGGTTGGACTGGATGATCTTAAAGGTCTTTTCCAACCTAAATGATTCTATGATTCTATGAACTATCAGGGAAGCTAGATTTTTTTTTTTTTTTTTTAAAGACAGGAGCTTCTTACTAATTCATAAGCCATATAGAAATGATTTTTTAAACTAGTTGCTCAGAGATAGCCTCTATGTTCCCAGAGCATCCTCTGTATTTCGATCCAGTTTTTTCTCACTTCATAAATTACATTACCAGATGTTACATCTTTATTTCTTGGCAGGAAGTCACAACTATGATGTACAAAGGCAAAAAAAAAATGCATAACCAAGTGGCATTTTTAAAGAATATTTATCCACAATACCTTTCCATTGCTGCTGAAGAAGACAAACAGACAAATAAAGGAATAATTATAGTGGAAGGAACTTCCTTCTTCTCAAGGATCGCTTAAATGATACACCCACACTTCAGCCTGAAGGTCTGTAACATAGGCCAACTAAGAGTCCTGCAGCTCATGGAAGAAACATCTCATACCTCATGGCGAAGTTCATTTACCTCTATACCGTTAGGATGTATATGCCATGGAAATGCTATACAGGTATGATTAAAAAATAGCCATAGAGAACTCTAATACATTCTACCATCTCTTTCTGCGAAGATGCTGTGTCAAGAATACTATTTCAAAATATGATAGAGGCAACAGTGTTGAAAGGTGGGAGAGGGAATCATAACACAAAATGCATTCACAGAAGGGAAAGTAAATCTTCCTTTGGAATCAGACCAGACCATACATTACTGTGTAAAAAGGAAAGACAATCAGCTGATTTGTGATGCAGAAAAGGGTTTCTCCTCCCTATCATTTCAAACAACTACTGAAAAGATATTATATTAAATTCTCCAGTGCAGAAAGCACTTAGTCTTTGGTTTCATGATTACGAGGGCAAGCGTTCATAAATATCTTACAAGTGAACACCACGGACTGTTATTTTGTACATAATTACAAGACTCAAATGAGTTGTGCAACCAGCCAAGAGTGGAACTACAGTGTAAACAATGTGCACTACTTGCCTATCACATGAAATAATTCTTTTGCTTCAGAACAAAGCTGGACTGAAAACTAAAGATCTAATTTTTTTTCTTTTGAAGGAAGACTACATTTCAAGTTTCTAGACAGAAAGAGGCGGGGGACATCACAGACTTAAAAAAAAGAGTAAAAACTTTTTTATAGGGTCACATCAACATTTCAGCAGATTTCTTTTTCCTTACATTAATTTTATAGCATTTTACAACTTTTTTAAAGTTAAAAATTAGTAAGCCATATATGATTCAAGCTGGAAACTTATAATATAATCAAATATTTAAGGTTCAGTCTATGTATTTTTTAATTTTACTGCCTAAAACTGAGTATAGTACCAACTCTACCAGAATATCCTTCAGAAGCATGAGTTGTGACCAAATCTATTTTTATATAAGAGTTCTACAGTGAACCTTAGGGTTGCAGCTCTGTTCTATTAATCTGTAAGAGAAATTATGCTTGTTGTGACCCAACCAACAGCAGGTGGTCCCAACCCAAGATTCCCTTCACTGGTACACCACCAGGAAACAGTGTGGAGGACATTACAAGCACAAACGAAACATCCAGTGAGAAACGTAGTTAATGGTATGTATTCTGAATAATGAAGAAAGAGTTCAGGGATAGAAAAGGGAGGGAGCATTTATTGAAATGACGTATTTTTCCTAGATAAACTGGTAGTAAGTGACATTACAATATCCTGCCTCATGCCATGCTAACCTTTGGAGCTGAGCATTATTCAGAAACTTTAAGTTTGTTCCAAATTAGAGAATCAAAAGTTTATTGCTTTGCAAGTATATATCATGGAATGGCATTGAACAAATAATTTGATTTTTAATATCAGGGTGGACTGGAATGATTTTTCCATTTTTTAATTCTATCACAGTGTGCCCCAGGGATAAGTTTATTACAGGAAAAGAACCAAGAGGGCTGTATTCCTCACCACCCCCTATATCTGCATTACCTGACATAACTCACATGCTCCCAGTCAAATAAACAGTTGTTTATGACATAACCAGGCTTGCTAGAGAGGAGCCCAGGGCGGCATGGCAACATTGGGGGTGAAATCGATAGCCCAGCTCAAGTGCATCTACACCAATGCACGCAGCATGGACAACAAACAGGAGGAGCTGGAAGCTGTTGTGCAGCAGGATAGCTATGACATAGTCACCATCACAGAAACATGGTGGGACGGCTCTCATGACTGGAGTGCTGCACTGGATGGCTATAAGCTCTTCAGAAGGGATAGGCAGGGAAGGAGAGGTGGTGCGTGGTTCTGTATGTTAGGGAGTGTTTTGACTCTATAGGGCTCAACAGTGGTGATGATAAGGTCGAGTGCTTATGGGTAAGGATGAGGGGGAAGGCCAACAAGGCAGATGTCCTTTTGGGAGTCTGCTATAGACCACCCAACCAGGATGTAGAGATAGATGAAGCGTTCTACAAGCAGCTGGAGGAGTCTCGCAATCGCTAGCCCTTATTCTCATGGGGGACTTCAACTTGCCGGACATCTGATGGAAATACTACACAGCAGAGAGGAAACAGTCTCGGAAGTTCCTCGAGTGTGTGGAAGATAACTTCCTGATGCAGCTGGTAAGTGAGCCTACCAGGGGAGGTGCCTCGCTTGACCTGCTGTTTACTAACAGAGAAGGGCTTGTGGGAGATGTCGTGGTCGGAGGCAATCTTGGGCTAAGCGACCATATGATAGAGTTTTTGATTCTGGGCAATGTAAAGAGGAGGGGCAGCAAAACTGTTATCATGGACCTCCGGAGGGAAGACTTTGGCCTGTTCAGGACACTGGTTGGGAAAGTCCCTTGGGAGGCAGTCCTGAAGGGCAAAGGGGTCCAGGAAGGCTGGGCGTTCTTCAAGAAGGAAGTCTCAAGGGTGCAGGAGCGGGCTGTCCCCATGTGCCGTAAGAGGAACCAGCAGGGAAGACGACTGGCCTGGCTGAACAGGGACCTTTTGCTGGGACTCAGGGGAAAAAGGAGAGTCTACCACCTTTGGAAGAATGGGCAGGCTACTCAGGAAGAGTACAGGGTTCTTGTTAGGTCATGCAGGGAGGAAATTAGAAAAGAAAAGCCCAGCAAGAACTCAATCTGGCCAATGTTGTAAAAGATAATAAAAAATGTTTTTATAAGTACGTCAACAATAAAAGGAGAGCCAAGGAGGATCTCCATCCCTTGCTGGATGCGGGGGGGGGAACATTATCACCAAGGACAAGGAAAAGGCTGAGGTACTTAATGCCATCTTTGCCTCTGTGTTTAATAGCCAGACCGGTCATCCCCAGGGCACTCAGCCCTCTGAGCTGCAAGACAGGGACAGGAACCAGAATGGAGTCCTCATCGTCCAGGAGGAAGCAGTTAACAACCTGGTACGCCACCTGGATGCTCACAAGGCTATGGGGCCAGATGGGATCCACCGGAGATTACTGAGGGAGCTGGCGGAGGAGCTTGCCAAGCCACTTTGCTTGCCAATGTGATGCCCATCTGCAAGAAGGGCCTCAAGGAGGACCCAGGGAACTACAGGCCTGTCAGCCGGACCTCGTTGCCAGGAAAGATTATGGAGAGGTTCATCTTGAGTGAACTCAACAGGCAAGTGCAGGTCAACCAGGGGATCAGGCCCAGCCAGCATGGGTTCATGAAAGGCAGGTCCTGCTTGACCAGCCTGATCTCCTTTTATGACCTGGTGACCTGCCTGGTAGATGAAGGAAAGGCTGTGGATGTCATTTACCTGGACTTTAGCAAAGCCTTTGACACCGCCTCCCATAACATTCTCCTTAGGAAGCTGGCAGCTCATGGCTTGGACGGGCGTAGTCTTCGCTGGGTAAAAAACTGGTTGGGTGGCCGAGCCCAGAGAGTAGTTGTAAATGGAGTTAAGTCCAGTTGGTGGCTGGTCACGAGCAGTGTTCCCCAGGGCTCCGTTTTGGGGCCAGCCTTGTTTAATATCTTTATCAATGATCTGAATGAGGGGATTGAGTGCGCCCTCAGTAAGTTTGCAGATGACACCAAACTGGGTGTGAGTGTTGATCTGCTCGAGGGCAGCATGGCCCTGCAGAGGGACCTGGACAGGCTGGACCGATGGGCCAAGGCCAACTGTATGAGGTTTATTTAACAAGGCCAAGTGCCGGGTCCTGCACTTGGGTCACAACAACCCCATGCAGCGCTACAGGCTTGGGGAAGAGCAGCCGGAAAGCTGCCTGGCGGAAAAGGACCTGCGGGTGTTGGTAGACAGCTGGCTGAACATGAGGCAGCAGTGTGCCCAGGTGGCCAAGAAGGCCAACAGCATCCTGGCTTGTATCAGGAATAGTGTGGCCAGCAGGAGCAGGGAGGTGATTGTCCCCCTGTACTCGGCGCTGGTGAGACCGCACCTGGAATACTGTGTCCAGTTTTGGGCCCCTCAGTACAAGAAGGACATTGAGGTGCTGGAGCGTGTCCAGAGAAGGGCAACGAAGCTGGTGAAGGGTCTGGAGCACAGGCCTTATGAGGAGCGGCTGAGAGACCTGGGGTTGTTTCATCTGGAGAAGAGGAGGCTGAGGGGAGACCTTATGGCTCTCTACAACTACCTGAAAGGAGGTTGTAGTGAGGTGGGTGTTGGGCTCTTCTTCCAAGTAGGTAGCGATAGGACGAGAGGAAATGGGCTTAAGCTGTGCCAGGGGAAGTTTAGGTTGGAAATTAGGAAAAATTTGTTCACGGAAAGGGTAGTCAAGCATTGGAACAGGCTGCCCAGAGAGGTGGTAGAGTCCCCATCCCTGGAAGCGTTCAAAACGTGGCACTCTGGGACATGGTTTAGTCTAGTCTACCCTTGACTGGTTTAGTGTGGACTTGGTAATGTTAGGTTAACGGTTGGACTGGATGATCTTAAAGGTCTTTTCCAACCTAACCAATTCTATGATTCTATGATTCTATGAAATGGCATGGTAAGAATTAAAAACACTGTAAACCCTACTATTTGTATTTCAAATAATCCACTTCTTTATCTGTACTACTAGATGATAAAGCTCCCTAAACCACTTCTTCTTGGAATGATTACAAGTTTTTATTCAAGTTAGATTTTTGTACTGTTACGCACTAATGACAACACAATAAAAGGAGTGGAAAGAAATTGATTTTACTAGGAAAAGAGATTCAGACAATTTGAGAGATAGGCCACATTTTCCGACCCTTTCTTCACAGGGTCAAGGGATGTTATTAGGGTTTTCTGTATATTACAGAACAGACTGTATTCTGCTCCAAATATAATAAATATTAGGGACTGCTGCAACTAAGCAAATGCTGCAAATTATGATACGCATTTCAAAAACAGTGCTCTAATTTAGCTTCTACAATAACCATTTAAGTCCCTGCTACAAAGAGATACCTTATTCAGGCTTCTTGCAAAATTACACTAAACCGAAGTTAATAGCTATCCATTACTTAACAGTTAAAAGAGCTAGTCATTTTTATAGCTGTTGTAAAGAGATAAGAATTCATAAAATGGTTAATCTGGACAAAGCTTGCTTAGAACTTTTTAAAAACTCTTAAATGTATCATCTCCTACATTTTCTTCAATCATTAAAAATTCATATGTATTCTTGATTAGTACCAATAAGCACTTTCCTATAAACACCATGGGTCTCATATAACCACCCAGTTAGAACTTTTTAAGCATTTATGGTTTATAGCAAGTCAATTTCAGAACATATCAATGTACAATTTGCATAAATACATACCTTCAGTCAATATGTTCTTTCTGTAACTGAAATCTTCTTGTTTTCAGTTTTAAGGGACTATGCATAACATTCAGTTAATAGTTCATCACTGGTCCTATGTAAAAAGAAGGTTGTAAAATTACTAATAGGTAGTATTTGAGGAACTAACACTTTCACAGATAAATATCCTAATTGCTTAAGTATTATATAAAATTGCTCATACAGTAAGACAGTATGCTTAATTCCAACTGGTAAATAATAGTCCAAGTTCAAAATGTTAAAAAAAGTTTTAACTTTAGGAGCCTCAATTTCTGTTGATACTTACCATATAAACCATGGTGCTACGTAACACTTCATTTTGTTGTTCCAAAGGTATAAAAGCAATGGAGAGAAGATATGTACAGGATGGTAACTTAGAAGGCCACAGAATCTCCCAAAGTAGCATATGGCAGCTATAAAAAATGCTTAGACAAGGTCCACATAGCTCACTAGTTTCACTGAGAAAAATCTACCTTGTGGTAACCCACTTGTAGAACAAGCAACTTAGAATGCAGAAGATGTGGGAGTTTGAGATGAGCATTCAATAATAAAGTGGTCTCATAAGAAAGATGGAGCGACTTTCTACCAAGGCCTGTAGTGACAGGTCAAGGGGCAAAGGTTTTAAACGGAAAGAGGTTAGGTTTAGATTGGACATAAGGAAGAAATTCTTTACTATGAGAGCAGTGAGACACTGGCACAGGTCGCCCAGAGTAGTTGAGGATGCCCCATGCCTGGAAGTGTTCAAGGTCAGGTTGGATGGGGCTTTGAGCAACCTCATCTAATGAAAGCTGTTGCTGAAGGGGGTTGGACTAGATGGTCTTTAAAGGTCCCTTCCAACCCAAACCATTGTGTGACTGTGTAATTCTGTGATTGTATTAAAAGAACTAAAGATTGACTGCTGCATCCAGTAGCGGCTGTGGATACCAACGTAATGAATCAAATCAGGTAGCTAAAAACTAACTTGGCAAAAATATCCTACCACCCTTCTGTACCAGCAGCCAGTTACCCTGTGCAAGCCCGTTTATCCCCATTTACCAGGCAGCTGTATAAGTACTGATGGTGGCATAGGGTAGGTGACTGCAGTGAGTGGCTGGTGCAGACCTGCCCATTTGGCAGCAGTGCCAATTTATGCAAGATTAAATTGACAAAACTATGATGAAAACGATAGATAGCCTGCATCAGACTTACAGACCTTGAGGAATCATCTCTACAGAGGAATTGAAAGGATTTTTTATACATACATGCTAACATACCTGAATAGAAAGTTCCATTATGTTTAACAAAATGAGAAAGGATATGTAAGAAATAACAGGAACTATCCTGTTCACTCGCTTTTGTTTCACAGTATTTTAAGCAATTAAAAATATTTTTACCAGGCTCTCTACATGCATTAAACTCTTGCTTTATTCAGTACTGTTTATTAAAAAGAAACTGGTTCTTTACATGGAAAAGAACTGGGAACTCTTTGCACGTTCCAGGGCATTAGCTAAAGTACCCCAGGACTAAAGTTCCTGCAACTCAGAAGTTCTGTAGAAGAATCAGCAAAGACAAGAGCAAAGGAAGTTTAAAAGAACCGCATTTAAGTTTGACAATGGGATAGCCCCTGTTCTTTGACCAATACTTTCACATCTGATTTTTAAAGGAAGAACAAAGCCTGCACTTTTTCCACTGCTTTTATTACTTTTCTGAAGATGGGGGCTATGCAAAGAATTATATCAAAAGTGACAGTGAGGTTCTAACTCCAGCCCACAAAAGCCAAGAAATTTAAAGTTAGTCTGGCATTCAATCCTTAAATCATGCAATTGTGCTTTCTTTTTTAAAAACCAACAATGCAAGTTAATGACAAGTTGTCAGCCCTAACTTTGAATTGCCTGAAGTTTGTCATTTGGCATTTGTGTCACAACCTTAATGTTATTTAAATGTAGTTTTTAGTATCTATTATTTAAAAAGGTCTACTTTACGACAGCTAAAAGCTTTGATGGAATAAACCTCAAAGTACACTGTAGTGCTGGTATGCCACTTCATTAGAAGTAGTGCATAAAACATATGCTGTTGACAAATCTAATTCATTAAAGGTGAGGTAGATGCACTATAAAACAACTGGATGCCATCATTATCTATAGTTCCTTTTATAAATTATTCTTCTTTTCCCTTTTGACTGAACTTGTCAGTGTTCCCTTTTCAGACTGAATGTTTTTGCCTTAAAATTCAATACCTTCAACATGTTTGGACAAGTTAAATAAGTAGCATATTTGCTAAAACTGAAATTGTAAGCAGAAGCAATCACACTGATTAGTTCACCTATATTAACTAATGAGAAATAAAATTAGGCAACAATGTATAAGAATTTCAGCTTTATCAAACATAAAATTTAAAAATGAAGAGGAAACTAGAAAGTACAACAGAGTAACATTCTGGCAGCATTTTGCATTGCTATTCACATGACTTGGATTTGATATTGAATTGAATTCTGCAAGAGAGAAGATCAGACGTATCACAGAGCTGACAGCTAGCTGACATATTGAATTATAGAAAGAAAACTTGCTAACTGTATTAATCAGACTTTCAAGTAAAGACCATATTGATATAGGAACTAAAGGCTATAAAAGGGTCCATAAATAAAGTTAAGCTGGTATTTGAAGCATGGCCCATCAGAGTGGTGAATTCCTTGAGCAGCCTTCCAACAGATAAAACACATATAACTAGTCAAAAACTGATAAACTCCACCTTAGAATATTGTTGCCTGTGAGAACATGTACATTTTTCTCCTCAGCCCAGAAAGAATGAAGTCCTTCTATCACTGTGGTCTTTAAAACCTAAATCACAGTGCAGGAGCTTCACTGAATCGATTAAAAAATAAAGTGAAAAAGGATGCTTTTGAGGACTAAATATAACACAAGTTATGGTTAAATTCCACTAATCACATATTCAGCAAAATTCTAAACTATACTGTATGCAAGAAAACTGGAAAACAAAAAAAAAATCAAGAAGTCTTAATCAAGGATTCTTTCTGTAACATAATTTTCCTTTTAATTCCTTATAAAGTGACCTAAATCTACCCATTAAAAAAAATACAGAAATTTTTGCATAGAATGCATAATCATAATTCAATGTCAACACTTTGTACAAATACTTTGTAACAAATTAGCTACATTAGCAAGGATTTTGCCTTGTTCAAGAAAAGCCCATGTACAGCACATAATACCATCCTACATACTTCTATACAGACACATGTACACATACATATTTTTAACTAGATGCAGTGTCTCGGATTAATTCTATGTTGTCTCTTGCAGAGACACACTCATTCCAACACTTACCCTGAAAATTTAAGAGGTGGACATTTTCCTTAGAAAAAATTGGCATGAGTAACTTAAATATGCAAACACCTCCAAATATAATTCACCAAGGCCTATTTTATGCCTCCATGGATTGCAGCAAATCAGTTTCTGCAAGCAACTCTAAATGTTTAAACTAAAAACTGGCAGATTAATTTACCACATTTCAATCAGCATCTACCATTTACCTCAGAAGATTTATATCATGTATGTCCAATACGCTACACATGCAATTCTCCTAATTAGTCTCCCCATTAATCCTCATCCTGCTCTTTTTTCATTTTGTTCCCTCTCCTGCCATACTGTCTTTACAGTCCCACGAGTGGAACGGTCATATTTGTTTAAGCCTTCTGCCACCAAAACATGGGAAGAGTTAGCTGCAGACGGACAAAAGTACAGTGATATCTCCACTCGAGGAGATACATCTCAAAGGCCACCTGTCTCCAGAACCCTTTAGTGAACTGAATTCAAAATCATTCCACTTAAAGCATTCTTATTACTGAGAAGATCCATATCCTATTGACTGCTGGTATTAGCAGCTCTTCCTGTAATGTCTTTTCTTAGGTTCTGTGAAGGGGGCTTCTGTTCACCTCCAAACAACAGGGAAGTAGGACTTTGGGTACCTAAATTCTGCTCTCTTTGAGGATGCTGCTGGGAGCGAGGAGGCAGGAAAAGGAGAGAAACAGGGCCGGTATCCTTAGAGAGTTTACGCTTATATAGAAGGGCCCATAATGCCTTCCCAAAGGAAGCTTTTGTGCTCCCCAACATTTCCTGAAAAAGATGCTCTGTTCCCAGTCAGGGATTTCAGTCCTGCTCTTACTTCAGCCCTTACTGATGATCTTTATGAGCAATAATGTTGCTAACCACACAGCCCTTCTGTCAATACTGGCACTCCAGATGGGAGAAACCGCTGACAGCAAAAACCTTCTACACTAATAAATGTCATTGCTTCATTGGGAAAGTGGAAGAAAAGAGGGAGAAACCTTATCTATGTCATTGCTTCAAAGGAAGTCTTTTATTCTTCTGTGCATAAGGGACTGCTGAAGAACACCTTCTGCAAAAGGTGTAACCACTTTTCCTGCAATCCTTATTTTCAGGAAGCTATTTGGAGGACCTCACCATTTCTCATAAAGCTCCTGGGACTACAGATTACAAAAGGACATTGCTATCTCCTTCCTTGAGGGAACATTTCCCTCCTCGCATAGAGCAGTATCTCTGGATGGGAGAATGACTCATATGTCTTATATCTGGGTATGCCAAAGCCAAGTAGAATCACACAGTAATGTCCACAATAACAGAACACCACTTCGATTAACTTTGAAGTCCACAAGTGTGATGGGAAACAACCAGTCATTAGCAAAATTCAAATTAATTCAAAATTCAAGTTCATCCAAATGAATTCTTCACAAGATTCAGTGAGAAAAATAAAAATTATGTTCGGCTTATTTTGCATTGAAACAGACCTCAAAGCCTATCTGAAAAGAAACCCACTTTCTCATGGCAATAGGTTACTACATTAATATGATCTATTTTTTTGCTATTACTCTGACAGTTCATTTTGGATTTATTCTTTGGTAAATGCTGTCTGCTTTTTGAGTCTAATAGGCAATGATTTCTGATAGAATTGAAAAACCACACCAATGAACACATTATTTTAGTACTCAATGCTTCTATTACAATTTTCATGAGACACTAGACACTGATATCCCAGGGTAAGATGCATTCGGTGGCAACCTGGTATCCTTATGGACGGATGACAAAGTTGTAAGAATACAATAGCGATCTGCAAGATCTGCTGATGACAGGGGTTTCACCATAACTTAAGGGACAATTTAACAGTTACAAGGAACTGCTATGATACTGTTAACCTCACCTTAAGTACCACATGTACGTCTGATACTTGTATGTCACAATTTTATATAAACTTCCAGTTACATATTGATAAAATATATAGATAGAACTGTAACGTACTATAGGGTATTTTGATACTAGCTTGCTCTTGTTGAATCTTCATTGTCTTCCCTATTACAATTTATGCCATGCTTCCTCCTGACTTTTTTTTAGTATTTTTCTTTTCTCCATCCGTCCACAATCACTTATACCTTTTGCCTACCCGCTGTACTGACCTCAAATACAGCAAACAGCAGACAAGGTAAAAAGTGTACATGCAACACGTTACCCTGCTGGTTCATTATGTCTAACTTGATTTTCTAATGCCTGTGAGCCAGGGTTCATGTTTATCTGCATTGTGGGGCATCAATTATACTGTTGGCAGTTGCCTAATAAGAAATAAAACTGAGGGGCAGAGAGTGGTTATTGCAGAGAAGAAACCATTCTGGAATTTTCTGAGTATACACTGCTATTTAACAACATACAATTATTATGAAAAAATTGTAATTTCTGCCACCATTACACACATTCACCATTCTGACTGCAGTTACTTAGGGAAGAACAATACACAAAAGACAAAGAAAATGCATTTTAAAACACACAAAAAACCCCAATCAACAAACACAATCTGAATGAGCTTATGTGGATTCTCAAAAAAAAAGAAGGTGAAAGGACTTTGATGAAGGAAAATCTGCTGATCACATCAGAATGCATCTGCTATGTAGGAGAAAATATTAGAAGGGCAGTGGGGGAATTAGGTCAATTAAGTATTCCAGGCAGGTATAGCGGATTTAGGTCAGGGCAGGAGAACAGTAATATGATTAAGAAAGAAGGTCCAAGTAGCCAGGGACTAACTCATGTCAGGCAAAGACAAGAAACTTGAACTTTATGTGGTAGGAAAAGTTAAGTATTAAATGCAAAATCAAACCACTCCACTACCTATATTTTAAAAGAAAAAACAGACAAACAAAACGCCATTCCAAGTCATGACTGACTGAAAGTACACTAATGAAGTGCAGTTCACTAATTCATTAATGAGTGAACTAATACACATAAAGTATACAGCTTGGCATCACTTACAGAAGAAACAAGTTGCTGAACACCATTCTGCACTCTCTACATTTGTCCCTCAATGCTGATTCACTGACATACATTAACAGAATGTGAGTTGGCAGAAGGGCAGAGGAATGTAAGGAGATAAGATAGACTGAGCTTACAATGACCAGAAAAAGAAATGCTCTATGGAAGAAAAATGGTTACACGAAGGAAACACAAATGACACCTCCTGAAAAGACCATAACGAAGATGTTTTTAAATAGAAGTACAAAGTTATGATAACCGAGAGTTTACATAATCAGTAAGGCTTGAAGAAAAGCAACAATTTTCACAATGCTTGTTTTGCCATTCCTATATTCATCGGCTCATGAAAGAAACTACAGGTACATTTATAAAAGAACTATTAAGAAGCTGTTCTAGCTTCTGTGGAGTCATATTATTTCCAACTCTTCTAATCCCTTATCACCACAGAAGAAAATCTAAATTCCTTCACTGTTTTGACAAAGCCAGAGTCAGTGCTCCGTACTGAAGACAGACTTACAAGATGGACTTAAAGCAGGGGACAAAGTCAGATTTTTCTCCACATGAAGGCAGTATGGAGACACTTCATATTGTTTCAGCTTTTATGTCTGACTTTTCAGTGTAGCTTCTGGGGTTTTTTTACAAAGCTGTGATTACTAAGTGTTTGACCAAAATTTGCCTATAGCATTGTGATTTTTGTTTTGTCAAATGATACTGCTTAAACAAGTATACATACATTACATTGAGGCAACATTAGAAAAAAGCTCTAATGAAGAATTTTTAACTCTGAAACTGTTAATCAGTCAACTGAAAAACTTCTTTGCATGATGGAAAAAATTTTAAGCACATAATGCAAAATATCTTCCACTAGATAAAAAAAATCTGTCAGATCATATTTCACAATGGAAAAGATGTTTATGCATGTATTGTATCACAATTACTGCAAGAAATTAGATATTGTTTTTCAACACAGGAAGTCAAAAGGGTAGTGAGGAGAAAAACTACAACCTGCCCCACTCCCCCAAACCCTAAGTTGCAAAGTTGAGGAGAAAGTGGTGAAGGCTTGCAGAAAGAGGTTGTGAGATTTAAGAACAAGGTTCAACACTGATCATGTTGATCACAGCTATACCAATGAGGCCTGGAGAAAGATAAATGCACATATTATGTGAAGTAAAATAGCTATCTATGGGAAAATGTAAAAAGTGACATTTCAAGGCAAAAGACATGGTGGCAATACAATTATGTGTAAAACATAAAGGAAACAAAAAGTATAAGGTAGAAAGCTAGAACAGTGGAATGAAAACAAAATTTCTCTTTTTTTGTCTCTCTAGGAAAAAAAATTAAGAAACAAGCAGTTACAGAAGTCTGAAAGAGATGGGGATCTGAAACATTGTAAGTGAAGTCTTTTTGTGAAAGAGCAAAAAGAATACTTCTTTCTCTTATCTTGGCTTCTAAAAGAACTGAGGACATTGGAGCTGTACAGCCATTCTTGATAGTCCTTAAAACATAATTAGAAATTTTTTAAGTAAAACACTGTGTGGCACTTCTTAAAATCACTTCTGAATTTTTATAAAAGATGTCACATATACTGTAGAAGAGAAAGTGTGAAAGTGGATATCCACTTAAAACCCACAAACAGTTTAAATATAGTTTATAATACTGAACAACTGAACCATTTATTTGACAAACACATTAAAAGAACAAAGAAACCTAGACATACTGAAAAATATGCCAATTAAAAAGTCTGCTCCCTAGACCTATGAAACCTAATATTAACCCTCAAATAAGAAAAAACAACATAATGAATTAAGACATATCTGGCTACTATAAAAAGATCACAATAAGGATGGAAAAGAAGAAAGTATTTTAGGCTTATTATGAAAAAATAATAGAGGGAGAGGATAAGTGATATCCAAACTTACCAGACATCGCTAAAATGAAAGTAAAAACATGTTCTTGATTTCTTAAAGCTACACTTCAGTAACAGTGTATTTTAAAGGAAAAATAGACATTGAATGTTTGAGGTCTCAATTCTTTTGATTCCACATATTTTATATGCCTAAGACAAAAAAACTCACAAAACCCTTGAAAATATTTAATTCTCAAAGGTAACAAATGGTCATCATATAAATGTGCAACTTCTTCACTAGTAGCCAGTTTACAGTACTGTGTGCTGAAATTATGGTACTGCATGCTGAAGACTTCTCCAGCCTGTTAAGAGCCTGTTAAGAACCCTGTGGCATAAAACTGCTATTAGTTACTAGTTTAGTAGTTAGTAGTAGTTTATAAGAATTAAATTATTAACTTTCAAAACATTAATCCAAACATTTATTTCAACTTTACCAGAGTAAATAAACCCAGAATTATTTATGCGTATGAACTGTGTTCCTAGTTTGTAAATAAGAAAAATTTTGACTATCAAATAAAAAAATATTTAGGGACAACAGATTAAGTGTGGTCTAAACTTTAGATTACATTTTATAAAACAAACATGTTTTTTATTTTCTGCACTCCAGTTACAAGAATTAAAATGAATACCTTTACAGTGCTGACAACTCAATAGTGAAGGTATAAAGGTGCAATAGGTACAAAACAGAAAATGCAACTAATCTTCATCATCAGTCAAGAAATGCAACCAATAAATACAGCCATTTAATTCTGAATATTCAAGCAGATGTTTAAAGATTTTTACAGTGCCACTTATATCAAAAAATAATGACAGAGGTTGTTGATGGTTACTTCTTCATGCCTGCATACAAAAATATAGCTGCAATGTTAAGGAAACAGAACATGGGAAAAACCCCAGTAAGCATTAAGGGTACCAGAATACTTCATAAACAGCAACATAAGACCCATCTGAGGCCTGGCAGAAGTATTTTCTCCATTTTGACATATGGGAAACTCAGACAGATCTAAAACCAAGTGTCCAATGTGCTGCCAAATTTTAGATGTCTGAAGCTAGGTGGTTTGGGTTTTCTTTCCACAGGAATACCTATGTAAGCATTGCTTCTGTTGATCTAAGCTGCGGTGACAAATAGGCAGAACTTGTGAAAGTTTTGCCATACGTTTCTCAGTTTACAGGTCTCAAATATGAAACAGCTACCTCAATGAGTACAAAGCAACTTTTCCACTATCACACAAGATTTTTATGGAAGGGGAGAGAGTAGCATTCAGTTCTCTAAGAATACAATTCAATCACCTTTTTTTTTTGCTTGAATATGGATGCCTTGCCTTCTACTTTCCAACCGTATAAAAAAGGAATAAAAAAGAAAGTATTCTACAAGGCTAATTTTGTTCATTATGAAGCACTAACATATTTCTTGTGCGCTATCCATTCAGTGCAATATATGACACAGGAATCAAGTCAAAGGTCCCCTCTCAAATACAGAAGGGACCAAAATAAAAGTTACACAAACAATCATAATCTTGGCATTGATACACTTCTAAATTCTAAATTGAGTGCTTGAGGTACAATCTGAATATTATTTTCACCTTTCCACGTTGCTACAATCTGAGTATTATTTTCACCTTTTCATGTTGCTTTTTAATTTAAAAAACCCAAACCCTGACTTCCATAACAGAGAGTCGGTACCAACTCGATCAGCGGGGCGGGAATCCCTTCATCACAATATGTGGCTGGATTAGCTGGCTGCTGCAGTACCTGGCCATCTTCCCCGAGGATCAGCCGTCATGTGGCACAAGACACTATGAGAGTTCCTCTGAGATACAGAGAAAAGGGTACCGAGGACCAGAAAGCCCTGGTCCCTTGCCTGACTCTCACCGACAGCCTGTTCCAGAGGGGAGACACTTCGACCTGCATCTACCTCGACCTCCACCTGGTGCCTCTGCCAGCTTCCTCTACTCAGCGAGGGCTCTTCCGTCTTCCAGCACGCACCCCCACCAGACCGCTTTCCGCTCTCTCAACTCTGCCGAGCAACAGAAACGGCGACGTTCAGAGACTCCGAGGCGGCGCCGACGTGTTTCCCAGCTCAGCCTCCGCCCCCGCCTCACCCAGGGACCCATCCCCGAGGGCAGACCGCCCCTTCCCGCCCCGCCATGAGGCGCGAAGCCGGGCCCGCGGCGCCGCTCCGCCGGGGCCGCCTCAGAGGCCGCTGGCGCCGCCCTGCCGCCGTGGGGGCGGCCGCCCACCAGCCGCTCGGCCGCCCGTCGCCGCCCGGGGAGGCTGGGAGCTGCGCACCGCCCACGGCCGCGCCGCGGAGCAGAGGAGGCGGCGGCAGGGAGCCCCGAGGCGCGGGTGGCGGCGACCGCCAGCCCTGCCCCGCTCGGCGCTGAGGCCCGGCCGCACGGTGAGGGGAGGGGAAGGGCAAGGGCAGCCCCACCGGGAGCCACTTACCCGGCCGGGCTTGCCCCGCGGCTCCGCGCCCACAGCGCCGGCGGCCGCGGAGCGTCCGTGACAGCGGCCCGGAACGGCCGCGCCGCCACATCCGGGGGCGGGGCGGGGGGAAGGCGGGAACGCGCCGGGGGTCGAGCACGGGGCGCAGCGCCCGGCCCGCCCGGCCCCGAGGAGGCGACCGCCGCCCCCATGGCGCCTGTACGTGGGCGCAGCCGCTTCCCCCCGCCGCACAGGGCGCCAGGCGGGCGCTCGCCCGCAGCTCCCGCCCGGGACCATGGCACGGCGCGGGTCCCGCCGCGGCTCCGTGGCACTTCCCGGCGGAGGCGGCTTCCCTTCACGGGGGGCTGTGGGGCCCGCTTGGCAGCGGGGCAGAGGCTCGAAGGCCTCCCGCCTCCGGGGGTGTGGGTTGCGTGGAGCGGCGGCGCCGGCCCCGGCGGGGCTCGGCCCGGTGCAGGCCGCATTTCGGGGGTCTCCGGCCTGCCCCGTTACCGCCCTTCAGGTGTCCCGACAGTGGCGGGCAGTGGCAGCTTCAAATGCGGCGCACCGCCGTCGCAGCGTGCTTTCCCTTTTTCTCAGAAAAGTAGGAAGTACTAGTAAGATCATGCAAGCAACGTTTCGTGATGTGTGTTTTGTGTGTTAATGTTTCCTTTTCCTTTGTTTTTCCTTTAACAGATGGGAAGTGACAGCCAGAAACGCATAATCCAATTAACTGGATTTAAAAAACGAGAGAAAGCGGCACTGCTCCAATGGCTGTTCAAACTGGACTGTGTTTTTTTAGATAATAAGGTATTGTTCACCAAAGTACCTGACGGTTAGAGTGGAAAGAAAAAATGCGAGCCTTAAAATAAAGGACTGTGTGGTACTTTAGAGTTGCGTATAAATAACTAAGAAAGTGAAACTGTTTCCAGTAATACAAGTGTGTTGTTTTGGTTTTGTCTTACTAGAAATACAGAAATTGTACACATCTTATAGCAAAAAGGCTGTGCAAGAGCGAAAAGTTCTTAGCTGCCTGTGCTGCAGGTGAGTAAAAGATTTGCTGTAAAATATTGTAGGATCATAACATAAGACTGGAAAGGACCCTTAAAAGGTTCCAAGTTACCTGTTTTCATTTCGTGAATGGACTGCCTTACAAACCCTCATTCTTCTTGTTCCATTAACCTCGATTTTTAACATAGTCTTATGCTCAAGTTCTGATTTACTTCTTTTTGGTTTGGATTTTTTCCTAAATTATATTCCTGCCATCTTCCTTTATTTGATCTGCATGTGTTCCCAAACAGAAAGCTTCGTTATCTATTAGTTAGATTGTGAAGTCATATCCAAATTATACAGGCAATTAAAAATGGATCGCTTGAAAAGGGGGCAGAGAGAGTATCGCACCTGTAGTCAGCATGGATTTTTGACACCAAATTCACACCCAACATTCACTGGTAAAGGTCATTGTCTGTAAGTTCCTGTTTACTCAGCAAGACAAAATCGCAGGCTTTTGCCATTCTCACACAAGCTTCTGGTCTTTCCTCTTGCTTTTCTTTTACCTAAGGCCTGATGCTGAAATCCCATATGTAAGCAACTAAAATGCTTTTAGAATGAGAATTCTGTATTTTAAGATTCTTTTATGGAGACATTACCTAGGAGGATTTTAAGGTGAGTTTAGAAAATCTTGTGGAGTTATGAGATTTCACAATACCGATCTGTTAACTGGTTAAACGTGATCTTTATTTTCCCTATATGGTATTATACCAAAAGCAATTTTTAGGATGGATAATCTTAAATTTAAGAGATAACAGACAGAAATAACTGAGCGTAGATTTGGGTTTAAAGATCTAAGTACATTTCTTGATTTTGTATTTGTACTTAACTTACCATAATAGCAGGCATTTTCTGTCATCTGTCGCTGCTAGAATTTGGGGGGGGGGGGGGGGGGTGGTGGAGTGTACGGATGATTCCTTGTAATAATTGCACTCTAATGAAACAGGAAGCAGACCAAAAGTTTCCATGAGGGAAACAGTATTAAAATGCAGATAGATTTGTGGCGTAGCACTTAATTTTAACTATTATAAACCTTTGCATTAATGTTATATTTTGGGGATTTAAAACATCTGGAGACATTTTCTTGAACTGAGCGAAACAATGTATGTAATATCCAAGTGGCAATGCAAAAAGGTGTCATGTTTCTATACTTGCAAATTTTCCCCAATACCATCTAGTACTTTTTAATCCTGGAAGAGGTGCTATTTTTGCATAGTCATTGCTCTTGCCCTTGATAGCAAAGAGAGTGTTTTCATTCCTACTGCAGTTTTTCCCAATAAGTATAAAAGATTATGTTTAAACCCATTTAGAACTCCCTAGAGCTGAACAGAAATACTAACAAGGATGCCAGTCATCATGGACTTCCTAGCTGACAGAAGTTTTGAGATGGAAACTTTGAAATGAAAGTGATTTTAACATACAGGTTGTGCACAGCATACCTTTTCCAGTCATAAGTCTACTGGTACCTGTGCTAGGTTATGTAGAAGTACCATCTGTGCTCCTGCACTGAGATGTTTTGCCAGTCAACCCTGCTGTTCTGTGAAGCCAATTAGGTTCACACAATTCAAGTCAATTTCTCTTACAGTATCTTCTGTAGATAGTGTTTCAATACAGGAGCAGGGTACTAACCACGGCTCTTGACCTGAACCTGTAAGAAGAGAGAGACAGAGAAAAAGGGGAAGATCATTACATACAGTATCAAAAGCATACATGCGGAAGATGAAAGAGGAGAGGCGGAGGAGGTGGAGCCAAGGGATGAGAGAAAAGGATGTGAAAAGAAGAAAGGGGGAAGACAAAAGTCTAAAACCCTGTCCCCCTAATATTGGTATTCACTACACTCGCAGTGCAAAGTAATGTTAAGAAGACATAAAAGAAACAGCTTGCATGCTAAAACCTTCATTCCTCTTTTTAATCATGGGTGGTAAAAGATTTCTTCAATTTACTACATTTTAGTACATTTGTAAAAGTGTCAAATGATATTAAAAATAAAGGTTTAAGCAAGGTTCTGTGGAATTCATAAGAACAAAATCTGGGAAGCTGAAAAATTCCATTTGCACATTTTTGAGGAGACAGGCAAGTATTTTATCTAGGAAAGGAAAAAAGGTACTTCATTGTTAAAATAATAATTTTCAGTGGCATTGTGAGATTTCTGATTTTAAAGTGTGAAGAGGAGAACTCTTGCAGTAGGAAGAAGTTTTTAAAATGGTACTTAGAATTCCAGCTTCTATTTGTACAAGAAAGGTTGAAGTTAATTTTGTATCAGATCTTCAGTTGATTGCCATTTGTCTGCACAAAAAATCTTTTGTGGTTGACAGTTCGTTTGCTTTTTAGGAAAGTGGATACTAACTAAGGAGTACATAATTAATAGTGCCGAAAGTGGCAGATGGCTTGATGAAACAACGTACGAATGGGGATATGAAATTGAAAAAGACACCCATTATTCACCTCAAATGCAATCTGCACCTAAAAGATGGCGTGAAGAACTGACACACTCTGGTGCTCCAGGGGCCTTCCACAGATGGAAAGTTGTCCTCCCTCTTAAGGAAGGTGATAAACGAATGGCGTCTATTAGAAGGTAGGAGGATATGTCTTGAAGCTTAAATAATGAATGATGGAACACTTACTGTATAGTTGAACACATTTTTGTTCTTCCAGTTAATTTGGTCCATAACAACCTCCAGCTCTTTAACCTCTGAATTGTTTTCATTAATATACTTAATATACTTTTTTATAATAAAATGACTTTAAATCTTTAACATCACTGCTTTTCTTGCTTTCTTTTAGTATAGTGTCAAAAATAATGCACATTCTTTTATGTTTGCAGCTTAAGTAAACTGCTTACAGAAACTTCATGAGGCAAGATACATAGGCTTACCTTTTTTATGCGTAATTGTTTATTTTGTGTGGATATTACATTCAAATGGTAGCTGGAACAGGATATGTTATTTCACTTGGCTGGGTAACCTGAGCCAGCTGTGAACTGTGTCTTATGGATCTGGGCCACACTGTGACTGACCTGATCGTTTTTTGCGTCACATCTATGCAACAGCTTCTTGTAGTTCTGAAGACCTAATTTGTGCTGTAACAGATGTTTCTGACATGATGTAAATACAGATAGTTCAGAAGGGAAAGGACAAATGTATAAATGAAAAGCAGAAAAAAGGAAAACAACTCAAGTGCAAGAATTCTGGGACTACTTCCCTGCCCCCCCCCCGCCCCCCCAGTTCCTACACATTTGGATTCTGTGGTTTAAATACTACATTTAAGTGCAAACAGAGCATTTTCATTAACATTTGCTTATGGTACAGTAAAAGCAAACATCCCCTGACACTGTTTTAGAGCTTTATGTTCATTGCAGTAGCAGATACTGTCCTACTCTCCTTCTCTGTTGAAATCCCAGTTAGTTAGGAGGAGTACTCAGGTCCAGGCATGCCACAGATGCACAGGCAGGAAGGCAAGTGCAGTTTGTCTGGTTGATGATGGTGCAGTGCAGAATGGTGCATCGCAGAATGCCTGTCTGTCTGCGGTTCCTAAAGACAAAGTGAGGTGTAGCTGAAGTTGCCATCTTCTGTTTTTGCCAACTGAAGACGTTAGAAGTATGCTATTTTCTTGGCTGAGTGGGAGAGTTTACGATGTGCTGTCTTGCAGAAAGGTGCACTCATCCTGCTACACTTGTGAAAAATGCTGTTTCTTTTTCTGTAAAAACTGTTTATCCATATCGTCACGATAAAAGTATTGAAATGCTGTCTTGCACAGCTCTCTTGCAATAGAAATAACCTTTAACAGGAGCTACATCAACAACACAGGTGAACAGGCAGTGTTGTGGAAGGAATCTCTTTTTCCACACTGTTTCCTGTACACCAACATAGGGATCCTTTTAGTCAGTCAGAAAACACTGAAAGATAGATAATTTTTGTCTCCAGTGAGTACTGTCTTCAGTCATAAAGGTCACTGTAGCTTTGGGGAAAGATTGTTTTTTGTTTTGTTTTTTTTTTTCTCTAATATTTACAACACTACCCTTTTCCCCCCCTTTCTATGCTTTTTCTGCCTTTAGTGCCTAACTGTTGGGTGGCTAAGTGTGTGAGACCAGCATCATTTTATTTTTACATACCTGCATTATGAAAAATAAAACATATATCCAGCATCTCAAGAGACCTTACTTCTTCCACCATTTTTTTGTCTGGTATCTTTTCTAAAAGATAGGAATAGTTGCAGCAGTACAACTCTGGAAATTACCCCTGGGGAAACTCTTACACATAATGGTGTCCCAAAGACAAACAACTCTGGTTTTTTTTTTTTTTTCTGGACAGCACCAAATCCTGTAAATAACTCCAAAATGCAGTCAAAAAGCATATTTTCATAATGCAAATATGTTACAGTTCAGAAAAGCAGTGTTCCATTTTTGGTTAACCACTTAATTTATCATAAAACTGAATTGAAAGACCATCATCATTGTGAGGGACATAATGCAATAAATTATAGCTGCTGTCACCAAATTTCATCTTTGAAAAAATGCACAGGTAAAGCTTTCTATCAGATATGTAGGAGGTGTACTTTGGTTTTAATTAATAGCGTTAAATTGTGAAGAGAAGAATGTCTTGTTAAGTGGGTTCTTTCCTTTTCTGAAGGCTGTTAAGCATCCTTTTATTCTAATGAAGGTTGGGCAGTGTCATACATCTAGAACCGTTATTCTCCTGCATGTATAGTTCGTGAATGATAAGGTAGCTTTAGGTGGTGATAATGTAATGCAGTAAATACATCTTTCCAAATGCATTTTTTTTAGAGTTCTTCAAGCTGGAAAGGCAACCATATGTTCATCTCAAAATGCGGAGTGCAATATAACTCATATATTCATCAATAATAAAGTTTTTCCTATGCAAAACAAAAAATGTCTCTCTGAAGCTCGGTACTACCCTTTGCAATATCTAGGAGATTACCTTTTTGAGGTAAGTAAATTAAAAAACATATCTAAAATTAGTTTTTCATTGTCATTTTTAACAATTTATGTCAGTTTTACTGATTACTGTAAATAATGTGGCATTAATAATAGAGAGGAGTATGATCAGTTTGAACGTTTTGTGATTTGATTAAAAGTAATACAACTTTCTGATTCTGGGACCTCTGCAAGAGAGAGGAAGTTTATGAATGTATATAAATACCTGAAGGGAGGGTGCAAAGACAGAGCCAGGCTGTTTTCAGTGGTGCCCTGTGATAGGGCAAGAGGCAATGGGCATAAACTGAAGCACAGCAGGAGGTTCTGTCTGAAAGCCAGGAAACACTTTTTTTTTTTTTTTTTTTTTTTTACTGTGAGGGTGATGGTGCACTGGAACAGGTTGCCTGAAGAGGCTGTGGAGTCTTCCACCATCTGTGCATGGTCCTGGGCAGCTGGCTCTAGGTGGCCCTCCTTGGGCTGTGGAGGTTTGGATCAAGTGTCTTCCAGAGATCCCTTCCAACTTCAACCACTCTGTGGTTCTGTAATAGAAAAAATGGCTTTCCAAAAGCAGTATTTTGTTTCAGAGCAGAAGAAATAACACCAAGGAAGCATACATGATTTCTTCTCCCTCTTCAGGTTCTTCCTTGGCTCTTGCTTTGTGCTACTATTACTGGAAAAACTAATTAGACTTCAGGAGGAAGTTCTAGTGTAGATGACCATCAATTAAACAGTTATTCACAAAATACCAAGGAAAAAATACTATTTTTCATTTATGTTTTCTTCATTTGGTAAGGGTTTCTAATGTGTGTATGTGCCTATCTGTCTAGCTATGTATGTGAATATATATATTTTTTACTGGGTTTGGCATACACCATTAGGCTGTATTGTAACGGTATCTTCATGCTTCCAGATCAATGTAATAACTTATTTTGTCAACTGACCTCAATTATTCTACCTTTTTTTCATAATGTTGTAGATAGACAATGGTAAAACAGTCTCTAGATTATTTTGTTAAAATTCAGATTCTTAACTCAAAATCAGTTTGCTAGCTGTCCTTCATGGCTGAGAAGAACTGGTGGTTGCAATGTGAATTTTGTGTGGGAACGGTATACTAGGCAGAGGAAACTCTCTCTGACTATTTTTGTGCTGTGAATCTAATGTAAGGCAGTCACTTATATTCCCTTTTCACTCAATGCACTGAGCTTGATGCTGCAAGAATTGTAATTTCCTGAAATAGTTGTATGAACTGCTATCTGAGCGTACCTTTAAATCTCCTTTACTGTAGAATGATCATTCCGAACTTGTAGACAAAATTAAATAAAATTAATTTAAGCTAAAGGATTCTGTAAGCAACCAGCAACCCTATGAGAATAGATTAGCATGCCAAGAAGACTTGTTAAGAATGTCTCATATAGCAACAGTTTAGGTACTGTAATGCTTCTCCATTTGCAGAGCTCTGATCTGTGGAGTCAGAAGGGACATAATGTCAGCATTTCAGAAAGTGTTAATGAGTCCTTACAAATCAAATCACATGATGCTCACATGTGCAAAGACTAGATTCAACTTTGTTTCTTTCCATGTTAGAAAACCTGTCACCATTTATGACAAAACTTCTTTCTCTTTTACTAGTCAAAAGTGTTAAATTCTTGAGAATGCAAGCTCTGTATTTCTTGATCGGTGGAAGAGGTTTCTCCAAAATCCCTGTAGCAGCTTTCTTCTGTTAACTAAATTAGAGCATGAGACAGTGCATCATCAGATCCACTAAGAAGTGAGGACCTGGATGGACTGTATGTGAAGAGAGAAGCCATGCTAAAAGTCATCATTCCAGAGAGACAGAGTGTTTTGTTGGAATGGCTAAGCCGGATGAGGCATCCAGGGCAATATCAAATGGTTCAGAGAGTTAGGTTTACTGCATCTCCAAAATTGGATCAGGAGTTAAAGTTATAGTGATTTGAAAGATAAGTCAGAACAAGAAAAGCAGCCTGTTTCACCTTTCTGTCTGAACTGTGAGGGGACATGTCACTGGTGGATTTTCTTGTATGTGTGGAATTCACTAGGACTACAATTCCGCCCCCCCCTTAGAGAGAGAGGAGGGAGTGGGGGGAGAGAGAGATGCCTCATGATTCATAGTTACTTGCTGACCAGATGCACTATTCAGAACTTCTTAGCATTCTAACCTGGAACTACTCAAAGACCTAAGAAGATTCCTTTAGTCTGGTAGTTCCTCACGCCTATAGGAAGATTTTAGTCAACTGCTAATTGAAAATACTAGCTTTGCAAGCAAGTAGGAGCTAAAACTGTGTTTGTTACTAGGAATAACCTACTTTTGATTTGAAAATCCTTTGGATTCTGCAGGTCAAAGCATATACTTTGCTTTTTGTGTTTTAATGAGCAGTAAAGCTGTTACAAAGGATAAGAAGAGGGTTGAAAGGTCTTAATGTTTACACCCTGAATAAAACATACATCCACATGGGATCTTGGTCTAGTGCTTACTCTCTTAATGAAACTTATTCAGGGAAACTGCTCTCTATTACACCTTTCAGCTAAGATAGACATTTACATTTAATAGAGGAATGAGTGTCAAGTTTTATGGCTACCTCACCTTTTATTGATCTCTATGAGAATAAAGTGTTTCTTGCTATGCACCCTGAATTCCTCCCAGGTGTGATAACAGGTTTCCATTTTAACCAGTCCATTAACTTGCATGTATCTTTTTTTTCTTAGATTTCATTAAAGTAACTCACCTCAGAGGCCAAGAGAGCATTAGCTTTCTATTTAAATGCATCTAAAGAACTCAGAAAACTGCCAAGACTCCTAGTCTCTTAAAAGGAAAAGAATAAAACATAGGCAATCGAATCACACCACTTGTCCAAATGTATTAGGCTTTATCAAAGAATGTTATGGACATGCTCTTTTCTCTCCCTCCCAGAAGTACTTGGCATATAATTCATTACAACGTTCCAACTTTGTAAATTTGTAGTCCTGCTGTTTGACTGCTACTTCTAGCAAAAATAAATATCCCCCTTCCTCCCCTAAACACCCACATATATGTCCAGATGCTGAATTCAGTAAAACAGTATTATATTCTTTTCTTCAGTGGAACTGCACTGACATTCAGACTATTCTTGCTGTGATTTTTTTCTGAACCAAGTCTTTGCTTCATCTTTATCTTTCAGTATCTGTTCTTATAATCTCAACCTCATAACTCTACTGTTAAAATACTCTGTGGGGTTGTCATTAATGATTTCATCCTGCAAAGTGTCAAATGTATTGGTTCAAGATATTAAAACACATGCCTGATTTTAGGGAACTAGTCTCATATTTAAATTTAAACAGAGACTTTAAATGCTTGGTTGGAGGTATGCTGGAATTAATAAAATTTTGCCACGATGTTACTATAAATTGTTTGAATATAAGTATTTTTATAAGCATGTTGAAAATAATGTGTAGAAAGTGCCACAAGAAGTATAGACTAGTTAATGCATCAGAGTTCAGTTATCCCTGGCTCATCAAAAGCTATTTAGAGGTCTTTTCAAGTTACCAAAAATACTGAACTCTTCTGTAATGTGCAAGAAACTCAGTATTCATTTAGAAATGTAGTTATGGATGTACCAAATACTTCTGGTTTGAATTCTACATCTAAGGGAAAATCTGAAAACCGGATGAAACGTGCAGTGTCTGACACTTTATCTTGAAAACTTAGAGGTATAAACTGTTCATGGTTACATCTTAACATTGCATGCACTAGTGTGTTTTTTTGCTTACCGTTACTTCCCATATTTGCCACACTTGATTTACCCATCAGATTTAGTTGTTTGAATTAGAAGGTAAACTACCCCAAGCCTTCCACACCTTTTCCCAATACAAAATGGCCGTCAGTACTGTGATCAAGGGGAACACTTCACCTGTATCTACATTCTTAACTCATTGCACTGCAGGAGGCTGGTTTTGTATTATGTGTATTTGTCTAAACCAAAGATGTTGTTTTATTCTTAGTCTGTGTATCTTTGATGAAAAGCATACATTGAAACTCTTACTGACATGTCTTGTTCTCATATCCTGAAATACTTTTAAGGTTTTTTTGTAGTTACTTTTTACTAACACAAATTGTCTTGTAGCTTCGCTGAGAGTCTTTTCAGAATGAGTTGGAAACCGGTTTGAAAAATACTTCCTCATTCCCTGTGCTGAAGAAATAGCTGGAAACAATAGGTGGATTTAGAGAATAGGTTACAAAAAAAGAAAGAACTGTTTGAATTCTAAATTACTAGTTTAGTTCAGGCTTATAGACAAGAACTGAAAAGATTTCATGGTCATAGTCAAATTGATGAAAAAATGTCTTAAAAAATCCTTACTACATTTTTGACTAATTGAAAAGGTGTGGGCTTTGGTTTTAGTTTTTGAAAAGTCCAAAGAGAGAATCCATTATAGAAACACAGTTCTTGTTTCAGCCACAGGGATCGGGTCAGAGTTAAAGTCAGTTAGGAAAGTAATTATGGAGAAGCTTGCACTGATAATTCCTATGCTGTAGCTTCCTACAACATCAGTGGTCTGTTTCTAAACCGCCAGCTGTTTCTGGCACATAATGTAGACCCTTGAACAATTATATAAGCATGCATATGCACACAAGGGTTTATGATAGAATATACAGAAAGACTTAGCACATGAAAGCTGTTTTAGAGAATTAGCTTAGAAACTAAAAAAAAGTATTTTTTTGCTCTGCACAGAATGAAATACAAAATACTGAAGATATTCAAATGAACCATTTACTGGCACAACAAACTGACCAAATCATGTCTAAAATGCAGCTTGCTGAAATGAAAAATGCTGTTATAAAACATATGTATTTTGCTTCGGTAAGTAACAATCAGTTAATGCTTTCTTAGCAGAAAATGTAGAATGTGTGTTACTAGATTTGTCTTTCATTGTAGTACTGAGCTAGTAAAGTAGATATTTCAACATCTTTTGAAGTAGTAATAATGCATTTTAACCTGCAATGTTTAATAATCCCATATTTACTACATCTATCATTAGCTAAAATATAATTTAGTAGTGGTAATTGGTAGGCATGGGTGTGTGGAAGACATCGTGGACTACTTGAAATCTTGGTATAATATATAAGGGAAGTAGTAGCTAATATTGTTTGACAAAATGTCATTTGATTACAGTCTTTCTAGGACTTTCCTGTTATCTAGCTGAATTACACTAGCACATTTTTAAAACTAACCATATCCTAGAGCAAGTGCTTTGTTGATTCATATCAGTGTTTTTATTACAAGTAAAAATAGAGCTAAATGCACTCCTTTGTTTTAATAATGTCACGTATCTAATCCTGATAAACGTGCTACATTAGAAGTTAAAACCATTATTTCATATCTAGAAAAAACAATTACTTTGAGTTAGGATATATTATCTCTGTAAGTTACAGTGATGCAGCTGGTGGTGTGTAAGTATTTTTGTAGGACCTTGCTTACATGAAGCACTGTATGATTTTGTAACTGCAAAATCAGGTCCTCTATGTGTGTTAATATAAGTTCATAGTAGCAAAAGAATTAGAATTTTTAAGTCCTCAGTGTACACAAAGTTTAAACATGAGATTAACGAATAAAAGTCTCATGCTGCTTAAATCTATACACCTTCAAATGCTACATCTTTTATCAGTGATATTTTATCATGACTATGCCCTCCAGACCTTTGAAAAATAACTGCGCCTTTGACTTTTCATGTATACTTCACACAACAAGTGCAGTTCTTATCAGTTTATCTTTCCCTCAGACTGTTACGTGGTTGTGTGCAGATGGAGTAATCAATCCTAAAGTCAATCTCTCCTAAAAGACTTTTTTGGTAACATGTATGCGTAAGATTGTAACACTAGGCCATAACTAAATATAGCAATAATAGTAATACATTTTTGCACCTACTGCTGTATCTTCACATTATAGGTAACATGCAAGAGGAATCCAAAGTTTGCAATTTTCTATAGAAAAACTGAAAACACTTTATTTTTTAATGTGGTTAAATGGACCAAAACTAGTGAAACTGTCCTAACATAGCGACCGCATAAACAAGGAGCAGAGAACAGGAAAAATGGGGAGAGAAATTACCCATGGTATTTTTCTTTTAGGTCACTAGTCCTCAATTTCATAATTTTGCCATCCAAATATTAAAAAGAGTAATACAAATAGATTGCTGTTGAATGTTTTTCTTAACTGTGTTTAAAAAAGGCTGCCATTTTGGGGTTTTTTATACAGTATTTATTGAATATGTTTATTGGTATCCAGAGTGCTGGTTGACTTTATTCTGTTTTACAGGCTGTTAAGCACAGGCTTGCTCAAAAAGGCCAGCTGATTAAATGCAATCCAGAGGTAAGGATTGTCACAAAGACAGCATGTTGCATATATGGAATTTTATTATGTAGTTAGGCAAACATACTTTCATTGTGAAATTAGTGATCAAAGAAACAAAAATATTTATGTTATCCAAAACACTAATAAAATTATTGAAGAGTGAAGAGCATCATTGGAATACTGTTGAATTTTGTTCGTTCTTACAGTGCTTTCAGTACTGTCCCCTTTATTACAAAGAAACTCTTTAATCCTGCTGGTTAAGAGAAGTTTACCTGTTAATGTTAGAATAAAAGAAGCGAAGATGCCCTAATGTGATTTAGAGCATCTTAAATTATTCAAGCGCTGTATTTATGCAGTAGCAATAAAGACAAAGTATACGCAACTTCTTGCATTGCTCATGTGTTTTTCTAGTAGGGACAGACTTTAGCTAAAGGTTGTCTCACTGTAGAAAGAAAGAGTAGTTGTTCTTACAGCACAAGCCTTAAACATCATCATGCAGGTTTCAGAGTGTACTGAAGCACAGACTGCAAGTAGAATACATTATGTTTTCCAGTTCTGTTTTCATAATTACTTGGACTTAATTTCCTTTTTTTGTGCTATTTAGTTAATTTGTCTTTTTTTCCCCATTAAGTCAAATACATGCCATAAATCAGGTATGGTTTTATTAAGTCTTTGTTATATCTTAAGTAAATAAATACTTTCAAAATTTTCCCTTTTCTATCTATAATACTAAGAACAAATCTTTAAATAATGTTGAAACATTACCTCTTAGTACTTAAAAAGCGTTATACATAGTAGCAGTAAGCTACTGTACTTTATATGGTAACTTGTGTTATTTAAAAGTTAAAATGGGAAACACTTAAAGAATATCTATTAGCTTCCTGTATCTCTCAGTAGCTGAAGATTTGGTATCTTCATGAGCTGTACTACATAAATAGTTACTTGATATAAGTAACCTATAAATGAGGTCCCAGTCTGACAAAATGAGCTCTCGGACTTCACAGAAATCTCTTTTTACTTGATTTCTTTCTGTTGACACAGTAAGGAAGGGAGGAGAAAAACATTTTAAAACACAAGCACTAAAATGACTTTGTCGTTGTCCAACACTACCATTAATGTGCAAAATGCTGTGTGCATTTCTGTTACTGAACAGATTTGCATTGAAATTTAATGCTAGTGTTTAGTTTATTGAGTTTATGGAAAAAAAACCTTCAGCTTTCTTAACACGTGTAAGCTGAAATTGTTATTCTGTACTCTTAATAATTATAATTTTCTGTTTGGAAATTTTAAGCCTAATTCTAATACTTTTCTTATGCACGACCTGCAACTGTCTTTTATTGCTTTGTGGAATATCCATTGCTAGCCTTTGCATCTGATATGGGACTTTTATGGGCAGTATATTTATGGCTTTTAAAAACAGCACCAATAAACATTTCCAATAACACTAGTGAAGTAAAATAACACCTGTGAACTAAATTAGCAGACTAGAACTACATACTATATCCAGTCATCTCAGTTTGCATATTCTAGGAAGGCTTAACTCAGGTAAGTGTTCTGTTATCTGTCATCTTCCCTAAAATATTTATTTCTCTTTTGTCAGCTTCTCTTCCACATTATGCTCAATAGAACGTAACTTACTGTCTGTGGACCTTCATTTTTCATTTGCTTCTGTTCAAGAGTTGTAATGGTTGTACCAGCAGTGCTTCACAAGAAGCTGCTAGTTCCTCATCAGCTGGAAGGCAAGCCCGCACAGCTTTGTACAGCTTGCTGAATATTAAGGCACTACAAAAGGCATCTCCTGATACTGAAAAAAGTTCATCAACTCAGTTTTCTGTCACCCTTCCTTACTCCTTACAAATATGCTGAAAAGCGGTTCTCCACTGCCTCCTTATGTTGAATGTAATGCAAAAGGCCTCACGCTCTCCCAAAACAGCTTTGTTTCAGTGTACTTTCCAGATAATGCATTGATGTTGTTGTTTCTTCTAGTACCAGTATTTTCAAGAGATACAAGTTTCAATCACAATATAAGAAGGCGGATACTGGTACGATCACCAGATGAGGGCCAGTAGTAACATGCTTGCAAATGCACAATATACTGAGTCAACTTCACACGTTGAAGTTGAATCCAGGCGACAGAGAAGTTGTTCTTTGACTACCATTAAAAAGTTTATGATTGCTCTTAGATGTGCTGTTTGCATGTAATTAACGTTACAAAAGTATGAATGCAACCATTATTTCCAAAGGAATAATGTGAAGATTTTAATATTGTGTGTATGAATGAGAAAACTGAAATAAATGTGAGTTGCAAACACCAGATGCACAAAGACTTGAATAAGAGAAAATTGTCCAGATAAGTGGCTTTATTTATTGTTAATGTAGCAATGGCATACATTAGGAATCTGAGAAATTAAACATTTGCAGAGAAACTAAATATCTAATGCTAAGGTGGAGCTCATTCACTGAGACTTTAGCTGTGATTTAACTATGATTATAATTTCTTTCAGAAGTTTTTTCAGGTTTGACCTGGGGTCCTAATGATTGCAGTTTATTACTGAAACAGTTTTGGAAACTGTCTCGCTAATAGCAGTGTACTCTGTTGACCTCAAAGCCACAATCAGACTCAAAGTCTGTGTTAATTTAAATTTTAAACTAATTTTAAAACAATTGGTAGGATGTCTTAAGTAGCTTTATCTAATGTATGTTAGGAGCCATTTTTTTTTGGCAGACATCATAAAGTCTACCAGGGACTAAAGCAACAATAAATTTATGTAACTGTTTAATTCCTAGCAGTCCAATCAGTGATCCTCCTGACGCTGCTTCTCGCAGTTGTGACTCCCTATCCCAGTTTCTTTGAGTTTACCAGAGCCTCAGGCTGTGTGGTCAAACAAAATAGCTCGATTGCAAAACAGAACTTATGAGGCAGAGGAAAGCTTCAATTAGTGTTATGGTTGCAACTGGTTTGTGCATCTTAGCTTTGGCTTGAACCTGGACTAGAGGGAAGATGTAAATAACAATGTAGCTGAGATCCTCAGTAGCTCTTCTTTTGTACCATTAATCTGTGGAAATAAAGGTTTGGAAAGCTGAGAGTACAGACAATAACAGGGAAATTGCAGGGCAGATACAGCATTTAATGAAAGCCATTAGATCCTTCTGGGTCCTCTGAAAGCTTGCAAAGTTAAGTGTTTTGCTGTCATGAGTGGCAGAGAATAAGAGGGAAGCCCTGTGCCATTAAGAAGATCTTCAGAGCTTTGAAATCCACTGGGATCAATACCTGTACTATCTGTAGCATTAGCTGCTTCTCTGACATGCTATATGGCAATAGGAGAACTAGGGAGATAAAACATGGTTTATTGTTTTATAATGTGTACTCATAAATGATGTGTTTCATGATTTTACATTTTTCTCTTAATTTTTTTAGCTGTTCAGTGGTACTAATTATCTTACTGCTCCAGCCATATACTGTGGGATGTACTCTGCACTTTTGGAAATATTAACACTCCTTTGTGTACCTTTCCAGACTAAATTATAGAGAAGTTATTGAGTGTATGGATTATAATTTGTTTTTTAAAAGGGTAGATGTATTCATACCTTCTAAGAAGAGAAGCACATTTTGAAACCTAATATCTTTTCAATGAACACCTAGTTCAGTAAGGGTGAAGGCCTTTCTAGATGACGGCCGCTTATTGGGTCAGGCAATAAGTAATATTTATAGTTTAATTTATTATCTTCTCCCTGTTTCATTATATTACCAACACTTTACTTAGAGATTTGCTGTTAGTTCTTGTAAGTTTGGGGGTTTTTTTTATTAAGCTGTTCTTTTACTTACAAAGATATCTCATTCCTAGGTTAAAAGTACTGACCTGTCCAGAGGCACGTGGTATATGCTTGAAGGATTAGTGGAAGAGTATTTATTTCCTGATGTAATCACAGAACTTGCTGCTGGTCAAAAGTACTCTACACCTCCCGTGCAACTTCTTCATTCTCTTCTAGAATATGTCCTGTTGGTGAGAGATGAAGACTAAAGTATTATAAATATTAAAGCAAGAAATGGAAGTATTATGATCTTTGCTTCTGACATTGTATTTACTGTTTTTTAGTGATGTATTCACCTTTCACTTTGTGATCATCAATGTGTTTGTGTTAAAAAGGGAAGAGCTTAATACTTAAGGCTTTTTAAAAATTACTATTTATTTACAACCTGTATGAATGTAGTGCTCTAAATATCATGGAATAATTGGCCCAGAATTTTTTTTGTTGCTTTTAAAGTTTTTTTTTTACCTAGCAGGCCACAGATAGAGAGCTCAATTGAGAAGAAGGTTTGTTCTAAGCAGTGATGCATTCAGCTGGAATATCACCCTAGAGCAAACTCTCCCTGTTTCCTTCCCTTTTTTTTTTTTTTTTTTGTAAACTCTGAATTTTGCTGCTTGTAGTTATGCATTAAATTGCATGTTACCTCACTGATTAAATTCGGTCACTTGGGATTGTAGGGAATAAAGAAAATACATAAACTCTTAGTGACTATGGATCTTTAGCCACTATGGAGCCAATATTATCTTCTCATTTTATTACAGGGAAATACTGATGCAATATTTTATGCTAAACTTCATCACATTTTGTACCTTGTTCTCCAACGTGATCCTCCTTGGAAGTCCCCATGTATGTTAAAGTATTATTTGGATCTTCTTCAGTGTCCTAGCTGTAAGAAAGGCACATGGTCCTTGATAGAGATGCTTGTAAGGTAAGAGAGTTTAATGAGGTGTTGGATGCAGTAGTTGTTTTGTTACTCCACACTCAGGCACAGGGGAGGAATTCTATTGTATCAAAGTCACATTTTCAGCAGAACAAATTAACTGTATGTGAAGGTCTAGAATTGTAACTCGGATTAGGGCCTTTCACTTTATGTTTCAGTAAGTGTTAGCTCACAGGCGGGGGGGGGGTTGAAAGGAAAACAATGTACATTTTCTTGTCCTCCTTCCTTTTCTAAAAATTTTTTATTTTATTTTTTAAGTTTTCCACGGATTATAATAATATATGTATTACTGGTGTTCTGGTGTGTATGTGTATATATAGATATACAACACACATACATAACTGCAGTTGCAAAGCTAATTCCAGTCTTATCTTATCAAACATGAATCTTCATGTTGTATTTTGGTTTTAATCATAAACTTTACCATCTTGTTCAGGAAGTCTGATTATATCCTATACATCTACAAATACAAGACTCAGTACGTAGGAGCTGTTTGGGTAGTTAGTCTATGCTTTAGCTTGAGAACTCATTTGTTGTAATTTACATCAATAGAAATTTAATTCTTCCATTCATTTGGAAGAGAAACTGTGCCTCTTCTTAGTACTGTCTTAAAATCTTAAGTAACATTTAAATACTTTGATACAACTGTGATTACAGATATATGAATATGTATGATTGTAAGCATATCTATAGTCTTGAAGGGCATTGAATCACTGTACTTGAATCACTGTAACTGGACATTTAATAGTTTTTATTAGGCACATGTCACATGGAATGGAAGAGAATTTATCTTTTAGGTAAAGTATTTTATCTTGTAGTACCTAGTGGCAGAATGTGAGTACCCAGAAGCTGTATAGCTGGTGGTTCCAGTAATTCAAAATTCTAGCCAAGAAAATGTGTTCACACTTTACTTCAAAATTATCTCCATCATGTTAGACAATCATTAGACTTGATCACAAACTAGTCCTGTCAAATAGTATGTGCAAACAGTTAACTGAACTAAGGTTTGTAGCATGTTACAATGGCTATAAAATACTACAAGACTACCTTGTAATTACAGGATTTTAAAGTACTTCTGTTAAATTCAGTAATTATCCAGTACCTCAAGTAGAGACAAAAAAATTAAATACGGTTAAATTACTTAGTTTACACTATAATACAAACTCTTCATCTACAACACAAAGCCCCAGTCACAAATGTTAATTTTTTTTGGAAAATACAGCGTTAAAACCAGAAGGATAGTCTTTATAATGATGAATATTGCTGGGAAGCAAAGTATTTCCTTATCAAAATTGTCAGAAGTCAAAGCCAACATTTTTGCTGGTAGATCAGACTATGATTTCTGTCATACAAATGGATTTTTTGGTGTTTATTTTTCAGGTCTTGCCTTTATTGCAAAACCATTTGTCATGCAGTCCCAGTTTCAGGGAGAAGAGATGAACAGAGGATAGTTCACAAAACATTATTGAAGTTTTTCTTTGATTTAGTAAAAGCTGAAGTAGAGTTTCTGACAAAAAGGTGGGTTTGATAGGATAATACTTTGTTACTTTTTCACAATTTCACATGCATTTCTGTATCTACAGCAGGTTGTATTCTGACTTTTGTATGTCCCTAATAAGCTAATGTTCCACAGAGATGGCAGTTTATCATTTCCTTTTATATTTCTCAATTCTTACTTTCTTTATTCTAATTTGTATAGGGTTTTTTCTAATCATGTTTTAAGGCCTCTTGACTTTTCCCAGCCTATTATTTCACTATATTACAAGTGTCAGTAAGCATTTAATTTTGCTCATGAAGTTGTATTTTTAGCTTTGCAATGCTTCAGTATTCATTCTTTAAGGTAGACAAGCAGCATTTTGAACCTACTGATTGATTTTTTTTTTAATTCAATTAACTGTTATCTTTTGCTAGAGAGGCAATTATCTTTCCTTAGTTTATGAAGTATAAAAAAGTCTCAGTTTTTCTCTGCCTTTATATAGTAAAGGCAGCCTTTACTTTATGTAATATTAGCACAATATTAGAATTCCTTCAGTTTGACTGTAATAGTCATCATTATTTTACTTATTATTCATCAGAAATTGTGTCTGATCTTTCCATACTTAAAAATTGCCAAACCTGTGTGTGTTTTGACAGAAGACAAGGTTTCTGTCTGGTAACTATAGTAATCAAAGTGGCATAAAGATTTAGGTTTTTTCACTTTCTTTTTTTACAGTTTGGTTGAAGGGACCGATTCACAGCATCAGCAAGTCATGCCACAGACAGTTCTTCTGAAGACCTTTTGGCTCGGAAGCGAAACCTCAGTGCTTTTTACCAAACACATAAATATTCTAGCAGATTGGGTCATACTTTCCCATAGAGAATTGAACAGAAAAAATGATGTGAGTATGAATTTGATACTTTAAAATAATGAAGACCGACATATTTTTTTAAAGGCGTTCCTTTGTTCATTCCTTTGTGAGGAATTACATGTAAGTATCACAGCTGCTTGTTATAGCTGCCTTTTGTTGTGAAGCATGCTGGTTTTTGCTCCACTAAAGGAAATGAATTGATCCATAAGATTCTCATATTGATCTGTAGAGAAGAAACGAGTCATGAGTAGCTTGTTGGCTACATTCAGATGTTCACATGCCCTTACCAGCAGGTATTACTGTAGTCATTAGGGACGCCAGCTTAACACATCCTGTCAAACAATAAGGTGTAACGAAAGAGGTCATTATCTTACTTTACAGTAATTGTATTCAGGAAATGTTGGAAGGAGAAAGCTAACAAAACTAGTAGTTTTTTGCTGTTTTCTACAGATATGCATTATTTTATTTTAATAAATGCCCCAGTTTTCTTCCCAAGTCCTTTAGTTTCATTTGGTATCTTCCCTAGGTCTTTTCATAAAAATGGAATTGAAGGCAACTTAATTGCTGTTCTGTGACCTGCTGACCAGCAGGACATTGACCTGAAAGATACTGAGTGTCCTCTATACCACCTCTTTCTTTTCAGAAGCTAGAGGCCTTGTAAAACATCTTTGACTTCTAGATTCTCACATAAAATACAAACTTACTGCTGTCTGTGCGTTCTCTTTTAAATTATTGTGAAAGCACAGAATAAATACGTACTTCATTCACTTTTTCAATACAATAACAGAACAACAATAGAAAATCAAATATTCCGGAGAAAAAAGCACTTTCAATAGAATACCTAGTAGTTCTTCATTATGTTAAGAAAGCAGAAAGATTAAACATAATGAGAGCTTCACTCATCTTACCTAGCCAGACCTCCTACCTTTTTTGAGGGCTATCAAAGCAAGACATTCTGAAACAGTGCTGCCTTTTATCCTTGGTCAAGATATTTAAAAAGTGCCTAAAATTAGGCTTCTATGCCCATATTTATATTTAAACAACCTACCTTTTCAAAGGTACTGAGCACCAAGCAGACTTGCATTCAGTTGGTGTCAGTGGCCATTCAGTTTCTTTGGAAAATGAGACTGCTTTCATATGTTTCCTGGTGTTGAATCTGCAGTTTAAGTGTAGGCACCATTTTCCTTTTTCTACTGTGCCTTCTTTTGACAAGTTCCAGCACTGTAAGCCATACCTTTTTCATAAACCATTCTTTGCATAAGCAGAATAATCACTTTATGTCAGATAGAGTGTAGTACCTATATAAAAAATAAACTTAAAAGAAAGAATAAAACATAACGTAAAACATGGAGACCTACCTCTTGTTTAGATTCTATTTTCTTTATGTACATCTATATAAGAATTGTACTTTCAGCACAAAACTCAGATGCCTATTGCTTTCCCACTTTGATCTTATGCACTGTAATGTACAATATCCCTGCAGATATGAACTCTAGCCTTAAAAAGCAGCTTGTTGCCTCATAACATCTGTAGTGTTATATGTTCTTTCTTACAGCCTTATTCTTTAACTTCATATTTATATATTGCATTTTCTTTCCCTTTGGATTTTATGGCAAAAATAAACTCTAAACCAAAATACCATGTTTTTACATTCAAAACTTGTCATTGTCCCTTTCTGCACTCTCAATTTTGTTATACTAAAACTCAATATACTGATTTTTCCATATATGCAGAGACTCCATTTCAAATTCCATGGCATAGCTGAACAGGTTATTCAGAAAACCAGAGGAGCAGATCCTCCCCAGCTATGAAGGCAGAACTGTGTTTTCTTTTTTCCTTCTTTTTTTATTATTTCAGAGATGCATAAATAAACCCACACTATTTCCATGTCATTAAATGTAGCATATTGGGTGCAAAATTTTCCTTCCTGTCTTCAGTTGAAGAGTGTGAGTCATTGTTACCAGTTTTGTTTTTTAAAAGCTATTTGCTTAAGAGGCAACACGTTGACAAGAAACACGTTAAGGCCATTCAGAAACCTGAATGAAAGGCATGACTTTAGGTATTCTTACTATATGCATGTGCACAGAAATTGTGTTTTATGGCACAGTGTAAATGGGTGACCATGTTTCCCAGCTTACACAAGTGTGTTAGCTCGTGGGAAGAAACAAACATGCCCGTTGTGATACACTGGACTTCCGTGCAGTTCTCTAGTGCAAGTATCTGTAAATAAAAACAGATTAATAATTTAATTAAATTAATGTTTTGGGCATATCTAACACATCAATGATCTGGATGAGGGGATTGAGTGCACCCTCAGTAAGTTTGCAGATGACACCAAACTGGGTGGGAGTGTTGATCTGCTCGAGGGTAGGATGGCCCTGCAGAGGGACCTGGACAGGCTGGACTGATGGGCCGAGGCCAACTGTATGAGGTTTAACAAGGCCAAGTGCCGGGTCCTGCACTTGGGTCACAACAACCCCATGCAGCGCTACAGGCTTGGGGAAGAGTGGCTGGAAAGCTGCCTGGCCAAAAAGGACCCTGGGGGTGTTGGTCGACAGCCGGCTGAACATGAGGCAGCAGTGTGCCCAGGTGGCCAAGAAGGCCAACAGCATCCTGGCTTGTGTCAGGAACAGTGTGGCCAGCAGGAGCAGGCAGGTGATTGTTCCCCTGTACTCAGCGCTGGTGAGGCCGCACCTGGAATACTGTGTCCAGTTTTGGGCCCCTCACTACAAGAAAGACATTGAGGTGCTGGAGCGTGTTCAGAGAAGGGCAACGAAGCTGGTGAAGAGTGTGGAGCACAGGCCTTACGAGGAGCGGCTGAGAGACCTGGGGTTGTTTCATCTGGAGAAGAGGAGGCTGAGGGGAGACCTTATTGCTCTCTACAGCTACCTGAAAGGAGGTTGTAGTGAGGTGGGTGTTGGGCTCTTCTCCCATGTAGTTAGCGATAGGACAAGAGGAAATGGGCTCAAGCTGTGCCAGGGGATGTTTAGATTGGATATTAGGAAAAATTTGTTCACGGAAAGGGTAGTCAAGCATTGGAACAGGCTGCCCAGAGAGGTGGTGGAGTCCCCATCCCTGGAGTTGTTCAAAAAACGGGTAGACCTGGCACTTTGGGCCATGGTTTAGTGGACATGGTGGTGTTGGGTTGATGATTGGACTATGATCTTAGAGATCCTTTCCAATCTTAATGATTCCTAGTTTTCACTTTCATTATAAATAATCCAGCCACCTAGCCAGGAAACATGAAATTGCTACTCTACCCTTAATTGTTTTAGTGGTGGACTTGGTAGTGTTAGGTTAATGGTTGGACTGGATGATCTTAAAGGTCTTTTCCAACCTCAGCGATTCTATGATTCTGTGATCAGTAAAAGTTCTGCAAGGCTGGTGGCTGAAATTATTACAGAATTCATGTCAGTCTAACAAACTAAAGGATATGTGAGATCAAATCTAAAATGAGGACAAGACATTTCCAGAAGAAAATCAGAAAGAATGATTAGATGTCTAGACAAAAGAGATAAGGACCAAAAATATTAGACTGGAGAGGAGTTGGTGGACATGTGAGATGAGACTTGCGTTAGCTCATGCTAGGCATCTGCTGTGTCAATATCCTCACCTGAGCATTTTCCCCATGATAGATGGAGAGAATAGGCTTTCTGGAACAGAATTTTTCCATAATTTTGCCCCTCACTGCAAGAAAGACGTTGAGTTGCTGGAGTGTGTCCAGAGAACGGTGGCAAAGCTGGTGAAGGGTCTGGAGTGCAGGTCTTATGAGGAGCGGCTGAGGGAACTGGGATTGTTTAGTCTGGAGAAGAGGAGGCTGAGGGGAGACCTTATCACTCTCTACAACTACCTGAAAGGAGGTTGAAGCAAGGTGGGTGTTGGTCTCTTCTCCCAAGGAACAAGCAATAGGACAAGAGAAAACAGCCTCAAGTTGTACCGGAGGTGGTTTAGACTGGATATTGGGAAAGATTTCTTCACCAAAAGGGTTGTCAAGCATTGGAACAGGCTGCCTAGGGAAGTGGTTGAGTGCCCATCCCTGGAGGTATTTAAGATGTGTAGATGTGCTTAGGGACATGGTTTAGTGGTGGACTTGGCAGTGTTAGGTTAACGGCTGGACTTGATGATCTTAAAGGTCTTTTCCAACCTAAACAATTCTATGATTCTTTTCTAAGTGGTAAAAGTGGGCATTTTGTTTTGTTTTGTTTTTTAGCTTTTTAGAATCAGATTATCTTTTTTGTGATTCAGAGAGATTGCAACAAATCAGCACTAGGGTGGAAGGAAAATATCTGTATATAGTTTCCTCTCTTCTAGTGCTGATACGTTGCAAAATTATGGTTTTTATATATGTGTGTGTAAACATGTGTGTGTGTGTAAAAAGAGCAATCCAGAAACAGTTACAGTATTCTGAGAAAATCCATGCTGAAATTCCAAGTTACTGGCTCACTTGGCTTCAGTACTCTGAAGGTATCTCACTTTTCCGGCCTATTATAACCTACATCAGAAAAAAAAGAAAGAATGAAGGGCAATAAAGACTTAAGTTGCATATGTGAGTGCATTTGCTTTCTTGTGTTAGATAGAATTTATTTTATCTTAAATGTACCAGAATAAAATTAGAGGCAGGAAATTGATGTCCTTGCTCATCACTGTATTAATCTGCTGGGACAACTTGGTGGAATAAAACTGATACGCTATCCTTGTAGTTAAAAATGCACTGCCAAAGAACATAGAAGTTTTTCCATCACTTGAGATCTTCAAATCAATATTGAATATAATTTTAATATAAATAACATTTATTATTTATTGTATTATTTAAATTGGTTTGATGCAGAAACTCCTGGTTGAGGTTCCTTGAGTCAAAGCTGTTAATTCAGTTTTAGAATTTACAAAGGAACATGTATATTGCTTACAACACTTTGAGAAGCATTTAGCTACTGCATGGCTTTTCGCAATGTCACAGATGGTATCAGAAATGCTTTTCATCCTTGATACTACTGGTGTTTTTTTTAAAAAAGCTGTCTCACATAGCCTGACAAAGGAGTGAAAAAGGCATTAATTCCATTTTTTAGTTGCATCATCTTGCATATTTCTGATTTGTTTTCTTCCATTTTCAGATATTACCTGGTATAAATTTTGTGTTGTAAATTTGTAAAACTAAATGTCTTTCTGGTCTATCTGTCACTTCCAATAGCTTTCCTGGAAATATGTTTTAGGCATTTCTGGAGTACTGCATAACCCTGAAAACATTTACACCACGTGAGAAAGAACTCTAAAGAACAACTCTAAAATAATTCTGTAATTCAAAGTAAAAAAGTTAAAATTAATTTTCCTACGACTTAAAAGCTTTCCTATAAGAACTTTTATGTGGACTAAACCACACTGTGAAATTTCTGTCACTGTAGCACTTGACTTGGCAAAGCATTAAATAGAACAGCAACGTAGGAATTGCATTTGCTAAGCTGGCAGACATCAGCTGTACTGATGTGACCTTTGTATGCTAACACGGTCAACAGCCTCTTCCCACTTCAGTGTTTTCTTGGTGAGAGAGCTTTGATTCTCAACAGTAACAACAAGGAAGAGAGTTTTGAAAAAAGCTGTAACTGGATCTTACTTAATTTGCTGTGCATGTTGTAGTGGGTTGACCCCAGCTGGCAGGTGTGTCCCCACCCAGCCGCTCTCTCACCCACCCCGCAGTGGGATGAGGGAGGCAATCAGAAGGGGAAAAACTAGAAAACTCATGGTTCAAGATAAAGACAGTTCAGTAAGTGAAGCAAAGCTGTGCGCACAAGCAAAGCAAAATAAGGAATTAATTCACTACTTCCCGTTGGCCAGCAGGTGTCCAGCTGCTTCGTGGAAAGCAGGGCTCCATCATGTGTAGTGGTTACTTGGCAAGGCAAATGCCATAACCCCAGTGTCCCCCCTTCCTCGTCTTTTCCCCAGCTTTTGTTGCTGAGCACAATTTTTATAGGGCATGGAATATCCCTTTGGTCAGTTGGAGTCAGCTGTCCTGGCTGTGCCCCTCCCAACTTCTTGTGCACCCCCAGCCTAATCGCTGAGGGGGACAGAGCGGGGAAAAAGAAAAGGCCTTGGTGCTGTGCAAGCACTGCTCAGCAGTAGCTAAAACTTCGCTGTGTTATCAACACTGTTTGAGGCACAAATTCAAAACAGCACAGGCTGCTATGAAGAAAATTAACTCCATCCCCGGCAGACCTGGTACGCTTGGGTTTCTAAGGAAGAATAATATTGCAGTTCTATTAAAAGTTTTTTCAGCATGATTTGAAATACTATGTTTTGTAGTAGTACATTATTTTTAGGAGTTTTAAAAATACAGTATTTACAGGGAATAGTGAGAGACTTGAATAGTTTATCATGTACCTACACAAACCACATTCTTGTTTGCAAATTTATAAAGAAACAAACTGTTAAGACTAAATCAGATTCAAGTTTGATTAAAGGCTGAGGTAGTAAATGATAGAACCAAAATCAGTGGTTTCTGAGTATTCTCAATTTTTGTTAATTGAAGGCTTGTGTTCCAATGACCAGTAGTCACACTGTTATCTAAATGACAGTGTAAATGAAAACCTTTCATTTGAATGTGTTTTTAGTTAATCCAAAATTGCATTTGTTAATAAAATAGCAATTCATGTCATTTATATAGGCAACTTCTTATTTCATATCAAGGAATAAGACTTTTAATGTTCTGAATATTGCTTTTCTATATCTACAAAAAAATCAGGTGGCTCCTGTGCGTTTACTTTTTCAGTGATGATTATACAGAGATCATTTAGCTTTATAAGACTTAATTCTTACATTCTAAAAATACTGTTGCTGAAACTTCTTTTAATTTGTTTGCATTTTTCCCTTTACGTTAGTTTGGTAATCAAAAATATCATCTAAACTTCTGAAAAACAAGAAACAAGAAAAAGAATGTAATACTTGTGCTTTACATCTGTATCTACCTCAGCTTACAGTTATATGTCCTTGATCCTGTCATTTACCTCTGTTAAAATTGTGCTTATTTGCTGCATTTTTGTAATTTATTTCCTGCAAACAGCTATTGATGGAATTAAATTATTTACCCAGCATTTTGCTTTGGGGTCCAATGATAAAAGAGGTATGAGTACTTAAGGGAAATTTAAATGCATTTCAGATGTTTTAAATTAGTTCTTCAGTTTCTATTCCTGACTTCTAAGAAGATAGGGAGTAATGTAGCTTTTAAAATATTTAAATTTTGGTTGAAAAAAATTATTTTCATGTTGTTGACATGCCATATCAATGTTCTCAGGTTTTTTTATTATGAGATCCCACAGTTCATCTACAATAAAGTATTATGATGCACTAAAGCAAGGGGCAAACCAAATCAAGTAGAGCTTAACAGAGAGAGGAAGTAGGGCTGGAAGCGATCTCAGAGATCACATTCCTAACATTTTCCCTGGTCAGTTCTTGAAAGCCTTCAGTGATGGAGATTATACTGCCTCCCCACACAATGTTTATTTGTAGTTGTGTTTATTCCTTTTCTTTTGAATGACAAGTAAGTCTGTTAACTGTAGGGACAGTATTTATGTAGGTTTTCGACAAATGGCTTTGTAATCTTCTTATAATAAATCTCATCTGTGTCACAGTTTCTGTTGCTCTTATATATGTCTGTTTGATTTATTGATGAAGCTCAAACTGTTTCAGTCTTTGGTGCTTTCCAGCTCCTGAGGGAGTCCTATTAAATTATTTTAAACCAACCTTGAACATACTTTGTTCTCAAGGGAGTGTCAGAGAAACCATTGACTGTCATGTGAGAGCACAACAAAAGACAGAAAAGTTTTGCTTCTTTTAAGTAGTTCTTTAAAATCTCAAGCTGACAAATAAGTGAGTACATACTCAGTTCAATTTTCCTCTTATCCAAAATTGTCCTCTTTGAAGTACTCATTCTCTTTCACTAGAATGCAATATATTGGCTGGTGCTGTAGTCTAACAGTAGTAATTCTCTGGTAGAGCCGTAGGTAGGTGCCTTTGAATTTCATGTGTTCCTACAATGGTGCACATATTTTTCCAAGTTGCACTTTCAAAACTGACATACAAATACTGACTTTTCTGTGGTTGTACATGTTGTCAAAGGAATTACTTAGTTCAGAATTGTTGCATAAAATATTTCTGCATGGCAGAGAAAGCTGTTGAGTAGACAGATCTGACTTTCCTTTGCATAGACTAACTCGAACACTAGAAGCAGTGCTTTACCCAGCCAATACTGATGAAGTGAAGTGCTCACATAGGTGAACAAGTATGTTTGTCTGTCTCATGGTACTTTCTGGATAGCATGTTAAAGTGCAGTGTATTGTCTTGATGCCTCCTGAAGAAAATAGGCTTTGGCTTTTTTATCTACACATGACCATTTTGTGCAGGTTCAGGGGTGAAAAAGGTAAGGCTAATACCCAAAAGTATGTTCTTTCCAAATTTGCAGCTGCTAGTCTCTTCGGAATTTTTGGTAGCAGAAGAAAGTTTCCTGATTCCACAAACTGGCTGCTGAAGTTTTTTCTGTGCAGGAAGCTAACACCTTGCATCCTTTTCCCTTTTGGCACAGACATACCGAGTTAGTCACAAAAGGAGATTTAATGTAATGATGAAATCTTTAGGAAAAGAGAATCCTAATAGAGCAGGGAGAATAAGATCCCTGTAATTGTCAAATTAAACATGAGGTTAACTAGAATAAAAGCAGTACTTGAAATCACAGTTAAACAAAACCTAATTTAAAAAGAAATCACACTTTGCACTTGTAAGCTCTGATCCCATTCTGCATGTTGTTTTACACAGGATGTTTTCAAATAACTTTTATTTCTCCAATGTCAAATCTTAATTGATGTGGCATTGAGGGCATAGTAATTCTGCTGACCTGGCTGCAACAGTTAGCTTTTGAGCAGAAAAAGAAAAGCCAGTGAAGAAGTGATGTGGCAACAGCGTGGGCTTTTATCTAAAGAAGTTCTCCAGTGTTATTACTGGTACATTATCAGTGTGAATTTGTTATATACTACAGGTCTATAGATTTTTTTTTTTTTCATTTAGGCTTTCAGATGTGAAATAGCTGGTCTATTAAGTGCAATTCTTGGAACTGTAGTGGACTATTGGATCATCTCAAGTTTGCTTATGGACAGAAATGTGTTTCATCAAGTAGCTGATGATTTGGCACAGTATATTGCCATTTCATGTGATGGTGAGTGTTTGAAAGGCCTCTCAAAGTCTTTTAATCAGATACGCTAAAGTCCTAACTAAAACCCTTTATTTTCAAGTTATATTTTACCTTCTGTTGCAGCTCTGCAGTCTTATGGTGTATGTGTACATATGCAGGAAACTGTTCTATTGTGTGTATGTGGCTGTCTGTCTATTTGTCTGTCTGTCCTAAGCAAAGACCAAATAGAACAGGCTTTCTTATTAAAATCCTTCTAAATAAATCTCAATAGGTGATAATGCAAAAAGCAGGACTACAGAGTGTGAAGAAGAAAAAAAGATCTTCAGAGCTCTCTTGTGAGTTTAGGAAGAGCTTTACGCATATCATAAGCCAGAACTGGAGAGTGGCAATTGGAGACACCTTAGCTCAGGCAAATTCTCAGGTGAAATTTTTCACTCCACAAACTTGATCTTGTTTCCTAAAGACACTTCAGTCATAAGTCCAAAAGCTACGCTGAACTCTTTGACCCATACAGTCTTCAAATGAATCATTTTGGTGTCTCATTCCAAATCCTTAGACTTCATGGACTTTATTTTTGGGGTGGGGGAAAATTCCAACTAGTCCCATGAATCACTATTGTTCCTCTTCATGAAATATACTAGATAAAGAGAAATGTCTCCACTCAGATGAACCATCGTCATTTAACATGGATTGTCGGTTGAGGTATCTGGCCTTTTAACAACTAGGGGCTGAGGAACTCAGAAGACCAAAAAAATAATCTCAAGAAAACTACTGAATGTTTTAAATTTTATTTTCAAACTTAATTCCCAGCAAAGATTCCTCCCTTTCCCAGTTAAGAAATAGTGGGAAAACTGTACTCAGCTCTTACACCTGTATGGATATCCTGGTTTCGGTCATCGTTTTCTCTAGAGACAGGTGTATGTAGGCTTCATTTACAGTGTTGCTGCCTTCTCTTACCTGGGCACTTGAGAAGATGTATCCTGAAAAAATTAAACTAAAATCTTAGTCTCTAGACAAATAGTTCCACTCCAGTCTTACAGAAGGCAAATTATGAGAACCGTTACAGCCTGCCTTAGATCTTAGAAGGCCAAATCAGTTGGAACTTTATAGTATTTAAATCAATAGAGCTTTTAGTATCTACTACTATTGCCACCTCTCCAGTGGATTTTCAATCTTTCATATAATAGGGAGAATGTTGGATGTATATTTCTGTAAGACTTTCTTACTTTCCTGCACAGAAATGGAAGATTATACTTTCTGTAGTCTCCTTCATTGAGAGCACTCACAAGAACAAGTTCTGGTTATAAAGACTAAAGATTCTTTAACGATTGGTGATCGCTGCTGCTCGGTTCAGTCCACAGCACTTAAAGCCCGAAAAAACTATTCTCCTAAATTCTGTTGCTCTTAGAGTAGAAAACGTCCGTACTCTCAAAACTTGTGTTTCTGTTTTGATGGAGTCTACAGATCAGTTAATGTATGAACACTTCTTAGCAGAACAGAATATTCCCTCAATACAGTAAAGACTTTCTTCCTCATGGCAGACCTTGCTTTCCACCTGTTTCAGTTGCTATTTTGACAAAATTATTTTGCTAGAATTAAAATACAAATATCACCCTAAGAAAAATCATTGTCTCCTTTTTAAAAGAAGAGGTAGGCCAGACATAAGCCTGATATATATTGAGATAGATATAGATACATATTCTTCTGCCACTGTCTGTTTTGGTTTTTTTGTAACAGTATGACCTATTTGGTACATCGGAATGGGGTGAAATTTGCCTATGGTCACTTTTAATGTAGAATTTATAGGTCACCCTGCATTACTTGCAGATTTCTTTGTTCATGTGTTCACATTCTACCTGAATTGTGTTTGTATTATATCACTTACTGATTTTAAAGGTGATCACTTGCATACCTTCCCAAATAAATAATTTCATTCTCAAAATCAAGGTGTAACTTTTATAAAATTGTGGTTAGAGCTGTTTTTAAAAAAGTTTCACATAGAAAGTGATGCTCTGCCTTTTAAAATCCATTGACTGTTCTCTTAGAAGCTGATCTTATCAGATTATGGATAAAACCTTTTTTAGTATGAGTATTTTTAGTAATTCTCATGGAGAATAGCTTCTGAATCTGCAACAGCAGGAAAAAAAAAGTCCGGAAGAGCTGTCTTCTAGGTAACTCTAGATGTACATGTTTGTATATACTCATCTTAAGCCTCTTTTTTTTTTCCTCTTTGCTTTTATCCAGATTTTTCAATACGTGAATTAAAAATGTTCATTTGTTCCATACCATCCCTCTGGCTTCAAATGTTTGTCGCAGAAGCACTTTTTAAAAGAATGTGTTTACAGAGGAATATAACTGTTTGCACAAAACCTCTTTCTCTTCAGAAAATAGTAAGTAACTCTTCTACTCTTTAATAACCTATCAAGGATTCTATGATTCTATGATTTTACAAGTAATGGGATTCATGAAAGCCTTGGAAAATATCTTTCCTTTGTGGTCTAAGGTCATGCTCATTGCAGGCATTGTCTTCCACCTGTAGAACAGGCTCTGTTGCATTTAAATTTCTCTTTGCCTGAGATATGGGTTCAAAACAATGGTAAGATTCTCTTGCCAGAGAATTTGTAACACCTGATTAATCTGTTTACATGCAGTTAACATGAAAAGTCACAATGAAAGCTTTTTAAAATAATCTCTGATGTAAATACTTTATTGCAGTGTTACATTTGTAATTAAGGAAAATGCCAAACATAGTGTTATTCTGCTCGGTTATCTTTTCTTTCTGTTTTTTTGAAGAGGTAACAGTCTATTATTCTATTGGGTCCAAGCATTTGTTACATACAAGATTTTATGACTTTGAATCACAGTGTATTCCTGTGAATTTCTCCTCTTAAAAATTTTCTCCTACTTGCAAACCTTTTCCTGCCTTCAAATCACAATTTGTGATAGTTGGTGAGGAAATACATGATGAAAGCTGTGAAAGAAATTCTCAAAACCATGACTGCTGGCAGGATGCAGGCAAATGAGGGAGGTCACACAGTAGTGACATGCCCTAACTTAAGAACCTCACTTCAGTAATCTTAATACTAACAACTCCACAGAATGTAGAATCCATAACTGTTTCTGTATGTCCTAAAATTCTACAGGTAGAGTCAAAGAAAAACAAATTTACACCTTTATACATTTTCCATACATAAGTTTTCCTGAATTTTACAGGGGTTTATTGTGAACAGAGATGATTGTTTATTAATACATTGTATTTAAACAGAGCTTGAACAAAAGACTCAGAATTTTAAAAATAAACCAACTATATGTCTAATATTTAACATACATTGCCAACACATACGCAGCGGCAATTGCTATTTTAAGTATTGCCATGACTACTGATCACTCTCTGCAACTACTAAAATGTAAATTTTTGTAGTGGTTGAAACAAGTTAACGTACTTTTTGTGGCTTTCCTTAGCACTACTGTGCCTCCTTTCTCGTTCCATACACTAAATACTAACTATTGTCCAATTTTGCCAGCTCTTCTCATACAGCATCTTATCAGCTAGACTTTTCTATGGGTTCAAATAGTGCCCTCCTACTCTCTGGTGGTAAATGTACAGTGAAGGTGTCCCTCACCCATTCCAAGTTGCCTGCAGAATCTACAGTGATCTGCTAGATACTCAAAGCCTTCTTTAATTTCTTTCTTCAGGTATAATCATTGTGTAATCATTGAATGAGTCCCCTCACTGGACTTTTCTGGTGCTTTTGCCAAACTGCAGAAACTTGTATGACTTTTTAAAAGTGAGTGGTATAAGTTCGTTGGGAGTTCTGTATTACTGGAAAGAAGCCAAAATACCTACAACATCCAAAGCTATCCTAATAATGAGAGAGCACCTAAGAGATAACTAGCTTATTGCCTTTGCAATGCTCAAAGGCTTAATCCAACCTTCATCTTAGAAGAGATGAAGGAGGGGAATTAGTATTTCTTTACCAAATTGCTCCCTGGGTTTTGCTCCCTGGGTTGGGAGCAGGAAGCTTGTAAGTACTTTCATTAAGTACCTGAGAATCAAAAAGCTTTACTTCAGTCTTATGTCCAGCTAAAGTGTTCAAAATATTCTCAGCTACCACAAAACCGAGAGAGGTCTAGAATTTCCCACTTTCTGGCTCAGACACAACCCACTCACCTCTGAGGCCATCATAAAGAGTGAATTACAAGACTATTAAAAAAGATTGCAGAAGACAACTTTAAACAATGTATATATGCAATCATTTAGGGATCATATTTTTAAAAACTTAGATACAGCAAGCTGTGGGTGGTGGATGACTGCTTTGCATGAAGTGCACCAAAAGAAAATGACTGCATTTTAATTTACTGTATACAAAGTAATTGAAAATGTTACTTTTGCAACAGGTCTGTTCCTATTTGCCTGCTTTGCGAGAGGTAGGGATGCATGAGACAAGAAAGATACATAAAGCGAAGAAAAAGAAAATAGGGCAACGGCCGTGCCCTGAGTCTCAAAGGGCATTACAGATGCTAAATGGTGATAAGCAGAATCAAGTCAAAGAGCTGCCTGATCTACCGTAAGTAATACCTATAACATCACCAGTTTTATTCTGCTTTGGGGGACAGCTTCTGACCCGACACATTTCTTGAACTTTATATGACCTGTTTTGTTGTTTACAAATTACTGCAACTGACAGAAAGCTCCACTGTAAACCTGTAACACCTCTGGGCTGGAGTTGCCCATTTCTCCCCATCCTCCATCTCAGTGTATATGCACACTAATGTAGTTATATTTTCCCAATATTAAAGTGTACAGAGAGAAGTTGAACTGTTCATAGAATTACCTTTAAAGAAAGTTTAATTGTAGGTAATTTAATTTTATTACTGTTTCAAATACAGTTATAATTAAATGACGTAGAAATTATGTAATTAAGACATTTCAGAAATAACTCTGAAATTGATAGATCTAAGTATGCTGTATATACACATTTAAAAACATTAAGTACATATCCATTATCTTTAAATATAGTGATTTTAGACCTGTCCCCTTTGCTCTCTTTTCAGTGACTTAATCTTTAATAAGTGCCCTCCATTGACAAAGAAGCTCAGAGCAAAAGCAGAAGTTGAGGCTTCATACACCAAAGAGAATTGCTACCTTTTGGCTGAAGAGGTATATTTTTACAAGAGAAATACTAAAGGTATTCTATACATCTAATTTACATTAAGAACTTTATAAGATTCAAATCCACTGTTTCAGGTTTAAAAATCTAGTCCTGATGAATACTGAACTAAAATGATGGCTTATGCCCATGAATCATTTTCTTATGGTTTGTCTTTCTCTTTTCCAATGTCTATTCAAAAGAAGGAATTGTATATATGGTGGAATAAAGCTGCCTTCTTCATTCCCCTCCCCCTCCCAGATATTAAATACAGTGTACAGCTTGTGTGAGCTCATTCCAGTCTTGCCCGCCTTACTTAGCTAATCCACCTCAACCTGTGCTTGGTAGGATCAACGTCTTCTGATTTGAAAGTATAATTCAGTCTTCATCTCTTTCAGTTCTAGACATTTTGTGAACAAAGACTGAGGAGTATGCTATGTTACATAGCTGTGTTAAGCATATGGACTGTTTTCTTCCAGGCATTCAGCCCAGACTATGAAAGGCATTTGGCTTTTGTTTTAGCTATACTGGAACCCAAGTACCTAAGGAATAAAACAGCACTGCAGTAATTCGCTTGGTTCCTAGTTATTAAACAAATTTAATAAATCATACTTTACATGAGCCTTTACCTGAGCAGAATTACTTGCTGGAACTACTTTTTGTCATCTTCATCATCAAAAATTTACCTGTATCACTTAAAACACAACTATATTAATCATGGTACCCAAGAGAAGGCTTAGAAAAAACTGGCAAAAACAAGCTGGGATTGTTCAAAAAATAAAAACAGAATTGTATCACAAACACTGAAGGACAAAAAAACCCTCACCCTCTTTTGGGATTTAAGAGAGCTTCAGCAACAGAACCAGACCATGCATTTTTAGAATTGGTTCCTTTTCTCTTTATTGCTTTTGCAAGTAAAATTGATGTGAATTATTACATGCTGACTTCTACAAAGAAGAGTGAGCTGAAGGACTGGGGGGGGGGGGGGGGGGGACCCAAACAACTGCTTTTTTCTATTCTTCCCCTGCCAAAATTGTAAGTAGTATCTTCTGTTGAAAGAATAAGTATGGAGCTGACAGATTTACATAGTGGAGGTATTAGTATAATGAAATATACCATATATATCTTATTACAAAGGCTGAGATATTTAGCCTGAGATATTTTTTCATTTGTGAGATGTTTGTTGCATTGTCTTTCACCTGGCATCAAGATTTTCCTCTGGCTCTTGTTCAAACCTAATCATTTAGTGAAAGCAAAACAGCATTTAGAATGTGTCTGAAGTTTTTATCATGCAGAAGCTAATGGTGTCTTTACATGTAAGCAGCAGTGCTTAGTTTCTTGCTGTTCAATTTTTCACACTTACTTCAGCTTTACATGGTACTAAGGCTTGGGATTTTTTTTCCAGAGGATTTTCTTTTTTTTATTATTATTATTAGGACCCCTTCATTTATTTCTCTCTCTTTCCCCCCTTCCCTTGCTACTGTAGCCAAGTCAGACAGCCTATTGAGAAACAGCAAACCATCTGTTAACGGATTTGAAGTTCTGAATTATACTTCAGTGTGTAGAGGCACTCGTGCTTAGCCAGAAACATTCATTTGAATTAAGCTATAAATGCTGTGTAAAAAGAACCATACATTTTAACGTAGGTTCATGAATAAATTTAAGGGAGGGCAACTGCACTCTAAAGTTTTATTGCTTCAAAACCCAGTATTTTTGGTGTTCTGTGATCACTTGGTGCTTTTATGGTGTGATTGAAGCTTTAAACCTTGAACTGGGGGGAGATAATTCCTGTGTTAAACCGTTTGCAATACAATTTCATTGCTGGATCTGTGGTGGAACAGAAGCTCTGTGGGTTTTTTTGAATTTTCTTAAAAGATGGTTAAACAGGATAAAGGACAATCTTACTCATTATTGAATTTTCTGGCATATAGCCAGGCCTCCTAGTTCTAGGCACTTTGATTATTTTCTTTAGTTGCTATCTTGCCTAGTCTAGTGTAATCTATTAATTTTTTATGGTAGGAGAGACAGCCCTGCATAAAGCTTGCATAAGTAACAAAGTGGAGAGATTGATTCAGCTTCTCTCTTCCCCTGGAACAGACATTAATGTTAAAGGTAAGTTACTCATTTTCTCTACAGAACGAAGCAATTAAGCCAGATGAAGTACTGTATTGTATGTAGTATCTGTTCTGTTTGGTAATAAAGTTTGTATTTATATTATTAAAACTGTCTTTATTATTTTAAACAACACAAAATGAGGACTTTATAGCAAAAATTGAGGAAAGGTTAATTTATAACTGAAGTGTGTTTTAACATCACATTTTGTATTGATTTTTAAAAATGCTATTTAATTTTTTTCAGATGTTTTGCAATAGAATTTCTTGTTTGGAAATCACAAGCTGCCACTGTAGCCATGATGAATACTGAAAAGTAGAGTGTTTTGCTGTCTGATGAATTACATTATTAACATTTTAGTACTACTTCTGCTGTTTTAAAACTTCCCTTGATTTATAATTCAGACTATGCTGGCTGGACGCCTTTGCATGAAGCCTGTAACCATGGCAGCACAGTGTGTGTCCGTGAAATTTTGCAACGTTGTCCAGAGGTAGACCTGCTCAGTCAAGTGGACGGGGTGACTCCTTTGCATGATGCACTGTCAAATGGACATGTAGAAATTGGCAAGCTGCTACTTCAGCATGGGGGTGAGTGCATTTATGCTAAACTGGTTTAGGGAAATTATCCACTGTTCAGAGTCCATATGAAGTTCTTGGTGTTTTTCTTAATAGTTGCTTAAAATACAATGTTATTACGAAATATTTATTTTAAAACATTTTTAAGCCAATCTGTTTTGGTCACAATAAAAATAATACTGTTTTCACACTTATCTTGATCAGCTGAATATGAAATTAACCAGGATTTTCACATTTTTTTCCAATATGGTAATGTTTTTATTCTGCATTTTACACCATATGCATTGTAACTATATTCTCCAGACTCATTAATGATGATAACGATTACCTAGTCACCAAGCAAAGCTAAGGATTTTCTTTTGTTTTGATCTATTTTTACCACAGTGCAAAAATAGATCAGTAAATCTCTATATATTTGTGTATTTCAACATAAATTTGTTGAGCATTTATGAAAATTAATGTGATGCTCTTTGAAGAACACAATTAGCTTGGTAATTAGTTTAAGAAAGAAATCTATATTGTAATTGTGATAACTGCTGTTTAGGGATAATAGTGGGAGGGATGCCTTAGTTTGTAAAAAGATACATTACCCCTTAGGCAGACACATGATAAATGTTTTGAACAATATTTTTTGTTCAGTGACAGGGACCTTGTATCTTGAAACATACTGTATCAATATAATTACTTAGCATGTTTTTTTAAAAAAACAACTGCAAAGAATGGTCTTGGATATCAACTCTTCCTTCTTCTAATTCATTTACTAAAATGAGTATTTGCGATATCCTTACCATTGACCTACTCTGTCAGTTTAATCTCTGTGCGTTATATGCCGAGTCCAAATTTTTTCAATAAAAATCATTCTGCGTATAGCCATGAGGCAGAAGAATGCACTGTATTTAGATGGCCTATTACTTAATTAAGGTAGAGAAACAAAATTTTTTCATTCTTGGCATAAGACCCTCTGTATTTACAGTCTTCTCCTGCCCCCTAAAGGCTATTTCTGTGTCTGTTGTGCAAGCACCAGCTCATAATCAATACATTCCTCTGCAGTTCTACCTCTGTGTTTGCTGAGCTTCAGTTCTGTGGCTCCCAGGTGTTTTATATATCTACTGAACCATGTATCTGACATGCCAAGCCAATACCTGGGCTCAGTTCAATCGGTCTAAGTGATGCAATAGCCAATATTATAGTAAGCCTGGCTCCTCAATTGGAAATGGCATTGCACTGACAGATGTGCATTTTTCCTAGGCTGTTGTGAAGAATAGGTAGTGGATGATCCTGTTGTCCTAGGGGAAGAGCTCTACTTGCACTTGCATTCATCAACGTTTTCTGGCAACTATAAGGCTGTGTGTACCCTTATCTCTGCCTTTGTCACACTCTGGGTTTTGGCCTGTCAAATAGCTGACAAGACTATGGTAGAAAGCGTGTTACCCATTCAGTGTGGATTTACTCGCCTCAATAATTTAGAACACATCTCTGCAAAAACTTTTTTCACTTTCTTTCTCTAAAAAACCTCCAGCTTGCAAAATTTAATTATATTGCATAATCAGTGATGGAGTAAAACAATACAGCTTTAATCACAGCGAAGGTAAAACCTCTAGTATGGATATGTAACACAATGAATTACCTTTTGTAATTAAAATGTATTTCTAAAAAGTTATTCAAGTTAAAGTTGCATCATTACTTTAGCATAGTAACCCAAATTTGCATAAGAAGATTCCTGATGTGTTCATCTTTGAAAAACGCCACCTGTAGTGTGCTAACTGCCTTCATTTTTTCTTACTGATGTGGCCTTTCATAAACTTATCAAGACACCTGTATTTTAATATTAATAGCTCCATTGTACTAATAAACAGGAAATACCAAAAGAATGTAGTATAATCTGAACAAGTAAAACACATCCCATTTACTTACTTTAAATCTATTTATTACCGTAATTAATTTTTGCATGTCAGAAATCTCTTAAGACCAGATTTTGAAACTCAGTTGTTCGGGGAGACTTGGATTCCTACCTCAATACTTTACATTGCTGCCTAGCCTAGCACAAGGTTGACCACACCATCCAGAAAAGTAAACTAAAGACCATCATAGTAACATGCCTTTAATTTGGAGTCAATGTCAGCAAATAACCTGGGCTATAAAATACTTAATGGAATTTTACAACAGTAATAACATTACATTTTTACATACTCTATGTATTGTTACTTGAAATTTTAGTATAAGCAACATTTGAATTTCTTTTTCATTTCTTTGTAATAGGCCTTGGCTTTTAACCTAGCAAAACTGGGAAGAAAATTAAGATAATATTGTAAAGAAACTGTTACGAAAGGTCTCTCTACATGTTCTAGATTGTATTGCAAATGTGTAACTCATCGGTTACATCAACATAACTTAGTACAGAAAGGAATTTAAACAGACTCCTAGCTTCTGGGAAAAAACAAACCAAAATCTTGTTCAGCTGCCAAATCAAATGTGCTGTTATTATTAATGTTTATATTTTCCCTGCAGGACCAGTCCTTCTACAGCAGAGAGACTCCAATGGAAAATTGCCACTAGATTATATTGAGTCTGTACCAGTGAAGCAAGAACTTTTGAATGTTGTTCATCCAGAAGAGAACTTTGAAAGCTTCTATGAACGCACAGAACAAGATTTTTGCAGTCAGCAGAGAGAACTGTGGTTGATGTTATTTAATAAGATGCTGCTGAATTTTTGTTCAGTTTATAATCTGTCTTCACCCTTTACTTTAACTCTCAGAGAGGCAGCTTGTTCAAATGTACTTCAAGTAATGGCTCGTGATAACTGTAAGATGAAAAATACATTTTCTGCAGATTGGTTAGTAGATACATATTTCAGAGAGCTAGAAACTTTTCAAAAGCTACCACAGTTTCTTGAAGAAATATCTGCAAACATGTTTTTTTTCCCTGGAGAACAGATGAAGTCTTTATTAGCAACTCTGGAAACTATGGTAAAGGCATATCAGCTCTTTACTTAAATCGTTTTAACAGCTAGCTTCCAAACAAGTCACATTGGTTGAATCTTGACTGTTAACCCTTGGTATTAGGCTAACTTTTTTCCCAGCAACTAAAGATGTACAAATTTCACAGCCCTCCACGAGTCTTACGTATTAGTATCTCCCATGTGGTTAATACTTCCCTCTGCCAGAACCTGGAAGTCAGATGCATTGATTCAGTGCATTTTTTTAGGCAAATTTTTTCCAATACCAATGCCTTCTGGTTGTCTGACAGATCTGAATGCCTGTGAACACCTCAGGAGGGTGGTGTATCAATAAGTTAAACTTAGTGTAGCACTAAGTTAAACTTCATTATTTTCTGTCCTGGAAATCTTTGTTACCTGTCTCACGCCATAGTTCACTTTGGTTTCCAGAGGTAGTGACCGTAAAGGCAAACCGAGCTGAAACCCTACAACAAGTAGTTTTCCCTTGAGAAAGGCTTGTGCCTGCATATTTTTATGTCCTTCAGTAAAACTGGTATTATAAATATCTGTCATTAAACAAAAACATACGGAAAAGCAAATACCTTCTATCCATTTTTGTCTTCTTGATCCTTGTCTTGTAAAAATTAAAATTATGGTGAGTAAATTAATTACCTCTTGTAAAATTCAAAACAGAAGGTAGTATACCTATATTTACAGAACCCATGTACTGGCATTTCCCATGTCTCTGTTAGTTTTGATAGAAGTGGTCCCACAAAGGCGTGTGGCAAATCTTCCTCGTCAGCACAGCGGCACTTGTGGTCACGTTCATTTGTACAGTGACTGACTTGAGGAGACTGGCCCAGATACTCGGGTGATTTGCAAAACTCCAGTGGGTACCACTGACTAGAGCTTTAAAATGATTGAGTCACCTTGCAGCTTCCCAGGACAGCAATGCTGCGAAGGGCCAAATTACCCTTAGCATAATTTATGGTGTCCTTGGCTCTGCTCTGGCTCATCTTGGCTTGCAGTGGTTTGATAAATCTATTACACTGGCAGCGTATAAAATGATCTGGTAACACTCCTGGGATTGCTTCAACTAAAGATGCCGGTGGAAGCAGTGGCACAAATCTAGTTATGTTGGCAGGGGAATTTACAAAGGATTAGACAAGACAGTTTAAGTATGTACGGGGCATCAGATTCTGACACTAAGTATGGATCTCCTTAAAAATTACACCCCATTTAATATGAGAATTTTGTTCTCCATTCTGTGAATACATGCAAACTACACATGATAAATCCTCTAAACTAATCCTCTAACCTAATTTAGGATTGTGTGCTACATATTCTATCAGATGGTCCTTTTAATTAATTAAGAAAAAGAGAAAATCCTGTGCTGTTCTTTAAAGGTATTGAGGCTTGTCAGGCAGCTGAACTACATAATTGTGCTGCATGGGGTTGGGGATGCGAAAGACTTAAGTGTTTTGGAAAGCTCTTACTGCACATTTTTACAGCAACAACTACTCTTCCTGCCTTGCATCTCTGTAGAGATCCAGTGCCAAATTCATTTCAGACTAGGGTCTGGGAAGAGAGACACATCTAAGGGAAGTTTATCCAAGGGAAGAGAAGGAAGTGCTGCTTTAGAATGAAGGTACCTGATTTTTTTCTAACAGATTCGGTAATACATCAGGAGTAATTTAAAATCTTAGCCTTCAAAAGGAAGGTACTAATTAGCAATGTTTCCAGTTCCAATTCTTCTGTAATAGGAATTTATAATATTAAAAGAAGAACCCTAAAAGAAAGGGTGTGGATAATAGCTGCTTCTGAAATTGATGTTGCTTGACTAGAGGGAATAAGTTACATTGCTGCAGCTGGCTTGCAGCACATTAAAACTCCCATTTAGCCTTTCTGCAGCTGAGATATATGATCTCATAGCAATTAATCCACTGAAGATGCTCAGACTGAGTTGGTCTTGGAACCAGACCTTCATTACAAATGTTCAGTGTTTATTAATGACTGATTATTATTTTTATACGTGCATGCAGAACAGCCTGCTCTAATAGAATAAAGGGTCAGCACATACTGGATTCCTTTCTGTTTGTGTACTGTTGATTTTTCTGTAGTAAGAAAGCAACACCAAAAAAACCTTTGTCATGTATGAGATGGACTAATAAACATCAGTATTCCCTCTTGCAGGACGTGGTGAAAGAAATGCTGTGTACATTCTTTCTACAGAATGCAAAACATGCATTTAAGTTGGCAATATTAACATTTTCTTTAGTCATGAATTTGATAGGTAAAAGGGAATTTAAAATAATTGGGACTCAGAGAACCACAGAAAAAGAATTCTGATGGATCTGGAAGAGCAAATGCTTCAGAATATTCATATCTATTCCTAATATAATACTTAGTGACTGAGATGAAAACAGGAAAAGCATTACTTTGGTATGGTAAAGAGAGTGATTCTGCTTATATATCCAAGATATTCCCACAATTATTTGCTATTAGGTCATTTAGGGAAAAAAGCATATCAATCATTTATAAGTCCTACTTACCTATTTCAGCTAATTTCAAGTAACTCTATCCAAGATACTGTAAAGGAAAGTAGATGCCATATGCTAAATGAACATAATATTAACATTGCAAAATGAAACGTTCAAAAGTTAGCAAATGTCTGAATTAATATTCCACATGTAGCCCTTAAATATTGTCTGTGTGCATCGTCAGTCTTTAATTACATGGTGACACAATTTTGTTCTCTCTAATGTTGTCTCAGTTTAAGGATCATATACTGGAAATTTTCCTGTTATTTCCCAGTTATGCTCTTAACAGAATTCAGTTTTATACATACTCAGTTTTATATATACTTGTTTGCAAACTCCATGGCCTTAAAAAAATCTTAAGTATATCTCAGTCATATTTAACATAAAATTATGTGCTTCATCTAATTTATTAGAGAGTACCTGTTCTCTTTCAGAATAGCAAAACTTTCCTGTTAAATCATGACTGCAATAAATTGAGATCTATCAAGTGATTAAACTGTCTGCTTTTTAAAATCCCTCTTGGTATGTAGGTTACTTCCCACTTCCTGGCTTAGTTAAAAGAACAAACAAAATCAGCCAGCCAGCCCCCCTCCCCTTTTTCTCTCCATGTCCATGTTTCACACGCTGACATGCTTCATGAGTATGAAGGTACGTCTTCATCCCCAGTCAATCCTGTTTTTCCTAGGCCTTTAAAAAGTTGTTCATTATTCTCCACCTTCAACATACAGTTGGAGAATATCCCATTTGCACATGTACCAAATGCTGCCCAGACAGGTGAGTAACAGTGGTCAGCATCACGATACCAGGTAGCAGCAAAATAGAAGGTAGAATGTGCTGGGATATGCAGTTGGGAATTATAATGGCATGCAAAGTTGTTGGTCAAGCTTCAAAAGTTGCCAAGAAAGTTACATTACGCCAAATTTCAGTGTTGTATTTTCTATGACACATATTCTTTGTTTCACACTACTGGCATTACTAGATCTGAAGTGCATCATTTTATATGGAAAAATCTCTGTGATATTTGTAAGACATTTTACAGAGTGTTCCTTGATTTCAAAATGGTCACACTCATTGGCGAATCACTACTGCCAGTACACGAGGAGTCTGAGCTCACAAGTTTTGCTGCTGATTTGTTTTATTTTTGTTTAGGAGCAAAGGTTAGCTTATAAAATTTAAATACTCCTATGGCTTCAATAACCATTTAAAATTTATTATAACAGAGAGGAGGTTCAACCTCAGAGCCTGAGCTCCCTTTAAACTCTAAATAGTCCTGCAGCTCCTTCCTGTGCCATCTACGACCCTGACTGATGCTAAATTGCTGAATTGCAAAGGGGCAGCACCACAAATGCTCTGTGCAGAGTTAATATCAAACCTCTGCCTTGTCCTCCTGCTCTCGACACTGGTGAGGCCACACCTCAAATACTGTGTCCGGTTTTGGGCCCCTCAATACAAGAAAAACATTGAGGTACTGGAGTGTGTCCAGAGAAGGGCAACAAGGCTGGTGAAGGGTCTGGAGTGCAGGTCTTATGAGGAGCGGCTGAGGGACCTGGGGTTGTTTAGCCTGGAGAAGAGGAGGCTGAGGGGAGACCTTATTGCTCTCTACCATTACCTGAAAGGAGGTTGTAGTGCAGTGGGTGTTGGGCTCTTCTCCCAAGGAACAAGCAATAGGACTAGAGGAAATGGCCTCAAGTTGTGCCAGGGGAAGTTTAGATTGGATATTAGGAGAAATTTCTCCACGGAAAGAGTGGTCAAGCATTGGAACAGGCTGCCCAGAGAGGTGGTGGAGTCACCATCCCTGGGGGTATTTAAAAGACACGTAGATGTGGTGCTTAGGGACATGGTTTGGTGGTGGACTTGGCAGTGGTAGGTTAACAGTTGGACTTGATGATCTTAAGGGTTTTTTCCAACCTAAGTGATTCTATGGTTCTATGACAGACTGCCCCTTTGCCTACACATTCGAGGACCACACTGAGCCTTTTTGCCTTAGCACCATGCCATGCTCCCATGTGATCAAGAGTGCCTGGTAAATTCAGAGGAACCCACCTCCAATTTATCTTCAGGTAATTACAGCCTTCATTGTGTGATCTTACATTTAACTTGCACTGGCTGCATGAAGACTTTTTTTTTTTTTTTTTAACAGGGATCCAATTTATTGACTGAACCAGGCCAATCTGTATGAGTGGTCATTTCATCACCTCCTGGTGCCATGTGCAAAAGAAATGTGACTATCTGTATATTTACTCTGTTGGTGAAACATGCCAGTCTGAGTGGCAATCCCAGAGGAACACCATGAGAAACATTTCATGCTCAGTGATTATTCCCCAATGCATACTGTTTAAAATCTGTCAGTTAACTCCTTTTTTAACCTGTTAAATGTACATATATAAAGATCCTTACAGGTTCATAAATTTGTGATTGTATTTACTAGGATATGAAATGATGCTTCTTCAGGAAAACAGCTCTAAAAATTACACTTTGCAAAATTCTCATCTCTGCTCTCATATTCAGATAAAGATAGTGAAAAATGCACCTAATTTATCAGCCAAACTTGTAATATCTGTGAAAAAAATTACAGATTCTAGTTTGTCTTAGAAGTTGCTTTAAGTCAGGATATCAATGGGTACTGTTATAGTAGTGTATTTTAGGCAGGATACCTAAATACCTCCTTTTAAAAATACCTTCTTTTAAAAAAAGATGCACTGAGGACTATTCAGCAGACTGTCCTGCAGGGAGGTGGGGAACCCCATGCAGAAGAGATGAAACACTAAAGCTAAGCTACAGAGGTCCAGTAACACTATCTACACAGGCATCTGTGAACCAAGTGTTTGGAGAGCATGGTTAAATTGCTCAAAAAATAATTAGAAATATTGAAAAACAATGCTTCTATCTGCCTAAAGCTGATGAAAATATAAATTTTAAAAAAATAGACTATTTTGTTGGGTTTTAACAACATTGGGAATTACTGTTTCCACCCACATTCAAAGAGACTGCTGGCTGGAGAGGGAAGGAAAGAAAGAAAGAAGAACGAACAGTGCAAAAATACTACGCTCAAGTCCAGTTAAGAAATTGAGATCCAGCTTCAGGGTTCTTTCAATAGAAGTTTCATTAATCTTTCAGGAGAGCTATCTTATTGATTCTGGAAAATTGTCATTAATCTTGAATGTAGGAGAATTGAAAATAAAACAGTGGAAGAGTGAACAGTCAGCTAATACAAATTGTTCAGAGTGCTGACACAGGGAAGTTTACCTATTGTGGCTTGTCACTTGCACACAGCTGAAGTCTAATTAATCTAATTCTTGTCTTACCTAAATGAGCTTGTATACATCTGCTAAATGTCATAGTTTTTCAGGAGAGTCATGTAAAGAAGGTCTCATTCTTGTTTAACTCCCAGTGCACCTAAATCACATTGCGGTTGTATTTAAGAGTAGTGGATGTTTTGCTAAGATATGTAAGCACCTGTGTACCAGCTCACCTGAAATCAATAGTGCTTTTCAAAATTTGGGGAAGGCAAAGATAAGTAGAAAAAAATAAAACTATTTTAGAGACATCTTTATTAAAAAATCATAAAACTGCGTGTCAATAATTCAGCTTGTTAGTTTGTTATTTGCCTTACTGACCCGCTTAGTCTTAAAATTTCACATTTTCTACTTCTCACTAATGCTCCAACTCCGATTTTCTTTAATGGTGTTATGCTATCTACCCCAATATATACATGCATGCCTGCTGAAATTTTACTCTGAGAACAAATATGATCTGGCAGTTTGAGGTGGTCAACCAGCACACCCTGTCTGCGCGGGCGGTGTGTTATCTATAATGGCTCATGAACTACTGAAGATTGAACTTCATATGGATACCATGTGGACTGATGATAACATATCTCCTCTATCAACCCCTTCAGATTTCAGGAGTGTTCATAGAACATGAAGAATTACTTGGTCCCTGATGGGCCTTTGCAAACTCCACACAAAAAAGCAGGGAGGGAAATGATAAGATTAAACGATAAGTATGGTTATCAAAGGCTCTAGCATACCTATATTTATAGGGACTTCACTACCATTATTAAATTAAGGTTCAGGTTGGGGTTTTTTGCTTTTGTTTTGTTTTTTTTTCAACAAACTCAGAAAAATCCTTTCAAAGTGCATGTTGTATCACAGCAGCACCAGGTTTAAGACATGAAGCTTTGATACGGTATTATCTCGTTTGCCTACAGTGAGTGCTAGCCATCAGTAAAATGAGTCTGCTGGGCTGCTGGAGGGGGCTGTCTCAGGCTGCCTGAGGGGAAAGAAGGAAAACTCGTGCTTCACATGACAACTACAAATAGGCAAGCAGGCCGCCATTTCAAATCAAAATCAAAAAAACCTTTTACAATTTTTACAAATTTAAGAAAAAAAATCTTGTTTTTCTTACCCTGTGCAGCATCCTGAAGTAAAGGCCTGTACATAACAGATGAATAACACATCGCGTTGCTAGCAAGTGCCAGATCCAAGGAAAAACCTTCAGGTCCCCTCTAGGCTTCCGTGTAGTGACAGAGGGGGAGAAAGGTCCCTGCAAAGCAGAATGAGGATTATGCTTACCTTTCAAAACTGTACCCTCTCCCAGAAACCTCTACAGGCCAGAGCATCTGCTCAAGGGGAGGAGACATCTGTTTTCTTTTCTCCGCAGGGGAGCACATGCACACTCTTGTTTCTGCAGTATCTACATGAAAATTGCATAAATATTTACCAGTTTTATATCCAAGTTTTTCTCCTACCTACTGGAACCATCACCCTTGAGGCTGCAGGCCATCTCCTGCCTCTGCTGTCTCTTGTACAGCCAGTCCTGGATCCTCTTCTGTACTGAGCTGCAGCTTCAAGAGTATCAATACTCTAATTAATTAGGTCCCCTCTCCCTCTGCCCCCATCTGAATAGCCTCATGTCTACTGCATCATACTCTTAAGAAATATGCAGCATGGGTTTGAGTCCACTCAGACTAAACAGAAAGTAAAACTCAGGTCTCTCTTCCATCTTAGGCAAGTGCCATGCCCGCTACACTGAACTTAAGGTGCTGCACGCAGGGTCAGCTTCATGTTATCTGTACTTTGGTTGTCGCCGTCACAGCTCTGAATGTCTGTACCTGCCCTCCAGCAACCTTGCTGACACTGACCTCTGCGTGCTGCAGGTAGAGGTCAACTTTTGCAGTGTTCATGGCATTAGCAAACATCCCTCTCAGCTGCTGCCTCCTGCCTCTGTTAGCAGAGTCAGACTTTTTTCTGATGTGGGAAGATGACCCCAAAAAACTTTTACAGTTTATGAGAAACTGAAGGTATTTTATCAGTCTATGTGGAAACATGGTCTTCATTTTAGAAGAGCTAGTACATAAGATTGGCTTTCCCATCCATTCATCCTTTGATGAATGGAAAGTATTGAAGCTTTGATGTCACCTGGTCTTCTGCCTGACCCCTTGTTAGTATTTCAGCTGTGGGGTTGGGTGGTAGGATGCTTTCAGATCTGCTCTGAACCTCAAACTTGCAAGTTTTTAAGCCTTTGTCTTCCATCAGTCAAAAGACACTTGTTTTTGAAGACCTGGTATGCTTTCTACAAAAGTCTTGCAATGCCACTTGCTGTGCATCTATCTGCTACATCCAACTTATTCATGTTTTTATGTTAAGTACCAACCAGGAAACAGGCTGCCCCTACCAGCTGTGCCAACAGCAGTCATAGAAGCACGAAATGGTTCGGGTTGGAAGGGACCTTTAAAGACCATCTAGTCCAACACCCCTGCCACTGGCAGGGACATCTTCCACTAGACCAGGCTGCTCAAAGACCTGTCCAACCTGACCTTGAATGTGTCCAGGGATGGGGCATCCACAGCTTCTCTGGACAACCTGTTCCAATGTCTCACCACCCTCATTGCAAAAAATTTCTTCCTTATGTCCAATCTACAACTGCTCTCTTTTAGCTTAAAACCATTACCCCTTGTCCTGTCACTACAGGCCCTGCCTAAAAGTCTCTCTCTGTCATTCCTATAAACCCCCTTTAAGCTTCCAGTACTGAAAAGCCACAAGAAGCCTTCTCTTCTCCAGGCTGCACAACCCCAACTCTCTCAGACTCTCCTCATAGCAGAGGTGTTCCAGCCCTCGGATCATTTTGGTGGCCCTCTTCTGGACCCGCTCCAGCAGGTCCATGTCTGTCCTGTACTGAGGACCCCAGAGCTGGACGCAGTGCCCCAGGTGAGGTCTCACCAGAGCAGAGCAGAGGGGCAGAATCCCCTCCCTCGACCTGCTGGCCACGCTGCTGGGGATGCAGCCCAGGATATGGTTGGCTTTCTGGGCTGCAAGCACACATTGCCAGCTCAGGTCCAGCTTTTCATCCACCAGTACCCCCAAGTCCTTCTCCGCAGGGCTGCTCTCTATCCCTTCATTCCCAGCCTGTATTGGTGCTAGGGTTTGCCCTGCCCCAGGTGCAGAACTTTGCACTTGGCCTTGCTGAACCTCATGAGGTTCACATGGGCCCACTTCTCCAACTTGTCCAGGTCCCTCTGGATGGCATCCTGTCCCTCTAGCAAATCAACAGCACCACTCAGCTTGGTTATCTGCAAATTTGCTGAGTGGACTTGAACCCACTATGTCATTGTTGAAGACGTTAAATAGTATTTGTCCCAGGACGGACCCCTGTAGGACACCACTTTTTACTGATCTCCCTCTGGACACTGAGCCGTTGACTGCAACTGTTTGGATGCAGCCATCCAGCCAATTCTTTATCCATCAAATCCATATCTCTCCAAATTAGCAACAAGGATATTGTGTGGGACCATGCCACAGGCCTTGCAATACTACTTGTCCATGTCTTATCTGTGTCCTCTGGCTTAAGTAGACTGATGTGGGTTAAGACTGAAAATTTATTTCCTCATTTAATAGCAGAGTCCATTATATGGAGTCTATACATGGTTGATGCCTGTAGTTCTTCATTTTATGGCTAAACATCGGTCTCTCATAACAGGCTGAACAGGGCTGAAATTAAAAGACAAGCTGTCAACTGCATTTCAGGGCCAAATGTAGGGAGTGAGAAATTACTTTTAAAACACATTATTTGGAAATAACATCAGAATTTACACATTTCTCATCACTGAATGTTACTTGATGAGAGAATCTGAGATGCATGCCCTTCATGTTGTATCGATGTGTGGTGTAAGGGGAATGGCTACTGTCCAGCATCAGCACCGGATACACTCTCTGTAGCAGTGTGTGCAAATGAACTGAAGTATCAGTACAGGAACAGGTATTTCTAAAAGCTCAGAACTTCTCAAATAGCTGCAGTGGTGTATGTCACATTTCCTCAACTGCATATTGAAAGCAGAAAGAGGGTTTAACATTCAGGCTGAGATGGAGAAAACCCAAGAAACTCAAATTTAAGGCTGAGAGTTCCTCCTTCCTTTGCACTGTTGCCATTTTCCTTTTGCAAATTGGTCATTTAAATTACTGCTCACAAAAACTATGAACTAATGCACCTGTTTGAGATAGGACAGATGCTTTATAAAGGTCTTCACTGATAGGTAACAGTGCATCTTGTACCTCCTGGTACAACCCTGATCATCTCGTCTTGGTTACCGTCGGCCATGCAGGATAGCACACGTCAAGCACACAACTCCCTGTATCGTCATATGTGAGACCAATTTCCTACCACTGAAGGATGGGTGCAAACTCACTGCATGACTCTGGATCCTCTCTTCACCTCTCCCTTTGCTTTATCACAGCTTAAATCAAAAGGTAAACAGAAACCCTGACTTTAAACTTCCTGGCATTTGACAGCTTCAGCATCAAGTGTAAGCATCAACTACTTCAAAAATTAATTTCTTTATAAAATGCCACTGTTCGTTCCGAGAAGTGTCTGGTCAAAGTGCAGCCTCCACATTACCCTGTAGAGAAGAAGGCCAAACTGCAAAAATCCTGGCACGGTATTTAATTACGAACTATAGGACTTAACAAACAACAGCAAATTGCACAGAAAACCCACTTTCCATCGTGGAGAATTCATTCGAGTGACCCTCCTCCATCCCAAACAACATATACTTGCTGGAATTGCCTGTTTTAAACATACCCCCTGCCCTCACAAATGACAGGTTTTCTGGTTTGGTATAGCTTTACGCTTTGGTTTGGGTTTTTTTTTTTTTTTTCCTCAAAATAAAATGCCCATTATGATTTGATTCCAGTTACACAGAGTTCCAAATCCTTTAACTGGAGCAGAGCAAAACTCTAAGCTCAGATATTTTAGAACCAAGTAACCAACTGCAAGATGCATGTATATTGCAGAAACGGATATACAACTTCCAGGGGAGATTTTCTTCCTTTAAATATGGATTTTCATTTCTGTTCTTCCTTTCTGCACTGACAACTTCAAAATATGTCACAACCAGGCAGCGGGGGTGGACAAAATCTGGACTTAGAGTACTTGGAGGGTGCTCTAGATGAGACCCACTACAGGCGCAGGAGAAGCAGCACTGATGAAAGATGGGAACACAGCGATGAGAAAGCAAGGAAAACCTGAAGTGCTGACGTAAAACCAGCAGCTGAAGCTTTATGAACATATTGCCAAGGAGTTAGGTCTATAAGAGGAGGAATAAACCAAAAAGAAACTGTGGGTGGGGAAAGGAAGGGGAAGCCCACCAAAAATCCAAAGAGAAATAGGGAGAAGAAGCAGGAGAGCATGACATGGCAAACAGTGAGATTTCCCAGTAAGGTTTAATTGCTAGTATCAGCAGTGACCAGGAAATCAAGGAGAGGAGATACGATGCGGTAGCCTTGAGTTTGGTCACTTAGAGACTGCAGCCAAGGTAGAAAAAAGGAAAGAGCGACCTGCCACACCAGCAGGTGTGGGACCAACTCCATGGCATGTCATCAGCAAGTCAAGAAGAGATGGAAAATGGGGAGGTAGCTGTAAAGGAAGGTGTGGATGTAACTGGTTTTGAGCTGTGGATCTCCACAAGGATGCCCAGGGAAAGGCTGCATCTGTATTGTGAAAGGAAAATACAAACAGGATGGTTCCAGCCTCGTAATCCACTGTAATTCTTCCCCAGCTTTTTCCCAAGATGTCACCCAGCCTTCTCAAAATTGTACATTGCCACAGCAAACTGCAGTGACTGGACTTTCTTCTAAAAGTGAGACATTTACTTCTAGAAACATAGTGCAGAAAGACTTCTTTCCTTTAAAAAAAAATCCCAGTCTTTTAAAAAAACCCAAACCTGCAAGAACTGAAGTTACATTTGATAGTTACCCAATTTACAAGCAAATCTTTTATTTAACAATCCAGGCTTTTCCCCATTGCTCTGCCCCCTTCCCCAATATGTGTGTTTATGGGGCTTCAGCCTGAGGAATAGAAATGCTGAGCGAAGGAATTGCTTTAGTCTCCAGGCCCATTTCTTCTGATCAACTGGTATCTTGTGCCCATGAGCAACAGCTCCTCCCGACCCAACTGCTTGTTATGTGTCCCAGGGCTAGCAAGCCTGCGGGGAAGGAAAATATTTTTTTGCCTTTGTTACCATATTTGTTCAGGAGGCAGCAAAAAATCTTTACGTCCTAACTCAAGGATAAATGCACACCGAGCAGGCTGTTTTCTGAGACGTAAACTTTTGCAAGTGAGAGAAATGGTCAGTAAACTGCACCATGAGGCCAAGGCCAATCCTATAATGTGATAAAAACCACTGGAAAAGAGATTTCCCAGCATCCAGTTGAGCAAAAAGCCACTCCCTTTGTCAGTTACCTTGGGGTAAGATGGTGGTAGAGGCTCAGAGCAGCCTATGGGAGCTGCAGTGCAGATTAAAATGGGTTGATGTCAACTGAGAAGCTTCTGCCGGAACGTGTTCCAGCTGTGTTAAACCACCACACTACAGTTTGGTTAAATGACTTTCCTCCTTTCTTCCAGGAATATCTAGGAATGGTGTGATGACAAGACATTTGTTTGATATTTTTGTTTTCTTTTCAAAGTTCCAGTACTTGTGGCAATTGCAATGGCATGCACTAAATAAAGATGGGACGCTCCTGTGTTGCAGTTCTTCTTCTCTTCCGTGCAACTGCCCAGTGCTTAACACTCCCTACAGATCTGACCATGTTTTTTTTCACTGTGTTTGACCTTGCTTTACTACTGTTGTCTGGGGATCTTTCTTCATCAGTTGTGCATCTAAAACACTTTCGGGTTTTTTTGTGACATGCCTAAAAAAGATCATGTGCAAAAAGTAAACTTCTAGGAACGTGTCTTCATGTCAGGATAAAGCACATCAGGCAATATTGACTTAGTGAATTATTCCAGAAAATATTAGTAAGTACTCTTTAATCAAAATATATATCAACGATCAACATTTTTGCTTTTCTTTTAATCACCTGCTGTAATTTAAGTAAAAGCTGAACAAGAAAAGCAGTTTTAAGTTTCTTTTGATTATATTAAAATGGGAAAATATTTATTACCATGCAAATCATGACTAAGTTTTTCAGGCTTCTATACTGTGCAACCTGAACTATAAAAAAAAGGTTTTGACGTTTAAATTTCATTCAGTACTAAGGCTGATGAAGATCAAAACATAGCTATACTATTCTTGGTCCCTTTGGTAAAAGAACTTAATTTCAAACTTCCAGAAATTTAAGTTGGACACTCAAGATTCAATGATGGGGACTTTTTCCTGTTTGAAGTATGGCTAAATCTGGCTTTGAGCATTAAATTCTTACAGAGAAAAAAGAAATTATCCAGAAGTAGGATGTCCTGTGCAATGGATAGTTAAGATTTATTTCATTTTTTGCACAGTGATAGCTTATGGAATGTTTTTTTTAAATTAAGATCTAAAATCCTTAGTTTATGAGAAACATGCCTTCTCTTGATTGATTACTATGACACAAAAGAAGCAGAAAACTTCTAACACCTCTTGCAGCAAGAAGTATCCAGCCTCCTGATCTGATGACCTGACCTACACTTGCTCACATCTTCCATGGCTAGCAGCAGATCCCTGGCTGCTGGGCACAGAGCTGCAAAGGTTTTCTCAAGTTTTGTGTGGCGGTTATGTGATCTAGTACTGATAAGAGAAATAATTTTCCTTTCTCTCCTTTGCTTTGTGCTTGGGCTACCCCAGAATGAAATACAGCAGCATCATGTGGTACATTTGCTGGCAGGTCCAGCAGCTCTTGTTGGTAAAAAAGCCTAAGCTCTTAGGACCCACATTAGCAGATACACTGTACGTGGCCTGCTTAATTAATTACTTTCTGATTATTCCACTGTTGTTTTAATTGCAATAGAAAAAACTCGGGTTTTATTCCACTTGGATTTAAAATGCTAAGTTACAGTACTGTAGCTCTTCAAGTTAAAGCTCATTGCTATTATGAAAAACACTTAGTTGTTCATTACTACAAAGAGAAACAAGTGTAAAAATAGGGTAGGTAAGCTCTGTACTGTGAGTTATCAGCAGAAATGTAACTAGAACATCCCAGACAATTAGCCTTGATGGATCCTGAGTGCTCTGACACCTGGTGTAAGTGTGGACCCCAATTAAGTTACTCATCTTCACTGGACCCAAATAAAGTTGGTAAATTTTATTTTCTCAGAGCGGAAGGAGTTTCATGATCATGAGATGCATTATTCTTTTGTGATTGCTTATGAATGGACAGGTTTCTTAGGAATAACACCCGGCAAATCTAACAGGTTAGCAACTGAATTCAGAACCAACCTGGAAGATATATTGAAATATTTACGGGATAAGGCAGGACTGATTCTCTACACAGGCCTTCCAGGCAAAGCAGAGTAGACAAACTGCAAATACTGAAGATGGGTTCACTGACAAATTATTTTAAAATGTGATTTTAAAATGTCCTATTGTGGCAGAAGAATCATATTTAATCAACATGCATTCTTAGCTTTGCCTCTGTGTGTTATATTTTCAGTGAGATCAATTCTGAGTGATTGAGGCATTCAAAGTAGTTCACCAATTTTTAACAAACAGATGTTTTTATCCCCCTGCCCTCTCCACTTACACGTTTTGGGGCTTAAAGTACTGAAGACCTGCACACAGGAATATGATGTTTTCATTCACTTGCCCTTCACACCACTCATGGGAAAATGATAGTGTAGGACTTCAAAGAAAGAGGCTTCCTAATACCTGGTAGAGAGATGCTTAAAACTGTGTTTAATGCAGTAAAGTGTATAACTAACTCAGACATTGCCACCAAAGTAGACATTTGAAATTGAGTACAGAAAAAAAACCACAACAGGAAATTGCACGCAGACTGATGGGCAACATTAAGAAGGTACAAGGCTTGCAGTGTATCAATGAACTCTGCAAAACTGACAACTGGCAACACAAATTTGCACATTGTCAAGTCGAAAGTTTGGCTTTGTTTAAACAACATAGGCTCATCAGTGATTCTGACTTCATCAGTAGTATGCTGCTCTTCAGGCAGCATACAGCGAGAAGGTGGTTACACAAGGTTTGCAAATAAATTCTTTTAAAGTTGTGATGTAAAAAGAGCATATTTGGGTCCAAGACTTTCTGCAGAACAGTCATTTGATTGGCATTCTTTCAAACATACAAACAGAAAGATCAAAATAACTGTCACATCAGAAACCGGCTATCCACGTATCTGTAAAACAAACAAATCCAGGATGATCCTTCATGAGCAATGCAGCTAACGTATAATTCTTTAGACAAATATATATACATTTGCTTGCAAAGTATTTCTAAATAGTCTTTTCAAAAAGTATTGTTAGAGTAGTGCAATATAACTTTATCAGCAATTACAACCAATGAGAGGTAACCCAGAGAGGACCACAGGAACAGCTCCTCTCGGGGATGCAGTCCTGCTGTTCTCCCCAGGCAAAAATCCCCTTTAATGTCACCGGGAGCTACGACTAAGAGCTGTGCACAGGTAGTCCCTTAGGAATGAAGTCTCTGCTCACTATGCGGGGAGCTGAGCATGGAAGTCTACATGCAGCTATCAGAATATATCCCCAAGTACTCGTTATGCAGTGGCCACTAAGACATTTGAAATGTAAACGTTTCTCATCTATGTTCCATGTACTTCATAAAATAATGCAGTTTCCATGCAGTAGGGCACAATCGTATCAGAAGAACTGACTACATTATTAGCTAAGAAAGTAAAACCAGTATATCAGTTTTACCACAACTGCATTTTTTCCTCTACACTATATTTCACGTTGGTAACAGGTAATGTGTTATATCATAAAGTGTATTAATATGATCTTGTGATTTGAAAGCAAAAACATTTTCTGCAAGATTTCCATATTAAAATAGTTATGTGCACAAAAGGTGTTCATAGCATGACACCCAAAGCAATATGGAGTTAGTTTGATAGTATTTCCATTACAGAAGAACTATGAGCTTCATTCACTAAACTACGTAGTACAAATGAAGATTACTGGTACATATAGAAAAATCAGATAGGCAATAAGTTACAAACCTGGCAGTATTTTGAGAGAGACAGATTTTTAGGTCTTATAATGGAATGATAAAAATGGCAGGAACTTCTTTTGGGAGCTCCAGAAGGAGATTTGCACGTGGTGTTTCTCATTATCTTATAAGCAGCCCTACTGCACAGGAAAACGTTGTACCAGGAGTTAACATCAGTGTCTGGAGTTCAAAAAAATCTGCTAAAACTTAAGTGCAGTAGGCTCCACTACGTTGTAGTTCTCTTGAAATGTATAAAACATAGAAAATAGTAACGGTGACTTACTGGATAAAAATATTAATGCTCACAAATAAAATCTGACTGAATTTTTGAGTCAGATTTAAATTTACACCTTTTGTAGATTTAGTCGGCATGAGTATTTCAGGTATCTTTGACCATCAAGTCGCAGTGCACATTTACCATTTTAGACTGATTCCTTTAATGTGTTATGCGTTTCTAACAAAGCTTTCAAATGGCAAAACCCCTACTTGAAACCTTCATCAAATGTGTCTTTACAGTGCGAAGTATATAGTCAATGAGAAATGCCTTTTTACAATATTTACAAAACCTCCCCATTAGATATAAAGGCAAAATAAATAAAAAGCTTAGAGAAAGGAAACGCTGCTTAGGCTGTAGGCTTTTTCTTTTATCTTCCCCCAGCAGATGCTAGTCTCCTCAACATGTGAAGCTGGCTAGCCAGGATTGTTTTTCTTCCTCTTGCTTGGGCTGTGACTGGGATCTTGTTTCAGTTCATGGTATTGCACCTGTTTAAACACAACGTTCAGAAAGAGACTGGTCAGATGGTGCATGCTAGAAGAAGAAAGATTTCTAATTTTTCCCAGGGCAAAGAAAGAAAGAAAAAGAAAACTATCCCCCTCCAAACTACATGGGATATGCACCTGTGATTCAACAACAACAGAACGATGTATCTAGAGTAAGAAGGAAAACCAGCCAGAATCCTGCCAGGAAGTAAACCACTGTGCTGATGTAAATTTTAAGAAGGCTTCTTTTTTTTGTTTTCTCCATGAGCTCTAACATAGAATAAACAGTACATTCTTTAATTAATTGGATGAATATTCTTTGCAGTGTTTCTTAAAAAATTGCTTATTTTCAAAGGCCTGCCACAGAGGGGATCAGATTCAGAGTGGGTACCCGTACCTCCTATTTATACCAGCTCTGAACTGAAACCGTTACCTAGAAATAAGGAAAGTATATAATCTTTGTGATACTGGAGGTGATTTATGTGCCTGACATTATCTTAACGCTTGTACCTTCTCAAGAGACTGTGTACTGCATTACAGAAGCTTGTAATTCATAACCAGCTTATTTTTAAAGGGGTTTATGAGCACGGTTGAACTGCGGTCACAGAAAAACTTCCATCCCAGGAAAGGCAATGCTGAAGTGCTCCACGTGCTGTCATAAGACACTGGGCAATGCCGCCCGCTGCTGATTCTGTGTCGGTGCAGCTCCTTGCATCATTCGACCTTCCTATTCCCCCTCTGCATGTCCTGATGGGCTCAGCTCCAGTGTTTCCTACACAGTGCCTTATCCCAATCAGATTCGCGTGGTGCTGGAGGCTGCTTAATACAAACTCTAGCACCCGCTACCATCTCCCAAATATTTGTCTCTTTACTGATTGCTTCTAAGCATCTTCAAAGGCACAGCCAAGGTAGCAGCTAATTCCTCACTGAAAACATTCTAGCAGCCTCCTTAAGGTTCATGGACTATCCCCAGCTTGAGTTTGCAATTTCTTTGTGCCAAACAATATACAGTTGAATCAAAATAACTGCTTTAAAATTTGTTTAAAAAAACCAGAAAGTCACGATGCCACCTATCAAATTAACTACCACACAGACACTTTAAAAAATATACACACCACTTGCACATCTGAAGGAACTCTGGAGAGAAAGTCAAGTAGCTCATTGTTATCGATTGCATACGGACTTCGAAGCTTCTTTGTAAATTTATTAATCCCTGTAAAAGTGAAAGTTCAAATGTTACTACCATAATTAAAAAAAAAAAATATTGGCAAAGAAAAGATTTTAGGATCCATTTCAAATTCTGACATTAGCACTGAATTAATGAATTAATGAACTGCAAATTCAGGCTCTAAAAGTCAGAATCTGCTGCTGTGGTTCTCTCTGCTTCAAAATGCAGACATTCTAGGGACATTTTCAAATTCCCCCAATACTTTTTTTGAAACTAACAGAAACTGTGGTTATTATGCGGAGGTTGCAAAAAAGAGAGGAATAAAGTGTCCATTTCTGTGGTAGAGAGGATGAGCAGTAATGGGCTTAATTACAGGACAGAAGATTCAGGTCAGACACAAGGAAAATCTTTCCAATGCTGAAGATGGTGAAGCATATGGGAAGTATTTAAGTCTGCATCACATGAAGACTAGGATGAGTCTACACAAACCTCTGTCCAGGAATGACAGATACAGACAATCTGATGGCAGTGCAGAGGAAGGATGCAATGTCTCCCTGAGACATCACGGTCTTACGATGCCTATTGACATTTAGCATTCAGAAGCACCAAGAAAATCCTCCCCAAACTAAGGAGAAGGCACACTTTTGAATTAGACTCTTTTTCTTATCATTACATACCAGATCAGATTCATGCATTTTTCACACAAGAACCTTGTGCATGTGCTCTGGGAACACACGTCTATAAACATGGGCAGGAATGGTACAAACTGCACAGACTGTGCTGTTCTGTGTATTTTATCAAGGCTGTATCGGAGATAAGATAATACAGTTTATCTTCCACGAAGTCTTTGGTGCCCAAGCCTTTCAAAAAGCTTTAGCAAGGACATAAAGCTTCGGGATGGAGTGCGCAAGCTGCAGTTTTGATAACACCCATGGCCTCCCACTGCATGAACTCTCAGTTCTGCGGTGTAGATAGGAGATACTACCATCCCTCTATCTGGTGATTCAACAGTGAGTGTTGAGAAAGAATATCTGAGATTCAAACACCTTTGTTTAAGAAGATCCTTTGCATCAGCAAGTGACTGAGAAATTCAAGGTCTACCTCACTGTTTATTGCATGTGGCCACTGAACCAGCCATGAGTGAATTTGGGAGCTGATATGGTCTCACCTTGTCACATCTGACAAAGAGAAGTACCAATCACCCCATAAAAGTGAATGTGTGAATAAATCATGGCCAAAGCTCAAGAAAAGAAAAGAGCTGAACAGATGAGATGGGACACTACAGGACAAGTAAGATACAACAAGGGGATTAGGTCTTTTCCAAAAGCTTGAAAATTTTCTGATGAAATAATTTTCTTTATACTCTTTTCTGCATAAACAGCTGCAGCTGTTACCAGGACTCTACACTCCAGTGAATGGGATTAGAGTGCAGAGGTGGTTCCTGCTCCACCACGGCTAACACACCACGTTCTCAAGGACCATTAATCTCCATGAGGAGAAACATGTCCAGGAGGGAAAGAACTGACAATATCTTGCCAGGGCAGGCTGAAAGAAGCAGTCCCTGTGGATGCACAGAAGAAAGACAGCTGTACAAAAGACCAGCCATAACATGGAGGAATCTTCCTTTAAAAAACCCTGCCTTCCCAAAGAACAAAATGGGCAGATGCTGCTACCGACTAGCTCAAACTTCCCTGCAGACGGAAGTCAGACAACTGAGGTAATTTGCTTTCAAGTGCAGGATGGATGAATGGGATCAAGAGATGTATATACATGGGGGAGGCTAGAAACACACAGTAATGGAGAAAACAGGCATGTGTTTGGAATACTACATTTTTTGAAGGGAGAGCCACTCAAAGCTACACACAGCATGACATGGCTCTGTGCGAATGCATTTCACCCTGAAGGAGGTCTGGACTGCTGGAGTTGCAGCTATGCAGTACTTGTCAGGTGCCCCAGCACAATGCAAGAGAAACAGGTGCCTAAAGACAGGATCCCCAGACACCTGCTGAACAAGAAGCCACCTACACTGAAATGCAGGAGAAAAATGTGGAGCTGAAAACTCTAGTGAACAAAGGTGCTTGAAGTTGTATCCAGATAGACTAGATAACTTGGGGGCAGGGAGGGAAGAGATGGAGGGAAAGAGAGCAAGGTGCATTTACAATGATTTGTGCTTATGTTATCCATCCATGGTTGGGGAGGCATAGACTCCAGTTTCGGAGTCAAGGCTCGGCCTCACCTGAAACAGAGGCATTTCTAGGGGAGTGTGACCCCTCCCCAGGCATTGCAGGGGGTTTTCAAACAACAGTACTGACTGTATAGTTTTGTGGGTCTTGAAAGGGTATTATAATCTCAGGTTCTTGCATGAAATCAAGGGGATGTATGAAAGCAAGTGTACAAGATGCCAGATCTGTCTGAAAAATGACAGAAAAAGGACATAGACCAAGCACTTCAAACTCCAGTAACAAGATGCCTATCATCTTGTGTACACTAGGAAGAATGAAATTTTAGGAACAAACCAAGAGTTTGGGTTGCACCCAAGTGGCGTAGGGTATGTGGGGAATAAGTGAAATTCCAAGAGAGGAAAAGATGTTTACTTCTTTTAGTTGCATAAAAAAAATTTTTGTTCAAATCCTCCATATTAGTTCTTCTCCATTTTGTATATTCTGCTACATTTATTTGTGAAGACTCTGTAAGAATTATTACTAATACTGACTGATATATAACAAATATATTACAGATATATTCTTTGGAGGCAGTTCACTGATTTTATGTTGTCTCTTGAGTTCAGAAGTTTTTACAAAGGCATGATTGTTACTCTTTTCTTCAGGAAGAAAATCTAGCCACAGATTTAATTGAGACAGTGCTCTTCACAAGTCTGCACTACTGAATAAGGGTACAGCTGCTGGTGGTGTAAGATGTATAAAAAATGTACAAATGAAAACTTGGAGCATTATTTACAACAGATGTGGTAACAGTAGCTGTTTAAAATCAGTATAAAGAATAAATATAAGGACAAATAGTGGGAGCTTGGATCAATCACGATTCTACACCCACAGTTTCTGTTCATTATCAACCAGCCAAATACCACATATACCTTTCTGTCGGAGTAAAGGTGACCCTTTAAACAGGTTTCTTGCTGCTATGTTTACATACGCTTTCACAAGATAAAGCACTGCAGTAGAAAAGGCATATCGTCCTAAATGCACTATATAGATTGAAATGCCTCTGTTTGTGTATAAGTGGTGAAAATAAATCAGAGTAATATCTAGACAAAGCTACACTTTGATACATGAAGAATCCTCATGGCTACATGTTTATAGCATGATGAAGTCTAGAATGCCGGCCAAGAAAAATGCATTTTGCAGGTGGGCCTAAATCTTTATGCAGTTGTGATTTTTAACTAACCTGTCTGTTTCCATCATGGGGCCGCTTCATGACCATAAATACAGAAAAGCACTGACAATGTAAGTCATTCCTTAAAAACCATTTTTTTCTAAGTGGCACAGACAGTTTAAAAAGGCTTTACTTACCCCAGACAAGGACAATGTATCTCAGTGGAATGAAATACAGGATGATGGTGAACATGGAGAGGGCAACAATCGCCAGCCAGCTCAGGAATGGGACAGTCCAGTTGAATGTACTAAAAGGAAAATAAATAAAAGACAGAACTTTGGTCACCTGACAGAGCCAATAAAAGACCAAATAATGGGCAGGACGGCAGGATGGGGAAAAGTGCCAGTTTCCATCAGGGAGAACAAACTGAAACTACAAACAAACGCATGGATGCTGGACATCAGGGCGAGCTTGGGCTTGGACACACTTCCAGTAGAAATGAAAGGCGGTCCTGGCTTGACAGCACCTCTCCCCAGCCCAGCTGCACACACTTCCCAGAGGAAGCATTGCTCCGCTTTTTGGAAATGTCAGTGGCCCTCAATTTCAGCATCAGGCAAAACACACATATTTCCTTTCTCCCGAAATGTACTCACACATGCAAGGCAACCCAGATTCCCTCCTTCAATACCAGTGCAGAGGTAGAATATAAGAGTTAGAAGAGTACTGCTAAGGTGTTTTGTTTTACCTCCTCCCTGCTCTACCATGAGGACAGAGCAAGCAGTTAAAAGCTGAGCAGGGGCCTTGCCCTCTGCTTGATGTGCACATGCACTCCCTGGCCAGGAACCCTTCTGTCTTGGGGGGCATGTTCAGGAAAAGGCAAGTGCATGGGTATGCAAAGCTAGAAACTCACCCATGCACCTAAGAAGGAGAGGGATAGGAAAAAGGAGGAGACAGAACAGTCAGTCCTGAAGACAGGGATAATGCAACAGCAGTGGATGAAAGAAGGAAATAAAAACACTTTGGGTGGCAATAAAAAAGGAAGAGAAGGATGGAAGGAGAAAAGTAAAGAAAAGTAAAGTAAAACTTTATTATTCCAGATAGAATCAAATGAAATAAAGATTATTTCTTTATGAATAAAGGAATAGAACTTCTGGGATCCCACCACAGTTTCAGGATATCAGCTTTCCAACCCCACCCCTGTATCAAAACATGCTTAATAAGGGTCCTGAACTTTACACTGTGACAAAAAACCTGCTGATCACCTCACTTTGCAGAAGTTGAGGTGTGGGCAGAGAGGAAGTGAAAGCTAACGAGTCTTGAAACAGCCATACTGTGGCTCTCCAACCTCTGTGTGCAGGGAAAAGACAAAGGCCAGACGGCCAATTTATGTATATGTCTCACGGGAACGCTGGTTAAAGGGAGCTTGGCTCAATGGGATTGTTCTATGAAGGCATCACCATGTCAGAGGTGTTGCATGACATTTATCCAGAAGGAAAATGTGGCTTTGGCTTTAAACAGTCTGATGATACTCTTTAAAGTATTACCACTAGCTACATGCCCAATCAGTGTGATTACATTATTTTGGCTTCTCTGGCTGAATAATTGCAATTATCTGAATTGCTAGCCATATTTTTCATAATGAGCTCTGGCTTCCTGTGTTTATTTGTCTTCTTTTCTCCCCGGCAATTTTGACATGTCTCCAGAGTGAACATTATGTTAGTGTCACTTGGTGTAGGATCACTCCCTTTCTCCTCAGGGGACACCTGCTCTTTTCCCCTCTTCTCCATGCATTTGGGATGAACAGAAGGTTGAGGGTCTGCTCATGTTCCTGTGACTCGGCTTTGTGCAATGGATCACAGACACGCCATGTGTGGGAACACTGGCTCCTCACTTAGCAAACCTCCTTATGTGCTGTGTTAGCACAGCATTCAGTACAGGTTTCCCATTATAGTTTTAGGAACAAATTACAAAGATTTATAAGAAGATTCGGTCTCACTTGGTTTAGAAAATTCTGTTGCTCTCATCTGGTATGTAACAGAACAAACTCTACTTCCAAAATGCACAATTAGGAAAACTTAATCATCAAGACAACTTCCACGGACAGCCTTTTGATAAAAGACTTCTTTCAGAAAGAAGCTCATTTTGCTTGTCTGGAAAACTTGTGCAATACAACGCGCTTGTGCTTGCCTCTGCTCCTGTGAACACAGCCTGCCTGGAAGTGTCCCCATGGGAATGTTTCCCAGCCTTTCCTATGAGAGTCTTGGCTCTTAAATGCATAAATGGCCTCCTCTTCATCCTGATTCCAACATGCTTGCCATTGCTGATAGATTTAAGAAAAAAAAAGGCAGCACAGCATGATAGATGATCCTCCTGTTTCCTGCAAGTTGACCCCCACCCAATGCATCAGTTTCCTAAAATTCACTTCCAAAAGTCAGCACTTATTTTGGGGCTGTACCCCTTGTATAGGCTACGGTCTCATAGGTGTGGAACACCAGTGCACTGCGGATGGCACCCACAGCAGGCGAGACAGGCTCCTTATGGTCCTAGATCACACCCAGAACAAGGGAACACATGGCTTTAACGCTCCTGTAAGATGCGCTGCGTGCATCAGTGGAAGCTTTACAGGAAAGCCGCTTGTGAAGGTTTTCTACCTCAGTGTGGCTCCCAGGTCACCTCTCTGCCTGCCGCCTCTGCCTGCAGCGGAAAGGTGGTTGCGAAGCCACTGCTCCCAACTTCTCATCCAGTGAGGGTTAGATGCTCTCGGCTTTTGCGGGGCAGAAAGCCAAGTCAATCCTCTCCCTGCTTTGCAGCTGGTGGCTGGAAGCCGTCTTTCTGGAAGCCGTCTGATCTCAAATAATAAACCTTACACTGCTGTTCACTGACCATGTCGAAAATACACCAAACTTCCTGCAATAAATCTCAGAACCTCTCTTGCTTAAGGCCTGAATTTGTTGGCAATTCTTATATATCACGTATTAGGTGTTACAAATTACATATGCTCTAGGAGGAAAGGTTTTGCTAACTCACATAAATACAACACTTCCAGCAACTGAACATATGTATATCCTTAAAATCTGAAACCCCTATTCAGCTCTGCTTATTTCCTTTATCAAAGCTGCATTTTTTATTATTATTTTTAAATAACTGCTGCTAGGCCTCACAACAAGATTCTCTTTCTGTTTTACTTCAAAGCCTTAGTTCTGATTTTTTTCCCCAATTAATATATTTCTAAATTCCAAAATTAATATGACAGGATTTTCATTAACTGAGGGCCTCCACAAAGCAAATATAGATGAGTTTTAACAATGGATCATCCCAGACTGGAGTCCCCCGAAAAAAAAAAAAAAAGAAAAAGAAAAAAGGTCTAACACTTTGTACCTCAGCTTGGAAAAAAATATGAACAGTATTGGAGAGCAATCCAGCATGTGTCAGCACTTACTTCTTGATCCTTTCTCCGAAGGAAGCCACTTCATCAAGGATATTCTGGACACTGACACACACCTCCTGGATGGCATAAAGTCTATTCATAAATCCTTTTTTTTCACTCTCCTACAGAAAAGAATAGGAGTAGTTGAACAAAAGAATTTCTGACTGTAGGAATAGGACCATGTGTTGATCAGTTAAGTTTCAAAAGTGCACGTGTTACAGATTTATCTAAAAGTAATTGGTAAAACCTGGCTATCAGAAATTGTTTTCTTCTGCTTTAAGCAGTGCATATTGACCATAAGTATGTTTTAGTATATATGCTGAGCACCACACAATTTTGTTTGTCATTGCATTAGTTTCTAAATATATATTTCAATAAGCCAGGTCTCTGGTTTATAAACATGTTGAAGGTGCCAACCTCATATGTTGTGTGCTCCCTCAAGTGCTAAGAGTCAAAAGGTGGAATAAGGGCATTTTGTCAATATGCTGGCTCTTGCATGGATGTAGGCACTAGGAAGATAAACATTCCTTGTGGGAGGCACTGAGTGAGAAACCAGAAACACTTCAGCTCCTACAGACATGCTCTCCTCCAGCTTGCAAGGCTCCACATGGGATTTCGCCTTTCCTGCTCCTTCAGACCACGTTGGGCCAGACCACAAGGATGAAACAGAAAATGCCAAAGTCATCTGGACATGATATGAAGATGTGCTGTTCTCCTGCTTAACTGGGACATCACAGGCATTTAACTTGGGAAAGATACACTCATATTTAGCATTTTGTACCACAGGCCACTATTTTATACATGGTTTTATGTATCTACTGCACACACGGCAACCCTGCCAGTCCTTTAACACATCCTCCGTGCTTCTTGTACTCCACCATCCATTAGCACTCCAGCGTTAGGACACCCCATACACCCACAGCACAGCCAGTGGCATCTGCCCCCAGCAAACCTGTGTACATCATTCAGTGGCAGGCAAGCCACTAAATATGTGTTTGTCAGATGTACCTGTGCCCCCCATCATCAACCCCTCTGCTCTGCCAGTGAGCACGTGTTCTCTCTCTCTCATTTTTCCTTACTAATATTCAAGTGCCACTACTCATTAAATATATGGGAGATGTAACTCCGACTGCCTTTACAATATGATTAGTGCAGCCTATGGCTCCAAAAGCATATAAAATGCCAGCCATGGACCAAATGAAAGATGCAGGGGAGGTGCCATTATAGGAAGTAATTTCATTACTTCCTTACTTACTCAGGTTTCTATACACTATTGGACTTTTATTCACAAAGCCATCAACTTATGGTAATGTAAAAGTTTAACCATAATTTCCTTTTTGTTAAATTTATCGAGTGTCTTTGTGCCCCTAAAAATGTGGGCTTTTTTTCCAAAACCAGAGTGACCATTTGTCCCTCAAAAGCAGAAACCACCCTCATTAAGACGTTTTCTGGGGTCTTTGATAGATTTGCCATCAGCGACTGTTGTCCTCCTTTCTGCCACCATGAACAGACTTTGCATCCTAGAAGAACCCAACATGGTGATGCGCAGGTACATCAATGCACTCCACAGACCATTCCTCAACTGGGCCTCCTCCTGCTCTGACGACCCTAGTCTTTTTTCCCCCAAAGCTTTCTATCTCTAAACCCAGACAGCCTGCAGCATCAAATCCATGCAGAGCTAACAGCACTCTCAAAAAAATGCTGTGTTAGACAGGATTAAAATGAAGCATTACCATGGAAAAAAATGACAATTTAGCTTATTTTTTTCCTAGACCACACATAAGTCAAAAGTTGATGTTCAACATTTCCAATGGATTGATGCCATATTACCCTATCTAGTTTGAATTTGATTAGTGTTGTCTCAAAATAAGAAATGGAGAGAAAAATATTTCAAGATTAGCAAAATATTTGATAAGAACAGTTGTTCGAAGATTTTGCCATCACAAACCACACAATACGTCTCTGTAATTGACTCCAAAGTCCTGCACCTAAGAAATTAGTATATGTTGTATTTCATTTTTGTTTTCTTCTCCTGATGCTTAATTAGCAGACAGTATATTGGTTCACTTATTTTGTTGTCATTTTTGCTGTCTTAATAAACCAGACTGGATGAGGAAAACATCATTTAGCATTTAATCATCTGAAGTTACTTCAGCAACACTGGTTCTGCAACTATGTTGTCAAGATTTCTTGTGAAGACTTTGGAAGTATTTAGCTACAGAACACAGATTGTCTAAAAATAAACAATCATGAGAGAGACAGAGAGACAGACAGACAGAGATGGCAAAACTACTTCCAGTGATTGAGTGTAATTTAAAAAAACCAAACACTTCAGAGACAGAAAAACCACCAGTTTCTCAGGCAATGTGAAAGAGCTTATGTACTCAGTCAAGATTAATAATTATTTATATCATGAAGAGATATCTTTGGGTTTTGAGGATGACCATAACCACAACCACTGATATGAACAACATCCAGTGCTGCACAGCAACACCAAGTCATTTGTGAAGTTATTTCCTTAATATTTATTACATTCTTGAAGCCTTGGCAATGACAGCATTATTGTCCCCAGGTATACAGCCTCAGAGGAGGTGCAGCATATATCCAGTGTGTTCCATTTGTCATCAGGAAAGAGATGCCTGCTCTATTCCTTCATGTAAAACACATACTTCCAGTACTGCAGAAACATGAAAATAATCTGTTTTCTCATACAGCAGAAGTGAACAATAAGCCATACAGAAATCACAGGTATTTTTCTGCTCTTCAAATATGTATACACTTTGCCTCTTCAGATTTGTTTAACAGATTCTGCCCTCTCTGTAAAGTTACCTTGATTTAAGTTGTGTGAGAAAAGAATTGTCACTCTAACAAAACCAGTACCCTTTGTGCTATCTCTAGAACTCAACTGCGATTACGTTCAGAGATCCTGAGGCTGTTTTTCTTTACAAATATTTTACAAGACAAACTTGTACCTTTTCTTGACAACACACCCATTTTAAATCATCCCCCTAGCCCCCACCCAAAAACCCCAAAAGACAGAAACAGACAAAGAATCACTATTTCCACCCCCCCGCCGCCCCAACCTCCCCCCGGCACCTTCTGAGCTTAAAGAAAATTTGTTGACATACTCCGAGGCAGGAATAGACAAAACAGCACAGGAAAGAGGAGGCGGTCAGTTCAGCTTTGCTTAAACTAATTCCACATGCCCCACAACTGTTAGCTATTTTTTATTTCCTGCTCTAAAGATTTGTGGAGAAAATAATCTGGGTTAGGGAAAAGCTGCACTTATTTTCTTCCAGCAAGATGCTGTGTTAGCAAATACAACATATGAGCCACCTTGAGTGAACCAAGGTTTTTAATAATCCATTTTTCAAACACTACTGGTATTTCCTTTCCAAAGAAAGATGGGCTGTGACTGGAATCAATTTCATCATTTGTATGGCTACAATTGCCAAGTTTCTGGAAATAATTGCCATTTAAATAGTAGATAAAATTTATTATACAAAGCTAACAACAGCTTTATTACTGTTTAATTTCCATTATTTGTTTGTTTGCAGTAGGCTTAAGGTATCTGAAAAGCAAGATGTTTGCTAGGGGATTGCTTTAAGCATAAACTGTGAAAGCGAAGTCAAATTGATGTTGATAGTCTGACTTGAATTTACAAAAGGGAATGAACCCAAAGTAAAGACTAAGACCACGTCCTCCTCCTCCTTCATAGGAAATTGTAGATTACAGATTGATACACTGCTTGGCCAATAGTAATACTTAACTCTTGTATACTGATTTTCAGCCATAAATATATTTTACATTTCGTGAAACCAAAGCAAAACAAAGTAAATGACTGGCTCTAGACTGTGTGGAGCTAATCCACATGAAACCTTGAATACAACCCATGTTGTCTGAGTCTATTCAGTGCACTATGCTTCCAATCCCATGACAAAATAGGGTCATTAAGGAAAGGATTATATGTCTAACCCCAAACCTCTCTCTTCTCTAGGTTAAAGTGCATTTATAAAACAAACATTTCAAAAGACAGGGAAAGTGGGATAAATAAATACACCAGACTCAAAAGTAAACTTTGATAAAGTTAATGGAATCAAGGCAGCAAAAAGAAGAGCTTTAAGTGAGAGGAGACATTTTTAGTACACAGAATAAAACTCTGAATATTTTATGGTGGATAACTGTCATATTAATAACTGCAAAGTCGGAGAGAAAGGCACAGATCATAAAAATGAAAATCATAGGAGAGTTTCAAGAATAGAAGTAAATTTTGGAATTTTTAGGAGATGCTGTCTGGGAAAGACAGAGGCTCCAGATGGATCTTCCAAAAACACCCCTTGTTGCCCAAGCTGGTGTGATGGAGCACCTCTGTATAAACCAAAGCAAGCGAGACAAAGCCAGACTAACTTGTGATAGGTACAGAGAGAGGATATGAAGCCACTGAGAACAACAGTGTGCACCCGGTATGCTGTGAGTGCCAGGGTCCTGTCACTTGCCACCAGAAGACACTCTGCTTGTGTCATGCCGGACTACCTGTGGCCACAAAAGCATAGGCCCACAGCTATTGGTGAGGAACCCCTCTAATCACCCCTTCACCTTTAGTAACAAACCCGTAAATCTCTACTACTTGAATAGAATACTACTTCCATGAGGAAACACTGCAGATTATTTCAACTAATAATTGGTGTCCCAAGCAGAGCCCATCCATAGGCCCCATGTTGTCCCCCGGCATGAGTCTCAGCCATGCGCAGGGCTACAACGCCCTGGTAGACCTCCCTTTGGAGACTAACGAAGTAGACCCAGAAGCGTCGGTAGGAAATGCATTAGCGCTTTACTGGCAGGATTCATCAGTACCTCCCAGGGAGTGCATGCAGACATCGATTGTTGAATACTGTCCTATGGTCTGGCCACTGCTCAAAAACCTGACACTGGGGATTAATGGCCTCAGCAATTACCTCCCAGACTCTAACCTCTGCTTTCTGGGAAGGTCACTAAGAAGAAGATAGTAAGCCAACGCTATTCCAGCTCTGGAGGCATTTGATCTCCTCCAGGTCTTCTGTACCCCTATCAAAAGGCTTCAGATCTGGTGATGGATACACGGGTAAGTAATTATTTTATCATTTGCTCAGGGAAATGGAAGAGGTCAGACAACTATGATGATATTATTATCTTAAAGCTGACTGTGAAAGTGCAATCCTGAGGTAAAGCTGAATACTCTACAGGACCTGGAAAGGTCCATGGGGTGACCTGAAACTGGCCTCCTCCATTAAGTCTATAATGAACTGAGAGGGTCAGGTTGCCTTAACCACTCTTCCCTCTTGAAGGCTGCCACTTGTGGAGTACCATAACCATCTGGTCTTGCCACTTCTTAAATTGAACAAGTACAGGAAGATTCTTGGAGGCATTAAAACCTTTCAGTGGGACCTTAATGATTTAGAAGTTTCCACACCGCCAGTAAGCCAGAATATAACTCTTCAGACTTTAAGTTATATTAAATAGTGACTGACGGCATGCCAGGCAGACAGGTACCAGCATATGTTCTGCCCTTAGCATCAATAAAAGAAAAAGCCTGGCTGGTACTTACACCATCCTGAAAAGGAACAGTGGGAGCAGGCTTCCTTACAACACTGGCTCAATTTCACATTGGACATCGAATCCCAGGGTTATGTAGATAACCAGAACTAAGCTTTTAAACTGTGGGCTTCACTTTTGCCCATATTACCTGGCACTATACCTTCAGTGACCACATTTTTAAGACGCTACCACTTGTTTACAAATGCTTAATACGTCATCTCTAAAATCTACCTGCTAACATGGGTCTTTACATCTGCATGGAAAATAGGTCTGAAAATAATTGCTTATGCCCAAATGGAGGCTGAGGATTTTAAAATATGGAGAAAACCACATAATTATTAAAAAAGCAGGGTTTTACAGAGAGAAATGGCATTTGTAGTCATGATTATTAAAGAAAGAAGCAATAAAATGTTATTGCCTAGTAAGCATTCCATATTTAAAACAGCAGAAAGTAGGCACAATAGAAACCATATAAACATGCGGACAAAACCACTGAAGATTCACTGTTTATGAAGACACCATGCCTGTGAGCATGAATATTACAACAATCTGTTCTTCCTCAAACATACACTGAGAGTTGATAAAAATCATTTTGAACCTTCTGTGACTTTTTGGCACTACCACCTATATAACGAATTAGACTTTTTCATGTGTAATGAACTGCTGCAAGGCTAGACATAAATATAAAATCAGCAGAAAAAACCCCCTCAAGAGCTACAGTAATAATTCTAGGGAAAAAGATGATATCGCAAGCTTTCTACAAAGTAGAGAAATCACACTTTAATGGCAATTCTTATGTAAATTCTTATTAAATGGAGAATTTTTTGTCACTGCTTTTTATTTTCTCTTTCTCCCTACTACATTCCACAGTATTGCCTAATGCTGTTTAAATCTGTTCCTTCCTGATCTCTCGACTTCACTGCACATTTTAAAACTGTAAAGATAACACTCCAGATAAAACACAGAAACATGAACGTAATAGAGCCAGTTAATGGAGTGAGATGCCATTTCACTGAAGGGCCATCTAGTGGGGGGGAACAAAAACTTAACCGTTCCTTGCATGACACTTTTTTGGCTAACGCTCAACCTTTAAGAAGTGTTCATTTCATAAATACTCTAAGCAAATACATTACTTGAAAAGGGTGGAAGCTTGTTTGTTCATGGTGATACATTCAGGGGCAAAAAGTCAACAATGCCAAATAATGCTCTACCTTTCTTGACATTATTTTAGAAGGAAACACAAAGAATTAACACATTGTGGGCTTAAGCATTGGGGTGATGAGAATCTACCAGGTGTATCTGCTTTATGTTCAAATTTGAAAAACCTGAAATGTTTCTCTCGGCTGCTTCTTTTTCTCCTCTTCACCCTGTTCTAGTATATTTAAACACGGGAAGAGAGACTTTCTTACTTTATGCAAGACAGAATTATACTGGACTTGACAGTGATCTCATTATTATTCCTCTTGTATCCTGTCACATCAATGCCATCCGACAGAAGCTAACACAGAAATCTTGGTGTATTGTCCAGCAGTTGTTTCGACACCTAATTTTGCTAGAATACAGTCCTGAGGTTCTACTAACAAACAAACTTTGACTATGATTTTATAGCTGGATTTGTAAATTCCAGCAGTTCTAACAGCGTTTACCCTCTATCTACGCGGAATGCAGAACTGCAATTAACAATATGTTCATTAATGCAACTCTTCAAGTTCTGTGATAAAAATACGAGGGATGACAAATTTAAAAGTTAAATCTCAAAGCTCTAATAATCTTAAAAAGGTAAGGTAAGAGCCTGCTAGTTCTATTGAAAAGAATGGCCGTGCTATGCAAGAGCCTGAAAGGATGGTAGGGTGAAAACAAGTCATATTAGCTAGTATAAAAATTCTGCATTCAGGTGGGGGTGAGAGAAACACACAGAGAAACCAGAAAGGGAATGCTGAAGGATTGTGGTTAGTGAAACACCTGAATTTTTGAGATGCTTATCTAAATCACACCCACACATTTTTGTTGTCCACTTGTTACCAACAAGAGCCTCATCAAAATAATATAGTGCCCTGTTTTGAAAGTTTATACTAGCCTCAAAATTTATCTTTCAATAAATGTCTATACAGCTGTCACTGATGGATACGAAAAGAAGATTATGGAGTTCCGCAGAAATTACAGTTGTTTAAAATTTCAGTTGCAGTTCTGAAATACATTGGCTTGAATGTAGCAGATATAGAAGTTAATTTGATGTTTTAGTGTATGTACGTAGAACATAATTTTCATTTTCTCCTTGAAAATATTATGATAATGATAAACATGCTCTTGGGCAGAGGATAAAGACTAACTATTCAAGATCACCTCCATACTGGGTTAGGACACTGTCTCTGCACCAAAGTCTGCATTTAGATTTACTTTACTGTCTCTGGAAGTTTCCCAGTCCTGTGTTGACAGGATATTATGATCTTATAATTCTTATGTAAGTCGTTCACCTAAACAAACAGAGATAATGATTTTACACTATTTTATCGGCCGGACCTGGCAAGCCTAACAGATAGCAGCTGCAATTGCTTCTGCTGCCAAAAGACCTGCACCTCCAATGCAGGACTGCAGAGGGTAACCTCAAGGTTGCCACCACCGCTATATGAACTGCCACCACAAGAGCCAGCAAAAGGAGTCAAATACTGATCTAAAGGACAATTCAGCTCTCCAGCCTTAGATTTCTATTTTAAAGCTAATATGAACTGTTCTCTGGTGGTGTTCTCCTCAAGAGGAGGAATGTGATCTTCCTCTATCCTCCTCCCATATCACTACCATTGATTAGATAACTAAACTGCATATCACTAAAGACTGGCAGAGGAGTCTTCCCTCCTCTCTCCTGCCTTTGGTTACCAGGCTAAAATACCCAACTCCCTTTTAAGCAGGGCTATTGCTCTGACATTTCTCTCTTATGCTTACAGTTATTAACAATATGTTTAGATCAAACACATATAAAACCAATTTTGTATTTCAAAATTCGTGTGATCATGCCTTGGACTGCTGATGTTTTTGGTTCACAGAAATCAAGAGGGATGTCTTCCTCTGGAATTTCCTTACCCAAACTGGCACACACAGTTTTAGTACTAAATTACCTGCGCCTGGTCAAGCAGACCACTGAGCTGAGGACTATAGGAATGCCTCTACCATTGGTATTTGCTGCCCAAACTGTGCTCTTTTGGGACAATCAATCCAAACTTTTTGGCTGCTTTGGATTCCAGTGATTTAACTCAATGGCAAGTTGCTACGAAGAAAGGCAAATGAAACAATTTTCTCAGAGAGACTTGATAACAACAGGTGAGATTCTCAGCGCCTGCATGTTGCTACCATATCCTGAGGTCAACAGAGCCTAGATGGTTTACACCAGCCGAAGACCAAGCCCTAAAATCTGAAACACTTGATTGCTGTCAAGTTCTCAAGGATTAGACAAAACTCGTCTCTTAAGGAACCTGATCTGGAAAAGAAAAACATTAGGCCTCATGCTCAGCTAAGCCAGCAAGGGTAGGTTATCTGAAATATTTCATTGCAAACATGAACCTACAGCAATGAAGATGAAAATAGTAACATGTGAGATCTGGGAGACATTCTTTGTATGAGTTGCATGTTTAAAGAAGCAGTTTGGGATTGAATTCCTTGGTGGTGAACAATATAATGGTCAGAAGAACCATGAACATTCAAAACCAAAAAGCACAACACCGTAATCATATCACTAGCTCTACTACTTCAGCTCAGAAGAAATCCTACCATGTCTAAGTAATGTTGCAAAGACAATGCATATATAAATGTAGCTACAATTATTCAAGGAATCTATCAAGTATTAATAAATTGAAGAAGGAAAGAGAGCCTTTCCAAAACACTCCTTTTTTACATAATTCCCCTGGATAAATTTTCAAGCTGTGCTTCTGGAAAATTACTTAGTGTAGAAAAATAGTTTGGCATTTCAGGCAAAACAATATAAAAAGAAGGAAAAGAGAAGCACCTAGAAAATACCCCTGCAAATATTCTGGGGGGTACAGTGGGTTAAGAGTGATGAGTGAACCAATAATTCTAGGGTCCTTCGGAGAAAATCCAGAGAAAAGCCTGAAAAGTCTCCACTGCAGATTTTCTCTGTATTCTTATTTCACTGAAATGGGGACACCCCTCCCCGCTTTCTTTATTAGGAAGTACTGAAATTTTGGAAAAGACCTAAAGCTGAGCTATCTAGTGAAGATGGGGTGGGTCCATGAATATGCAAAATCAAAACCAAGAGTAATTTGTAACAATGTTATTTTAATGTCTAACCGCTACAATAGTCTGTTCTACATTCTTTTAAAATATGCTCCAGCATGCTAATGTCTCAGAAGAAAAAGAGCACATTTTTATGCTGGACCACAGTAAATTATACTCTGACTCAAAACTTTGTGAGAGGTGCTCACATTCTGGTATTGTACTGCAGTCTAAAATACCAGAAAGAAAAGGAGTAGCTCAAAGGCAAATATTTACACAAACGCCTATTTGTTTTTTCAGAAAAACATTTGTAGCTAAAGCAAGAATTTTGACTGTGTACTGTATGTATATATCTGTTACTTTGCAATAAAAGACCTTGTAGAAAAAGCTACCAGCTCGTCTTCAGTCACTTTAGGTGAATTTACTTTTGAGAAATGAGTAATGAAACTTGCTTAGTTGAAATGATAATGAATGGAGATGTCTTAAAATGGAAAAGGAAAGCGAAGTGTTGTTAAAATTAAACACAAAGTCCAGATGATTACTGTAATGTTGGAGTGACAGCTGAAAAAATAAATGGCAGGAAACACAAAAATGTTGTCACTCTTCAGGCAACATTAACTTGACCACTAAGCACTCATGACATTGGAAGTATACTGGATCACAGATGATATTATTTATACTAAATCCTGCAACCAAAGAAGAAAAAAAACAGCTGAGAAACCTAATTTACAGAAGATGAAAAATAGGCTTTCAATGGAATTTATCTGCTTTCCTAAAGAAACAAAAAACTACTTTAACCAGTCACGTGACACGCATTTCCTCACTTCACTTTTTTTCTCGTCATCTCCTAACTTGCACACTGCCTGTTTAAAAACTTTAAAGTACCAAGATCCACAGATATACAAATGCTGGAGGAAGAGGGCTGGGAAACCTGCAGGGAACAATGAGCTTGACAGCCAACTAAGAAATTGTTGCTGTTTAACAATTCAGAGTGGATATTGGGCATGAAGCAAATGAATGAATGAGACTGACTCTGGAATGAGCAAAAGGGGCACCCAACAGAACCTAGCTTGAAAAGCTGCAGAAAGAGTTGGCATTCAACACATGACGCATCCCTGTTGGAAGTGGACCCTTTTGAACACAGGAGTTATTTTTCAGGAGAGAACACAGGGAATTGTAAAGAGAATTGGAGAGCATCTCTCCCTTCCTAAATCCCCGATCCTTTCCTGACATTTTCACAAATGCCACAGATCCATGTAGGATGACATCAGCTTCAAAGGTTTGCCAGCACCAGCTGTCCACAGATGCGTGAGTGCCGTGCCACCTCCTGTTTCTCCAACTCCACCATTGCTGTCTAACTGAGGGTGTTGTACAGTGCATGAGCTCCAAAAAGGTGCAGTCTGTTTAGAATAACCTATTTTACTTCCATAGGCTTTTCAGCACAGAAGACAAATTAGGCCTCCATATTAAAAAAAAAAAAAAAAAAAAATTGTTTCTTCCAAAACTTTACACTCATTGCTTATTTCAGTGACACTCAGAAAAGCAACAACCACCAGCCACAGTGCAAGAATTCGATGACAGCTCTCTTCATCAACTTTCAGCAAACAGTCTTTGTATTATTTATTGTCTAGTAAATAAAGTTTAAATGCTTCTCAGCCTTGGTTGCAAACTCGGTACCCATTTGCAGTCCAACAACAGCAGGAAACAAAGCTGCCATCGTAAAATGTCTTTTTTCTCCTGTGTGCCTGCTTTCCATAGATTTCATTATTTCTCCTGGATCTGCACACATTGTCATATCTAGGGCACAACGATGTTAAGTAAACAGGGAGAAGGGTTGTGAAATTTTTATCATCATTGAAACAACTGGCTGGGAGGTTATACCGTATTCAACCTTTTTCCAAAGAAAACAGGGAAGAGAGCAGGTGCCATTCCTCTAGAAGAGCTGCGCTATTCTAGCCTGACAGTTTAGACTAAGCACACAGACACTTGAGGTATGTAGACTTTGTGGCTCAACAGTTAGCAAAAAGACTGCAATAAGCAACTGTACTGGATTAAAAAAGCTTTTTGTAAAGGGACAGCTTTGTGTGATATTTAGGAATACCCAGACTGTACTACAGTTGTTTGCTATTAAACACATGGAAGCACTGGATGGACATATGCCTCTACAGTAACAGAGTGGTCAAGAGGAGATACCCGCAGAAATGAACAAGCAGAGGTCAAACAGATACTATGACTTCCTAGAATATTTCTCAAGCTTTCAGAAAACTGTGGTTCAGAAGTTTCCAGTGCAAAAGGACAGCTTTTTATTCCTAATAACTCTCTGCATTTTCCTTCCATGAGTTCGTCCACTCTCATGTTGGACCTATATAAGCTTCAAGCACCCACGCCACTGCTAGTGGTTCAACTATTTGTCCTTAGGTTCCTTCAGAGGTTCTGGGCAAACACCAGCCAGTCCTCATAATTTGTTATTGTTCATTTTGTTGATTCTTGATTTGAAGTGGATCCTCTGTCACAAACCCTGCGGAAACCTCCCCAAGCTGTTCCACAATGAATACACATGCAAGAAATTAGGAGTAGGGCTTAAATTCAAAGCCCCGAGGTAGCTTGTTTTTAGAAGTTCCTAGTACCATACACAGAACTTTTAAAATTATTTATGACAAATTTCTTGAAACTGTTTAGAATTTAAAACCAGCCAAATCAATACTGGGAAAGCAAATGATAATCTACGTTGTGCTTAAAAGAAATCTTTTTAGACTATTCCTAAAAGGATATTAAAACAACTAAATGAGGAGAAAGAGGTAAAAGAGCAGATATATTTCAAAAGATTAATAGTAAACTATCATAAAATTTGTTACTAGAGCTGATGTTTAATATATTTATTAACCTAGATCAAAAAGAAGGAAGTTTGAAATCCCAAGTTCATAGGTGACAGAAGTACTTGAGGAGGTGATGTCAAATTTCTGAGGAATATAACAAGGTTACATGAATGACTAACCTAGCGCCATTATATAACCTGATGAGATAATTTCATCTGAAGTACCTAATTAAAGTTAAAAAATAAAAACAAAAAAGCAGATCCAGAAAAAATACCAACACGAGCTATTGAAATAATGAAAACTGTGAGAAAAAATAAGACAATGAGCAACAGAAAGTACTAGGACATTTTAATTTACAAAGAAGATGAATGAACATAATCAAGATATTCAAAATAATGAAAGGTTTAGAGAAAGTAAATTGGGAGTCTTAATTACTCTCATAAGGTGGTAGAGAGAAATGTTCCATGATTTTGAAAGGCAGCAGAGGTAAAAGTAAATTCTTTATTCCACACATTGCAAAGCTCACTGGTGGAGCTCACTGCCAAAAGAGCATTAATATGAAAAGCCTAATAAAACTAATAGCAGAATTAAGCACATACACCATCATTTTCCTGTGAAATTATCAAAATAGTGCGTAGAACAACTATCCATCATTTCAGACAAAAATATGACACAGTTAAAAATCTCTTGTGAAATTCATACAGGAGTTTGAGTCAGAATAGAGAGCAGACGTTAGTATGAAAATTTAGCATATACAACACAGACGTGAGCTGAAACCTTTCCTGTTTATTATTTGAGACACTTGCATCTTTGTTACAACTTGTCAGAGCAGTAGTAGGAGAACAAGAAATCAATCGACAGAATCATGGAACTGCTGATATTGTAGCCTAGAAAAAAAATACTGAGAAGTACAGTCCACTGCTTACTAGAAAGGATTGCACAGATATGCACAGAAAAAACGTCACCTGTTTTTTTCACCTCATCCATATAGTGAAAATAAACTTCCAATAAACTTTCTGAATAAACAGGGTCACATAAGTGTTTTCCAGCTACAGCACTGATTTCTTCTAGAATGAAAAAAACTTCTGAATTCTACTTTTGGCTAACCATTCCCATCCCAGATGAATTAATGGTTAATTTTACTGTGTTTTTTCTGGTTATGGAGATTGGGGTTAAGAGAATGCATGACATACCCATGGCTGTAACATTAGTCACTTACACCAATACTTAACGTCCTAACAGCTGTTTTATGTTTCCTTCTCTTGAAGTCTGCCAATCCATGCTTTGAAATAGATTCATTTTTATTACATGGTTGTACAATAGCATGTACAAAAACAAACATGTAAGAAGATCTCCAGCATTCTTGGGGAGGAGGGGAAATCTGAATACCTTCAACCCTATCTCAAACTGAAAATCACCCAAGAACCTCTGGTTTACATATGAAAACACAACAGTGTTTTCCTTTGAGTTTACTTACTTTTTATTTAAATGATAGAGACCTTAGGAATCATCTCCTACCAGTCAGTGCCTGGAAACTCTGTAGGAATTTCTTCTTGGTACTGAGCTCCACCCTCACACAGACTCTAAGCTTTGGAGAAGCCAGCACTCAGGAGCGCACAGCTCCCATGCAGCACCCTACTGTATTCCCTTTGTATTGACTTTAGTGCTTTTCATTCCTGTGCAGTGGAAAATATTAATGTATGCAGTGGAAAACATTAATATAGTGCTACAGGGGAGAGAAAGGGAGGGAATTCACTAACAAGACTTACTCAAAAACAGGGGAGCATAGAAGTGTGTAGCATGCAAAGCATTTCTCTTCAGTACATGCAAGCATCTGGGAGATTCCCCTGATGTGTTATGCTAATGCAAAAGCAATATAAGGAAGATCTCGTGGCAACTGGAGATGGCACAGCCTGACTGGGCACCCTTCCAGGGTTGTGTTTGAGATTGCTCCCCACCGTAGTGAGATGGATCAAGCTCTTCATTAGTAGCGGTATTAATAAGTGATAGTATTAACAAAATTAACAATTATTATTAATAATAATGGCCATCATTATTAAGACTTTTTTTGTTGTTTGCCCTAGGAAGGGAAAGGGAGACCTAACAGACCAGATCCCAGTGGGTCCCAGCATCCCCAGAGCACGAGTCTGCCTCGAAGCAGGGGTCAGAAAAACAATTAGCTGCACCAGAGAATGTGGGTGAAGAAAGTAAAAGAGCATTAAACACTAAATCATCAATTATGTCTGAGCATGCAAGCTAACAAAGCAAGCCCAGTTAAACCAAAGTAAAATGGGCACCACTTCTCAGAAAAGTATATAAAGATAGCCACCTTCTTCACAACTGGTAACCATCATTATTTTTTATATTTCACGCACAGTCTCTGTTTACCCTCTTCAGCTGTTGCTGTGTTGTGTCCGTAGTTGTATTTTGTGAGTGCAACAAAAGACCCTTTCAGTATAAGGGCAGCATTATGCAGAGCACAGTGTCATTACATGCAGTCCCAGCGTCAAAAGGGTTGCGATCTGCTCAATGGCAAGAGGCTAGTATTTATTACACCCTTCCATGTGGTCATTTGTTTCCAACTTTTTTATATTACATTTCTATGGCATAAATCCTCTTGGCTGATTCCAGTGACAGTTGCACTGAGCTCTCCCTTCCCCATCTTGTCTAATATTATGGAGCAAACCAGAAGTATCTTAATTAGAAAGTATGTATATTATTAAAAGAAAGATCCAAATTATTCACCTGAAATGTTATTAAGAAGCAATATATTTTAATCTCATCCACACCACATTCAATTTTCCTTACTGTTACTACAAATTTTACTTTCAATAAACATTTAAAAAAACCTCAGCCACCATTAAAGTGGTTTAAATAGACATCTAAACCTGTAAAACAACAGCAATAGCTAAATGCTGCAAACTATATGTAGGGTATGGTGGAGGTAATTTAGCATATCTAATCACAGTTCCAATTTTCTCCTAGAGAATAAGAGTAGGAAGAATTATACATGGAAAAGAGGAGAGAGAAGGAATAAAATAAAGATTTCCTAAGCACGAAAACTTCTCAAACTCCTAATAGCAGGTAACCTGTCTCACATACCGTACTTTACAAACTCGTGCGTGGTCTGTGGCTATGCTTCTGCCTTCTGTGCTTACATGCTTTATTAGGGTAAAACTCTGAATAAAGATACTGGTAGTGTCCAGAAGAAATGTGTGGTGTCTGGATAGTATCATCGTCTCCAAAGGGAAAGAATAACATTACGAGTGTCAAGGTAGAGGAGGAGTGTTGCAGTGCTCCCTGTCCTTGACTAACCTCTCTCTATGTAAGTGATGGAGAAAGCAAAACAGGGTATTTATTACTAGAGCATAATTGTAACAATATTTCTGCTGTTTAGTTTCATCCTTGAGGAAATATATCCTTTTTGACTCCTTGGAAGCCATTACAGACCTCATCCTTGTAAATTACCTTATTGAAAATAATAATAAAAAAAGGAATATTGAAATAAGAACATGGGGTAGGATCCTACTGACTGCAGGCTCTTTTATTCTATTTTTTAGTGTCTTTTTAAAAGGTGATGTTATACTTTCTGAATGTTTTTCATGTTCAGATTTGAAAACTAATTCCTCCAACCCTCTTCATCTTCCTGGGAAGCTGATAGGAGGTAGAGAAACCATCTTGGGTGTCCAAGTCCTGATACTGATTTTGGGGACCATTTGGATCAAAAATAATCATCACAGGCTTTGAAATGGAAGCATAGATTTATATCATAATTCTAATAGTGGTGACTGGGATTGTAAATATGTACGGCAAATCTCATGATCTGCAAATAGTTTAAGGCTTTTAAATACAAAAGTGCCTTTTACGATGGGCAGCACACACAGAATATGTGGTGCTCACTGACATCAGCGGTCCCAAGGGTTTGTCATGAAGTTCTCTGAGTTTGTCTGTCTGAATATGCGAATAAGCCCACACATTTGGCCGCTTCTGTCTTGAAGCCTATTCTATCATTTACAGAGAACCACAGATTAAAATAATAGTAATTGTCAGGATTGATCCCCTCTTCAGTTTTAAAAATGGAAGTATACACACTTTTCTTCTGCCTTTCAGCACTTTTGTATTTTGCCATAACTTTTGGATAATAAATGTCAGTAGAGCAGTAAGATTCTTACATAATTCCCTTAACAGTCTAAGCATCACTTCCAAAAATTCCCCCAAAATAGTCTTTAGAAATGCAGCATGTTTTCTTTTCAACTGGTATTTTTGCCTGTTTTCTGTTGCTGAAAACATTTTTAAAGGATGTCCAAGAGCAAGTAGTTTTTAAATAATTAATTTTATTTCCCTCCTCATGCAGCAGAGATACATTGTTTCCTTGGCATTTTCTTTTTCATTGCTAAAGCAGAAATCCCTTCCTATTCCCCTTATGCCTCTCAGCTGATGAATTTGTTCCCTCCTTACCTCTTTCCCCAAAAAGTCTTAATTGACTTTGTAGTCCAGTTTGGTCAAATTATTTTTATCTATTTCCAATACAATTTTGTTTTAACATTGGATCTTCAAGCATTCTGTTGTGAAACTACAGAGACTGGATGCTTCTGGCTGTCCCTTCCACCCAAAGGATTTGTGAACACAGATCACTTAGGTTTTCTGAACTTCAATGTATTTTGTGGGGCAAAAAACCAAAGCTCCTTGTGTACTGAATTGTATTAACTTGGCCATAAATTCCAAGTTGCTGTGTGCTTATCATCTTAGAGACAGAATTCACACAAATTATATTCATCCATTGGAAATGCTCTACAAATACTGAGCTCTGCAGACAACGTCCTTGCAAATTCCTCATCCACTGCCCCCACCTACCGCAGTGAAACACAAGCATACAGCCATTTTCTTTCTTTTCTCCTCTGCCTTCCCCATACGTTTTCCCCTGACTCACTCTCCCCATATTTGCTCAAAGAGTTACTCCACTGTGCTGCTCCTTATCAAAGAGTAATTTCCTAGAACTATTAATACTTGTGACAAATGACACCATTCACAGACTCACTTCCCCAGGGCTTTGGCACTGTGCTTAGCCAACACAAAGGAAATAGGAGAAGAAAAGTTTAATGGAAGGAGAAAAGACCTTTCTTTCTCCACTCTAGTTCAGGACACATGGATAGACTGCTGAATCTTAACAATCTGAAATCACACATTAAAATGTCTCAGTATTAAAATGAGAATAAAGAAGAGAAGTCTGCGAAACATTCCTGTGTGCTTGAAGTACTTCCAGTAATACTTGTGAGTGACCCAGAAGTACAATACTAAAACTGTTTCTTTTCCCCAGCAAACTTTGAGGAAAACAGATATTCCAGTGTCCTAGTTAAGGAACTCAGCAGCTGGCATCAAAACACAAATTGCAGAGCAAAAATTTGAGGATTTGGGGATTGGTGGGAAATCAACTATTTGATCCCCAAGCCACAGAAAAGAAAAAAAAAAGCACCAGCAAAGGAAGTTTCCTCCACTGTTCTGACAATAAAAAATAAACAGTGTACTGGCAGGAAAAATCACTTAAAACCCCAATATATTTGATTCCAAAAACTCTCTAGGTTTCAATAATTACTTTCTACCTTTTATAACTACTCTGATTTGGTCATCTAGAAAAAAACCCTGGCTCTATTCTACATACTTCATCAAATCTTGTACAATGTTCTATTTTTCCTTGCATTTTAATGCTGACCTGCTTTTAAAAGCAAATGGTATTTCTTCAAACTCAATAGATGCTGTCTGTCTGTGGTGACACCTGAGCTTCTTATCAAAACAGTAATTTGGAGATATAAAACATGTTGACCTTTCGCTACATTACTCTTCCAGCTGGCTCCCACAAAGGGGTTGTGCTGGTCTTTGACTAGATCAATAGGCCCAGCATCAAACAGCTGCATTACTAGCAAAGGGGTTTCTCAACAAATTTTTTTGGGAGCTTCAATAGTGTTGCTCTTGAATCCGCTGGTTTTTGTTTGGGGCTTTTTGAGGCTATGGCCCATGAGTGAGCAGCCCCTGAAGTCTTGACTGGTGTCAGAGGAAAACACAGTCCTCATCCAAAAAATTGTGTTTTCCTTCCAAAGGCAGCCAGCCTGAAGAACAAGGAGTCTTCAATGGTCTCTGTGCACAGGGGCGAGTTCCAGTCTCCTGAGACAGGGTGTCTCCAGAAGTCCAGCGTTTCACACCATAAGGTGGCCTTTGCTTGCTTGGTGGATTGTGCTTGAGCACAATGTTAATTACATTCTTGATTACATTATTTTGAAAGGCACCTTCAGTCTTGTTTGAAAACAACTTTCAGTGAGCCATTGCAGTTCCTCTCCTTAGTTTGCAGGCATTGATTTACAAAAGCAAACCAATAAAAGGACTATACAGCTGTCATTTGAACACTTTTAGTCCATTATCAAATAAGCAGACAATATTTCACTGGGGAAAAAAATCGTCAGCAATTTCAGGAAATGACATTTCTGTATTTAGGCATTAAGACTTCAAAATTCACCATAAAACTTTTTTTTTAAAAAATCACGATGTTAGAACACATTTTCTTCTGAATCAATATATCCTGAGGAAGATGGTGAAAGCTATTACACAACATAAGAGCTGTTTGAAAAAAATGTTTAGTAACAAACTGGCTCTTGGCCTATGTCATTATATAATGTAATTTCTAATAATGCAGCTTCAAGCTTTCCCTGAACAGACTATACAATCTTAATTTTTAATAGACTGTCCAGAAACCACAACTATTACTATTCAAACCATTCCTCTATCAAAATGCATGGGTTTGTATTATACTTCAGAAAAATAGCTGAGTAAACTGTTTGTTGATCTTCACTATATGCTATGTGTTGATCTAAAATATTCAGGCAGCATTTGTTCATTGAGAGTGGGAAGGAAAGCAGCCCTGGGACTTCACAAGATAGGCAAGAAAGTGCTCTGGTGCACATAAACATATGCACAAATTTCAAATTCCCCCCAAATTTTTTAAAAAAAATCTAACCACAGATTAGCCTCCTACTCAGCAGCAGAGAAGGTATTCCACAGGATTTCTATCTACTTTTTCCCTACCGGTATTTAAAATTTTAATCAAACAGTAATTAAAGGCCAACAAACAGCTTTTCCATACTTAAATTATAGCTAATGCCATACATGAAAGGGGTAACAATGCACTGCTGTATATGCTGAAGGTAGGAGGAATTGCACCGTTCTTTTGTGTAAAATACTAAAAACCACATCTGCTGAGCAATCGATCTTAAATTACTATTTCTGATTGCAAGAAAGCTTCAGATTAGCAACGGTGTTTTGACTTTTTCACACTGTTAAAGAAAAACAGAAAGCAATACTTTTTCAATAGAATGCTTTTTTTCTCAGAGCTCTGTGTTACCTAGATATCTGTGACATTACATAAATGAATGGTGTCCATTTTGTTTTTCTAAACTTGTTAGCCTTCAGAACGAAACCAGTTTGCTAACATAAAATCTGTTTTTCCCATCCTGGACGTTGTTGCTTTAGCACTTGAGCAGGCCAAAAAAAGATAAAAAGGGAAAGGAAATAGAAGAAAGAGAAAGAAGAAATAAACAATACTAAAATATTTATTAGCCATTTTTCTTATATGTATTTTGAGACGTATGAAAACAATCCGTATACATTCCTCAGCTCAATTACTTACAAATAACTTATCTGTAGAATCAAGTAAATCTGTCAGTTGTGCAAATTTATTTTTCCATGTGCTATCTCAAGATAAGCAGGTCTGTAATATTAGATTTCCACTGACATAATTGTGCATGAATTCTGATCTGATTTAGTATTACATGGTGCAAAAGGTGACACATTTTCTTTAATATAGCCCATTAGAAAAGGAAAAGAATTGCCAGTGTATGAAATCTGAGGAGTTTGATTGAAAGACTCTGGGACTTTGGGGTCAACTCCGTGGAAAAGTAACTTGCTCAACTACCCCAGGCACTGAGCACTGTGACAAGCAAACCTAATACCCAGTGTAGTTACTCAGTTAGACAATCAATAAAAACACTGCATTATCAGACGGCTACAGCTGTATGTTAACCTATCGTATTACCTCATCTGCTCCCAAACCAGTCAAACATGCATTTGCTGATCATGCAGATAACACAGACACCACCCCCGTCTTTAAGTCACATTTAATGCTAAACCAGAGTGCTAAAACAACCATTTATTGCTTTTCCATATGCCATAAATTCTAATTTTTGAGTCTATCTAAATTGTACACCAAAGACTAAATTCAAAGCACTACTCAGGTGGTGAAGCCAACTGCTCTGAAATTGACATATGTGAGATTTAAGGTAAGCTCTGCACTTCCCTCCATAGATGCTCAATCCACGCCTGTTTCCACAGCCCACCTCTGCCTGGGCCTTCCTGGCTTCTCCTTGCCTCCTTGTCTTCTCCTGCTGTAGATCTCAGCATCCTTTGCCACACCCCTGCCTGCCCAACACCCGGCTATCCCTGCTCCCTAAGTTGTTTCTATGTTTTTTTTTCTTTATGTCTCCATCTCCATCTGCCTGTTCCAGCTCCTGCTCCCACAGGCTCCTCAATTCAGAGCTGCTCCCACAAGGCTCACGGGTGGGCATCTGTACCCTTAGTGTGTGACTCAACAGAAAAGTCAGTATACCCACAGAAAATCCATTACCCCCCCTCCAGCACTCAGTTCCAGTGCTTGACCTCTTATGAGTCCACACCAGGCAGGAGCAGCAGTGGCAGGTCCTTGCACCACTGGAAGGACGCTCTGCGAGGATACAGGTGGGAATTGACAGATCAGCTACTTGGCTTCAGCAAATTTCTGCTGCAGGTTGGCAGACTGCTGCCTCCTCCCCGCCCCATCCAGACCTCCCACCAAGCTGCATAAACTGTCTGAACAGAGATAGAGTTTCACAGGAATTAGGAAAGCCTCATCCTTCACATAGCAGTCACCTGTCTCGCTGGTTATTTTCCAGTCTCTGCTAGCAGAAGAGTAGATATCAACAAAAATATATACTTCTTCAACACTGAAAACCAATACATTCTTTCCTGCACTTACACTTTAAAATCTACAGAACTGGAATGGAAAGTTCTGGTGATTAAAGAATCATCTCTAAGGCTGGATTGTGAGTACTGGGAAATAAGCACATTTCATATGTGGGGCACACCTGATGCCAACAGACACCAAAACCAAGAAGCCAGAAAAACAAAGCAGCAAAGGGCTGCTTTAACCTCTATTCCAACAGAAAGCAGGAAGAGAGTGCAGGATGGAGGATTGGGCAAAGCTTTTTTCAGCAGAGATGATGTATCCCATCTATCAGTACTCTAACACGTTTCTTCCCCAAAATGCATGTATACTCCAGGGCTCTGAAGGTGTGGCAGTTTACCAGGGCAGCTTGTCCTCAGCTAGCACATGTCAACCATCACTCTTCTTCTACCAGGCTTCCAAAGTTGTGTCTTACCCATTACCATCTTTGCTTTCTGTGGGACTTAGATGACTTGTTCTGTATTATGGGCTCTACACTTTCCTGTAGAACAAGTTCAAAAGGCTTCTGTCTAAGAGAGGTGTTTGGGGCTGTTCTTTGGAAGGCTAAAATGGGGAGCTATGAATAAACCTGAAAAAATATTCAGGCGGTTGGCAAATACTCATCTATCAGTGACTAGATGGCTTGCTTAGAGTTGCAAGTGGATCATGGCAATGGCTTAAACAGAACCCAGATCTCATGATTCTGTGTAAAACTATGTTAAAACATTCTGTTAGAGAATGAGGAATGGTCCACTCTCAGCACTTATGAAGCCATGTAATAGGTGCATGCTGTTGGAGCTAAGGAGTAAACCAAGGTGCACACATAGGAAGGTTTCAGAGAGAACCCAGCAGTAAAAGCTTTTGGTCATCTCCTTTGACACTCATAATTTCTCTCCCCTGAGTCACAGAGAAGACCATACAGACATTTTTACTACACCCCATTTTATAAAGTGACTTTTTGAGGACCTAGGTGAAAACAAACCTTTGCTTGGTCTCAAAGAATTTCAATCTGCTTAGTTATGTTAAGAAATAACATTAAGGGTAGAGGAAAAATGTAGGGCAAAATTAAGTCACATTCTGAAACAGCTAACATAATTAAGACATATTCTTCATTTGATTTAATAATTTACTGAATTATACTTGGATTATCTAATAAATGAAGAACATTACCCACACTATATTAGTCACAGGTGAAAAAAACCACGTACATGGATAAGTGTAATTCATTCAACAGTTTATAGACCCACGGTCCCCTGGGGACTATCTCACACACACACCTCCTTGAGTGCCAAACTTCAGATATAAATCTCAGATTCTGATCTCACTAATACTTATTTTACACCACTAATTTTGCTACTATTTCAGGACTGCACCAGGATGAAGAAGCCTCATCTCACTAAAACTAAACCTCTCAGAAAGCTGTCCAAGCTGTTTTCAAAGGCGCACACTTTGATCACGAAGCCCATCCAATGCCCCAGTACAGGGCAGGATAAAAACTGCTCCTTGTGGAAGCTCCTGTGCAAAGGCTCCACATGATCCAAGGTAGATCCAGGTAAAAGTAACTCCATTGCTGTGACTTTGGGGTGATCCAATGACCAGAAACAGCATCAGCTGATATTCCAGTGTATGGGTTGAAGCCATCTACACCATCATCCCTCCTATTATGTACAATTTTGATAAAACCCACATGCCTCTTATCACCATCTCTATATGAGTAACTAAACTGAGTTGAATCCAAAGTGCACTGAGAAGTTTGACTTCTGCAGCTATGTACTCTAGATTACCCTGTGGTAGGTTTGTTTGATAAGTACATAGTCTAGCCAAGCTTTTAGGGGACAGCAGTTTCATATACAGCTACAGTTTTCACTGGAAGCTGTTGTTAGCTTTTTATTTACAGTTAGTATGTAGGTGCTATGTTCCTGTAGAATTTAATGTGGAATCAAGCTATAGGTGAACATATGGATTTATTTGTTCTGGAATTTTCTCTTTACTCCACTCACTCGCTATTTCTTTATTGGTTTTCCACCACTTATTTGATAGGAAATAACTGCCACTACAATAGATTACAATCTTCTCTTTTATAGAATATAAAAATATAGGCTACATTGGAGTTACCCTTCCTCCTCCTCATGATCTACTCATAGTAAAAACGCAGGGCATGCTTCTGAGGCAGGTTACGAACGTGTCTTGGCTTGAAAACAAAGTTGGTACCTCTCAGCAGTGATGATTAAAAGCTTTAAAACATATTTTAATTTGACTCAACTATCTTTCATTATAAAAGCTTCTAGTTATCTTGAAACATAATAACATTGACTGAGAACTGCAAAGAATTTTTCAAAGAATGAAAGCCTAGAGAGAGAGTAGCCGAAGGTGCAAATGATTTGAATATTTTGTATCAATAAAATATTGTTACTGTTACTAAAAAGGTAAAATAAAATAGTGCTCATACCATGCACCTTCCTTCACTTAAATCTGCAATAGCAGCACCACTCACTGGCCTGATTCTGTGCCATGCTGAGGGCTTCCCTCAAAATGCTGAGCTGAAATTCTTTGTGATTATCTGAAATCTTATCTGGAGTTTGTTCAAAGAATAAAGCTATGTGAAAAGCACACCTGAACTTTTAAAATGACAAACTAAAATCTTACATAAATAGATTATGCATATTGACTGCTACATTGTTATAACATAACTGTGTAAAAATCCTTTTGATAGCTTGTTGATAACTTGACTTCATGTAATTTAACTGACCCTTATTTGCTAAAATACTGTGTAAGCCAGTGTTTGGAAGGGATCCAAAAAAAAGAGAGAGGAGAGAGAAATCAGATAAAACTGTAAATCTGTGGTTGGCATAGGTTTAGCAAGCAGTACAGAACATATGGAACACAGAATCCAGTGCTATTTCTTGGAAAAACTCGTATTAAACTAAGGACAAATGCCTGAGGCAAACAAACTACAACATCTTTTTCAGTTTCTAAATACATAATATGACAAAGAAGCAAAATCAGAAAAAAAGTGTTCAACTGCTAAGCACCACTTTGTAACTGATATAACAAGAAGTATACTTGCCATTTTAGTTCATTAGTCATATGGCAATTGAAGATGAAAGCTAATATTCTCTAGTAAAAAAAAAAAATCCTATGACCCTAAATCCCCAGTCCTCTCTACCTTAATTGCAGCAGAGGGTGAAAAAAAAGTTACTGAAATCCAGAATGTTAGAATGAGACTAAGTAATACGGCAAGTGCAAATCTACCTTGTCCAACTCCTTTCAGTACTGCACTCCACTATTAATAAAATGCATTACTTTAACTAATTACATATATTTGAGCATTCATCATCCTCAGTTTATTACTTCTGTAACTCTGCAATTTAGGGATGTTGAGCAACATCCCTCCACCACACATCCCGTAACCTACATCAGTGCATGCCCACACGGACCTCATCAAGTAGCCAAAGAGTTGCCCTTTCACTGTGAGCAAGTGACTAATATCTAAGCTGGCTCTAAAGAAAGACACTTTTCATAATCGCCCAACAATCTGCTAAGTGAAAACACATGGATAGGCTTAGGTAAAGCCTGCCAGGGGTCTTTACTGAATGGAAAACAGGTGCTCCGGTTCTGTGCCATGTAATACCCCATTTACCGTTAAGTCCAAAGGTTACAGGACTAATAGCTGCCTTGTGGTAATCAGGGAAAGCAAAGACACTGGCCATGGTCAAACATCTGGGACATATTTTACATACTTGCAACATATGCTTCAGTTTCAATTAAAGTGAGGCTTTGGCACATTTATTAATCTTTTTACTTTTATCACTTAGGAAGACCCATTTACCTGACTTTTCAATTATACCATATGAAAAAACAGAGAAATAATAAAAGCCAGAGGCTACTACCAGCTGGTGTTACAAAATGTGCATTTGTTTCCTTACAAAACTTCATTTTGCACATAGCTTTAAGAAAACACATATATGAATTAAATAATACAAAACTGCACCCTTCCATTTTGACAAAAAGATGTAAGAGGAACAGCAGTAGTTAACAGAGTGTGTCTAGTGCGCCAGAAAGAAAAAAACCACCTTACCAGCTTCTGATGACAAACAACTCAGTCCTAACTATGCACTTACATTTTACACGTTAGCCCAGTGTAAAATAATGCCCACTGCAAAGAGTACTGAATATACATGGTAGTCCATACATGCTTATTTTAAAAAGTGTAATTTTCTTTCCCATTCAAACAGCATATTCAATCACGAGAATTCAAAATGTTTGCAATAATGAAGGCAGCTTTGAATTTATAAAAATCAACCTAAACACCTTCTGTATAGAAAGACAGCTCTTAAATATTCAATAAAAGGGCTCACTGAATGCACACGGTAATGTCAGTACTCACTTTTATTCAACCTTGCTAACTAGATCTAGAAAAATGTTTGAACTCTGGTGTCAATTTCAGAAAGCTGAATATTAGATCACAACATTGAAACCTAGAGTGATATTTCTATTTGGGTATGTTTAGCCTGGCATCTGTTAATCGCCAGAGAATTGGGGGGTGGAAGGGCTGACCCGTGCCCTCATCTTCCATTCTGAGGGAGTTTGTTTAGCAATTTCCAAAAACGACTAAGCAGTAACTACATACGCTGGTTTAAACTACAAGCAGTCAAGCACTATTCTTTGTGAACTAATCACAGTTATTAAAATATCCAGGAACACAAACACTACTGGGATGATACTTTTGCACCAGCTCTAATAATAAAGCAGGAAGAAATGGGAGAAAATGGCTTCAAATGGATGGCAGATCAGTGTTTATCGGAAGAGAAATGATGATTCAAAGCCAGCATGTTGAGTTAAAATACAAGCTCTTCACAGCTACATGACTGACCTTTGCAATAAATCATATATTTTATTGCCAGAAGTGTATGTTCATATCGTTTAGTGTTAAAAACCATCACATACGTGTTTTGTAAAAGAAGGTTTTCTTACTACGGTGTTTGCCAATTCTGAAATGATGTAGCTAACGATTTAAGTGATGTATAGAAGAATTTCACATAATAACTTTCTGTCAATTGTAAAATGTTTGAGCTGGCAATGGAATGAGGAAAATACTCTTTTTTATCATCTCTCAGATCTTAGGTGTTAGCTAACAGAAAAATAATCATTCAGGGTATTAACTAATCACAGTGAATTTTCTGACATTTCAAATGCTGCTGGCAGCATTTGAATTCTTATAGTGGTATATAACTGTACATCTCAACTAGAAACAAAGGTCAAGGGCATAAATTAAGATACAGTGTTTTTCTCCTCTCAAAAAAAAAAAAAAATCATTGCTTTACTACAACAGAAGTGGGGGAACATCTGTGAAGGTCAAAATCATCTGTATTTTAATTCAGATTTCTTGTAAAAGTATCTTTTTCTTCCCTTTTCTCTTCTTCCACAAATATCACCTTCCTGGTATGAAAATACCAGCAACAACAGGGCTGTCTTCACCACACTTGCCTTACCAGAAAGCTGTCCCGCCAGCACTAGGCATTGCTTCAGTGGTGCAAGGTCATTCTAATTTCTTCTCTGGTTTTCCCTTCTCCCTAGGGGACAACCAATCCAAGCAGTCCCATATCTTGGCTCAATAAGATGTGGAAATGAGCTGTTATTTACTGTGGTTGCAATCCTCAACCCAACCAGCAGCCTCCAAACTGAACCACGTTTGCTCAAATAGATGAATGATCTGCAACAGTTTCCCGGCTTGCTGGGCCACAATGCCAACTTCAAATCAAGTGGATGTCTATGAGAATTGTGATTATTTAAATGTCATACAGAGTGCAAAACATTTCAGCCATTCTTCTTCCAAGTAATTCTTTGAAAATTATATATGTCAATATCCCATCTTTAACCAGTATGGAGTTGCTATTTCTACACCATTTTTCCCCTAAAGTGCTGCCCTATTTGTAATACTCAAGACAGGACAAATTTTTGTCCTTCAAAAACAGTTGTCACTGCAGTTATCTTCACAAGAGCTATCAAGTTCCAGACAGGCTGAATTATTTTTGTTCCTGGCAGAAAAAATATTTGACCCAGCTCTGGACCAAGGAAAAGAAAAAAAAAAAAAAAGGCAGGATTTATAGTCCTCTATCCTTTCCTGCAACACACAGTAGCATTGTTAGGATGATAAACAGCTCTGTCCAATTTTCTGGACTAAAACACTTCAAGTCCTTTTTTAACTGTCTGTAAAAACAGTGTCATGTCTAAATTCTCCCATCCCCAGATACCCAAGTGCTAGGAAAGATAATTACCTTGTCATCTCTGTCATCTTCTTCTTCCTCGTCCTCTAGCATGTCCTCCACTACCTGCAGACAGAAACAGTAGTAGTTGTCATGATTTAAAAAGGAAGAGTTTTGTTCTGTCAATTCTAAACCTTTTGTAGATGAAAACTTTATTAACATTTGAAATAAATGCACAGAAGGAAAATGTACAACTAGGAAAAAACACTTGATCCAGAGATTCAGATTTAGGAAGGTCTTATAGCTTTAATTGACCTACATTAGGGAATTATATACTGAAAACCCTTCCTGTACAAAATGCTTGCTTGACAATTTAGGTATTTAAAAGGTAGTTCAAAATTCAATGTATGATTATTTTAACTAAAGGAATCCTTTGTCAGCTCTACTGGTGTCTATACAGCACATACAAATGCTTGCTTTAAATGTACTGTTACCTACAGAACCGTGCAACATTTTTAATAGAATTTACAGCATTAACCAAGAGATTTTTTAAGAATACAAAGCTTAGAATACTAGCTTATCTGCTTATGATCTACAACAATGATATATACCCTATGCTCTATCAGCATTAGCACTGTTTCTTAATAGTGATTTTATACAGACTGTGCATCTAACTTTCTGCACATTCATTGCTAGCTGAAGTTGCCAGATGTCTGCATCTATGTATTTTTCCATTTAAACAGTCTTTTCAGTCTAACACGATGAAATATATATATACATTCAATTAATTCTCCAAATATTAATGATTATTAATCACAGCATGAGCGTGAAATGAACCACTATTACATCTAGTTTACAGAGAGATTAAATTACTTTCTGAAGATGGTCAGTGGCAGATTGAGACTTAAAACTCACAAATCCCTGTCTCGTAACACTGTGATCAAGTCTTCAGCTTACCCTACGGGGAAAATTCTCTGTTGCTGGAATTGAAATAAAATTGTACCTCCTTATAACCAGAAAATAATGTGGCTCTTTACATTATTACTTATATGTAAGTACTTATTAGGATCTAAAAACATCCATAATGAAGATGTCAGCAAAGATCCACCTAGCCCAGTGTCATAGTATGGATGCAAAAAGAGTGTATTATAAAATCTGCATTAAAAGGACAAGAGAAGGAAAAACTCATTGAAATGAAACGTTAATACTTTGGCCTATCTTACAGACTTGCCACCAACTAAAACAATAGTTTGTTATATAGGTGAAGCTACAAATGGTTTTAGTTTACTTGTCATTTAAGACAACACATTAAAATTATAACTTCATAATCCCCCCCCCCCAGCTGCAAGGACATTCTCATCAAGTCCAAATTCATGTCCAAGAACTAAAGGGACTTTAACACTGTCCAAGAGCCGAATTCAGGACACAGAAGAACTTAGAAAAGAAAAGTGTGTGTATCAGATCACTTTCTCTGAGTTAGCTGAACCATCAAGAAAATCCCAGTTAATCATGTTACATGGGCCCATGCAAAACAAACACCACAGATCGATTTAACATGCATGAAGCACTCTGCATACATGCAAGTCAACTGCACAGTTCAAAACATTTCCAGTTTCACCTGCTCATCCTTGTTTGAACCCAGCCTCAAAACACCTCTAACAACAACCCTGGGACTTTGGAGGGGAAGGAGCCTCCAATTCTCTCTACTGGCTGCTCTGTCCTGGAGCTTAGAATCAAAAGAAAGACTAGAAACACAAAGAAGCAGTAAAGAGTGAGGATGTCCAAAAGCCCAAGGAAGAAGCATGACCTGAGCAATTAAGGACCAATTAGTCTTGAATTCTTTCCTGCCCAGAAGAACAACTTGTATCAGGAGGAGCCTGACTGACCACATCTTCTGTAGCCTCTGCCCTGACACCAGCCAAGCAGATATATTTGTGAATCCCCTTGGGCTGAAGAAGGAATCAAGGCTGGGCTCTAGCCACCATTGGTGAAGAAGCAGCCTCCCTCACCAGTTTCTCCTCTGTTTCCCACTTAGGCCAGCTTTGCTCCATTTCTTAAAGAAAGGGGATCAGAGACTCCCCCGGGAGTTTGGGACGGTCACACCTCTCAGCACAGAGAGAGGGAAATGTTGACAGCATGTTGTTGAAATGCTTGTCAGCTCCTGCTTAGCTCAGTATGCCATTTTATGCATCCCATTTGGAGGTGCCTGAGAGGTTCTGTCTTCATGGACCTCACCGTGGAAGCAAAGGCATTTTCAGTTTCCTATGCACCTGCATCAACCACCTCCTTGTTCCTCTCCTCTCCTGGCAGCTCACTGTCATTTTCCCTGGGTTGTTCCAAGTGTTTGGGGAGCCGAGCTGTAAAGTACATCACTGGACTGATTGAGTTCTTCAAAAAACCCCACCCTAAAACTTTTAATGTGGATGGTTTCAGTGACCCAGTTTACCGAGCAGCTCCAGAAATGCTGGCATCAGCTCTACTGAGGAAATGGTGAACTGAGAAGAGAGGACAAAAACAAGCTGTTAAGAGCTTCACTGAGACGGAAACCCTCTTAAATCAGTTTTGCCACATGCAAAAAAGTCTGTAACTACATCATTAGGTGACTAAAGCCCAAGGTATAAACCTGAATCTGTTGACTCAGATACTGCCTACGCCTGGAGCTGACTAAACTCACTAGGTCTCTTACTTTTCAACATTAATATTCCCCAGACACTTAAAGATCTCTTTTATGTACATCCAGAATTTCCTTGTCTTGACAGGATTGAACAGCAGAATGCCTATCTCACATTAGCACTAAAGTCAGGATGGAGACAATTAGTTGAATTGGAAACCCCTAAAATTGTTGCAAATGATGGCACCTCACTGAAATCGCTTGCATGACAATGCCCATTCTAAATTATCTGGATAATGCTACTTCAAAATCACATTTTTTTTTCTTCCCCATCTAATGATCTCAAACTACTTTACAAGCTTCTACAGAATGGAATGTTAACTTGTTCAAAGGACATAAAAAGTCCTTTGAAATCACTTGAAACCCAGGACTGAGTCCAGATTTCCAGATCCCCCATCTCATTTTTTAATTCAAAAGCCACTACCAGTCTATGCTCTTGTTCTAGGTTAGTCATATCATCAATTACATTGAGCTTTACAGTATTGTGAATTGTTTGAAAAGGAAAACAGAATTCAATTATTGTAGTAAAATAACATGTAGTAAAAGTGTTCCTATGCCCACGATGCATAAATGATTCTTTAAAGCATATGAAACTTAGCCCACGCTTTCACTTGTCTTGAAATTCAAAAGGAAGGGTTAAAAGAAAAAGAAAAAAAAAAAAGAACATTTAGACAATATAGACACAATAATACAATTTATTAAACCACCAAAACAAGTGCTTTCAGAACTTTGACACAAATTAAAACGAGGAAAGTAGATTCTTCATAATCTTATGATATATGAATAGGTATGGTGAAGCCTTACAAAAGCTGCTGTATACTGAAGTACAATCTATTGCTGCACAACAAAGCAAGGCTGTTCAAGAGAGGTACAGTGAACCTGAGCAACAGATTTCAGTTTAACATTGTAGTAAGAATACTGTAGGAAAAAAATGCACAATGGAATTTTTTCTCCTTTGATGCTGCCTCATTGCTATTCAAATAAAGTGCACATGTGCTGCTTTGGTTTGAAGGAACACAGTAGTTATTCGGATCTCTATGTCAAGCATTGTACCTGGGGGAGGTATGATGGGGGGAGGGAGGAGACAGGGAAGGAGGTAGAGGAGAGAGAGGGAGGACAGGAAAAAGCATATGAAGATAAAATGAAACATTAGAGTTATTTTATTAAAAGTTCTATGGCAAAAATCTTAGATTGCCCTGCTCTAAATTATGCCTTCCGATACCTTGCTTGAAATCAAGTAGTATTAATCAAACAAAGGAAGGGCACTGGGGAAATCAGAAAGATCTAATGCAAGCAGTTAAAAGTGACATGACCTTCTGTAATGTCACTTGTCACAGACTTATATGCCGCATACTGGTAGAAAGTCTTGAAAGAACCTGTTTCTTGGTACTGTCCCTTGAATGTAATACTAATACAGATGACATTTTAAAAAACACACGTAGACGGCCTCAAATACAGCATGTCAGCTACTTCATGGCCAAACAGTAAGCAGATGATGTTTAAATGTTGCAAAGTAAGATCCTCCCTGTGCAAAATAGCCCCATTAAAAGCTTATTAATCAGAAGGAGCATGCAGCCTAATTCCTGAGTACTGCCATTGTTCCTGATCCATTCCCACCCTCTTTGAGGAACTCAGTCTATAAATACTGTACGATTCATAATCCACAGGAGATTGGAGGAGCATCTATGTTACAGCAGGTTATCAGAAGGAAGCAAAACCACCACGTTTGCACACCGAAGAAAACCTGTTTGCGGAATAGAACACAGTCTTCTGAGGAAGCTGACAGTTAAACACAACTTGCATTCATTCTAAAGATGACCTACTGACTAACAAACGGGATAGGATTTCTGAGAAAATAATTAATTTTGACTTCTAACCTCAACACCTGCAAAGTATGGTTGGATTCTAGTTATTTACAAGCATGTTGATTCAAAACCCCATGAGAGAACTGTAAAATACCTCCTGGATCTAAAGACTCTGTGGAAAAATGACACACTGAAACTTAACACCACTTTTACTGAAAGGTCCTTCTCTCTTGGCATCAGCCTGCCGTTTCTCATAGAAAATGTGCAAACCGCAAGTCATTCCACGAATTGTCTTCTGTTCTAATTTTTTTGGCTGACCCAACAATAACACCTGCACAGAAAATACTTTGATGTCTACATGTGAACAATGCCAGATATCTGCTCTGCCCTAATAGGCAAAATAAAGAAAAAATAAAAGGAGAGGCACTACCAGATTGCAGATAACCCTGATGACTGTTACCTTAATATTCTTCTTTAATGTGAAGTAATGCCCCCTGCCTCCCATTAGCACTTCTCTAGATTTCCTTGTATCTTACTTGATGTAGTTCTTCAAATGTAGGAGGTTTCAAATGAAAAACAAAAGAAAACACTTTTTATGCTATATCATGTGTTATGGTGTCAAAATACCTGCAGACATTTGTATTTTCACAAAAAGACATTGACATTCATAAGACAAAATAAAAGAGAGAATGAGATTTGGTTCTGAATTAAACACATTTTAGATGTGCAATGAATGCGACCAGAACTGTACTGTTCAGGACTGTTTAGGTTTCATGTTAATTCACGCTCTCCCAACATAACCTGTACCATATGTTTCTGTGTCACTCAATTCAGTGTTTATGTGTAAATGTAATCTGAAGTTGTGCAGTGTGTACGGATTAAGAAAAATGCATAAAACCACTCGGGCTCTCTCAGGTCATTTCCAAGTACTTCAAGTTGAAGCAAAAACATCCATCGTCAATAAGCCTGCTGTAGCAGCAGTTCTGTGCTCATTTTCACAACACGACATCTGCTTCTTTCATGGAATGGTTGAGGAGAAACTTTACAGGAGATACAGCTTAATTAAAATGTCCACTTTTTTTATACCACATTTATAAGGAAAATAAAAATCAAATTAACAGATTCTGATTTAATACTGTAGTATATCTGGAATACAACTGATCCTGATTTATACTATTAATGTTTTAACCTTGGGGTGTTTCATCTGCAGTCATCATCAAGATAACTGAACCACTAGATGTAATAATAATTAGTGTGATAAGCTTGCCAGTAAGGTTGAATATATTGCAGTACAGAAGACAGCAGACTAAAAAGAACAGCATTAGTACTTTACTGCTAAAATACTTCCTGATTTTTACAGAGACACTCAAATACAATTATTTCTTCTTACAGAATGCATTTTGCTAGCTTATTCTGGGAAGCGCTCATGTTGTAATTTAGTCTGATTCTTAACAGGAAATGAGACTTTAATATGGCTATCAGATGCCTTTTGATGCATGCTACTGATTACATGTAGTTCTGTAATGTCAACAACAGAATTTTTATTTGCAGTATAATAAATTTCTTGGCAACATGCATAGGCAGTAAATACAGTTTATTATACCAGAACATGTAACCTTTTTCCTGTTGTCAGCTTTATATGCCCTCAATATTCAGTTGCCAATGTAGTTAAGACTAAGTCATTTTTAAGATAAAAATGGCACAAGTAGCAGGCCTTTTTCTCTACATTTCTTTCAATATTTGGTTCTCATTTATTTTAGTTCTTTCTTGTATTTACACAATGCACTGTGAACTGAATATTAGGTGTTTATTTGAAGTATGTCTCCATCTAAAGGCTTCAACATGTACTGTACACTTGAAACGTCAGATCTCTCTTAGAATGCTTCATTTTTAGTTCAGCAGAATGAAAAAAAAAACATTCTTTGTTTGGCTAAATACCAATGGCAAGTTTACTGTGCAGAACAATTAAAAGTAACACCTTCACAAAATTTTATGAGCTAGAATTCTTGGGCAAAACCTCATGATCAACTATCTCATTAACACCGCAATGGCTCAATATTGGTTTTCACTGTTGTTATTATTACTTCTCCTCAAATACTTTTCAGATTCTACTAAGACCACATACACTTCTCTTATAAACAGCTTTTATCCAAATAATTTTAAGCTTGTGGGTGTGACACAGTCTATTACATTCTAATTTGGAGCTGACAAGCTTTTTGGTAGAAAAAAGCTGTGTTATGTATTTTAGGTGACAATGTATGTAATACATGTATTATTGTAATTTCAGTTAAATTTTTATTTATTTCCTGGTATTGATACATTTTGGTAAATACCTTAAAACTGCAGTATAATCCCAAAGTCCTTAAAGTCTAGGCTGAATTAAAATGTGCTAAATCAAAAGAAAACCAAACCAAAGATGAATAAAAATCTCACATAACTGTGGGAATTTTTACTAGAAACTAAACTGATGTCAGTTTATATAATATTGATTATTTATAATAGCCACTACAACCTGTCAAGTGAATCTTCTTGCCATGTAAATCTTGATGCAAATGCAAAAAAAAATCATTAAAACAGTCTCATAAAAAAAGGTCCCTATGTGCAGTGAACTTGAATTTTATTTTAGATGCCCACAATATTGGAAGACTATATTTGAAAAGAATGGGGCAAAATTTAAATTAAAAACCCAATTGGTTTATGATAAAAAAAATTCTAACTTTTTAAAATGCCAGAGATAGTTAGGGTGGGGTTTTGGTGTTTTGTCTTCAGGCGACCAAAACCAGCCAAAATATTCCAATTCTGTAGTGCATTCGGTTTTTGTAACTGATACTGGGATGAGCACAGCCATGTAGTTTTAGCAAGGGGTTACTACATGCTCTGATATGGTATGTAAACCTCTGATGCAGGGATTATAATGGCAGTGTGGACAGTCTCTCAATGGTAGCCCAGACAGCCACTTGCAGTATTACATTCTACTATGCTGCAGGAGAGAAATGCTTTCTGCCCAACTTATATCTTTATATAGTGTAGTGTGTGACTGTTAAATTAGTGCATAATGCATTTAAAATATTTATAGTACCAACATTTAGTTAAATAACCTTTATGTAAGATTTATGTTGATTTGTTCATTTCTCATTTAATGGCAAATTATGAAGAGCATGTTTCATAAAGATAATTCTCCATTTAAATTCAGCAGGCCATTAAATATTAAAATTATGTTTCTGATGCAATCTAGAGCAAATTTGTCCAGCTTCAGCGATTATTTGCACTCATAAAAATTAGACTTGATTAATAAAATTTAAATGCTTGATTAGGCTGACATTTTCATGTTTCTTTTCTGATTTATTAAAAAAACCCCCGTCCCGTAGTGGGGCCCTATAGTGTATTTTTCCTTCCTGACTACATGGATTGTATAGAAAGAACAAACAGCTGCATGAAGACAGCAATGGTTCTCAGCAGACTACTTAATATTCGGGCACATGTTGCCGGTGGTCTTTGTGCTCTGATAGCACCCAGACTGAACGCACAAACAGACGATGACCTGTTTGCAAAAGCCTTTCTAACTTATTTTATTGATGATAACAAAGGCAGAGCAAGTTTGCGATTCTGATTAATTTGGCAAAAGGAAGGCAGGCTGCATGAAGAAAAGCTCGCGGACTTTGCGGCACCATTCAGAGGGATGTGCTGATTGCTGTCTGGCTACAGGTAGAAACAGAATGAGAGTCACTTTCTATTTTAAGGTGCAGATGAGAACATTAGTTATGGTTAGTAAATATAAGGTAAAATCCTTTCTGCATAACACTGAAAATAATTCTATAAAAACAACCGTATTTTCCACCTTTAGAGGTGTCATAAATCAGATTAGTTTTACACATTTATTGTTCTGTGGCTAACTCTGTATTCTGCCACCAGCCCTGTGTTTTGGAGATTTTGTGGGTGCCGCTGTCACTATCAGACTGGAGGCAAAACTTCTCAGGAAACTACAGTCAAAATGAAGTCAAGGTGTAACTGCCAACCCGACAATGCCCTTTTCTATCATCTTGCGCAACTGACATATTCCAGACACTCTAGATAGAATACAGGGAGAATGATGTTTGTTTTTGCCATAAATTCATAGCAAGAATTTAGTCCTCAGCTAGAAATCACTGCTGACTCCATGACAGAAGACTTCTGGACTTCAAGCACAAAACCCCTCAGATCTGAAGCACTTGGTGTTTGTCCTGTATTCATCTGCTAAGATGCTTAGAATACTAAGAACTTTATGGACTTATGCTTCCATGCTTTAAGACCATAATGTGAAGAAACACAGAAAAAGTCAGTTTACTACCTTGTTTATTTGCTTGGTAACTCAGTTCTCAATTTGCAGGAGAACAGCTGGTTAGAGTCAGGCACTTTCCTGGTGGGGCTAGTTTCTGTATAGAATGTACAGCAAAGTGGCACTCTCAGCCCCGAACAGGAGCAGCAACAAATTCATCAAAAGCTGTGACAGGGACTGTTGCCTTGTCCCCAGAAGAAAGTGATTTGGACTCTAAGCAGAAAAGCTCTTCCAGCTGCAACTGTGCTGGAGTTGCACAACCAACCAAGCTTGTCATGCTTACTACCCTTTCCTGAGGAAAGAAGGAATCCAATGAGATAGATGTTTTCGTAAGCATCCTTCTTCCCATTCCCGCTTTTGTTTTTCTTGGTGGTAATTTCCAGAAGACACAAAAAGACAAATAAAAAAATCTGTATACATATATATATATAATTGGTATACATGTCATATTGGAGGACTATATAAAAAGTACCCACAGAAACTGGTTAAAATCTCAAAATGAAAGGTTGTCTCTAACAAAAGTTAATTTTCTTCTATTCTCAAAATTTCATCCCAAATGTGTCCAGCTCTAACTTTTAACAGAAGCATGTACTCTAGAAACATAAGTCATCAAAGCCTATTTCGCAAAAAATCTCCAGTGAAATTAAAAGATGTATTGTGCCATTTTATATCACGCTTACAAGATTAATAATATGTGTATATACTCTATTATACAGATTCATAAGAATTTGTGTATGGCACATTAACTCCCAGCTGCTCACCATCATTTTCTATGCAATGACATGTGCAACTTGAAACTTCAAGAGGAAATTAGCTGTTTAATATTTCCTTAAAGGCTCTAAGTATTGACTATAAATGCAGGATGTGAACTGAAGTGATCAAATCTCTTCTCCATAGGGGTATATGTGGCAGAAGAACATTCATAGGTAACTCCAGGCATGTGTATTGTCCTTCTATTAAATTTTAAACTGCTTGGGAAGAAAACTAACAAATAATAGACCAAAAGGAGAGAAGGATTAGTATCTTCAGTCAGAGAATCACAGAGTGGCACAGGCTGGCAGGGACATCTTGAGATCAGTCCCCCTACTCAAGCAGAGATCATCAAGACCAACCCCGCTACTCAAGCAGGGTCACCTTTGAGCAGGTTGCCCAGGACCATGTTCAATAAGGTCTTGAATATCTCCATGGATGGAGACTCCACATCCTCTCTGGGCAACCTGGTCCTGGATGTGACCATGCTCACATTAAAAGTGCTTTCTTGTGTTCAGACAGAATTTCATGTATTTCGGTTTGTCACTGGGCACCACTGAGAACTGCCTGTGTCATTCTTCCTCTGCTCCCTTCAGGTATTTATACACATTGTCAAGATGCCTCATCTTCTCCAGGCAGAGCAGTCCCAGCTTGCTCAGCCTCTCCTTGTATGCTGGATGCTCTGATCCCTTCACCATCTTCCCTTTGCTGGGCTGAAGCACAACTCCCCCTCCTTCCCTTCCTGGTGTGCCCTGACTAAAGAGCCAATATGCATCCATTGCATGATGGTCATGACAGCAATCCCACCACATCTCTGTCATCATGCATGCATGTAGCTGCATGTGGACATCTCAACATCCTACTGGCTCCTATGCTGGGCACACTAATGTAGAGGCACTTCAGGGAGAGACCCCCTGGCATGCTGGGTTCTCAGAAAGGGTGTGAGAGCTTCTTCCAGAGCGGGATTTCCTTATTTGTGTGCCTATGCCTGTGGTGGGCCTCCTCTGCCCTGTTTCATTGGTTTTGAGGTCTCTCCTGCCCACTTCACCCTGCAGCCTTTGTTTGCCAACTCAGACCACCACCTCCTCCCTTGATTGTGGGTCACCATAACCTCCCTCCCCCGTGATTTCTAGTTTAATGCTCTCCTCATCAGGTTGGCCTGCCTTTTGGGAAAGAAGATTTTGCCCCACTTGGTGAGGTGGATCTGGCCTCTTCCTAGGAGTCCTCAATCCTCAAGGAGGATCCCATGGTTCTAAAAAACATGTTCCTGTTGTCAATAACAGCTGCGCAACTGTTTGTTGACCCGCCAGATCCGTCCACTCCTCTTCCAGCCCTTCCTCCTCAACAGCAGTATCAAGAAGCCTGTCTGCTACCTACTTAGTCAAGGAAGAAGAAGAACTTGCAAGTGTCACCAGAGGAGATCCAGTGAGACTGTTACAGCAGTTAAGTGTTATGGCCCAACAGCTGAGACACTGTCACAGTTTGTCCTAATTGTGGTAGTCAGGATTACATACACGGGGTGGGGGAGGGTGGAAATGTGTAACTATGCAAACCAGGTTTCATTTGCCATATGATGCATTCCAACCACACAATCAACTGCTTCATCTCAGGGAAGGGGACCAGAGCAGCTGGAGAGTGCGAACATTTTTAATCACTTTGAGGGATTATCTGACCATTCCTTAAGTTAGGCAGCTCCAGCAGGCAGTCAGAACACAGCCTGAAGTAGAAAAGCAGGGGAAAAAACCAAAGATTTTTCACCACTAACTGCATCCAGTTTTAATAAGTGTCACAGTTATTCTGCTTAGATATAGAAGTGAAAAAAAAAGACCCCAGACAGCAGTGCTGCTGTTTTCTCCAAGCTATAAAGGTGAGGTTTTTTTGCACAACACATTTGAGAACATCAAAATATTAAGTAGTTTCTTAAAAGGACTGAAAAGAAGCCTTAAACCCCAGCATACTTTCAGTTAGTCCGGATATATCTAGAAGTCTTTCAATTACAGCTGTGTGGGATGAACTTTTCTGGTCATCCATCTATTGTAAGATGTGATTTGGGGTTCCCAGAGAGTCAAGATTGCTATGAAATAAGCCAGTCCTTTTCTATCACTCTACCCTTGTTCTCCCCAAGTATCCTGAGTGGTCTATCACGTGCCATGCTCTGCTACCCTCTACCTGCCACAGGCACAGGGCTGGGAATGTGTAGGGGCATCACTCCCATGCTGCTCCCCACTGCAAGGATCCAGCGCAGGTGACAAGGGGCAGCGGGGACAGAAAAGTGGCAGTGGTTGATACCTCCCCTCTCCCTCAGAGGATGTGAAAAAGATGCCGGAAAAAAGGCGGGGGGCGAGGGGAAAGCAGTAAGACCCACTCAGTTCTACTCTTGTGTGCTTAGGTGGTGATAGTTTAAGATGAGAACGGCAGTTGTGCTAAAAATAAATTATTTCGTGAGGTCAGGTATTTAGGGGTACAATCATAAGGAAGTACAAGGGTCCTTGGAGAAAGCAGCTAGGTAAGCTTCAGGCAAAAACATTGCTGCAAAATTCAGAGGAAAGCATTAAGAATGCCATTTTAGTGATTTTTTCCCTTGCTTAATATTGCAAGGAAATATTTATTCTGTGATTTTTTTACACCTGCCACATGACTCAATGCCAGAAGTTCATTCATTTTAGATCAGTTCTGAATTCTCACAGATTAATTTAGAGAACTGTCCACTAAATGTACATCTATCTACATCCGCTTACACTAACATTTAATGCAAGAGTTTGTATTTCATGAAAGCATATCTTTCAGAAACACAACTAATCTTGATCTAAATATATAAAAGATGGAGAATCCAATGCTTCTCTTTGAAGTTTGTGCCAGTGTTTGACTAAAAACACAATGATGATCAATCCTGCAAAGGGAGTCCAGCTGAATCCATGAAAGCAATAATGCCGAATACGCTTCTTCACCTCTCCATTGGACTTACCAATAGGCTTATCTCCTATTAGTAAATACATTCGGGTCTCCCCCTTGCCCCAACCTCATTGCCCTTTTAATTCAAGAAAGGAGTTGCACATAGAATTTATTAGTAGTCAGAGTAAATGGCAAAATAATCATATTCACACTCAAATGAGCTGTGCAGGCTCACGTTACGACAGAGCAGCCCAGACCATTTGGCAGGTGAATTATTCCATAAGAAAATAAGTTCCAAACTATTTCAAAGAAACTGATGCCCAAGACGACAGAGCAAATGAGACCCTGTCTATAAAGACAGTCAAACAAGGATCAGTTAAGGGTGGTCCATCTGCCATATCTGGACAGAAACTTAGTGATAACTATTTCATTGACCTGCAGAAGAGTGCAGTGCCTAATGCCTGAACTGATGACACAATTGGTAACTGTTTGCTTGCGGGGATATTACAGTGGAAACTAACTCTTCTGAGTTACTTTTGAAGGTCCAAAATTTAAGTATTTCCCACAGATATTACACAAGTACAAAGTGCATACAATTTTTAACTACACGTTTAGCGTTGAGTAAGAAAATTTAACAAATACATTTTTCTGTCTTATCATTAGCTTGAGGATTTCAAAGTAACTTCTAAAGACAGATGATATTCCTAATATAAGTAGTCAATGATTTCACTGAGGCACACAAGGAATCTCTGGAGACCTGGGAACAGAAGCCAGATCATGTGAATCCTGAAGCATTCTCTAGCCACTAGGAAACACCGCTTAATTAATTTAGTTAATATTTACACTGTGCATAGGAAAACAGAAATATTTAAATTACTCCTAATCTAATGATACTGTGCTAATGACCTGAGCTAAGGACTTGTGATATTAGTGAAGAGTTGTGAGTTAATTAGAAAGGCATCCAATAAGTCTGCAGATCACTTCATAGAAGACAGATGCTCACCATGGTGATAATCAAGCTCAATTCATTAAAAACTAGGTCCTGACTTACTTGTGATAAAACCTAAATAGAAAATAGTAACTAATGGCACAAATATCAAATATTTGGGAAGAACATGGCTGGTTGATACAAGCTGTATAGCTTGGTCTGAAGCAATCTCAGCAAGAGGAACATTTTTAGAGCAGCATTTGGTGTCCTCAACAGAAAGCCCGTCAATAGCTTCATTATTTTGTTAGGAAAGTTACATGACCCAATTAATCTTCACAGGCAGGTGGTATTTCAGAGAGAAATGAAGTATATTGCAGCTCACTAGTGAAATCTCTTCTTTCACAAGGGATTTCAGTTACTTATAAAATCTTCAGGTTGAGAAACTTTAAGCATTTCAGGCAGCAGGAGACTAAGGGCTGTGATTAAATAATGCATCTTTTAAATCTTGATCTTAGGCTTTTTCCATGAATGTAACAACCTTTGGGATTAGGGAATACCTCTGTCATTCCCACCCTTAATTTTAGATGACCCTTGGAAGCATAAGAGTCTTAGTGATGTAGACAGGTAATGCCAGTGACAGGATCAGGGCTACATCAGTTCCTCTGGTGACTAATAATTGCAGTTGCTAGACACTAGGGTCATGGAACCATTCAGGGTGGAAAGGACCTTCAACCTCCTGCCCCAAGCAGGGTCAGCCATGAGGTCAGACCAGGTTGCTCAGGGCTTTATCCAGTGAGGTCCTAAAAAATTCCAACAGCAACTGCACAACTTTCCTGAGCAACCTCTTCCACTGCTTAACAATCCTCATGTCAAAAAGTGTTCTCCAGTCTGAACCTCTTTTGCTTCAAATTATGCCTGTCATATCTTCCACCACGCATCACTGTGAAGAGTTCAGCTCCATCTTCTTGATAACCTCCTTTGAGGTAGTGAAGGGCTACTGTTCAGGTCATCCAAAGCCTTCTCTTCTCCAGGCTCTTTGAGCCCACTTCCCTCAGCTTCTCCTTACAGGGCAAGTGCTCAAGCTCCCTCACCATCTTGGTGGCCCTCCACTGAACTTGCTCAAGTTACTCAACGTCTTTCTCAAACTGGGATGCCCAATAGTGGACATATTCTAGATGCAGTCTAACAAGTGCTGAGCAGAGGGGATAATTGCTTCCCCTGATCCACTGGCTATGCTCCTGTTAATGCAGCCCAGGGTGCTGGGCACTTTCCTGCTGGGGCACACTGCTGGCTCATTTACCATGCTGTCTTCCAAGACGCCCAGGCCCAATTCAGCAGAACTGATCCCCAGGCAATCAATCCCCAGCCTGTATCATGGGTTATTCCTCCCCAAGAGCAAGAATGCACATTTTTCCTTCTTGAACTTCATGAGGTTCCTACTGGCTCATTCCTCCAGCCTAAGTAGGTCTCTTTGACTGGCAGATCCAGGGTATCAAGTGGTCCCACACCCCTGGTATGACCAAAAAACTTGATGGGAGTGCACCCTGTCACCTCCTACAGGTCATTGATAAAGACGTTAAACAGGACAGGTCCTTGTGCACTGCAGTACTCCCCTTGTTACCAACCTCCATTAACCACTATCCTCTGAGACCAATTATCTAACCTGTTCTGGTTTTTTTCCACCCATCCAGTTATCCATCCAGATCATAATGTTCCAGACAGGACACTCTTTTTTGGGATATGAATACTGATACAGATATCAAATTCATAAGGCTCAGCAATAAAATACATGCAAAATCCTTAAGCTGCCTGGATATTAGAAAATTTGCACAGCATAGAATACAACTTCAACTTTTGATATGTACTTCTGAAAATCTGAACCATGCTTTTATTATTAGTAAATATCAGTTATTAGTAAATGTTTGCTACTGTATATCCCAACTGCATGCACTTAATTAAATGATAGTATTAGATGAGGAGAAGAAAATAGACTTATATTAAGCTCAATGAATGGTAACATAGTAACTATAAAATGTGATATAAAATAAAATGTGATACACAATAAAATGTGATACATCCTGAAACTGTTAAAAAATTGGAATAATTTTAACCTTTAACTTCAATATGTGAAATAAAAAAATGCAACATAAGGACTTAGCCGCACAAAACCATTTTCAAAGAATTTGCCTTCTCTTGACCAACAAGCCTCTCATCTCTGCTCCCACACAAACCAGATTCTGAGGGTAGTACATGTTCTACTGTATTTTTACACAACATTTTCAACAAAACCAGACACATTTATTGGACAGCTGGAGAAAAATTAAATTGCAGGTGGGGAAATTGTCCATTGAGCATTGTGAACCACGACGTTTTCAAAAAGATGTCATATTTAAACTCAGTTACAAATTTTTATCTAGTTAAAAAAAGGAAAGGACATGCATGTGCTTGAAGTAGAGAAGACTTACCGTATCATGTTGCCTGTTATCTTTCCCTGATATGATCAAGAAGTAGTTCCATGCCAGCAGCAACAACAAAGCCAGTGGTATCATGTAGAGCTCAAAGTTCCAGACCACAAAAAGAAAAAGCTAGAAGACAGAGCAGAAAAAAAAGTGACTCAAATCAGCATTACATTAAACTCTTTTGCATAGTTAAGACCAATAAATTAAAACAATTCTAAAGAAATCCACCTCTCCTTAGGCAGGAAAGTTGTTTAACCACTTTGCTGACTAACCACTTACCTCCATGAAACAACTGCTACACTTCCCATTGCTTGATACCTTAATTCTTGCAAAAGGAAACCTGATCTACCATAGTCTAAGAGGAATATTAATTGTTCTCTCGTAAAATAATGCTTATGTGGACAAAATAATGCAAAACAGCATAAAAATAAGATCACAATTTAAGAAAGAAAAGATTAGTTGTTTCCACGGATAAAAATGAATTAGCTGTTTATAAGAAAGAGCTTGGCCATTTTGTAATAATGTCACACAAACAAGCAGAAGTGGTAAACATCACAACTAAATCTGAAAAAAACTTTTGCATAGAAAATCAGCAAAAAATCACACTGAAAGGTAAAATCGTACAACTATTTTAATGAAAGCACAGTAAACCAGTACTGACCACAGGCTCATCAAAAATGGGATTAAAAGGAACGCTGAGAAGCCACCTAGATCCACCCCTTGGAAAACTTTTGATTTGTTGAAGAGTTTCCTGAAAACACCTCTAGTGCTCCATGGTAGAGGCTGGCAGAAGTGTGGGCAGGTTACGTCTCCCAGAGATGTGCGTCGCGATAATTGGGGATGCTCTCCAGCATGGGGGGCCTCATGGGGATCGCACCCCAGGAGAAACCCACCTCCACTGCCAGCTCTGTCCACCACAGCTGTCTGCTGTGGAGCTCTGACAAGCTTCACAGTGTAGACTTTAGCCTCACACCCATCAAGCAGTACGGAGCTGACTTTTTTTGAAGCCTGAAAGTCCTGAGCATTTGTCAGAGCCTGTAGCTGTCTGGCAGAGACACTTCCAGCTAGATACTGTTCCCTGCTGGTGCTGGTACAAAATTATTGGTTTGCAGGAAAGAACTAAAAATATTTGAACTTAGATGGGGTCAAATTAAAACATTTTTACATCCAGTTTTCCCTATGAACAAATCCCCTTTTATTTTTGCCAGCTCTAGCTGTAACTTGGGTTTGTTTTCTTCTAATATGTCAAAAACCAAAAATGAAAGTATTACAGCAAATCACACTATGTACGACAGCTGGATATACACCCAGAAATCATGCTAAGCCTTTTTCATCAAACAGTTAAGCTTTTGAATATTTGTGGTTTTACTACCTACTAAAATGAATGAAGGTGTTGTGCTACAGGACTAGCAAACCTCAAGCAATGCCAAAACCTAGGTAAACTAAAAAGAGGCTCACTTTCCCAAATCAGTCACCAAGATGTATATAGACCCAAGTAAGAAGAAAATGTCTTCTGCTGGATTTTTGTTTAGAGTTAAAATGAAATGCTCTTATCAAATACAAGCTCTCACATAAAAGACAAAATCTGTATTTTAAGTAATCTCTGTCTCAAGATCAGCTAACTTACTTCAACCCTCTACTTTCTATCACTGAATGCTATGTATGTGGAAGTCCTGTGAGACTGTAAGAAAACATGATAAATACTGAAAGAACTGAAAAAGCAGTGTATGTGACATACATAAGAGCATATTGGCACTTCTAACAGTTAATTTTTCATTTGAAAGAAAACTGCCTTTTTTAGGTCGTTTAGTTTAAAAGGAAATCTGCTAGAAATGGTAATGAATAAGAAGCAAGCAACAGCTTGCAGAATTTGAGAGTTCTATGAGCTTGCTAACTACCCTTCTGAGAGCGAAATCTACCAGGATTTGATGCGGTAAATTTGATATAACCAACTTACAACACAATTCGCATCTCAAAAGAAAAGCAAAGAATCCTGACACCCTTTAACCCCAGAAATGCTCTGAGTCAATGGATACATGCTGAATGGGAGCTCTGGAAGTCAGCGAACAGCACCCAACTATCATAAAAGCAAATACTAGAGATTACCTGTTGAGAAACAGCAATGCATACAGTCTTTCTTATGGTCCCATCTGAAATTTGGTTAGAAAGATGGAAAGAAAATCAAGTAATATCCAAACAATCCCCAGCTCCAGAGAAAAAAAGCCAGAAACCTAGACAGTCTCAGGAGATACAGACCTGACTGGAGACTGAGGAACACCATCATCACGTACCCTGTACTCCAGTACATCAATAAGTTCCCATCCGAACACTCCTCGCTTGAGTAGCAAATGATCCTTAAGAGTATGAATTCCTTACGCTACAGTACTCTTCAGGCCATTAAAATGTTGTATTAAGATATTACCTCTTTACAACTTGTATGGACATATCTTTCAAAAATGTGGATATTACACCTGCCATCTCCTGCAGATGATTTCGCTGCTCTGCCAGCTTCATTTCCATCTCGTCTGGCTGACTTTTAACCAGTTCCTCATTTCAGGCACCTGTCTCAGCCAGGCACTAGGAAAACAGGGATTCTGTATTTGCAACACAAATGAGATGTGTGCTGTGCGAGACCAGCACAGTGATGGCCGTGCAAGTGAAATGGCCTATCGTCCCCAGAGGAGAAATGCACTCATGAAATGCATGTGGGAGAAAACAAGCAGACTCCAAGTATTAGACAAAACTTTTAAGTCAACATGAGCAAACCCAAAATCTGTTGCAGAACAGCAAGAAAATTGAGAGACTCAGTTCTTAGTCATAAAGGGCCTGATAGGTGGAGGAAAAGGAAGAAGGGAAGCGGTATGTAGAAACCTTAACTTCACTTTTCAGATGAAGGGGAGGAAAACCAACTACCCATCCATTAAACAAGTATGGGGTGGGCGGAAATCAGGAAAAGCTAAGGAACAAGTATAAAAGGGCAGTTCTGGGACTTGCCCATGCCTATAAAGCTTCCAGTGGAACATGGACTGTATCTGGTATGATCTCTTCCAAGGAAATAATGGCTCTTACTCTGTCTAAAAAAAGGATCCTCATCACTACTGAAACAAGCCAACTATTTTAAGGGAGGAGTGGGAGTCTCAAAGGTTACAGTTTAATATAGTTGCCATTTCCTACACAGAAGAATATAAGGGAGGACTCTTTTTCTTCTCCCCCATGAGATCAAGATTTTCAGAGTCACAGGCATGAACTGACCATTTACAACACCACATCAGTTGATACTCTTAGTGAGACACATGCATTAAATGATCATTCAGGGAGACACATGACACTATCCCTGGTGTACAACACTTCAAAAAATAATTTAAGTTAGCATATTGAATATCCTATTCTTTTGCAAACTACAGTATATTTTAAAAAGAAATCTCATCCAAAATGATTAACACTTCCTACTGTTCAGAAAAAAAGCCTGCCCTTTCAGACTAGCAGCTGTGGATCATTAGCTTTCCAGTGATGAGATGTGTTTGATGAGTATTTTTCTTTCTAATTAAGAGATGAGATTCTCTATTTGACTCTCTCTTCAGACAGAAGTGAAGAGAATGATTTCTGCCTATGTGGAAAGGCCATATTCTACAGAACAATTATTTCAGATTTCTTTTTATCTACCTCCACCCAATTTCATTTCATTTTTAACAGAACCCTGTTTGCACCCACAGGCTTCACAGCATTAACACCTGCATTTCCCAGCTCTTTTTATTTTTCCTTTTGCTTCTGTTTTGACTGCCAGCAGAGAAGAGCATGTAAAAAAAGGAGCACCCCATGCAGGGGGTGACCCACATCCTCAGATGCAGGAGAGAGCTGAGCACATGGCGAGGGAGGACTGCAAGTACCGCTGGTTGAGAACTTTCTGACAAAAATTGGAAACTGCTCACTCCACGGAGATGCCTGGGTTCAGTGAAAGTCACAGGAGAGAGAGCAAGATGCTCCCAGCTGACACATAGGGAGCTTTCCAGAACCTGCAGCCTCCCAGCAGCCTTGATACACGGATTACCTCCAGACAAAAATGAAAAGGGGGCTTGACAGCACACCAGCCTTTCAACGTCCTCTGCCTTCTCCTGGCGGTGATGGGGAAGGGGAAATCTCTGGAGGTGAGCCACCCAGCCAGCCCCAGGCTGACACAAGAAAGAGCCTTTGAGATTTGCATTGGCAGCACCCCAAGTCATGAGCTGTCATGTGTTGGGCCGTATGGTGAGATACAGCCTTTCCCACCACCATTGCATCACACAGGGCATGCCACTCATGCTGCAGCCTCCTCTTCAAGTTCTGGCTTTCTCTGATCATTTTCAAAGAGGATCCATACAGCTGCATTTACATATTGCCTATATCCTTGCATTACATGCATTACCCAGCTCCCGATTACCCTGGAAATGCAAAATTTGGCTGCACGGTGCTTTGGCACAATCGCAAACAGAGCCGATGTCTGCAGCTCCAAACATTGTGCTCTAGTCACAAGATCATCCATTTACCCTTTAAGCTTAAAAGGACAATTGTATTTCCTGAGGCTTTGTCTCTTGGATATATTCTCAGAAGACTAGAAAGAATGAAAGATAACCCACATATCTGCATGGTACAGACTGTCTACTCAGTGCTGCAGGTTTTAAGGCTCCAGTAAAATGCTGCATGGTGTTAATACTACAAAACACTTGAAAATACTTTTTGTTGTACCTTGTAAAGTCAGTAGCTTCTTCCATTACAAAATTAGTCAGTTACCTCTGGCAATCACAGTTCCTCTCATCTTTTATGACACTTCTATTAAAAAAATTAAAAGGGAAGTATCACTTTTGCTGTATCAGACCTCAAACACACTAGTATTAATGTAAACACTTATGGGAATCCATTTCAAATGCGGTGCCCTCATTCAGATAAGTCTAGAAGAAATGTGCCTTTCGAATATATTCTAAAGCATCCTCCAATAGTTTTTTTCAACAGTCTTGCAATTTCAGTTCCAATTACCTGAGTGCCAGGAGAAGGTGCAGTCTGAAAGATTTGAGTCTAAAACACATTATCTGTTACTCCATTTCTTTAAATAGGCAACAGTCAACTTGAAAATAGCAAAAGCATGGAATGTGTGAAAAAAAAGCAGAAAAAATTTCATGTCATTCCTGCCTGCATTATTTTGACAGATTTCCAGTGCAACCTTGGATTAGTGTTGGTTCTCTTTTTTAAATGCCCGAGGTCTTCGTAGTCTGAGAAATGCTGAATAATTAGTATTTTTGACCATCTAAGAACTTTTCCTTTAACTCAAAAACAAACTTACAGGATTTCCTGCATCTTCTCTCTTTGCTGGAATTAGAACAGTCCAGTTCACTGTGATTTAGATTTTTACTCTCATTCTTTCTATTTATTTCATGTAGAAAAAGAAAATGGAGATACTTCCATGATGAATAATAATAATATCTTAACAGACTGGATGAACTATTATTTTAAACTCAGTCTCGATGAGGCTTTTGGTGTATTGAAAGACCCATGGTAGCTCTCATTAGAGCACTTGGGTCCCATATCTAGAAGAACACTCAGGAAAAAAAATCCATTTCTTCCTAGGTAGGACATTTCTGGACATGTTTTTTTTCCATGTTGATAACCTGTACAACAAACCCACGGCTCTATTTCATGTCACTTCTTTCACCTAAGTGTGGTGTACCACTAGTTACTAAAGAAACCAGTCTGACCATCAGATGTGACTCACTTGGTGTTCTTCAACCCACCCAGATTGTTTTTGAAACACATCTACAGCTAGACTTACTTCATCTGAACAACCTTCACAACAATACTATTGTCCAATCACTTTATCATGTGAGCTACCTGAGTCTTCACAAGATTGTCAGCACCACTGAAAAGTTCTAGTTAAAAGCCTGAGAATTTTCATTTAATTTTTGTTTACTTTCTTCCTTAAAACTTTTAACTGACATTTCACATCATTTTCCAGAAGTGCTTAGACTTTGCTTTGAGAATGCTGACAATTCCAAGAATGTGAACCCCAGAGCATGAATTCAGGGCTGTTTTAAACAGCACATGAATTACTGATATAAAATCCATATTGCTGTAAACAGTTGCACGTAGCAAAAGTTAGGTGGAAATACAAATGACCCCCACCCCCATAAATATTTACAAAATGTGTCATCTCTTGAGTAATTTTTTTCCCCTTCACTTAAGAATTTCTGAGCTGCACTATTACAGCTGCGCAGTTAGTATCCAGGTTAAAATCAGAAGGGCAAAATATGATTCATTGAGGCTATTCCCATACACACAGCCTCTTGCCATTCTCAGGGCACTTCAACACAGATTTGTTCTCTCAGACTGCTAAAATACAAACAAACAAAGAGAAATTGATAGTATTTTCTGTATGAGCAGTAACACCTGGTATCAAGTCACAAATGCCCAGCTAGGATACATTAGATCACAGGCATGTCTGAGAACAGGGCTATTAGATTCATCGAACCTCCACCCCATTTTAATACTGCAGTTTCTGAACAATATGCAACTGTTTAAGGAATGACCCATGTCTTTGTTTCAGCAACATTACCTAGAAGACTGTTCTACACATCAATTATTTTCCAAATAAACAAGTGCTTTCAATGCCTGTCCGCTGATTGATTTTGCTTTGCTTTAATATGTAACTCTTGGGCTGACCTATTCTTTTTAGCACAGTTCCGCTGAGAGAGGTAGTCACCAGCTGGAAGGTTCAAGACATTCTGTAATTCAAAGTGTCCAATTTTACTCCGTTTTTTTTAAACAGATGCACTTTGGGCCTCTCCTCATTGCACATACCTCTTCCTGCCCTGGAAATCAATCCCGTCCTTCCCAATTTTAAAATTCCTTAAAAATTGGCTAACAGTTACAGAATTGCACATGCCTTTTCTGTTGGAAGTGTCATACTATGAATGATATTTCTAAAAAATTATATTTCATGTAATTATTTACTTTTTTTTGCACACATAGATCTATGTCACAAATCTATGTTTATGTTCCTTTTACACAAAAATTTGGAATCTGACAGATTTCTCCTCTGTTACAATTGCACTGCTATGAGGGTGGGACTGTTGAAAGTGTAAATGTATGTGTCACTTTAGATGAAATATCTAAAGTGTTGATTTTGTGAGAAGTGTAAAATCACAACATGGATCATGCTAGAAAACTACAGCAATTTATGTGTAATGGATTGCCCCCTTCCTTTCTTACAGCTTGAGCTACTGAGCAGGGGCTGACGGGCTTTGAACCCACCTCCTGTTCCTCCCAAATTCCTGAAGATTGTAAAATTAAATTGTCCATCAAGAGTTATTAAGCTGGGTATAGGGAAGAAATATTGGGTTTCTTCTGTAGCTTACTGAGAATGGCTTCACTGTACGTCCACTGTAGTCTAAACAACAGACATACTCTCCAGACATCCTTTATGAAAGCTGTTCCAAATGCTGTTTTCATTTACATCCCATACTGCATCAGATTAACTTTTTCTTCCTTTCCTCCCTTATCCTCCATCCATTTTTGCAGATCAAGGGAAATCATTCAGCATTTTAAGAAAAATACTATAAAAAATTTAATAGGCTAGAAACAGTCACCATGACCCAAACACTGGAAATGAAAGACTTGCAGACTTACTTTTTCTGAAGAAAAATAAGTCACATACTTTAAAAAGCTGAATGTGAACTACTTAAACTTCACAAATGTTTAAACTGTGCTCATCTTTATTGGTACTACAGAAAAACTAAACAACCCCTCCCCATCATTTATTCACAAATAACCACCATCAAAATAAATGGACCACTAGGATATTAGGAAGTCTAGCCATTGAAAAAGAAGCCCTTTGGCTGTAGGAAAATCTACACTTTGCCAACTGTCTGTCAAAAGTGGGAGGGACAGCAATAAAATTTAAATTGTATGAATAAAGACTAATATCATGTGGTTAAAGGTATATGGGCAGTCTGTGATTTCCAGTGATAAAATGCAAAAACAGTGGTTTTTGGTTTGATAACCACCCACGTGTCTGGAACAAAGAGAAATACTGGTTTCCATAGAAAAGCAGAGACATTTCCACAAGCTGTTCTGAAGGCTTATTTCACAGACTGGAACTGTCCTGCCCTTATTATATTGAAGGTACTCTGGCTTAAACTCTTACTTAGAGCTAAATCCTATAATTTTGTTTCCACAACTATTTGGAGATAGCTGCATCAACACACTGGTTTCTCTTATGTCCTGGAGATGTCAACTACTCACACACAGAAACCCCTTCCCGAGTCTGTCCCTTCACTTGGAGTGGAAATTAAGGTTGAATCAAGCAATCTTTCTGCTTTTTCTGCTTTACTCTGTTTTTAAAAATATTCTGACGTGTTTTGGGGCACTTTTTTCTTTTGGAAGAAGAGAGAGAGACACCAAGGAATAGGATGACAGAAGAATCACCAAGAAGCAGGGACAGTGCTTTTCAAAATGATAACATCTACTCATTAGAGCACTAATACATGTAGACGTTCAAATTTCCCTAGTGATTTCTTTAAAATCTTTTTTACATATTAGGGCAGATTTTAGAAGGTGCCACTTGGCATCAACTATCACTTGATATCAAGTAACTTAGTGTAATGTTGGCTTATTTTAAATTTTCAACACCGTCAGTCAACCTTAGTGACCCTTCCAGGCTGATTTTCATACTTGTGATTGATGACCTGCTTACCTTTGTTGTTCTATGATGCCTGGAGTATTGGTTGGGTATAACTGTAAAACAATAAGTAAATAAAAGCCTAGGATTATTTTGTCTTTCACTGCCCAACCTTCCTTAAGTACATATGGCCTAACCTGCAAATTGTGCACACAATGTAAGGAAACATCTTTGTACCTTTTAATGTACTTCTTTGTAAATACACTTTAATGAGTAATAATACCTTTCAGCTACCTTACCACTCTTTGTAACTTCATCTCCCAGTCTGTCTTGTAATTTTCTAATTTTCTCCTTCACTGATCTCAAGATTTCCCCCCCAAACTTCAGTTCTGAAAACCTGCAGAGTTATGTGTAGCATCTCTAGCAATGTGTGCCTGTTTCTATTTGCAACTCTAATTACAGGGCTGATATTATTGACTTCTTGTTTCTTTACAGTGTTTTACTCTTTCTCTATGGGTATTGTATAGTATTCCTCCCTTCTACCTCAAATGATCTGTTTAAACTTACTTAGATGCCAGAGATATGTTAGCATGCTACGTATATATTTTTCTTCATATTTATCAAGCCTCTAAACTTTCTTGTGCAGAGTAAGATTGTAGGTTGTAGAAATGAGAAGTCAGCAGAGAATACTAGTTTAGACAGAAGAGAAAGGCAGCTCCAGGTGTTTGAACAACCTGAATTCTGTAGTTATAAGATCGTCCCTGAGCTAAGGCCACTGAGACAAACGAGTATTTTAAGTTCCCTGGTAAGACAACTACAATGATATTCTGCAATGCTTTCTTTGAACAAAATGCAAAATAAAACTCTCCAAGTTCATTTTTAGCTGGCAGTTTTCTCTAGTAGACTAGAGTAGATCCCAAACCAGAAGTGAGGTTGTCGTGGTTTAGCCCCAGGCAGCAACTCAGCTCACGCAGCCGCTCACTCACTCCCCCTGCCCCAATGGGATGGGGGAGAGAATCGGAGGAGTAAGAGTGAGAAACACTCCTGGGTTGAGATAAGAACAGTTTAATAATTGAAGTAAAGTAAAACAGTAATGATAATAATATAATGATGATAATAATAATAACAATATACAAAGCAAGTGATGCACAAAGCAGTTGCTCACCACCCGCCGACCGATACCCAGCCAGGTCCTGAGCAGCGATCGCTGCTCCCCAGCCAACCCCCCCACAGTTTCTATACTGAGCATGACGTCATATGGTATGGAATAGCCCTTTGGTCAGTTTGGATCAACTATCCTGGCTGTGCCCACTCCCAGTTTCTTGTGCACCTGGCAGAGCATGGGAAGCTGAAAAGTCCTTGACTAGCATAAGCAGTACTTAGCAACAACTGAAAACATCAGCGTGTTATCAACATCCTTCTACTAAATCCAAAACACAGCACTACGCCTGCTACTAGGAAGAAAATTAATTCTATCCCAGCCGAAACCAGGACAGAGGTGAAGGCTGAAAGAGAAGCAAAGGTGGACAAAATTCAGAAGTTCATAGCAGTAACCACAGGTCTATGGACACCAGCAAGCTAGATAGGGCACAACCCATCCAAGACAAAGAAAAAGCGTACCACATAATTAAACAGCCTACAAAATTTTTTTAGATTTTTAATCTGATTTTTAAGGTTCACCATTGCCAGATATATTGAGAAATAAATTTTTTAATCTATAACCTATAATCTAATTTGTCAAGACAAACAAATTCAACAAAACAAGATTTTCTTTCTTATGATCCTAAGTGGAAAACTGTTTCCTGCTGCTTTTGTTGAGGTAATGCTTCTGCAGGGAAAAGTATGTTTTCATGCTATTAAAAACCAAACATGCCCTTCCAATTGTTTCTCTGTAATAAATTTAATTATATTTGTATTTCCACAAACTACACTAAATCATATTTAGCACAGAGAGGTGTGCCCTGGCAACTTTCCTATTGTTTTTATAGTTACTTTTTCCAGCCAGCAAATGCTGCGATCCAAGCTGTCTCCCTTTTTACAGTCATCACTCTCCATGCTGTAGTAGCTTGCAGGAAGTGCGGGTGTGCACTCCCAATATATGATGTTTCATAGAATCTACCTCACCTTTCAGTAGTTCATTGTTTCAGCAACATTACACTTCACTTATTTAGACGTCTGCCACTCCAACATGTTCAGCAGCACTTTAACATAGAAATGTTCCACAGCTCTAAAAAACCATTTATTGTGCCAGCAGCATCATCAATAACGTTTACTAACCAGTGAAGAATATTACATTTTATAGATGCTCATTTCAAAGCACATCTTTAAAAGGTGAATACGGGAATGCAGAGTACTTTATTGCTATCTACAGAACAGTGTATCATCATTCTTAATAGCCGTTGCTACATTCTCAACTTTTTTGCAAAATAACGTAGCAATGAGAGCACCGGTGTCAAAACAAGGACAGATTTTATGTATGTCTGTGTGTTTAAATGTGCTACACATACCAGGGAGAGGAGTATTCTCCTTGAAAGGACCAAACTCTGGAATTAGACATTTCAGAAATTTAAGTGAGCAAAGCTCAAGACTTGGAATTACAAATATGTGGTTTCTATACCTTAACAGCCTATTCAAGTATCAGAATCTTTCAGTCAAACCAAAACAGCTGAATATGGTATTATTATAGAAGCTCTCATTATTAAGATGTCTACTACTTCCCAGTCTAAAAGATTTTTTGCAATTTTATAGAAGTTCTAATGCATTTATTAATCATAAAGGGTCTTTGAAACACAACAAGAAGTTGTCCCTAGGGCAAAAGGAGTAAATTTTCTTTTCCAAAGACAAAATCATTGATGCTTAGTTGATTTATACAATTGTGAAAAAACTCACTTCCCTACTCACTTTTGCATTGCTAGCAAACCAAAATAATTATGACCTTGAAAACCCAAGACTGGGACTTGACCTTGTGATTCTCATAGCTGAAGCAGCTGAAGTATGTATGGTATAATTACTGACCTTACATTTTTATTAATATAGAAGAGAGCAGACTTGAGCTTTGAGCAGACCTTCCTTCTGATGTCACTCCTCCTTCCCTAATTCCCCAATACCTGACTTCCACCTGAGCTTTTCTTGACATCATGGAGAGGAAGGCAAGGGTAGTTTCAACTGGATTTTAAAAATCCTGTAAGGTGCTGTAGAATTGGCCTGTCACGTTGAAGTAGACTGATGGTTTGTGAGCAGGTCTGGGCTCTTCAGAGCTGCAGCTCAGTGTTTACCACTTGAGGTAACGCTCTGCATAATGGCAGTGCTTGGTCACTATCTTCAGTGGGCTAAATGTTTTGCTGATGCTCATCAAAGCTATTCGCAAGACTCAGGAATTTAACTACCTGTTCTCTAGGAAAGTGTATTCCAGCAGGTATAGACCCCTCTACCCTTCTACTGCACCCTCTCACCAGACCTCTGACCAGCTGTGATTATGTCCTTCCTTTATTTTCTACCTATTCTGTCTTTACCTAACACTTGCTGGAAGGAAACTGGCTTGTCCTCCACTGCTGGTTCTCACCTCACTAACTGTGCTCAACTCTCTCCTGTTCTTGCTTCTCTACCCAGATTGTCACACAGCAGAACACTACCTGGTACCCTTGCCCATCCTTTCTAATGGGACACCTTTCTGTTTCCTTCCTCCTTCCCTCCCAAAAAAGCTCCAGTTTCAAATCAGAATTCCTCTTCTTTTCTTCTGCCTGGAGAGCAACCAGAGGAGAAAGAAAACACGAGGGATTTTTCTAGCTCCGATTCCTGCATGTGTCCTTCCCCTGCACTGGCTCTAGAGGACCATTTGCAGCCCTTGGTGCTTCAGGATGGAGAACCAAGGTTGCTAGTAGAGGAAAGGAGTGTATGCAAGAAGATGGTAGCCAGATGGACACATTTAACATGTCTCTCATGACAGACAGACACGGCAGCTTTCAAGAGCTGGCCAATATGTGCCAGTGTGCAGGCAGAAAACAACAGGCAAAACACCAACATCAGAACTTGACCTTTTCAGGAAGTCCTGGTAAGTTTAAAAATACAGGAATGCATCCTCAAAATGGTTGCAAATATTTTAAGGTGAGCATAAACATATATTTTTTCAATCCAGAAACAATTAAACTACCTTACTACATTGGCTCGATGAAAAGTTTTAACCCTAGAATTTGAAGACTGACAAAGTCAAAGGCAACTGAGGAGATTACAGACAGATCTTAACCGCAGACAGCACTACTGAAATAACGTATAATAGATATCCGGCAGAAAGAAGGAATTTGGGTATATAACCAGAACAGGATCTGAGTTATTGGAAAAAGTCTCTGTGGAGATCTGAGATAATCACAAAAGCTGTCTTCCTCATTAACGGTTTCACAGTTGCACGGTTTGTCCAAAATAGAACAAACTATCAAGAGTCCCTTCTCACAGTCTCTCTTCACAGCTTAAAAGCATGAAACTTCTTATTGGGTCTTTCAAAACCCTTAGTGGAATTTAACTATTAAAGACATATTGGTGTCTGATTCCATAGTTTCTTTTTTTTTTTTTTTTAAATGCTGGTGAGGTGGAAATCACCATAGCTGGAATATATCTGTCATGGCACCAAAAATAATACATACCAACTAGAAACAGGAATGAATGAGTGTGCTGGTTTCAGCTGGGAGAGAGTTAATTTTCTTCCTAGCAGCTGGCACAGTGCTGTGGTTTGGATTTAAGATGAGAATAATGCTGACAACACACTGATGGCTTAGATATTGCTGAGCAGTGCTTACACTAGTCAAGGACTTTTCAGCTTCCCATGCTCTGCCAGGTGCACAAGAAACTGGGAGGGGGCACAGCCAGGCCAGCTGACCCAAACTGCCCAAAGGGCTATTCCATACCATATGACGTCATGCTCAGTATAGAAACTGGGGGGAGCTGGCCGGGGGGCAGCAATCGCTGCTCAGGGACTGGCTGCGCATCAGTCAGTGGATGGTCAGCAATTGCTTTGTGCATCACTTGCTTTGTATGTTATTATTATTAGCTTCCCTTCCTTTTCTGTCCTATTAACTGTCTTTATCTCAGCCCACAAATTTTACCTTTTTTTGCGATTCTCTCCCCCATCCCACTGAGGGGTCAGTGAGTGAACGGCTGTGTGGTGTTTAGCTGCCTGCTCGGTTAAACCACGACAATGAGGTACAAATAAAGAGATAAATATACATTACGTGCGTACATAATTTTGATGTATGCACACAGAGATACAACTATATATTTACATAGCATGGTAATCTTTCCTCCACATACTTTTTAATTCCATTTTTACACCTTCTACATACATCATGTAGTAATATTATTGTTGGGATGAGGCTTCACTGCTTGGTACCTCATTTGATCATTTACATCTTTGCATAGTTAAGAAATGAGAGAAAGTAGAAAAGACATCTACTACATTGTACTTGTTCTGCCCAGGTGAAAATGATACATAACATTTACTCTTATTGAAAGGAAACCAATTCTAATTTTACAGAGAGGGTTGGCAAATTTTCTTTTGGTCTTATTCCTTTCACTTTAGTGGAGTATCCTTTTCTCCTACATGATTTCAGAGTGCATAAGACAGTATTAAAAAGACATGGGGTTTTTGTTTTGATGCTGCACCTACAGTTAACTACTTGGTAGTTAATTTTGGAACCTTGTATGAAAACATCAAGAAAAAGACTTTACTGATATGGGTAAACACAGATAAAATTCAAAATTTAGTGACAAATGATACCATCTTCTCTGAACATTAGAGGCTTTTTATCATGCTACAGGCAACAAACCTCAGTGAAAATCTGGCTGGATGCCCTTCCATCCTGCAGTGCATAAGTAAAATAATCCATAAACTACCTGAGTTTCTTAAAACTCTATTTAATTACTGTCCAGAACACTTTAACATCATTCTTTAAATATTTATACATATATAATCCAATATGTTATACCAAGGTCCACTGCAATGAACTTTTCTATATTAAGGGAATATGAATAATTTAACACTAGAGAGTTGTCAGTAAGGTATAGAACCAATGTAGAAAGCAAATCTTGTGAAAGAGTCACAGAATTTTTCATATCCTTTCAGGCTTGCTTATACAGCTTTTCTATCTGAAATTTCCCACCAGTGCTTCTCCACTTACGTTAACAAGCAGTGCATCTTCCAGGAAACAAACCACCATGATGCATACTGACCACTGCACAGGTGGAAAACAAATTAAATAACATGGTAGCCTAAGTCCCAAGACACAATCCCACTATGACCAGTAATAGCAGAGCATAAAATCCTTAACCTGCCACAACTGCAAGAAAGTGCTTGCACGAGATGTACCTTAGGAGTCACTGCCATGTTCTCCAACGTCTCCCTCTGACACCAAGAAATTTGGATAACCTCTTTTTATTTCTGCGTTAGAGGGACAAAGACAAGTTCTGACTGTGAAGCAGGCTATGTAAGGATGAGACAGCATGCCATGAGTAAGTTATTCGCCTTACCTTCAAATCATGCAAGACATGGCTATACCTCCCTGAGTCTGTACTGCCTAGAGCACTGCTTCTCAAGCTTTTGAAATGATAGGCCATTTTAAGTTATCACATTTTCTTCCAGACTACCACACATCCTTATCATCAAACTTTTAAATACATGCTGTTTGATATGGATTTATAATGGGAAGCACTTGCTATGGAAAGTGACTACAAATCACAGTTTGAGAATTAGTGGTGTAGCAAGTTATTATATAGCACAATAAAAGATAAAGAAAGCAACAGAAGAAAAACAATCTATCTGAAACAAAGGAGGGCATAATACTGGGGTAAAAAAGAGAAGTAACAGCAATAAGTATAAAAACATGCCAAAGCAACAGATGTTTTGGAAAGCTGTGTGTACTTCTTATGTTTTAAAACTGATCACCCATGCAGTTACAAAAGTAAACGCAGTGTCAAAACCCCATCAGATAATTATATCACTTCTTTCATCCCTGCCACTTTACTACATACCATTGAGTACTATTACATAGAATTCATTATTTGTGAAATAACATTAAAATTGGTGAGGTATAACATGGTTGCAACTACATCTACACGTAGGTTTAGCTATACCTCTCCATATGAATAACAATTTTGTTTCTAAGAATAAAAAGCAAGACAGTTGGTTGATTTACCTTTACAGTATATTTTTATACTTGAATATATTGCTATTAGTTTTACCGAACAACTTCTTGAGTTGTGATGGCAATCGTTGAATACTTTAGCAGGTGGGTGTTTTTTGTTGTTTTTCTTCTGCACCCCACCACCATTGTCATTCCCACCTCAAGCAGAAAAAAAAAGCAGAACAAATTTTCTAATAGTACACTAAGGTAAAAAATAGTATGGCGATAATGATGGCTTTTTAAGCCCCAAAATGCAACATGAACAATGACTAACAGAGAAGAAGAGAAAAGATTTATTGAAACACAACTTTGGCATACAGGTAGACCGGGAATTCCAGAGAAAAAAAAATCTCATCAAGAGAAAAAATAGTATTTACTGTCTGTATGCATTTTCTGTCTTAAAATCTCTTTAAAACCTCTCTCCATATTTCTGCAATCTCTGTTTCAAAATTCTTCTGAAGAGTGACTTTTGTGCTACCTAAATTTAAACATACAAGCCAGCATAACCAAATGTTGGTTTCATGGAGATCGAGGAACAGGTACAGGTCCCATCTCCAGTTTGGGACAAGGATGTATCCTTTCCTCTTGTAATTCCTTTCAGAAAGATCCATGCATGTGCACACAAAAGCACACACAGAGGAGGAGGAGAGGGACCATGGTACGTGGTGCTGCACATCTGCCAGTCAAGTCACTTCTTATTTCAGCGCCTATATATGAATGTTGTTGTCCAAGTGCCCGCATTGTGGTTACTACTTTTAAAACGCAGAAAAAAATAAGTTAGTAGCCAGCTACTCGCTCTGAGCTCTTCCAAAATGTGTAGCACCAGCGAGAATTCATTTCAGTCACAAAGATTGTGACATATCTGGAGAAAGCTCTATTTGCAATTGCTGGAATATCACTTGCTCTGACTGTGCTCGCTTCAAACATCAGAAAACAAAAGCTTATTTCCTATGCTCTCACTTCTCGCTACCATATGAAGCCATGAAACCCCCAAATGCTGTAGAATTATTTTCAGTGTCAATTTCTTGTTTATCACATTTTCCACCCTATCTATTTTTTAGTATCTGGTAAGTCTCCCCGGGATCTAGCTACGTCTCTGATAAAGAGCTGTTTGACGACTGCATTCTTGACACAAGCTTTCTCACATACATTTTATCTATATGTAAATACACAAAAAGGGCATAAAACATATTTACAAGTACAGGTGTTCCCAAAATCATATTCAAACATGTACACAAAGTAAATGCATGTATGCACTCATATACATACAGTAATACAATAGGATTTCCATGGGGAAATGTGAAAGTTATTGTTAAAATGTCTGTCATCCATGTAAGAGAAACAGAAATGAGCTGGGCATTAAATTTGCATACAGCCCCAAGCACAGAGGTTCCTGCATGTGTAGTGTTCTCCTGTTCTTGATGATGGGCATATCTGGCAGGGAGAGTCTGTCAGGATTAGCTTAGGAAAAAACACCCCCAAGGAGATAATTTGAAGACATACTGAGAATTTGCCTCAGTACATGAAAATAAACATGAAATCCACTGCAAACTATGCACACTAGAAGTTACCACAAACATTACACCACACACCAGGGGATAATCTATTTCAGCTAATTAACACACAGCCACACACAACACTGTGAGAAGTGGTTGCCACTTAGGATTGATTTAGGTCGTGCATTGCTTAAATAGACTTGGAAAGAAAAGGTCTATTTAAACGTTCAGGCAGAGAGGAAAAAAAAGGTAAAATTAAAGTAGCTGTGAAATAAGCAGGCTCAGATTCACTTGATGGCTTAGCTTTCCACTGAATAACAAGACAACATAAAGACATTAGTACTTCTTTTATAATAATGTCCAAAAGGTACAGTACCCTTCTTGCTTTTAATGCTGCTTTTGACAATGTCAATACTAATACCCTCAGCTCCAAGTTACAATCAAGATTATTTTTTTACTTTATAAGTAAACCTGTGTTAATAGACTATATCTTTTAACAACAATACTGGCTGCTGAGGTAGAAATTGTTGTGACTTAAAATTCAGGTAGAAACCAGGTAGGTACTGCATTGCATATGATTTTATTTTAAAAAAGTTTATAATCAATATGTGAAAACAACTTGGCCTGAAACCACAAAATGAAGTATTTCTCTTTCCTTCTCTTTTTCCCCAGCCCAATCCTCTTTTCCTTTCCATTTTTCTTGTTATAAGAAAGTGCTGCCGTTTCTTAACTTTGACTTTCTTAACACACACACACACACAAAGAAAATAACATAATGTCATACCAAAAGTAGCACATGAAAGCACATCTCCAAATGTTCACAGCTACACATCTTATTAAGCATCTTTACTACCCTTAAATAGTTATCGACATTCTTCCAAAGATCTTATGCACTTCTGCACTGGCCTGCTAACTTAACTCCAGTTATTTCATGGACAGTTCACAGATACTACTGAAGAGTAATAAAATAGATACGACCAAAAAAAGGACCCAGCTGAAGATTGCTCACCCACCCACAAAACGTTTAAAGCAAGAATGTAAATCAAGGAAATAAGGAGGGGATCACAGAAGTATCCAAGGAAAACTGAGGTGGTATCTATAGGACTTTTGGGGTGTGCTCAGCTGGGCTTGACTTCTGCACATCACATTGCTCAAGCCAGTTGCAGTCTACAGAGGCATGGCTACAGTTTGAGCTGGCGACAGCCACGTCCTCAGGCATCTCTGTTAGGTTCAGCAACAGTGCACTCAGGATCCGATACAGAGACTACCGACTTGCCAGCAGCACAGACAAGGAGTTTGGGCTTGACTTCAGGGTTGAGAACCCAGCAAACGTGCGAGTACCACGTGCATTGTAGTAAAGATAGAGGGGAACAAGACTACCTACTGTATGAGAATGTGAAACAAATCTAAATACTGACAACCCTCCTTAAATAAAAAAGGTATCTTCCAACATAGACAGGCAACTCTGAAAGAGAAAATTAATTCCCTAAGTCCAAAACGTCAAATTTCAGAGTTCAGTAAGATGAAGCATTAAAATATACAACCACAGCTGTAATGTTTGGAAAGTACTGGATGAATTATAAAATCTCTATCATAATTAACTGGCAAAAGTTGTGAAGCTCTGTCCCTAAGTACCGGACACCACCAAGGGTGCAGGGCCTTAACCGTGCAACTTCTGCTTCAGAAAAGGGATCATTTCCAGATGGTTGTGAACAACCAGCACTCAGCTAAAACCCAACTGAGGTAAGGGAGTTTGTGTTTGGGTAATGCCTGAGCAATGTGTATTTCCTACTGTATTGGCCCCGTTTTCCGAAACGGTTACCGCAGCAAGCAGGCAACTTTTATGGCAGCAAAGTGACTGTTGTTTTCTATTTGCTAAGCACTTCTGAAGGTCTAACAGCAACCAGCAGGAAACCTGAGCCATTATGCTTTAGTCCAGCAAATTTAGTCCATCAGAATTTGAGCAGAGTTGATTGTCCAACGCCAGGCAGGGACCAAACTTTGCTCTCCTCTTCTCATATTTGGGACCATCACTAGACAGCTGTTTGGTTTCACTGCCAGCTGTCTTTCACTTCTTCTCCTTCTTTATGTAGTTCCTAACAACTATTTTCTTTTGTCAGAAAAGCTGTTCCTTCATCATAAATGCTCTGAGAAAAGAATACGGGCAACAGAATGAATGATACTTTGCCATTTGGTCAGTTAACAATGTGGGGCAAAAGGAGAGTCTGTTACAGGCAACCAGGATGAAGGGGAACCATTAGTTTTCATACCGGTAGGAGGAAAAAGTAAGCCGAACTTCTTACTGGAAGGACCATTCAATCTTCCCACTAAAAGAGAAGTAACAGGAGGATGTTTCACATAATATATATAAAGGGAAGCAAGATTTAGAACTATAAAAAGTAATTTTGGAAAGGCTGTTCTGCTAATTACATTATCATTAACCATGATTATCCTTAAGTTACCTAAAGGGTGGGGTTGTTTCTGTGTCTGCAGGTAGATGTTTTACTCGTACAAATAGAAAAGTTGGGTAGCAAACTCATTGATTGATGGCAGAAATCAACACACTTCATTTCAGAGTAAAATGATTGCTCTATCTGTGAGCAGGATAAGTGATAACATGATAGTACTGTTGATTGGTTTTCTTTTGAAGACTTCAGGTTAGTAAAAAGTTTAGTAAGTAACTGGCAAAAGATTTTAAAAACAGGAACACAAGGTTTATTGATTCAATCATGAAGAATTCACTCAGCAAAAAACCAAAACAATTTTAAGGTTTTGTTGGTGGGATTACAGCTTGGCACCCCTAAGACAGATGGTAACTTCTGCACAAACACCACAGATCAAGGGGAAATTGGTGTAAGAAAGGTCTTTCGCAGATCAACTTGTAGTAACTTTTAAGAACTGTGAGGTTTCCAAACAACCCTATTTGCTGGGTTTTAAATAGCTGAATATTTTACAGTAGGGGCTCTATAGTTAATAGATTTCTCGATACAGATGGGTGAAAAAAAATCTGGTGACCTTCCTTTCATGAAGGCACAAGTAACCTGAAAGGGTCTAGCTATTTCAGAAGGCAGAAAGCCAAAAACAGAGCAGTGTTTACATCCCACTCTAAAATACCACCATACTAAGATCACAGATTGCAGATCACAAAGAACTGGCTGTAAACCTCTTCAGTTCGCTTCTCTTGGATCTTTATTCCACTGTACTACAAGTTCAGGCAATAGCATCCCAACACTAGAGAATGGAAAACCCTTTCCTAGCCTGGACAATATCATGCAAATTACAGAAATGCACATGGCAGTGGAGACCCAGCCACAGCCATCCTGATGTCAGAAATCCAGAAAGCGGTCACTTCTGGATCCTGTCAGCACCGACCTGAATTGGAGTGCAAGTGCCATTGCTAAAACACGTCATCCTTTCTCCCCTAAAAAATGTCACCAGCAGTCTGCCCCAGCAAACCAGTCTCAGCAACAAAATACCTGAAACTTGATCAAAAAACGGTGTAAGCAAGTAGAAAATCCAATACAGTTAAAATCCTGATGTAAAAGTAGCCTAATGAGAACAGGATCTGGCCTCAGGTTTTTCACATCATACAGCAAAGTAATACCAGTAATCCCCTAAACCAGTACTTCAATAATGTTTATCTGTGTCAGATTTCAAACAGAAAAATACATTAAAAGTAGGACCACAATACTCAGTATCTGCTTCGTGAAAGCTTGTGATTGCATTCCAGTTTTTTCCTTTGAAAATTTGATCTTGTGTCTTGACAGTGACAAATCGCAGGTTCTTCGCTCAGTGGACCTTCTTGATAATAGAAGATATTCTTCCCCAAGAGAAGGAATATTTCAGGTAAACACATTCACATGGACTGAGCCTGCCCTTTACTGAAAAAGAGTTTGATCTAATTGCTTGAATGTCATGACAGGACAGAACATCTTAAAATAGATTACCAGGTAAATTTTAAATGACTTCAAACGTTAAAAATGCCTTAAGATATTGCTTACAATTATCTGTGAAATGCAAGTTTTACACCGCTGTAATACCCCATGCACAATGAGAGCTATGTAGTATTTATATTCTGAATAATTCTTAAAAAAAAAAAAAATTAGTTCACTTAGAATAAGCAGAAAGGGAAAACAGGGCAGAAAAAACCAAAATTGCACTATAGTAGTTTTAGCATAAGTTTATCACGAAGTATTATTTTCTACTCTGACTTGAGATTTTCTTTTAATTTTAGAGGAATCTACTGTGGAGGCACGTAAGTGTATTTCTCTGTAATCTTTCTGCCACAGACCCCAACAGATTTCTACCTATTGCTATCTAACTATGAAAAGTTAAAAAAGATTACATATAGCATATCCTCCAGACAAGCAGTTAAACGGCTTCCTGTCATGTTTTGTGTAGCCTTATTTTTTCCACACACTGAAAACAGAAATATAGACAATGCAATATACAGAAAAAAACTACCAACCATGCCTGTGCACGGTTAGCTTTGCCTTGCTACACAAATTGATACCCATGTATGACCTGGATATAAAATATCTGACACAAGAATGTGCATTGTTGTGAGGATGTAACAGATTAAAAAAATGAAATTATATTAAAACAAGATTTTTTTTTTTTTACATGTATAGATGGAGAAGTCTCCTTCCCTCACACTAATTTCTTTTCCTTCTCCTGTCTATATGAGTCCATGCTTCAGTTTGACAGAAGTCAGTCATGACAGGGTCCTCCTCCTGGGCACCCTGCTTCCCTCAGGGATCTCGCACTGGAAAATGACTCCCTTGCCTAATGAGTTACGATATAAGCATTTGCTACGAACAGCAGATGCCTCTCTAACTTGGCCACTGACACGACAAACTGAAGCAGGGCCTTCAACAAGTCAGCTTTTCTTGTTAACCATGCGGCACTTGTCCAGGCAAAACAACCAATAAAAAATACTTTCTCCTCCATTTTTTTAATGCTTGGGTTCCTGTAACAATTTGAAAGATGAGGAGGTTTGCATTTTACAAAAAAACCCAAAAAACAACAACAAAAAACCCCCAGACAAAGTGGCTCAGTGTGTGTGGGAACTCAATCTGTGCCTCTCTCCTCCATGACAAAAATGCCTTCTATTCTAGCAAGAAAGGGAAAGGCTGGAAACTCTCATGCTGATAGTCCTGATCTTTTTCTGTTGCTACAGTGAGTCAAAGGTTAGTTCCCTCCCACCTACATCGCACTTTGCTTCTAATACACAACGAAGCATTCAGACAATACAATTAAAAACCAGTTTGTTCATGGGAGGCTCTCTCAGATGTTCAGTATTCCCTTCTCAAATATCCCAGTCCAGCACACAGACAAAATCATAAACTTGTACATTAACAAGAGCTTTATATGATTTTTTTTTTCTGTTAAGCCCTGTTTACTGACTCTCAGTAAAGTTAAATACAATCTTAGTAAAATAGAGTAAATGTCAACAATTTTATTCAGCATACCGTGATCATGGATAAGGGTGATAACTAGATCTTCTTTGGTACGACTTCTTACGGAAAAAAATAATAAACCTAGAGTCATTCTGCATTAAGTGACATAAGAGCAACTCCGAAGGAAGATAAACTGTCATTTTAAGAGTTGGTGCGCTATCACTGGGTTCTGGAAATGGAAGCAGTGATATTATGAAGCATACACCGAGGCAAAAAAAAAGTTAAACTCTAAAGATAATTTGCAGAACAATTTTCTATCTGAACAGCACTGGATTTAAAAATAATGCCTACATTCCATCTTTTGCTATTGCATATTTTACAAGTTGAAAAAGCAAGCAATAGCAGCATTGGTAATGGGTCACCTCCCCAGTACTGACAGCAGGGTCAATATCCTGCTGGGATGGCCTGATCCTCCACGGCAGTGGTTTTGGTGAAACTCGGTCACCACCAAGTGAGCAGCCAGCAACTCTAGGGATAGTTGCTGACTTGAATAAGTGTTGTATCAAGCCCACAGTGAGGAGAAAGAATGGAGTTTGTTTACAATCATAGTTTGCCTTACCCAACAGCTAAAAGAGACCATGAGTGTCATGTATTTTACAGAACAGAGAAGAAAATAAGAAACAGAAATGTAGAATGATGCTCATGTATTAATACCTGATGGACAGTATGCTAAAATAAATAGTTATGAGAGAATATTGTACCTCCAAGGTTCCTCCTGAAAGTGATCTGTTGTGCCTTCCTCCGCCCGTCCCACAGAAAAAAAGGATATGTCTTAAAAGAGAAGTGAGTCACAAGGCCAAACAAATTAATGCGTAATCTTTAGGCTACTGTTTTAAGATCACAGATTGTCATCAAAGTCTGGAAATTATGCAAATAGTACCAGCTACATTTAGAGGTCTGCACAAGCAAAGACTTCCTGACCTAAATAGTAACTGTGTCTCAGAAAAGGCAGTGATTTTTTGTGTGATGCAAGGGTGCTACCTACAGGCTTGAGCGCAGAATGACATCCAGGGAAGATTAGGAAAAAAGATCCTATTTTTATTAGGAAATAGCATAGAACTAGCCTTATCACTAAACTAAGTCCTTCTTAATTTGAGGCTTAAGAATATATGTTTTACTGAAATTTTTTAAAATCCATAATCTCGAAGATTTTCCGTTAACCCAATTTAATCCTAAATCTTACAATGACACTTGTCTTTTTTTATTTTTCTATATTTAAAGCATTTCCAATATCAGGAAAAATAGGTTAACTTTCTTTTTTGAGCAAACAAAAATTAAATAACCCCCTCACTCTTCCAACACACATATTTCAGACACATTTTTGTTGACTAGTACTTTTGGCCATAACTATTGAAAGATCATATTCACAGATCACAATTAGTGCTTGGTCTTGTAAATACATTAAGTTGCTAGACAGGAAGTATTTGTTACCATATTAAATATATTTCTATCCTGTACCTCTTGTAAAATCAATGCTTCATTCAATACAGTGCAACCATATTGAGAATTACTTACAATAGCCTAAATACAACAGTATTTTCAATATTTTTGAGATAATGAAGAGATGCTTGTGGAGCTCCATCAATCTAAGTGCATGCTTTTTCTTCCCTGCATCTTTTACACATTTTTCTCTTCCCCAAGCAGGTCAGATATGGCAAATACTTATGCATATGTGTAAATTTACTCCTGGGGACAGCCCTACTGATTTGAATTGAACTTAATGATATGAATTTAACAGCATAGGCTCAGTTTGTTAACTTTTCAGAACAAGGGTCCCTACGGTGTGCCCACTACCCTGCAGACACCACTGCAGTACACAACCAGCAGATAATGATAACAGTAGTAGCAGCAGTAGCAGCAGCGTCCTCTTGCATGTATGATCAGCTAAGATTCAGGCAAGCCACGCAATTCAAAAGGAGTACAATCCTGCTTTTAAAAAAATTCTGACATCCTTTTTTTTTTGTGTGTGTGTTTCACAAGTAGTATAAAAACAGAAAAAAAAAAATCTAGATTATTAAAGTAATTTCCTATTATGTAATATTAATAACTGTGAATATTTTTCCTTCCAGATATAGAATTCAGCGCTTCTGTACTTAAAGGCTGTATTTTTATATCCGTAGTGACAAAAGGACATCACCCTGTCACATGTACAGTTAGATACATTTTAATATCACTGCAATGCTATGAAAGGGGGAATTTTAAAATGAGTCTTTTTTGTGTCCACTTGTCTGAGTCCTGAATCAGGGACTAAATGTCAAGATATATTTTTATTTGTATCAAATAATTATGATATTCAAAATTAATCATCTGATGAGCTGAAAAAATGCTTTATTTTACAGTCCAAGTCGAACAAAGCATCTAGGTTAAAGCACTTTTCTGAAACAGTTAGGATACATTACTAATTCCAGTTTGGCTAGAAACATTATTAGAAAGAAAAAAAAACCCAAACCACCAACATAAGGTTTGGTTAAAAAAAAAAATCTCAGAGAAGAACCAGCAGTATTGATATATGCTGCAGAATGAAATAAAAAGTATTCAGTAATGCTACATAACTTTTGCTTTGTTCTTAGGTAACTAAAATATCACTTAAGGACAAAATATCCTACTAATATTATTACTGATTTGGGATTCAAGTTGTTTTGCAAAATAGCAATTATTCATGATTTGCAGATGAAATTTCAAGAACAGTTGTACCAAAACATATCAGCTATTCTTTTTCTTATTTTTAGAAATTGGGAAAAAAATTGTTTACATTATTTTAATGACTTTCTACATATAATAATATAATTACATCACAATTAAATTAGCTCAATTCTATTTTAATTAAGAAGATCACCCTGAATCATTTTTTTAATAGAAATGTCTCACTATAATTAAATTGTTCAGAGGACATTTAAATGAATGTTGAAGAGAGAACCACAGAAGCTGTAAGAGTATATTCATATCAAATTTGCTCTGAAACTAATATTTAATTAATTTTAAAATACTTTATGCCTCCTATATAGTTGCCTGTAAATTATTTTAAGTTGCCTTTCCCATTGATTGAACATACTCATATTTTATTCAGTTCTCCCAATTTTTAATTGCATCAGAAACCTTGGTGAGCACAGTTAGTGGTAATATTCATGGGTTGCTAGAGAAACATTAGTAAAGGGAAAAGTTCCTACTAGCTTTCTCATTAGGCTAACTAAATTTTAAATTATATGCCCACATCTTTTTATTAATTACTTGCCTGTGATCAACTAATGTATCAACATATAACCTCATCTTGGTGCCTTCTAATATTTTAGATGCAAAAATAGGGTTTTTTCCCTCATTAGATTTTGTTAATCTATAACCAGTATTAAATTCTTCCAAAAAGTGGGGATGGCACATGACTACAACCCCCCATAGTTTTATGGTAGAAGAAAAACAATGGCTTGTTGATTATTGTAAAAATATTTCTGATAAGGAAAAAAATCAAAATGAATCAGTCACATGCAAACATCATCCTTAATTTTGCTGTATGCATACGCAATACATGCATTTCCAACTTTTAAAACATAACCACTATTTCATAAATCATAACTGACTTCTAATGTAAAATAATTCTAGTTAAACATTTTTACCCTGCTGTAGTACTTCATGCATGGCCTCACATTCATTTCTTTGAATTGCTGTAACATTATGTTGCATGAAGTTCTTACCAGGAAAACTGGTATCACTTTTTTTCTTTTGTACTTTTCCCTGAAATGTTCACAAAGTTCTTCAGAACACCAATCAAAACTTAAAAAAATAAAATAAAAAACATTTCCTTTATGAAAGCTCAATGACCTTTGACATCATTCACTATTTAGAAACCCATAAAAGAATAGATAACAAATATATGACTCACAAATTATCAATTATGAAAAATAATCTGGGGTAGAATGCTACACTAATGCAAAAAGATGGATTACTTGTCATAAACCAATAAAGCTTTTGTTTGTGAATCCAATATCTCATTTCTTTCCTTCGTGTTGGGAAACTTAAAATGATTTTTAAACTGCATTAACTTAAAAAAATGCAACTATCATAAAGGTGAACACTGAAAATGCCCCCAGAAATAATCTGTCATTTTTTAACCAATTTATATTTTCTACTCAACTATCAGTTCTAAAAATCAGAACAGCAGCAACTAGATCCATCATAGAGCAAGCAGATAGTCCTGTACCTTACAGGTGCATGGGGGTGTTTGTTCTACCATCCAGATCTTAAAGTGGTCTCAAAGAAGTGCCGTATTTGTCATTGCCAGGCAGACAACAGAATTTAATTAGTCTATAACCACATTTTACAGCACAGACAGCCTGTTTTAAAGCACTCCTCCCGCATTAGAATTCTTCAGGGTTTTGGGTTTACTTTGCTGTCTGTAACTTGGGGGAGGGAAATATTTCTGGGTTCTAATAGAAGAAATGTGAGAAAGAGTGGATGTCTGCAGAAAATAAAATAAATACCAGCCTCGGAGTACCATGGTGCAGTGTCATCAGCTGTCGAGAGGTTACCTATGAAAAACCCTGGCTGGTGATGCAGCAGAGAATTCATTATACTCACTGACTGGCAAATGACAGTATTGCTCAAATCAGGAGATAAACCGAGATGAGCTTTATTTCCATCCAGAAATCACAAACTCCCTGCTCAGCATTTTGCCTTCTCTACAAATTGTGAAACCAGTGCTTGTGGCACGACGTCGAGACAAACAAACCAGCAGGAATGCTACTGATGTATGTATTTGCAAGAGTAATTACTATGACTCCCAAGTTTAATTTGTGACTGTCTTTTCACATATACCTTTTGCTCTGCCTACGCCAGAATTCACACTCATCTTTGGCTAACACAGGTCTGATCAAGTCGAGGCACCTGATTTAAAACCCTGCCAGCTACAGTTCCTAACTATCTTGCACTGTGAGAAACAGTTGAATGATTTAATTAAAATAATTTAATTTAAATTAGGCGTATTAGACATTGCAAGTAAAAGAGCAGAAGGGTGAGTGCAGTGATCCAGAGGCAATGAAGCATACTAACCAGAGACTCCCAGGTTCAGATCCCGGGGTCAGATATGCACTCCCCGCTCCCAGCTTCAGCTGGGAGTGTGCCTGGAGGTGGCTGCCTGTGTTTTTGGGAGAATGGAGGAGCAGGGTTGTGTGTCTGGGAGCAGGGCGGGGGGGATTAAATACATTGTCACTCCCTAATGACAGCTGCCAGATGATTAGAAACCACATTAAGTTCTTAACTTTGCTAATCAGCAAGATCAAACTTGTACAACCAGATTGGAATTTTTTCTATTTAAAAAAAAAAAAAAGAAGAAAGAGAAAGAATGTGAAGAAAGTATTTTGCACATTTGCTACCTAACCAGAATGCAAGGCAGCAAACAAGCACACAGTGGTAAAACCAAACTTTGATGGAATAAAATACCCAACTGATTTGGACCAGCTTCAACAGCACCATTTGCAAGGGCTAAATTTTCCTATGCATACAGGACAATTAATATTATTTCTTCCTATCAAATGCTGACAATCAAGAATCAACCAACAAAAGGGAAATTTTATTTAAGCATTTTGATATCATAGTCTTCAAGAAAGTGGAACTTGAGAACAGCAAGAGTCTGCTACATTTACTGTGAGAAAGGAGGAAAAAAAAACTTGCAGAAAAAGATCTAAGTAGCATTTACCATAGCCTGGGTAGGCTGTTGGTCAAGGCAAAATACGTACATTCACTTTCGGGAAACTTGTAATTTTGCCATATTCTCCATATAGACAGAAACCTTACTTCTTCAATACTAATTTTAAAGCAAATTCAAAATAGATGGTTAATGGTAAGGCCGTAATGATTTTTTTTTTTTTTTTAACCTATGACTCTGATAAGGCCGCTTTTGGAAATAGAATGGTTACCCAACCCTTTTATGGCTTTAACAAACCCTTGCTTCTGCCTCGTATTCCACACAATGTAGACTCTATTTGCACCCGTGCAGTACTAAATTACAGATAAAGTTACAGCAAATTTGTTTTCTCAAAAAAGCAGTGAGGCCTAATATCCCTTGAGTAATAACAGCTTTGTCTTTCATTCAGAAGTAGAACTGGAATAATTTTCCGTCAGAAACAAACGTTTCTTCCCGCAACAATAGAGCTGTTCTTGCAGCACTGAATGGGACAGGGCTCAGTTTGCAGGTGCTCAGGTGGAGAGGCAGGAGGCTGACTGACCTGGGTGGACAGCCCAAGCTGTGGTAGGTAGCTCCAGCGTGCTCCACCATCCATTAGACGGGCTGGTGGAGTTCTCAACTCTGAATAAGCAAAGAAGCATGCTCGAGCGAATCAATAATTTATAGAGATGTACCTTGTTCATACCAGCAGAATCAAGGCAGCTAATAAAACTGTGAAGCAGCCTTGGAACAAAGCAAAAATGTCTTAAAAGGTTAAAAAACCACAACCCACACCCAAAGTCATTCTTGTATGTGAAAGAAATACTGACATAATAATGACCTACCAGCATACTACAGTTATTTTCCAAATGCTCTAGCTAATAGACTGTGATGAATAAATAACTTTTTAATGTGTTTCGCTGGAGTTGCACTAGGGAATATTAATATCCAGTATTAAAGACACTATTCAGATTGATGTGAAGCCGTAATGCTATGAAGATAGCGACATAATACAGAAACAAAGCTCAAACAAGAGACTTCATTAGTTACCTCTTCTTTAAAATAAATCACTCCAAAAGGTTTCCATGTTTACTTGCTGCAATATTGTGACACTATTCCTAAAAGATGAAAATGAAGCACATTTAGGGAATAAGCATTAAGTGTTGTTAATGTGGCCTTATGCTGTTAATCATTATCTTGGGAAAATTATATTATGTTTTATACACTAATACTATGACATTTTTATTAACTCATAATCCCTCTGCTAACAGTGGTGCTTTAAGCAAGTAATAATTAAGATGGCAGCAAATATTAAAAATACCTACTTTTAAATTTTTCAGACACGTTAAAGGGATACAGTATCTGCTGGTACCAGAGGTTCTTTAAGGGAAAACAGCAAGCAGAATACTGTATACCAAGCAGAAACTACTCATTCTTTCTTTATTAAGGAAAACAGTCTCAAATATTCATTAACAGTATCCCTTACAGTACTGATCACTCATCATCAAAGGAATTAGTTGATTTTAATTACTAAAAATACACTGTTCCTGGAAATAGAAGAATTTGTCATTGGAAAATAGAGTTTCAAATATGTAGACCTGTGCCTTCTGGTCTGAGATAAGGAAGAGATTTTCTCTCTTCCTTATAAATGAGCACCAGAAAGTGACAGACCTCAGGAGAGACAGAGCGAGAACAGAAATACCACACAAGCTGACTTTATTAAGATGAGAATAGTCCAGAAAGGGGCATCTCAAGCTAAACAGACACCATGCATTCATATACTTAAAGCCTGAGGAGAAATACAAGGAAATAGTAAAGCCTCATGCCTTAGTCCTGCCAGGGCTACTGTTAAAGTCAAGATTTACCTTCAGCTTAACACGTTTACCCCTCAAGTTATGATTTAGAGGAGACGTACTGAGTACAGAGAATCACAGATATGCATTAATATTGGCTTGATATTTTTTTACAATCATAGCTTTCTCAGGTGTACAGTCCACTTCCTGTAGTGACGAATGCAAAATATGTGTTCAGTATATCAAAGCAGATTTAATTTTATTCATTTTTGAGCATATTTCTTTGCTACCTTTTTATTTTTTTAATGGGGTTAGGAAGTGTCTGTCTCTGTTCATTAATGAGCAGTGTCTACTTACGGAGGCCAGTCAATTAGAACTGGAATACAGGCACATCTAATCACAGCTATTATACAGCTGCAGAGAGAAAATCATGTTTCCTATTCAGCCGGTGCTGCACACTAATTGCACAAGAAGTTCCAATTCCATAATACCAGTTTTAACAGATAACTTTGCAGCCCTAACAATAACTCTGGGAGCAGTGGTCAATCTCAAATAAACAAGACTAAATTATGCCAATTTTTTGGTTTTGCAAATCAGTGGGTTCTTCTTAGAGTACTTGTATCTCTGGAAAGCAGTTGGTATCTTATAACTTCACAGCTACAGTAACTGCGCTGGTGTTATTCATGGAAATGTACAAACTCCAAAGATCTGCTATGCAGTTGCAAGTTGATTCAGTATCAGCTGCAGCCATATAGCTTAGAGTTATAAAATCTTTTTTCTCTTCAGCAACAATTCTGGTCACAACGTTAGTTATCTCTACTGGATAAGTGTTAATACTTACTCTGGAATAAATAAAATCTACCAGTGAAACCAAAATAAATTATGTATTAAAAAACTATCTAGACAACATTGTTTCATGCATTAATACTTAACTAAAAGGATCTTCAAGGCAGTTTTTGCTCCTCTTCATATTACCGTGACCAGTACAAAAAGTTACTGTGCAAGATAGGCCATTGCAAACACCCTGCCTTTACCAATAAGATGGCTAAGATTTCCTTCACAAGTTTGCAACCATCAGTTTGGCCTTTAACTGAGAAATTTAGGCAAACGTTTTTTCTAGATGGTAATCTGCTCAATGCAGCCTTGTCACCGAGATCTGCAGCCACTGCCTCGGCCCAACACCCAGGAGGGAAGGGGGAAAAGCACCTGGAAAGGTAGTTCAGGGAAGCATCATTTTTAAAGCCATCCAAAGAATGGATTTAATCCTAGTTCTTCAGGTATGGAAAACACCCTGGGTGGAAACAATGTTTACCCTGACTAAACTATACAATAAAGATTACATTAATAATGTGCTGTATAACTCATGCCTAATTTAGAAGAAAAACAAAAAAATTCCCCACTTGTAAACTTCTGAAGTATTCTTTTGTAACATTACACTTCAGCACTTTTGTCCACTTGAAATAAAGACAGTCTACTCAGTACACAAAGAGACACATTATCGCAAGCAAAGGACAACTTCTAGTGCTACTGCTTTTTCATGCCCTGTTAGAAGGAAGTTTCCCTAACTGCAAAAATAAGCAGCCTTCCTAGTTCAGTCGTAACTGCCCAACTTCTTCATAGGACTTTCTGACATAAATCTCAATGGAGTTCAGGTGAAAATAAAGCTTCTTGCATGGTAAGTCCACCTCACACTGAGGAGGAAAGCAGAGGGATCACAAGAAAGGTGACAGCAGAGTGACACAGGCATTTCTCACTTCAATTTCCTACTGTCCCAAGGGGAACAGGCTAATCATTCGTTCTCTCTGCCAGTTCTGCTGGTTTTGGATATCATCATCGCAAGCATCATTGCCACCTGCCAGTTATTTCCAAGAGGGAAGCAAGCTTTCAAACTCTCTCTGGTCCAAACCAGCCATTTTTGGAATGGGAAGAATGCAGCATCTCACTTTTGCCAAAAATGCAAAATGATGTGTGTGGCAGACAGTCCCCTTATAGGAAAAAGGGACAAAACTTCCTGTGTAACTTTTGCAATGGTTACTTAGGGGTGTTTTTCTTTTGAGGCTTTATTTACAACACCAATAAACCCAGTTACTGCTAGTCATATAGCATGTATGGCACTAGTTGAAACAAAATATGTTCTAAGCCTTTTTTATATTAACAGTCTGGATTTCACGTTCTGCAATCAAAACTTAAATGGTAAAATTACATGTTAAACAGTATAAGCAGGACAAATATTTTCTTGATGCATATTTGAAACATTACAAAGTTACCCTAAGTTTTTTCACTCCAGGAAAATACAACATACTGAAAATCACTTGTTTTTTCTTAATTCTTCCACCCAGACACAGATGCTTACAGTATCACCTACCAGCTACACACTGACTAAACAAGCAACTATTCTATAGGGATAAGCACACTAAAGATTCCTTAAGAAGCATTAGGAAGAAATTGGTAGCTTCATTTCTGAACAGGCTGCCTTTCTAATCCTTTTGCACATCATATTTTCAAAAGCTTTGAAACATTGCTTCTCTATTTGATTTTCCTTACTTGGGCATTTCTGACTAGCATACGACATACCTGGTTATTGTTTCTTTCTTTACTACACTGAAACTTTTTGCAAAACATTACATTATATTATTTTAACTATTGAACGGTCCAGTAAAATCAGTGTGGCCCACAGTCCTTCCACTTCAAGGCAAACCATTATAATACCTACTGCTGCTAAAATAAAAAGGAAGTAAAACACTCTTTGTAACATGATTTTATAACGTGTTTGTTCTCATATGACTCATAACTAAAAGATGTTGAAAAAGTACGGTATTTTACAATCCACCCATGGGCACTATTTAAGTAATGAAAGTTTAAATGGCCAAGATTTCCTGCAACGACTGTGAAACAGCAACTCAGGGAACCCAATGAGGATAAGGTACACAATTTCTTTCTCCTTAGAACACCACTACTAAATAATTGTCAAAATTTAGTATCAGTGCTATCTGAAGTCTTTCAAGTGCATAAGTTTTTTATTCAGGAGAGTTTTGTGCACTCAAGAGGAAAGTGCGAGTAAGAACACATGATGCAGTCCAACCCCTCTCTGGACGCATAGCCACACTGGGTCAAATGCAACCATCCTGCAACTCTTCCAGTAACACCAAGCAGGTGGGGCCACACCATCAGGCAGCTGGGGATCGGGTTGTACATGATTTGCATTATGGGAAATGTACTCCCAACCAAGACTACAACTCACACAATTTGGCTGCCTAGATTTCTAGTCACATCACTGCCTGAAGAGGAAATCTCAGCCTGTGTTTAGAACTTATTGGGTAACACTAACTACGGGAGAGTAACTAATAGTTTTTGTTATTTCTGTAATTTTAGATCAACTACATTTCAGCGTATCAGACCTTTTGGTGTATCAAGCTATAATAGCATTCTAAAAGCTTTGATAGTTAATTCAGTGCAAAGGTCAGTTATCTAAGTAGGGAGAAAAGGAAAACAGGTGGGAAGGATGATCCAGTAGTGATGGGAAAAGTCCAAGACTTGCGATACCAATGCTCTATTCTGCTATGTACTTCCCGCTTGAGAAATCATAAAGCCTCTTTACCTCAACTGGTAATGTTGGAAAGTATTTCCCCACACTGCATTGGTGTTTTTGAGATTAAACAGTTTAAGATTATGAATAACTCAGAATGGAATCTAGGTAAGTACCTAAAATAGATAAGCAGGTAAAATAAACACCTAAGAGAGCGATTGTGGTGCCTACAGGTAGACCTGGTGCCATTTTAGACACCCTGGGGTGGTGTCGTGGTTTAGCCCCAGCCAGCAACTCAGCACCATGCAGCTGCTCGCTCACTCCCCCTGCCCCGGTGGGATCAGGGAGAGAATCGGAGGAGGAAGAGTGAAAAAAAACCCACTCCTGGGTTGAGATAAGAACAGTTTAATAACTGAAATAAGGTAAAATGATAATAATAATAATAATATAATAATGATGATGATAATAATAATAATAATAATAATAATATACAGAGCAAATGATGCACAAAGCAGTTGCTCACCACCCACCGACCGATACCCAGCCAGTTCCCAAGCAGGGATCGCTGCTCCCCGGCCAACCGCCTCCCCCCAGTTTCTATACTGAGCATGACGTCATATGGTATGGAATAGCCCTTTGGGCAGTTTGGATCAATTATTCTGGCTGTGCCCACTCCCAGTTTCTTGTGCACCTGGCAGAGCATGGGAAGCTGAAAAGTCCTTGACTAGCATAAGCAGTACTCAGCAACAACTAAACCATCAGTGTGTTATCAGCATTCTTCTCATCCTAAATCCAAACCACAGCACTGTGCCTGCTACTAGGAAGAAAATTAACTCTATCCCAGCCAAAACCAGGACAGGTGGGTACTCTGGTCACCTGGATGGCAAAGGCAGAGGTGACATAGAACCTAAGACAGACACATGCCCTCCTGGAACAGCAGCTGGGCAGCACACGGGATGCTCTAGATTACCTAAGATGGCACCAAGTCTGCACTTAGGCAATGAATCACACTGCTGAACTGGTTTAGCAAGTATGCATTCACTCTATGAAGGAAGTAAAATGAAAGTGATTTTTTAAAACCAAAATAAAATACTAAAAGAAATTTTAAAGCATATAAATATCGTCCAGTCTCTCCTTGTATCAGTTTTTTGAACACATAATGTGTCAAACACAAGATGTGGATTGATGACACCAAGTATTTCCACATGAGTGTCATACCTCAACTGCTATAGTTAAGTACAGAGGGTTTTTTTAATCACTGCTCATGCTGTTGTTCTTTATGTATGAATGGTTAATGGATCTCAATGGTCATGTATACCAGGACCTGCTGTATATCTGTTTCTTTCCTATCCCACTTTCTAAAACCTGGCACACAGTATAGCTAAGAGTTGCAGAAAGCTTAAATCCCACTGTATTTTTGAAGCAGTCTCATATTAGTTCTGCTGGTCTATAGAAAATTAGGAAAGAGGAAACAGGATTTAGATCACTTTTCTTTTTGTCTGCTGGAAAAAAAAAAAAAAAGCACAGCAGTCTGGTCTACTTCATTCTCTTTCCTGCTGATGAAGATACGGCTGACAAAAAGCTGAAAGACTCTTGCACATATGTGCAACCTGCATCAGAAATTAATCTTGTACCTGGCCTTACCACTGCCATGTCACTTTACCTCTGGAAATCTCTCTTTTGAGAACAGACAGTTTTGACAGCAACAGGAATTTTTGGAAAGGCTTTTTTAGATTGTAAGAAGTTTTTGCAACTACCTTACCAGCACTTCTTCCAATTTCAAATTCTAGACAACAGGTGGCAAAGACAATCTGATGGTTTACCACACCCAGGCTTAATAAAAAGCAATTCAAAGGTGTTTATATGTTATATCCTCAACAGTGGTACCAACAATGGCAAAACCTATGATCTCTTAAATACATCTGCAAAATTCTGATTCTCCTACAATTACAGTGTGGAAAAAAGGAAAATATTTAATAACTAACACAAGTGCATTCCCGCTCCTGATGGTACCATATCAAGTCTTTCCCAAAACATAACCCTGTCCTTCAGCTTTGAGTGAAAGTTGCTTCTGAAATACACAGTAGTGATTGTTTCCCTTTTTAATAAGGAAAAGCTAAGCAAGTTGACAAAATTACTTTGCTGTCTCATTTCCTGCTAGGGATCAGCTCTTTTTTCTCCTGTTTCCTTCTCGGTTTCAATTAATTAGCATGACACCACCACAACTAAATGGTGTATGTGCAAGAGAACTAACACTTAATCAAAGGCTACGGACACCGTTATGTCATTTTCACACATGAATTGTGTAACATTAGAAGACAAAGTGAAGGTGAGTTAGACCTGATAAATTACTTGGATGCAGGTCAAGTAATTTTATCAGTATTTCAAAGGCTAAGAAGGAAAAGTATTTTCTATGTGCGTGCATACGCATGTATAGAAAGATTCAGAGGAATAAGAAGAGGAATAGGAGAACATGTTCATAGAAAGCTCTAATTTGAGGACATACTAGAAAATACGCGTGTGCTCAGGTGAGGGTCCTCTGCTTCCAAATGAGAAAGGAAACAAGTTTATTTTATGAGTAACAGTTAAATGTTCAAGCAGGCAATTAAAATGCTTTACTGAGGCCATTTTGGGATACCAAACACTCTGAAGATTATCTATTCCCTCATATTTCATGTTCAATGTTCCTCTAAGTAAAATATGTGGTTCCCTTTAGTTACTCAGTTATGAATTGTACTTTAAAGGCAAGGGGACATTTTTGATAATGCACATCTTAAACTTTTCATTAAACTACCAAATTTAAATTCTACCTTTTTGTGCACTCTGACATTTTTGTCTGGCATTTTCATTAATTTTGCGACATACATAAACGTAGCTGAAATGTTAACTGATCAATACTTTGTCTCTCTCATGTAGCACTAGAGCGAAGCTCCCCAAGGACCACGCAGCAGTACAGAAATTAAATGTGTAAAATATCAAATGTTAATGTTAAACACAGCAGCACTTACTGTATAACAACTGAAAAGGCTAAAAGAATTCCAAATGGACAGATGGTAGCACAAATTATCTACAATCACATTTAAAGATTAAAGTTTGTCCCGTAAAATAATTCATTGACTCACATTGAAGTGTGTCCTTTTACTGATAGCTCAGTTGTCCAATTATTTTTGTGCTCATTACAGTGAGAAATGACAGTAGTGGAAAAAAAGAGTGTACACTTTTTTCCCCCTGCATTGCACCCACTGACATCTGTAAGAACACAAATGTCTGGTCAAGAAGCTGATGGAAATTAGGCCCAATTTAGTAGACATTTCAGTGCCCACAGTAGATTAATATAAAGAAAAAACATTCACTTTTGCATACTCTAATAAAGTTCTTCTGCCTGAAACATACCATATTAATTACTGAATTAAAAATATATAAAGATTAACTGCTAAATAATCCAAAGGTCTCTTTTAAATAAAGAAAATCACGTGACTTTACAGCAAAGGCTCTCTCTATGTATTCTATTCTTTTCTATTCCATGGAAGTGCTTAAGAAGCATAAACACAAACACATGACACATTCTTGATCTGCCTCTAGACAAAACAGAGATATATGTGATATAATAAAGCTGTTCTGGAACTGAGACATTACTTTAACATTGTTGCTATACACTTCCTTTATTTAACAGGGAATAAATATGAAAAAGGAGGGGAGAATATAAAACTCCTGATGGTTCAAATCCAAAGTCATACTCTAGCCAGATCAACCTACACTTCATAAGCTATTTACAAATACTTTTGAATATCTAAATAATAACAGCTAATAAAATGTCAAGATTATATTAGCACAAAAATATAAAAAACTATGTCTGGGTAGCAATTATTCTTCGGCTGTGAATTACTGAGGCACAGAAAAAAAAAAGGAGTCAAAACCTTAAGTCATTCAAGCAAAATCCTCAGTGAAGGCAATGAGCTTATGAAGTTCAACAGAAACAGGTAAAATATTGTTTAGTTGAGGAAATGTATAACCTAGAACACTGAAAACTTAACTTCCAGGTTTCTGTACTTCTAGGTACAGCATGGAAAGCACTGGCACAGGTTGCCCAGAGAGGCAGTGGAGGCCCCATCCCTGGCACCATCCCAGGCCAGGTTGGACGGGGCTCTGAGCACCCTGGGCTGGTTAAAGCTGTCCCTGCTCGCTGCAGGGGGTTGGGCTGGGTGGCCTCTAAATGTCCCTTCCAGCCCAAAGCGTTCTGTGATTCTATGGGCAACATCAGTCATTGAGCTGGTGCCTTTGGGCAGATTTGAGAAAGAACCATCCTAAACCTTTAATAAAGCATTTCCTTTCCTAAAATGTCCCAAATGATGTAAAGGTTTGAGACAGCTAAGTTCTGGATTATAAATAATCAGCAAGTCCCTTCAATGAACACTTTTAGTCTTGACTACTAACATTGTGACTCTCTAAGGAGAATGACTTTAAAATACCTGCAGTGAACACTTCAGTGGGAAAAGAGCATAAAGCAGATGACTCTAGCTTATTATAGTCACCACATTAATGAAGGCTTTCTGCAGGTTTCCAAGAGTAGTCCTTGTTTCCAGATCGCTCCTTAATTACAACTAACTTCCTACGTTTCTGAAAACTGAGCTAGTCTGTCAGAATTTCTTCACTGGTGGTCTTCCGTACCAGTGGCCCCATCAGAAAGTAAAGACATAGGGTGAGGTACAAGAAAAGGGTACCTGTAATTGTAACACCAAGAACGTGGGGCAATGGGAGATCTGAAAAATCAACCCTCACATATGTAACTTACGTGAAATGGTTGTCAATCTGTATCGGGATGTTATCCATCAAGGTACATCTTCAAATCCAACAGGAAGAAAAAAATGATTAGTTTAAAAGTTTACTTCTTGTACATTATTTATTAGTTTGCCTACAGAGCTGGAAACCTCCAGAACAGCCTATTTCTCATCTCATCTCCTTTCTGGCACTGACATTTCACTGTGACATTCTCCAACCTCTGGGAGACAACTTCAAGAGGAGATACGATTTGTATAATAGTGAAGAGATGAAAATGATACATATAATACAGGTTTTTTATAGAAACTATTAAATTCCAGCATAACCTTAGTGCAAGCATAATTCAGCATTACACATGCAAGTGGAACACTCTCAAGATTTTTCAAGGGCCTATGATAGCTATGAAACTCCAAAAGCAATCTAAATCCAAAGCTTATGATCATGATAGAACTTCATGTAGATTTGGCTTTGTTAACAAAAACTTATCAATGTTTTGCTTAACAGAGGGATGATTTGATCCTTGGACAGAATAACATCAGGTTGAAAAGCACAGGATGCACTTTGGATGCAGAGCAGGAACGCATCTGTGAAGTCACAGCACTGATGCAGACATAATGTGTCTGTAACTACCACAACCACCACATAGCAAAACAAATACTAAAATGAAACTAAGAAACGCAGGCTTTTGAGATATAGATACAAATATATATATATGAATATATATAAAAATAAAATCAGGAATACGTTTCTACTGCAATACACTATAACTACAATAATGACATATACTCACTACAGACCCCTCTGCTCAAATTCTGTTGTTTACGTATTTCCAACTACTTATTATGACACTGAATGTCTTCTATGATTGGAAACAACTACAATTTCAAAGCAACACAACTTCTTCCATGGCCAGAGCAGCATACCATGAGAAAGAAGTAATTCCATTTGCCCCAAAGAATAGGATGTCTTTCCATTTCCTTTCTTCCATCAATTACAGGTGCATGTTTCACATCCATATTAAAATCAGACTTGGACAGATGAGTATTTACTAGCTGGAGCAGTAATAGCAACATGAACATTTGAGTTTTACATAGAAACACACATTTTCCTATGAAATTTTGATAATTTTAAACTGAAGTAGTAACAGATCATTTTTCTAAATTAAACAGTAGCAAGCATATTTAGAGTTTTGCACATAGTGTACGTACTACAGATGTCAGTAAAAGTAAAGTTTGAGAGTTTGAACAACATGTGTATCTCCTGTACTCTTGAAGAACATTGCAACCATGGACCGACAGCTTGCTGTCATCCTTTGACAGGCTACAGGGGGGTTTAACAAGTCACTTAGTACAAACTGAGCCCTGCTAGAAGAAAATTCCTGCAAAACAGCATGATTTAGTGACACAGCAAAATACCCCATTTTACTGCTCCAGTGCAGCCAGCTCCAATGCTTGGTTTGATGTCTCCAAATTTGAGGCACCTGAGCTTTAGGCAACCAAGCTATGAGTACTGCCAACAGACTCCCTCTATAATTATTCAAAGAAAGACTGAAAACATTCCCTGTTCATAGTCATGGTAGAGACATGACTCATCATAGCTTCAGTATTTCAGCCAACTTAATAAATGCAGATGTTCCAGAAAGCGTGTCCATGTATACATTTTTACTCCTTGTGGGACTCCCTCAGGCAAAAACCAAACAGTGACTCTGGTCATGTTTGTAGTTCACATGATTTTGAAAACAAAAAGATATTAATCTGGGGAACACAATGTAATCTACAATTATGCTTGGAATTTTCAAAATTTAACAGGAAAATACAGGTTAATATTAATGAAGCTAATGTTTATGGAGAAACAGCAGTTTCATTTAAATCACTAAAAATGAATTCACTAAAAAGTGAACTATGACCAGAGCTTGATGTCTAAAAGGTACTAGTTTGTCTGCATTAATGATTTTAAAGTTGTGTTTGTTTTATTTCGTTTTGTTTTATTTTTTTAACCAAGAACACTAAATCTTAGTAAGGAAGCAATTCTTTGGGTCCAGAGCTTTGTAGTTCTAAAAAAGTTACAGGCATAATGTATATTGATATGTGGAGGACAAAATAACACTAATTTTATATTCATGAAATGCAAAAGCATTCGCAAAAGATTCAAAACCAGTTTTACAGTAAATATGCAATATACAAGGGGGCCAAACAAAATTTAACAGAAGTAATGTGTGAGAAGCTCAAAATAGATCTATAGTTCACTGACTGTATTTTGAGTTGTATCACTTATGGTATTTGTACAATTATAAATTAGAAAAAAACCCCAACTTTCTATCTTATTTGTGTGACATTCTAAACTTAATTACTTTTTTTAAAAAAAGTGAGTAAACATGATTTCTGGTATCTTCATAGTGCAAAGTTTTAAATTTCTAAAAAAAAAGAAAAAATTGGAACCCCCCACATCAACACTATATTATTTCTCAGTCTAGAACACAAATACACCAGTGTGATTAAAAATAATATAAAGAAGATCATACCAAAAAAGCAGCGAGACTTCTTGGGGGAGAATCCCAGTCAAAGCAACTGCTAATGTAGTAGGCGGCATTTATGAGCACCATGACACAACGCTTCATCCGGATAAAGTTTCTTAACAGTAGCTGTTAAAAAGATGAAAGAATAAAAATGTTTCAAACCCCCAAATGTTTCAGAAGAGGCTCATGCTTACAATATTGTCATTCTTACTTTCAGTGAAGATAGAGAAAATAAAATGCTAAGCTCTCTAGCTCACAAATTGAGAAAGATAGTTTAAAATTTGAGAGACTTGGAAGAGAATGTTAGTTGTGTCAATCAATATTTGTTGAATTTAATTCTAAATGGTACATAAATTGTTGTTCAATTTTTAAAAGCCACTTGCAAAATTTCACAAATTATTTTGTTATTAAGATTTCAGAGTTAATTATTAAGTAGATAAGACTTTCCTCATTCTAAAGTACTTAACAAATTTTGGCCTTTCTTAATAAAAAGATACTGTAAGACACTAACCTGAAACCATGCAAAATTACTGCTGTAATCTAATTAAGATCACCTGTACCCTACACATCCAATCTGTCCTTCATTTTTAACAAATTTGACCACGTTTTAAGTATTTATTAAAGTAACTTTAACTGCATACATTCAACCTACATAAAAATGAGGCATAACAGTGCTGGATTTTGATTCAGGACAACCCTTAAATCCTCTAAAATGGCAACACACTTGACCACAAACAAGTGAAAAAAACAGTGAATGATTTAATTTGTGTGTTGAGTAGCACAGAAAATGCTAGGTAGGTAAGATGCATTCACTCTTGGAAAATGTGGATGTTTTAAAATGCAACTGCATCAGTCATACATAAAGTTTCCTTTTTTCCCCCTGCCTTAAGTGGTATTGTGGTGGGGTATCCCATGCAAACTAATTTAAAGAAAAACAATCTGAAGTGGTAAAGTTTACTTCTCCTGCTATCTGCAAAAAGCACAATACCATTTTCTGTTATGGAAGTGGGGAGAAGAATGAATCTTGAACAAAAGGCCTTGCTCTTTCTTTGCTGGAATAGCAGTGCAAAATGCAGCAAAATGCATTAGTCACAAGAGCAAAGAAAGAAATATTTTGCCTCTTGAAATCTTTTTTAATGAAATACATTATACAACTGACATAAAATTCATCCAGCAGATAATTTAAATTATGCTCAAGTCTATAAGCTTTCAGCAAAATAAAATAACTGTTTTGAGACCTTTGCCTTTTCACTGCAAACAACAAGTACCTTGTTCCCACAGTCCAACCAAAAGCCCAGTTCTCTCTATATAAAACAGATCATTTGTGGAACATGAAAAACTGAATCAAAAGTAGTTCAAGTGGAGAAAAAGATAAGATGTGTGTTTAAATATTTTTGACCAAAACATTAAAACTGAGAGTCACAAAAATATCCAGAAAAAAAAGAAAAAAGTCCAGACATTTCCTACTCACAGGACTCTCAAAAGTAATACAGTTTTAGTCTCCTTTCACCTTTGATTCAAACCTCACTCAACTAACTTATTTAAAATTTGGCTAAAAGAATGCTGAAAGACTCTCTACCCTGCAACAAATGGAGATCTTTCAGGTCAAGGTTAACACCAAAAATTTATGCAAGATTTAGTTTACATGCACCTGTGCTATAATCTGATATGTGTGGAACCTGATGGTTTCAACTGTGTTCTTATTCACGTATTTCATGGAAATTAGGCTGCAATTTACAGAGTAGACACAATAAACCCATGTATTTTGTTTCTGCCTTTTCTGACCTATCATATTCTTTTGTAAACGTGTAATGAAAATGTTATTCTTTACCCTCAGCAGTATGATACCAGATATTTGGATGTGCACACTTGATATTAAGGCTTTCGGAAAGGATTAGTGTTTCCTTACTCTTTACCTGTTTAGACAGTCTGTTTTCCTCTTCAATGTACTTCTGTTCTTTGGGCATTAAGGTTCGTATGCTGGCTTTCACCTATGCATTAAAATGTGTGTCAATATTTCAAGCTTACTCACTCCTTACTAATAACACATGCTTCAATTTGCAAAAATTATGAAGTTTCAAAGTCACGGCTGCCAAGCCCACGACAGATAAATGTACACAGAGGCATGAGTTGCTGTTCCTTACATTAGCAGCAATAGCAGCAGCAGCAGCAACAAAAAGAGTGGGTGTGCCAGGCAGTGGCAGAAGAGTATTCTGTAGTATACATCAAGGTTTAGAGAAAATGAGGAATGACAGAAATTCTCTACAAATCAGGAACAAAAGCTTTCATGAAACTGAACTCTTTAGCAGTACAAAAAAGCCAAAGTTAAGACTTACAGCATTAAAAATCACATCTATTTCAAGATAGATGACCCCCTTTGTTGGCCCTGTCAGCTGCTTGTTTTTCAAGACGTAGGCTTTCTGTTCACCATTTTGAATCTGCAGGAAAAGGACATGACAGCCGTCTGTCTCGCGGTCTCCGCTGAATACACCCCCCCGGTGACCCCTGACCCCCAGCTGCTGAAACTGACAGAGAACCCAAAACAACTGTGGCAAGTCTGACAAGTACCTGTTCATTACCAGGACCGAGTCTGTCAGGAAAAATTAACTATCATGGGATTCAACATGGCCGTGAATTGAGTATGTTAAAATTTTAGTGTTCTTATTACAGACCTTGGTTGAGAAATGACAGACACAGAGCTGCAAATCTCTTTTTTTTTTTTTTTTTCTCTCTCTCCCCCTTCAGCAGGAAAAATACAGAGTGGTATGTCAGGTGAATGAAACTTACAGACAGCAACGGTATAGCAACTTTGCCTAGAAAGTCAGCACTCCGATCACGGTCTTCATCATAAACTGTCACTTCAAGGACTGAGTGGATGTCTTTAATATTGCTACAAAGGGAGAAGCACACAAAGAAGAGAAGTCACCTACACCAGCGGGTACCAAGGACAAAACCATGAAAGGTTAGCAAAAACAGATACCCGTCTATTTTTCCAAACCATGGCAACGAACAGAACCTAAGTAAATGAGGCATCCCTCCGTGTTACTGAAATGCTTTCTAAGGGCTGCAGCAATCGCTCTCTCTCTCTACCAGGCTTTCCCAGCAGAAGTTTTTCGAAGGATGTTGCTTTAAATCTCCTACCTGGCATTCGCGCTGCATGAGCTGTAAGGAGAGCCAGCGCGGAGCTGCACTGGGGGATTTACAGCCGCAAGCAGCAGGACTGAGAGCCTTTAAAGACTATCCCTTACACACTGCCATCCTTGCAGCAATTCTTACTGCAAATACTGTGAAATCTGTAGGTTTGTCAACAAAAATAATTGCGAGCTACATAAGCACATCCTTGCACTGAGAACAAGCTCTTTAATTCTAAAATCCTTGCTTAATTACAAATATACAACAGCCATTACAACAAATTAGGAACAAGCAATACAAAACAATACATTTTTCAACTACTGTTTTTTGCCTGCGAGCTATTAAACACTCCACCACCATGCACAACAAATGTCACTGTACAGTGAAAACTCTCAAGTGAAAAATTCACATTCCTTATTCAGAGAAAAAACCAGAATTGTTTAAGATAACTCATATTTGATCAAATGGTTGATCCAGGAAATATGAATTCAAGCCAAGTAGTTTAACTTCAGTAAAATATATGCCTCCAGATGAAAATGGATTGCTAGCCCAAAATTAATTAACAAATCTGAGGATAAATAAAATAGTCAATGCAAATATACATAGAGGAGAGGTGAAAACTCTCCTTGAAGGCCTTTTGAGTTTTGCTATTTGATTCCTGATTAGTCTTTTGTCCTCTACAAAACCAGGCAATTTCTCATGCAGAGAACACTGTCGAGCAGTAGAGGTTGATTAGTTATTGGCTCTATTAGTAGATAATTAAAAATAATGAAGAATTTAGCATGGTTTTGCAGATACATAAATGAGAACTACGTTAATAATCTAATGAGACGTACAACTGTTGTGAGATTTTTTCTTTTGTTCTGAGTTCATTCTTGAGAGCTCACTGCAGGGCAAGAAAAGCTACGGATGCCAAATATATGAATGACAAATTCAGAGGGGAAAAAAGAAGAAAATTAAAATCAGGCTGTGTTTTGAGATCAAGGGCAAAACATAGTATTTTTATTTATGATACAGTGAAGTAAGTGTACACAAAACTAAAGTTTCTACTGGTTTTGCAGTGGATTGTTAGCTGATTTCAGGAGCAGAGGCGTGCAACTGATCCGTTTTCTTCTCATTGGTGTCACATTGCAGTCAGAGAGAAGCAGGGAGAAAAAGGCGGCAACTGAGCAAGACAAGTAACAGTAACATTTTGTTTGTGGAAGACTTTCTTCTATTTTGGCAGAGTCTTTTACTGTCTTCAGAATAACAGAAGGATAAAAAAACCCCAACTGCATAATTTCCCAATAAACTAAATGTTTAAGACTGCATTCCACCCAATAGCAGCATTGTACTAGTATGATAGTAGATGGTATTGTGAGAACTGCAGCTGGTAAATGGAAAGAACAAGTGCAAAGTATCTGACAATAATTCAGACAAGTATGAATGCATTTAAAATTCCTTCCTTTATATAGTTATCTAACGTTTGTTAAAGTTAATGACTACATTTTAATGAAGGTCATAATCACAATACCCTTTTTTCCACCCAAAACTCTCACTAAAGCTAGCAGGAGTCTGGAGTGCTTAAGCATTACTCAGACCTGGTTTCCAAGGAACAGACCTTGCTTTTTTACCTTTATAATCGTACCTCTTCTGTAATTTTTTTCATGTTTTTAATCCTCAAAAAAGTATTCAGCTGTTTGGTTTAGAAATATCAGTATGTCATCAACTATCTTTCTTCAGACTCAGCAGTAGGTATCTTTGATTCACATGTACATCACCTTCAAAACACCCCTCCCCCCAAAAAAAGACCCAAACCCCAACCCGCCCCCAAACTCTCACAAAATCCAAACACCTACAATGTGAAGATTTTGTTCCATTCTGGATTGAGGTTCTTGTAGACGGTATGTGTCAGCAGTCTGTCATTGTTCAATTCAACTACACAAAATGGGTCACTTTTACCTATAAGAGAAAATTTGGAACAAAACTTATAACTAAGAAAAACCACCATGAGCAAGGTTTAAATAAAAATTAGTTTGGGTTTTTTTTTTCTTTTCCTAAGCTGCACTGTAATTCTCTCGGGAATTAATTCAAGGAAGTCCTACGGTCTGCATTATATTCAAGATGATCATAACAGGCTGTTCATGTCTGTAATCTATTAACATTCTTCACTAAAAGAACATCTTTTTTGTCTTTTAAAAAAAAACAAAAAGAGAAGAAAAGAAAAGATAGGAAAAAAAGAAAAAAAATCACCATACAGACTTTTCTGATGAAAAAACAGCATGTTCCTAAAAGGTGCCAAGCACCCTTCTGAGACAGCTAAGAGAACTTTACTTTAATGGTGCCAATCCCACATTGACTGTAATGATAACATAATTAGAGCATTTTGATATGTAGGAAATGTATTATTCCATATTATTTGTAATAACATAGCACCTATGATACTTATCCAAAGATTACTATGCCCTACATGTTTCACGCTGTACAAATCCTCTCCCCAAAATCAAAAAGCCTTAAAGACAGCCTCAGATAAAAGCCTAACACCAGAGAAAATGGGCAAGTACAATTAAACAATGAGACGATATCAGCTGGAATGATGGCCTGTAGTCTCAGCACAGCAGAAGCTCAAATGTGGTTGAGATTTTTGTATACATTAAAGCACAATGAAGTAGCTTTGCATATATTTACAAGAAGGTCCCTCAGCATGAAAGCCACCACAGGAGAAAGTATGAAGATGCTGCTTTGAAAATGTAGTACGTAGAAAAAGGAAGCGGTACCCTAGACTGGATATGGAAGTTGATTTTTTTTTTTCAAGCTAAAGAAAAAGAATGGGGAAAGGAAGCGTGTGTGTGGGTGCCCCTGACTGTGAAATAAGTAGCTTACAGCCAATGACTGCAGGTGAGCAGTGCTTAGATACCAAGCAAAGAGCAAGACAAATCGTCCCAACTGAAAGTTTAGGGGGAAGACATGAAACTTATACTAAGCTTTCTCCTAGATATCCATGAGGCTAAGGTTTGTATTTGGAAAGGAGAAGGAAAATAGACACCTGAATCTCATGCTTAAAAACAGTTTGCTTGTGTAAAAAACGAGCTCTCTGAAGAGGGAGGAAGCAAAAGAAGGGAAGACTGGTATCTCCAGGGTTTCAGGGAAACCCTGAAATTTCCTGGAAGGGTAAGAAGGTGTGGTGAGGAAGATCTGAGGAACAGCTATGATGGAAGGAGCAGTAACGAAAACACGAGGGGCATGGTGAGAAGACATTTGCAATAAAGAGGCAATAAAGGGAAAAAATCACAGTGTGGAGTAAATTATTCAACTCATATTTCAAATTATGACAGTAATGGCAACCAATATAAATGCTGGCCAAGACAGAGAGATGCTATCCCTCCTACCTATTTTGATTTCCTCCAGCAATCAAAGAGAACAACATTTGCCTTTGGCACAGAATACAAGCGTATGCATTATTTCCATGTAAGGCTACAAATATATAAGTAGAAAGCTGTAGAATAAATTGCTGCTCCCAGAACCCAAGGGAACTTTGTCTGCTGGAAATTAACAACTGAGTTGCATACTACAGAGCAGCTCACTCTTGTCACTGGACTTTCTTTGAACAGCAAAGTGTTTGAAAGTTATTGAGTGTTGGCATTGGCCTTCCACAATCAAATCTAGCACACTAAGCAATTGTATTTCACAATGTCTTAAATAACTCTGTAATGCTTTGTCGTGCATTATAAGAAGCCATAAATTGAGTAGCTCAATGGGGCTACATTAATGATATTAGGGAGGCATGTAATTTGTTTCATACCTTATACAAATGACAATGAAATCAATATTTAGACAAAGCTGTCCAGGGGTCACATCTCCGAAACTGCAGTATTGATTCAGACTACATCAGAGGTTAATGTGCATATTATTAACTTTAATGATAAAGAATAATTGTTTTAAACACATTGTGAATTACAGTTAGAGTTGATGTTTACCTTCTCTAGAAAACAATACACCACTGAATCTTTCCCATTAAACTTGAAAAATGATTAATTTATTAGTCAGCGGAGATGGATATATCACACATCTCAACGTTCTCCTACTTCACAAGCCTAGAAGACAATAAGAAACTTAAGCAATTCATATTTATTTAAGTTCTTTAGGTTTCAGTATTTGAAAAAGAAGCACCCAGAAGACAGTTAAAATAACAAGCCAGAACTGACACACCAGGTGAGCTAGGTGGTATTACTTTATCTCCTTTTTTAAAGTATCATCAATCATATTTGCATATGATGGTACAATGTAATTTGTGCTTATTAATCGCATACAGACACAGGAAAACGCACCGCAGTGTCTAAAGGCCATCCTCTGTAAACAAAGAGAAGGTATTTACTATATTCATTTATTTTCTGCATCTGTTGACATGCACTTTTTCAATGACTCTCCTTATAGACTTATATGGATATCAATCCACTTATGAAAGCTAAACAATATGTAACATCAATCACAGAGGTCCTTGATCAAACCAAAGACAAACAGTTTTCAGAAATAAAAGAATGCCCCTCTCACACTCAATATTTCATGTCTCCTCCTCCCCATAACTTGAAAACAGTTCGAGACCAAATTTGAGAAAAGGAAATACTGTGAATTGGTACAAGGGAAGGCCCAAATATCATGGCTGACAAGCAGAAGTTTCCCGGCTATGAACATTTCTACTAAGGAATATTGTTTTTACCATATGAGGAGGCTATGAAGTTCCCATATGCAAAGCCCTTCACCATCGCCTATGGGCACTTCTTCCGTATGCTAAAACACTCATAACCAAGCTGGGTATCTGAAAGGCAACACTCTTCACTGACGTGCTAAACATATGGTATGTGCAAACGTCGTTTGGATACCAACCCAAATAAGCGAACATGATCCAGAAAGTCAAAGCTAGAGCAATGCACAAGTACTTAGTGAAACTCGCATCCATCTGTCATCTTTCAAGTTCTCATTATTAGAAAGAATAACTGCAATCTTAACTCTCACTGACAGCCATGGCAACCTGCTGCATTGCAAGAGTGTTCAAAGTAACGGGATCATTCCCAATGAAAACCTTAAGAGAGCACTAAAATATTAAAAGATGTCCTTAGGTCTCCTTGGTCTCTAGGAGGACCAAGGAAATCCAGGAACTTACAACATGTACTCATCACTGTATTATTCAAAACCTGTACCTTAAGCACAACACATACTGTAATCAAGGCAGCCTCAGGCAACTTCTGTCTACTTAATGAAACTAGCAATTTCAAACAAGAGATACACAAACGGTTTTCCTCATTTTTATAAAAAAGATCCATGTTTTCAGAAAAGTATGTGCTGTCCATCTAGCAGTTCTAAAAGTATCCTTAAAAACCTTTGATTAGACTTGTGGTGCCTAAGCTCAATTACATCATTCTAAATTATGTTGTCACCACAAGTATGCCTTTCACTACAGACTAAATCACAACTGTCATGTATCACCGTACATCACCTGTCATATGTCAAGAAATTTTACCCAAATCCCTGTGTCTACCAAGGATCTTCCAACTAGCTCCCTGCTCCCTGCCTTTTGTAGCCCTGTTCCAGTGACTTTAGAGGTACTTAACTCTACCAACCAGGAGGACACCCACAAATGTCTTCTGAATGTAGTCCTAAATGTGTGCTCAGTGCTGTGCAAAGAATGAGACAACCCACACCTGCTTAAGGCACTTACAGATTAAGAGCATGCTCCCAGCACCACTGAAACCAGCCATTACATTTTGAGTAATCCCATGACCATGGGACTAGCCACTATTCTACCTAGCACTGTTTGAAGGAATTCATGAGACAAGTAGGTAGTAAAACCAGTGAAGTACACCTTCCTACTGACTGAAATCGGACCTGCAGTAAACCTCAATAAGAAATAAAACAAAACTCATTAATCCATTCTGTTGCTGTAACGTCTCTTGCTTTTTGGATTCTACTTACACAGTCCTAAGGGCTCCTGAAATGACAGAAATAAAGTGCTGATTTACATAATACACATAATAATCTGGAAGGGAAAGCAGCTTCTCTTTTGATGATCTCCCTCACCTTCTTTTCCTCTTTACCCATTACAGACCTGGACTATCTGAGAACGTCCCCTAGAAGGAATTCTACTTTGTAATGTAAGCTTCCACCGAAAAAATTAAAGAACTAATCTTTTGAAGCTTCCCATTTTATTCATCATGCCACACATTGCATCCAGTATGACAGATATCCTTGTTTGCGCTATGCTGTATTGCATTTACTCTTTAGACAGTCGGCGAGGCCGGAGCACAAACTGAGATTACTTTACTGAGATCTAAGTAAAGTATTTTACTTCAATCAGCACTGTCCCCCTCACGTTGCACACTATACACATGTTAATTAAAATGTTAGTCTTTTACTTGTCACCTTACTCCTCAGAACTACCGCATGCCCCTGGATGAACTGTACATCCACCAACTGAAACCAGCCCAACTCTCCAACACTGGTTAAGCTGCACGAGAGGCTAACCAGGAACTACGGAGGTCTTATTTGTTATTTGCTTCAAAACTCAAAGTCCCCCACAGCCCAGGAAGTCTTTCACAAAAGAAATAAAGTAATTTTGGAGTTCAGATTCATTATCTGGAGCTCATAATGTTGGCCATTGGAACAACTTTTTTCTCCTGCAAGTATATAAAATACACTTTTTCATCATAGAAAAGAGACCTGAATAGTGACAATTTTTAATTGCTTCTCAAAATATTTAGAAAATCAAACCAACAAAACCTCAATGCCCACACAATTTTAGCTCCTGAATTCTCTTCTCAAGTAGCTACAGCACCTCATTGCCTAACACTTTTGCTTCACTTGGATAAGTTTGGAAAAGGCCCTTTCCATCAGTTCAAAGACCACAGGACTTCCACATTTGTAGATGCTGTGCTGGAACTCATCAGCAAGCACCAGAGATGTTAGGTGGCTTGTGAACCCTTGAGAACTGATGTTCTAGGGCTGGTGGACCAGGCTCAGGCACATGCCACTGCAGCGCATTTTCCAGGCTGTAGGTGAGCTGGACTCTGTCCAGTCTAGTGGGTAGCTGAAACAACAAAACGTTGGGCTTCATCTCAAATTCAGCTCCAAAAGCACTGCTTTTTCACAAGAGATCGAATGACATGTGACCAATTCAGATGCAAGTATCTTTTGTTTGTATAAACATGAACTTTATATTAGAGCTGTCAAACTGCAATACAGTATAATTCTTATTTCTGGGCAAGTTAAACTGATATGTCCTTCAATGTCCCTGAGGGGGAAGCTGTCCAATAAAAAATTTTTGATTCTTGGTAGATTGTTCTCCCAGCAAAAGTTCATTTTGGAGCTCTGCAATTCTTCCAAACAGGGACTTCAATTCAACATAACTGCACTTTTGTACTCAACTTTCTAGATCCACTTGTACACAAACAGGAGTTTTTCTTAATGAAAAGCTATCAAAGCTTAAATTTACATTTCTTGCTTGCCATGTTTTGTACAAGTTAAACTGTGATGTCCTTTTATTATAAGATTCTATTAAATACATGCCTTTGTCTCCAGAAGAGCGCATGTCACCTGCATATTATTCAGTTAATACTGTAAAAAAGCAGACTTCAGTAAACAAACCATATGGAAAAATCCATATTTTATGCAGTAAGATGACTCCCTGTTTTAGATGGGAAAGAAACACCTGTGTACAGTCAAAAACATCATGCTTTTCTGTTTTTAATCTTTGAAAATCCAGCTTGTAGGAAAGAAAAAAAATCAGAAAGACCATCAGTCATTGTAGAATGACTCTTGCTTTCTTACTCAGAGCTGCCATGGGCTCTTACAAGGAACTACCATTGATGCAATTGCTTTTCAGAGTAGATGCAGGCCAAGAAGCATATGACAGACCCACCTGTCCCCTGAAAAACTTATTGCACTTCATGAGGATTAACTCTCAAGGGACATCTGATAGCATGGGGCTAGCTCCCTGCAAGCCCTGTTGGAGATACTTCTACCATGGCTACAGAAAGCATGCATTGCTTCGGTATATGTCCAGAGACACAAATAATTTCCTAGTTTTGTTTCTTCAGCAGTTTTCTCAACAAAAGGAACCATGTGGCAGGCTAAATATAGATTTGCATTTAACATTTACCTGTCACTGATCAGTCCATAAAGTTATATAAACTGACAGAAAGCCAGCTCCAGCGTTGGCTAGACCATGAACTGATTTTAAGCAAATCGCTAACTTGACTCTGAACTTGGTACTACATGAATTTCTGCATTGTTCAAATTATCCAAACTGAACTAGAATCACAAAGACTACTAAAAATGTTTTGGATCATTTAAAAATTTAATAGGAGATTTCAATTCCATTTCTATTTTTAAAAGTCATGTTCACAAACCACAACTTCACAAGGTTCAACCAAGTTTAACGCCGTTGTGAAAGCAGAGATATTCTTTGAATATTTCATAGGCTATTATGGTTCTCCCCTACTGCTGGCCATGCCTGTCCATTACAGATCTAAGTCCCTACAGCCAGAAAAGGCCTTTATTTTTTGGGAAGACAAGACAGCCAGTTCATGACTCTGGGGGGCAGTGCCACTCATGCAGACGCTAATGTCACTAATGTTGTTCCAAGCTCCCTGCCAGCCAGCTGCTTGCAACAGAGCAGTCAGTCTGACCTTTGGCCAGGAGGAGGAATGGCTCAATAGCATGAGAAGCTGCCTTATCTAATGGATTAAGTACAGGACCCAAGCCAAATGCCAGCTTTGACAAGGACTTGCTCTGTCGGCCTTAGCTGAGTCAGTTAACCTTTCTTAGTTTTCCATCTTTAAAATGGAAATGATAATTCCTCTTTAACAGCGCTGCTGCAAACATGTCACCACAGACTGATACCATGAATGCGTGAGATATCTTACCAGGTGATTCAGTGTAGTGCCACAATCATGTTAAACTCATTTCCACAGAATATTTACAGAAAAAAAATATGATGTTAATAATCACAAGTCATCCTTTCACGCATATTTAATTCTAAATTCTATGATTAACCAAAACCGTCTTTTAAGTCCTAATTTTGCCGTTAGTATCCTAAACCTGCTACTTTCTTAAAAAAACAGTAGCTTTGCAGTACATGATATTGGACTTATGTCTACAGGCGACCTATACAATAGGATCAGGTGAGATTTTATCTGCCGTAGAATACTGCCCATCTAGTAGATTTCTGTACTTTGTGAAGATAATTCAAGTGTATATTGAAATCTGGATGCACTAATTGACAGAGCAAATTACTTCTGGAACCATATTTCCAAAGGGCCTCTGAATTTATTCCTTCAATTTTTACATGCATGGGCTTCCATACCTTTGTGAATTTAACGTTTGTGTACATTACTCTGACATTTCCTAGCATTTGAAGAACAATTTCAAAGACTATTTTTGCATATGTGGTATTAGGACATTTTAGTAGAACAGATTTTAGAAAACTCATTTACATTCTGCACATTTAGCCATCTTGGTATCTTTATCCTACTTTCAAGCACTTTAATGAAAATTTTAACATGGAATTTTCTTAGAAGAGAGGCTGAATTCCAGGCATAAAACTGAAAAAGAAGAAAAAAAAAAACCTGCCTCATTTTCTATGCTTAGTTCCTGTTCTTCAGAGGAGGAGAAGCCTGAAAAGCTTTTGACGGTAAACCTAAATATCACCTAGCTCTTTAATAAAATCTGTCTGGTATACCAGGTTCTGAAATCATGGTACCCAAAAAACCCACAGACGATTAATAATGAGGTCAGAAATACAAATAAATTTACTTCTAATGAAGACTGGAGACACAGTAATCAAAGTGTTAAAAATTCATTTCATGCACATCTCATTTGCCTCTTAGCTGATATTTATCACATAATTCTGTGAGAAAGTAGAGGCCTAAGATGCTCCAGATAAATGTCTCAATTAATTGTACAGAGGTAGCCCTCTTTGAGCTGAACCAGAGCTGTGAGCTCTTTATTAAAAGCACTATTCTGTAGCCTGTAACCTTGTTCCTTGACTCCTCTCTAGTTTCCAATTTAAACAAGTCCCCATGCGGCCCACTCTAAAGGGCTTTGTCTCCCTGTCATTGTTAAGAGAGCCGAGGCATCCTGGAAGTGTGAAATCAGACCTCATGAGCTGAACGGTTCCCCAGGGAACGCCGGACCGCGCAGAAGGTCAAAGTCATGGGCTGGACCATCTGAAAGTGTCTGATCGCCGGTCTGTGACACAGCGAGTGGGGTGGGGGCAGGGGGAGAGGGGAGCCAGGGGGCTAGAATTGAACACGTCTTAATTAAAGCCCAACGACAGCAAAATAAACTGTTTTCTAGGCAGGCCGTCACACAGAGCTTGGATTTTGCTCTGCTAATGAATCTGAGTGGCTAACTATTATTCCTTAAAATAACAGGACTTTCACTGAAGTTGACCAAACCTGTGGCACATCTTTTCCCACCCTGCTTGCTTCTTGTCAATAATAAGGCACAGGTTTTGAATTGTATATCGTGGTACAAGGAAAAGGAGGAATGCATCTGCCCCAGTAGAGGAGACGCAAGCACTGCCTGCAAAGCCAGCAGCCTTCCACCACGACCCACCTATACCTAACTCTGCTGCAGATGGAACATGCTTAGCTGACTATTGCCTAAACTGGCACCATGTCATGGTGAAGGGTCCACTGCTTTCCAAAACTCATATGGGTGAGGTGAACAGAATATGTATTAATTTCAGAGGCCAACTGGCACGATGAGTCCATCACACTTTACGTTTTACTGCACCATCAGAATATTTCTTCATGTAAAAGGACGTCACTGTAGGCACACAGGCTGCTATGCCAGGGCTCCACAAGCAGCTGAACCCTTGAGAAGGTCTGCCTGTCTTCCAGAGGAACCACAAGCAAGCAAAGACATGGCAAAAGGGGAAAATAAAACTTCTTTTAGTTGAGTATTTCAGGAGAAAGCAGCCTTGAACTGAATAGCTAAAACACAATGGAAGATTTAAATCTTCTCAGGAAGAGATGGAAAAAGTAAACACCACACTCAATGTCTTTCCATTTGTTAGATTACAGTTTCAAAAAAACATATTAAAAAATATGTATTTTCCAGGAAGGGGTATTTGCTGTGACCACTATTTCCAACAGAACATAATTTAGCATTGGTGGAAGCCCTAAAACTGTGTTTTGACTATGGCAAGATGCTCTTTTTTCTGGGGAAAACATGCTCACAGATACGGCAATTCTCTCAAAGGCCCCAGTCCTGGAAGACACCCTATTTTTCAGCTCTCCCCGAAATCAAAGTGAGCTTTCAAGCACCAGCGCAGAATGTCTCAAACCCTCAGTGGTCCTCCCTTTCCTAGACTTCCCTGCAAGCAGGCTGAGTGAGAAGACTCACTTTGTTCTTTTCTGGGTTATTTTTAAAACCCTTCTACGGCACATTCAAGTGGCACCCCATTTTCAAACTGGTAGTGCCCCCTTACTCCCCTGCCCACAACTTCACCGAAGTTTCAGCCCACCCTGGCATCTTGTTCAATGCATGTGTATGTGGGGGGGGTGTAAACTGAAGCCTGAACCACCCCCCTTAATCTCTCTCTTCTTTGTAAAACATCTGTACTAACCTTAGCGATTTGAAGTGCACTGTCCAACACTGGGCTATTGAGACTGGAGAAAAAACTGCCCTTGACTATCAACAGTTTATTAGGGGCTTAACTGAAGTGACCTACTGTAGTAGCATTCAGCTGAACAAGGCTATGGGCTTTCTGTGGAAAGGAGAAGAATTGAGGGTTTCATTAAAAAGTAATTTGTGCTTTTTACGCATTCATTCAACGGGAGTCTCAATTGCTCTTTATTCACACAGAGTTAATACAGTAGTACAATGCTGCTCAATGAATGTATGGTAACAAAAGAAAAATTTCACATTTTGAAAGGAAAAAAAAAATCCTTGCAACCGTAGTAAGATTGATGACTACTTAAAAGATTACTGAAATCTTTTTCCGTCTATGCTTATGCTTAATGATGGAATATTAAGGATTTTTAAAATCCATTCAGCCCAAACTAATAAATTTTGATTTATTACTTCACATGAAAAGATGCCTGAAAGTGAAATGGGATATGTTCAGCAGACAGGAAACAGAGCAAATCACACAGGTACTATACAGGTGTTTCAGCTACTTTTCAGACTCCGGGGAGGGCAAAAGATTAACTCTGAAAAAACAATATTGTAAGAAGAGCAAACTAGTCCTTACCTTTTACTAACACAAGCAATCCTTAGTCGTGTAAGCTACACCACTGATGACAGCACTCTCCACATTGACTAATACGTATACGTATTGCTAAGTGCTAAAGGTGGAGGGTCAAGTTTTATACAATTTTTGCAAACATGATTTATTGATAATCACCAAATAACTACTATGAGTTATTTCTAAATATTACTATTCAAAGTTTAATCTGAAATGAATGATCTGTACATACCCATAAGTTACTAAAAATAGCTATAAATTACTATGATAGTTAACAAAACCCCTTTGTCCTCTTTTCAAAATAACAGATATTTTTGTCCAAAACATACAATGATTTCTGTAATGTCTGGAATGCACAGCCATCTAACAAAACATATCTGCCGTATAAATGTTTTTTCTTGCTAATGAATAAAATATGCGGGACATAGGAAGGTATTCAGTGTTCTTCCCTGCCTTCCTGACTGTGACTCTAAACACAATGTCTGAAAATTTTTGGTAGCTCTGTACATCTTTAATTGAATCAAATGTATTTCCAAAAAATTTGTTCAACCAGCACAAATGACATGTTGATCTGGAAAAGTCGAAGACTGAACGAGGTCAGGGACTGAATTATCCCATTTGCCCCTGAATAACTTAATCTCTCTCTCTGTTCAGACCACATTGGATTATAAGGTCAAAGCAGAGTGAGGAATCTTTAGAAGCATTTCTCCAACCTCCCTGAAAACAGAATCTGTTATTTTGTGTGCCACAAACTGGATGATCAGTTTCAGCAATAAAATGTTTGCTCCGTTACCTTGTCTGGGAAAAAAAAAAAAATACTGGTACTATGCTAATTTACAAAAAACTATTAAAAAGTGAGTATGTTGCTATCTATCTACATCTGCTTCTGTAACAGAACATTTATGTCCAAATTGCAGTTAAACCAGCTAGATTAGCATAGCTTCGGGTTTTTTTCTTTCTTTTTTTTTTTTCTTTTTTTTTTTTTAAAGCAGAGATGGCTATTTTCTGACACGGAAGCAGCTCGTTTTGCTCCATTCAACCTGTGCAGTGTGAAGGTGATTGTACTTACAGCAGATAACTTGGACATTTCTGGAGAAATATGGTCAGTATGGCTGAAATACTTTTTCTTTATTTTGAAAAGCAAAAGGTTAAATTATCCATTCAGCTTGTAACACATAAAATAGAAAATAAAAAAAGATTTTCTTAATTCCCTTCTTAAACAGATAAGCAGTAGTTACAGGAAACTGCATTTATTTGAAATGTCTGAAACCAACAGCAGCCTTGATAAATATCTGGCAGATATTAAGCTGTTCTTTTGGCAACAACTTTAAAGTAGTATCTAAGTCTAGCACCTTTCATTTGTCTTGTCCTCAGGAATTCAGCTTTAATTCGGATAATTTTGTATATTTTTATCTACTAGAAAAAGAATTCTTTTCTATGTATTTTTTCCAGGACCTCTGATGGCGAAAAATGTATATTTCACCCTTCTGAAAAATAACCTACATAGGGCTCTTCTAGCATTAGAATGACTTAATGCCTTGCTTACAAAAGTTTTGTTTGTTTGTCTGCGGATATTTTCCTGAACGAGTGGAAGGTGAGACTGTGCGAACAGACAATAATCTTCAGATAAACTTCTGTTTTAACCATTTTTTTCACTTCTAAAAAGGCCTAGTCTTACTACAGTATTTACTGTCACAAAAACTAAATGAATCCTTGCCTGTGACATCAGCTGCCATCAATGCTTCTGCCCTGATGACCTTCACCTGAAGAAATCCCACATCCTTTATGTTATGGAACATCGTCATTGGACTCTAAAAAATAATAATAAAAAAAATTTTTGGATTGCAAAAAAGACAAACCAAAAGCAGTATTAATAGTCTACTCCTTACCCCAGATATAAATTAGTGTAATCCTAACATACTCATACTTTTAAATATTATTTTCCGAAGAATGTACAGTTGTCAGTGTTTCTTTCAGTATTTTGCAACTACAACTTACCAATGAAAAATGCAAAGGAAAAATTAGAATATGAATGATTAAATACAACACTAATTCTACTGAATTAATCCCCTAACAGTACATGAACAATTGCTCATTAAAATTTTAAATTATAGCAGTGTAATAACAAAACTAATATAAACAATAAAACACTTCCTCTCCCTGAATGCTTTTGTGAGATCCATGTTCACATTTTCCCTTTGATGGCTCCAATAATATTCTGAACAGTGACTCAGGGCCAATACTGTTTTTGTTGTAGGTGCCCATTATATGCAACCTTGCATACAGCATATATGCATATATAAGCCTGCATATAGCTTGCAAATAACAGGCAAAAACAATCAAAAGAGGATGATAACAACTTAATAATTTTCATAATAATCACGTGCAAAAAAGATAAAAAATGAATTAAAAGATGGTTCCAATTCCATTGCAGAAAGCTCTTATTAAAAATCATTATTTTTTTAACATGAATTTCTGCAATATCTACATATATTAAAAAGAGGGAAAAAATTACAGAGTAGACTAACACTTGCATTTGTTCATCCAACAGAGTTTTAGAAAGCTGCTTGGAAATTGTGTTCCGTTGCCGCGCTTTTTTCAAATAACTAAAAGTAACAAACTGGGAGTATTGCACCAGTTAGGTGTGATATGCCAAAAGTCTCAAGCTCTAACTTTCAATATAATTTAAAAGTTGCAGCATTTCAAATGATAGAACATCGAATGCAACTTTGAATCTGCAATCAATTAATAACAAACCTCGCATTATCATTCAGTTTTTCGATAACCTAAGGGAGGAACTCCAAAAGAGGAGACTAAAATTGGATTTTCAAATCCATGTTAAATCATATATATATATATGTGGCCTGATTTTTGGTTGGTTTTGCAAATCTTGCTCCTAAATACTAGCACACACCTTTATTTAGAAGTATTTTAAAATCTGGACTAATGCATTTAATGCCTGTGGCCTTTTCTAAAACTTTAATGTAGTGCAGGTGAAATCTTTTCCACTGTTTATGATAATATCCACATTTCTAGAAAACGCAAACGTCAGGTAAAACACCAAGTCAACAATCCTTTAATTTATTATCAAGGCAAAACTGACTGTTAAGGAAAAGCAGAATAAATAACATCACTGATCTGAAAACAACAGGTGCTGCTTAAATGAAATATTAAATGTCAGCTTGCAAAAACTACAGTATGTTTGTGCATAGATAACCCATCCACTAAAATGTTAGACTTATAATATGCATCCCTGTCTTTTTATTTGTAAGACAATTCTAACAGTTAATTCACACTCTGACATCAATTTCACAAGCCCCAACTGACCATTTACTGTGTACAGTGAAGGTCTGACCTTGGTATACTGAACTGAGGAATCCAGTTAAGTGTAGTACCCCACATGCTACATGCATACAAATACATGCATGCATGCTATCACAGGACAATGGTTAATTAATGTTTATAATGTTTAATATGTTTAATATCAGAAATATGGCTTAAAAATACTGATAGTCAACTTTAATCGGTCAACTCAACCCCCTGCTTATGTGCTTACAAGCTGAGGGTGGCGGAGACGGTGCTACAGATAGCACTGTTATAATTCAAAAGCATGTTGGCACCATCCCTCATTTATTACAGTAACGATCAAGGTTTGGAAGCTTCTTATCAGAACTAGTACCACAACAGAGATAATTCTGCTCTAATAACATGATGGAAGTGGAAGGATTTACAAAAATGTTTCCACATTTTACCCGTTTCCCAATGACCAAAACAAACACCAAGCTGCAGAAAGAAAACAAAGCAAAAAACAGAGAGCAAGCCAGGCAACTGCCCCACTTCTTGCAATGCCGTACAGTCCCCTTTTTCCAAATTTCATCATGGTAATCTCAGTCGGCAAAAAGGCACCAGTGCTGTATTTCACTTTGCTACCTTTGTTAGCACCCCACAGAATAATTATTTTTGAACTTTTAGTTCCAGCAAGTCAGCTGGCTTAGATTCACTTACTGCACATCGTGACTGCGGAGACTGCTGAAAATGTATACAATGCCATGGCAGAGACTCTGGAGAAGCAAATGTCTTTAATACATTACTTTAAATACATAACTTTAAGTAATGATTTATCAGATGATATTCTGTTCTGTTATTTATGATTATTGTTGAAGGCCTCAAACCCGCATGGTTTCTGAGGCCTGAAATTTCCATAGCAGAGGAACCCGTGATTTGCTGTGAATCTTTTCAGCCCTCAATAGATGGGAAAAGATTGAAATGCTCTGGATATGAGTCCTCTTTATTTTTTTAATGAAAGGCTGTATAATATATTTTCTGTATGGCTGCAGCAGCTGTCAGGGAGAGCATCTCAGTTCAGCTCTATTATGGGAGAAGCAATACCCCATCCTATGGCATCAAGATACACTGAGGGGCCAGTCCTGATTGACAGCTTGTCACCATGACGTCTTATTCCATCTCTGTTATGGAGAAAATTAATGTCACACCACCAGCCTTATGACTCGCTGTCATCTTAGAACTGCTCACCTTTTATCAATGCTCTAAATAACATTTCAAGCCCATCGTCTCACGGTGGACAATCTGGTCAAGGGACATTAAATCGGATGACTGTGAAATGTCATAATAAAAATGGAATGCTAACAACTTCTTCTCTAAACTAGCTCCTCTGGTTTTTAAAATGTGACAAGGGGGACTGCAGGTTCAGCACACCCGCTCTGAAAAGGTCATACAATCTCTCTTGGTCTGTACCCGTTAATGCGCCCCCCTCCTCACCCCAAAAGGAATTAATCTTTTCAGACAATTGTGGTAAAATAATGGTTCAAACAGTAATGCCTGTTTAATTTGTAAGGCTCTGATGTTCAGCTACAAATGGTTAAATGACAGTAATAGAGTCATTTTCAAAGGCTATTTGATCTGATGGCAAGGTCAGCTCATTAACTGTTTTTGGCTGCAGAAAGGGTGCAAAATACATTTCTCAAATGGAAGCTGGATTTTTTAAGAGTATGAAAAATAAACCCCAAAATCCAGGCATTCAATGGGGAACAGTACATCTTGCTAATTGCATACTCTTTCCTTTTATCAGTTCCGAAGTAGAGATATGAATACCAAAGACAAATCAAACATCAATGAAAATAAACTATTTGAATTTCGTTCATCCTTGTCATTTCATTCTTCTGCTGTCCACTGGTCATTTTAATAAAAACAGTAAAATTTATCAAAAAGGTATATTGATGCTACGATTTTCAAAAACACGTAATGAGAAATTCATGCCTCTGCAATATGAACATCCTCCCAAAATATAAATGTTTTCAAATGCATACAGTAATGTAAATATAAGAACAGACACACATCCATGCATATGTAAGAAACAGAAATAAATAGATCAATCTTACATCACATAATTATGCTTTACACCGGGGACAAAAAATTGGAATTTAGGAAAACCGATTCATAATACACAGTCGTAACATGTTTCCGTTTCTATACTGCTACTAAATTATCAAAACGATCAGTATCAGTTGACTGACATCATCACATACAATAATCCACAGAAATGCAGTACTGTTGCACTTGGTAGCAAGAAGTGTGTTACCTCGAAAACGTATCCATAAGAAATTTATTGCATTTGTAAAGATATATTCTAACAACCATAGACTGTGTTGGTGGATTTCAAAATGTGCAATAACTCTCTTAATTGTAATTATTTTTCGAAGATTGTGCACAATACTTTAGTTCTCAGTTGGTTTAGGAATATTATGTTTAGCCTCACTAAGTCACCTCTATTAAACTGTGTTTATGATAACACTATTGGTGTATGAGTTGTACAAGCATTAGCAGACAGCTGATTCAGTGGAGATAGCCAGAATAAATTTGCTGAAGCGCACATCCTGCTAATCTGTTTGAAGAATATTGTACAGCATTAGTACTAGCACTTCATGTTATCTGCACAGCCTGATAAGGTACATCTTTATTAAATTCAGTTATTGAAAGCATGTCAGTCATGGAATAGGAATATTTTAAAATCTAAAAAAAAAAATTAAGCGGCTCTTTGTTAGTCAGAGCTTGGTTTAATGGCTGAGTGTCTAGAGAAGCCTTTCTAAACACCTGGCAGCATTGTACAATAAAAGCTTTGTAATTTTAAGTGGAAATAGCTTCCCCCCCCGCCCTTTCTCCATGTGTAGTGAGACAGTTACTTTAGTGATTTAGGTATTAGCAAATGCTGGAGTAAGAGCTCCCCTCTCTGTTGCTTTGATAAAACTACACAGATTCTGTGTAATGTGAGGATGCTGGGAAATGAAAATAATTTGCTTCAGAATATTTTGAAATGAAAATATTGTTTAAAACAATTATTTTGATGATACAAAATACTGCTCCAGCCTCTAATGTGCAGACAAAAAATAAGTTTTCTTGCCCTTTTGTAGATGCTCAAAAACAAGCTGAAAACTATTGGCACCTCAGACCGTTTGGCATAAACACTCACCAGAAACTGTACAGTCACTGAGTGACCCCTTACTTATTTTGTGCTTGGTAAAAATTATCTGCAAGGCAGTAAAGTTAACTTCTTTATGTCACATGATCATATCAAATAGCTGAATTGCTATGTAAAAAATGCCTTACTGTATAAAGAGGATTTGTAGCCTTCTTGATGTTACCTGTACCACCTGTGATAATAATTAGTAACTAGTTTAAATGATCGTCATTGGCTGAGTCCAATAAGGAGATAAAGGATATATTTAGGTGTGTCATCGTGCCGTGTGTCCTCCCCTCCCCCCCCCCGTACATATTATCTATGTAAGCAAAAGTTTTGCAAACAAAGGGCAAAAGAGAAGTACTCCATACATATCTCTTCAGTATCTCCTCTCGCTCCTTCTGGTCCTCCAAGGAGTTGACGGAGAGGTCAGAGATAGTGACAGCAGCTGAAGCTGTGAGAGTGACCAGCAGCACCAGGCATCCCTCTCCCTCCTCCAGCGGCATCTCCAACTTGTGGGTTTGTTCCTTACTCAGGGTTGACAGGTCAACCTGGCACCTAGAAAGAAACATTCTCCATCAGCATGTGGTATTCTTCACATCAAACAAGAGCACATTGGCTAACTTGCATTCAGCTGGATGAAAAAACAAATCAATAGAAATTCCTTCGCAGCTTCTGGAAGGATTTCTCTTCAGCTTCAACCCATGCCACTTACTTGAGTTTTTTTTTTATTTTTCAAAGCTACAACGTGTTATGCATGTGAACAATAAATATTAAAAAGAACATAAAGACACTAGAAACAAGGTTAGCTAACGTGCCTTACTTGAATGCAGTCAAAAAGAATTTAAAAACTCCAGTTTCAGATGCAAATTGTACTTTTTAATTACAACCCTTGTACAAAAACAAAACACAAGTTTTGATGTGAACATTTTTGATACCATTCACCTAACAACAGTAAAAATCCTCTCTTTAAAAAAAATAATCTGTGTGGACTTAATTGTGATGGAGTTAACATGACTGAGCACAGAAAAACACGACTTGAGCACCACCCAACAGGCTCGGCTCTCTTGCAGTAAGCTGTGTGTGGCTCAGGATTAAAGCTTCATGCAGGCATCCAGGATAAAATTTGATGCCACAACCCCCTATATAATAAGATGTCTCATGTTGTAATGAGCAGGGACCGCTTATAACTGCGCAAAGTGGCTGAAGCCAATCCACCCTCCTTGATCCCCTTCGGAATAAGCCTGGGTGTACCATACACTGAACTAATGAAGAACGGCTCCATACGTGCCAGCCAGCAGAAATAGCTTTGCAATGTCTTTAAAAATAAAAAGTAGAGCATGGAAGGAAAAACAGTATCACTGCTAACAAAGAGCTGACCATATTCTTGTTTTAATTAAAACAAGAATACCTTAGGGTTAGCAATTAGTTTGTGCACAGCTTAGAAGTTTTTATATTTTAATTTGTGTAATTCACAAGTTTCAGCTTTCTTAGACTGCAACTCTGAGCATGCCTAGAAATTCAACGCCTGCATCAAATGTAATGTCAGCTTGCACTGCATGGGCATTTCTGTGAAAAAGCACTATTTGGAATACTTCTACTTATAGCATCCCCCAGTAATGTTTTGCTAATTCATTACTCTAAATAAAAACAATAACAATATTGAAATAAAGTAAAAGAATATATTCTATATATCATTAAGTCACCGAATACTCTACTTTTAATAGTGATTATTTAATGTGACAAGCACATGTTCTGTATGCCACTCTCACTAAACAAAACATCTAGCAAACTCTTTCATAAAACGTCAATTGATTTTGAAGAGAAAGATAATGTGGTGATCGCAGGGCCAATAAACTGAGAAAAAGGTGTCAGACAGGAATAAATAGGCATTTAAGGACAGGATATAGCCAATTATGAGAATAAATGTGGCCTCATAAAATGGGTGCTGTGCTATCACAGGCAGATTAGATTTGCTACAAGGAAATTTCCTTTTAATTTTTTTTAAACATTTACTGTCTGTTCTGCAGCTGTCAAAATTAAACTACAGCAAAGCTCATACAGTAACAAGGTTCAATTATTTTACAATGAGAAAAATTTCTAGATGACATAGTATTCTGAGCTTAATGTTTACTTTCTATCTTGAACTCTTTCAGTGACAAGGAGTGAGAAATGAAATTAACAACAGTAAGGAAGGACTAAAGGTGTTGCTCTCAGTGCAGGCTGATGGTCAATACAAGTTTCGTCCATGTACACAGGCTGTCAAATTTTTATTTAGGCTGCAGTGAGGAGTATAAAGCCCTTCTTAAGATAACAAATATGGTAATCAAGCATTCAAAGCTGGATTAGGTTAAGATGCCCCTTGTCTTAAATATTCTTTGATAGTTTATTTCAAAACAGATACTCCTCAAAAATATGTCTCTGCAACAATATTGTGATTTTAACCAATAATCACTGAAAGCACCAGTCTAAACTCTCTTTAAGTCAGTAAAAGAATCAGAAAGTCATTATGATACAAGTAATGCAGAAATAATCCACCGCTCACTCAAAAACAGGCAACAAAACCTACCCCCACTGGAACAAAAAAACCCCTACATGCATCAGAAAACTGCAATGACTGTAAAATTACAGGGGTTACTTCAAAGCTACAAGCTCCAAGTTCTCCAATTGTTGAAGCTACAGCACTTTTGCAACATTAGTAGTCCATGCTACTTTTTATTTAGGCTAAAAGAAGCAACTGACAATTCGATTTTACCCGTGCTCCTTTCCTACAGCTATAAAATATTCCTAATAGCACCACATCTAGAACAGATTACGTGACAAATATGTCTCTGTTGTCTGCTTGATAGATCTCCATGAACAGCCCATCACCAGCTTGTTATTTCCTAAAATCACACAAAGGGTAGGGAGTGATCTGGAAGCTTCTTCCAGTGAAAGCCTTAATCATTTTACAGGAAAAATATCCTCTGAAGGACCCTCAGATAATTTGATAAAAACCTTGGGTTATTCCATTAAGGAATGTCACCACAGCGTTTTATGGAAATCTAGGTTAAGAGCATCTCTGTGCACACACTGTCAGGTGAAAGCACATTTCTCATCCTGTGCCAGGTCCCCTCCTCTGGCCTCGCAGGAGGTGTGGCTCACATGTGTCTGACTCGAAGGTGCTGGGGCTCAAGCAGCATTCAGCATGAGGCAAGTGCATTGGCAGCATGTGCACTTCAGTCGAAAGACGAGACTTTCCAAACTTACAGACACTATAAGAAAAATTGTGATTTTTTTTCCATTAATAGTTGAGTTTTTCACAAAAAAAACCCCCAACTTTGTTTGCTCTCACACCAAATCTTCCTGCAAAAAAAAAATTTTGTTGGATCTACTTTGTCCTCACCAGATCTTTGCATGGGACCAAAACAGTGAAGGAAGCCTGGTTTTATTAAGGCATTACCTAAGCACTAACCCTATCCTAGAATAACCTCTACAGACATCAGTAGGAAACCCACAAAAGTCCTTTTTGGATTAGATTTCCTTACAAGCACTGAAGTTAACAAAATACTTCTAAAGACAAATAGCTTTGGAAAGTTCAAGTTGACAATGCCCTTTTACATTTTACTGAGAGTATATACAAGTATTCCAAGCTTTAAAGCAATGCTGACTTCTACATTAGTTAAGACATTCTCTTAAAAGACATTTGTCACCTACAACTGTTTCCATGGAGAACAAAGATGTTTTGAGGATGAAGGTGAACTTGAATGTTACCAGAAAGTGGTACAAAACGAGCATTGTGGTGGTAGAAATTTTTGTCTTGCATTCTCAAATGGAGGACCATGAAAAATTACAGCCATTTTGAGAAGGCCATAAGTTGCATAAGACTGGTGGCTGTCACACCGAAAGCAGGAGATAACAGTCATTTCAGACAATTCAGTTTCTTATGGAATTATTATTTACATGCTGCTGCTGAAAAAAAAGTTCTCCACCTGTGAAGGGGTCAGCCTGAAGAATTACAGCAGAAATAGCCATTAACTCCATAGACAGATTTTCAAGCATGGCTATAAATCACACTTCAGGGAATTTTAGATTTAGGGCAGTTGGAATATTTTGCATTACTCCGCTGCTCCACGCTGTATGGTCCCTTCAGTGCACACCTGTGTCAGCACCAAAAGTGGTGGGTAGGGGCACTGGAACGATCCTGCTGGCTGGCTGGCTGACCCCTCAGAAGAGGCACAGAGGCACGTCCCCCCAAATCAGCTCTGCACATGAACATTATCATGCACTGGGTGGATCTGGACTTCCAGGCCTTGAGACATCAGAAGGGAGAAAAACCACGCAAGTGCCTCGAGCTCATGTGCCAAAGAATCACAGGTAAGTTGCTGCAGAAACAGGGTACAGCTCCCATGGAGGACGATTGGAAGATTCAAGGGGAATCCACCACTTCTCTGAAACTGTGTTCAGTGTGTTAATTGCCCATACTGTTAGAAATACATTTCTGATTTTTTTTTAATTTGAATATATCTGGCCTTTGGTTCTTTTTATGCCTTTCTTTACTCAGTTGAAAAAGCCTTTAGTGCCCCGTATTTTCTTCTAGTGAAGGTACTCGTATACCATAATCATATCTCTTCTTGATCTTCCTTTTGATATGTTAAACACCTTCAGCTCCCTATACATTTCCTTGGAACGCATCTCTTACAGCCCTCAAATGACTTTTTGTAACTTTTCTGATCCAGTGAAATTCTCCTGCATCCTTTTTAAAGTCTGGAAGCCAGAACTATATGTAGTATTTTATTACCAGCATGTCTAAGAGGTAAAAATCACCTCCCCTCTCTAGTTCTAACAGAACCTGGAATGTAAGACCGCTTTGGCACCCTGGTGAAATATCCTTGCTAATGAATGAATTACAAAGGTAACGACATGACATAGAAGGCCTCTTAAAAGCCAGGTGGCCAGGCAAGGGAGAGACAGCAGATAGCGAGATCATTTTCTCACATGACAAAATAAAGCATAAAAGAGGAATTGGCACAATCCTAAGTGATAGGGACAGAAAAGCACCACTTGGCTACAACCCAGGCAACTTAATTATCATCATGACTTGTTCAGGAAGACAGCCTTTCAACTCCACTGTGATCCAGGTCTATGCTGCTCCAAAGGATGCCAAGGAGAGGAAACTGTGCGATTCTGCAATTAGAACTGAGCTGGACACACATCAGAAGCAGCAAGGCATGAACTGCTACAATCTGTGAGTCTCCATATCCTTTATCAGCAGAGTACAATGTTCCAGTAAAACCAAGAAACAAATGGAGAGGGGAAATTCTGCAAAGCACCGAGAGAAAACGACACGGCTCAAAAAGACAGGACTGCAGTAGCGTGAAGTTCTTGGAAGAACCAGCGCGCGGCATTTTTAAGTGTAAAGATAATGAGAAAAAAATAAAATGACAGGCGCCACACGATGCTTGTGATAGGTGGTGGGTAGAGGTGATAGACTGAAAACCAGGAAAGCTCCCGAAGGACTTGGAGACTGTAACTCAGCTAAGTAGGGCACTGACTGAGGGGGAGTGCAGTGGCAAGCTCGGGAAGCTGGAGAGGATCCCTGGGAAGCTGGGAGGGCACTGCCGTGCTGCAGAGCTCAACAGGGCCTGGGAAATGGTGCTGTCAGCTGCCATGCAGCAACATGCGGAAAGCAGGGAAGAGCCCTGCAGTTTGGGGTAAGGCAGTGTTGGTAACAGAAATACGAGAGCTGCATGAGATACAGGACAACCTCACCTCTCACTGAGCAATACCTGAATGAGGACAAGTGTTTGTTGCTTGCTGAAAGAAATAGGGTCCGTGCCACAAAATCCTGCTGATGGATTTTGAAATGACCGATTAACATTTTTCTAAGCATACTCTTCACAATAAAAATACAGATATACTTTTGAAATTGCGTAGACAGAAAAAAGTACTTGCAGGCGTTTTATGATGTGATATTTCCCACGTTGTCCCTGCGGCATAGCCATACACTACAGACATGCGCTGTTAGTGCTGTCACCAGTGCGATTTCTTTGCAACAAAATTAACGCTTTCCTCTGCTAAACTCATCTATTGCTTTGATGAGCATTATGTCTTCCTACATGGTTCTCCCCTCATTATTTGGTCCAAGCAACTTTGCAAGAGCTTTCACACAGCTCCAACCCGTGCCTTCCAGAAGTTCTCACAAACCCCTATCTACACCCCTAACCACTTTTTACACTTACTGGCATGCTCCTCATATCTAGGCAGCCATTCCACTTTTCCTTCTCCCTTCCTCTTATTTTGCCACTCTTACTTCATGTAGTGGAGTACATTTCCATATGCAGGAGACAGAGGGTCAGAAGAAGGATCCATAAACATAATCCAGCGTGTGTGCAGCATTCTGTATTTCAGAATACACTGGGGAATACGACCAATTTTGCAACAGTATGTGACAATAACAACTGTCAGTAAGAGTTGTAAATACTAAAATATCTGGTAAGAGAAAGTTACTGAAGATTTGTGAGTCAAACTGAACCTTTTTTGGCTTTCTAGCAGAATAGCAGTGCCTCTGCATTGATAAAAGAAGTTAAAATGTGCAGAGATAGTAATAAATAAGGTGTGGAATACCTGAAGACCAAATTTTGAGATGCAGTATTTACATCTAACTCCCTCTGCCAACAATCAGAAATGGAGACAGCTCAGCACATCTCAGGATTTGTCAAGGGCAGGCCTGCCAGTAGCATTTTTGGATTTCAACGCTTCAGGCAAATCCTTCATTTTATGTAGAGAAATGCATCTGCAATAATTTAACTTTAGTCATCGTGTATAATCAACAAACTATTATACACACAGGCTGTTGGTTGTGTGCTTGTCTGTGTTTGCACAGAATTGCTGTGTAATTCACATGTGCCTACAGTTCAAAACTCAAATTACAATAGCATATTGACCATTGTGTTTAAACTTTGAAAATAATATATTCTTCTGAAGTTACTTCAACATGCAGAAATTTGCAAACCACAATGAGAAAAAAATATTTGAAAGACCAGCATAATAAAGTACTATTTACAATTCCAGAGGAACCCATTTTGTTTCTATTGAGTTTTGCAAAACTGAGAAAACTTCAAGATTCATCAATTTCAACATTAATAGGCTTTCACACCTACTATTCAAAACCTCTTTCTTGAGCAATAATATGTAATAAAGAAAATTCCCAGTATTTTAATATAAATCACAGTCTCCACAACATCTCTAGGAAAAAATCTGGGAAGAAATGTTGGCAGTAGCATATTTAGTGCCCTTCACTAACTTTATATGCATGTTGGAGTACCCATACACAGGTTTACAGCACCACTCAGTTCTCTCTGATAACATTCAGTCTCCCACAGTGAAACTACATAAATTTCAGTGGAAAAAAATAAAAATGAAAGAGACATAAATATTTTATATAAAAATCCCACTTCAGTTTAGGACTTTGAGTAGTGCTTTCAAATTAATAATGCAGCAGCATAGGTCGCATATTGCTTGTATTTATGTGCACCCAAAAAACCCTCTATGGCTTCATTACTATGAAAAAACTAAACAGACAAGACATAGCAGATTAGGTGTTGAAAACCTAAATACTTAATTTTCAATATTTTAACTTTTGTATTCCATAACATTCATTATATGCGGTGTACCCATACACACACACACTCAAAACTGATCTGAACTTTCATGACAATTATGCAGAGATTATGGGACATTGCAGTTTTCTACAGGTAAAAATTAATACATAGCTTTAATGAATATACTATACACAAGGTCTTTTGTTCTTAATTTGCATCAGATGGGGAAAAAGATAGTAGCATCTATAAATACTGATGAAAATAGATAAAGATGAAGTCAACAGTAATTTCCTGGCACAAAATATGAGTAAAAGTCAATGTCATTTTAAAGATAAACACGCATTTTTCATACCAATAAATAATGCCATAAATCCTGCCCTACTGGATTGCAAATAACTTCAGCTGAATAAAACTGCATGACATGGGATTTACTTATCCTGTATGTTCGCAGAAACAACTTGTTCTCTGACAGCACTCATTCTTGGCAATTTATTGCAGCTGTCAGCAGCCAATTTGTTCAGATTACTGCTATGCATAAAGGTGTAACAATCATGAGGATTTATTAGCTGATTATCGTAAAGGTGACAGGATCGCCTTCGAAAATGCAGATGATAAGAAAGTTAAATAATTACATGAAGATTAAAATCATTTCACCTTCGTTTTGATCTTAGTATTACCTACATAAACTTACTGCCGTATATGTTTTTAATCATGGTATATTGACTCAATACAGAAGAGATATTATTTACTCATAGGAAAAACATGTGAATATTAAATGTACTCAAACTGAACAATACGCACACATACATATATATTTCTACTTATCAGATCAAGCAACGACTGACTGATACTGCTCACACAAGTTCACATTGTTATTTGAACACAAGAAGGCTGCCCTGTGGCTTCCAAAAAGCACCACTTCCCTGGTGCTTTCCAAAAAAAGAACTTCTAGACCTCATGTCTTTAGTCCTGGATTTTTTTTTTTTTTAAATGATATTCAGAATAATTCCAGAATTTAATCTCCTGCATGATGAAAATCAATTCTGGTCAAGCCCAGTGTTTCCTCATATATGTCAGCGTATGTTTGGAAATATATTTTCCTCAAAGCTTTTGCATGAGGTCTTTTTCCAGGCTTTTGAAATAAAAAAGAAACATTGAAACGGTTTTAGGATTTCGGTTTTTTAGGGTATTCTAAGATGGAGGTTCGCAAGGTGCTACATACTTTAAACTGTCATGGAGAATGCATACAACTGAGACTCAAATGAATGTTACAAACACATAATGCTCAAAGTTAGGAATGGAACTCAATCAGTCAGCATCTCATTTCAGGAACCACCATGCTGAACATGCCTGGGTACCAAGATGAAACCAGAGCTTTACGCGATTTCTGTGACAGACATATCTTTCTCCTTCTCTGAATTAGGATGCCATGCTGTCACTCTCACCCTCTCAATACCTTCCTCCCTCTACAAGCCACCCCTTCCATTATATCCTCCTCCTGTCAGGCCACCCTGAAGCCAGAATCTCACTTCCATGTCTTCAGCATTCTCGAACATCTCTCCTTCACCTTCCTGCCCTCAAAAAAGGATCAGAAGCCCAAGCCCTCGCAGTCCAAGCACACATACCATCACCGCTTTGTCACATTCTCAGCTGCATCCTGGCCCTTAACATGCTCCAGCCTAATGACTATGATGATACACACAGAGCCCACAGAATTCTATGTTCCTGATTTCCAGCTTCTTTGGAACAAAAGAACAAAACAACTTCAGCAACACTGAAGTGTAGCTGAGACAGATCATCATTCCAGGAGAAGTTACAACATTCTGCTTTGGAATAAAAATTGCAAGTTACAGAGTTTAGCACAGAAGGAATACTTCAACTCAAGGGAGCTTTCCCACGCTGTTTTCCAGGAGGGACCTGGAGTTTGTCCTTTCAACCTTCCACCCAGCGACCCTGTTCTCCCACTTCCAGTTCAGTTTGGAAATGCTGAACCAGTTTTAGGGATGGTACTCTTCAAAGATTCCCTGGCAAAGCAGCTTGATAATGCCTATTTTGCACAGGAAATTCTGCTGACCTTGAAGTGTGCTCTGCAAACAGATGAATGTGGAGGACACAAAAAAACCAACACTGGTCAGAACTGCTCCTTAAATAACATTTTATTCTGTTTTCTAAATTTGGTCTGCTGTTTCCCTCAACAAGTAGGGTCTCTTCAATCTCAATCTCTTCTCCCTACCCATACTTTGGCCAGGCAGGCTGTCTTCAAGAAATATTTTTTTTCATTGGCATTTAATAAAAATATGCCTATATAATACAACAGCTGCTGCTTCCCACTCAAGAAGGTGGGAAGATCACAGTAAGATGAAAGGGACTACTCTCCATCACTGAGCAGTGCTAGAATACTACCAGGAAGTCTTTTGTTTCCCTCCCACAGCCTCATTATCACTTTTCCTGGAACGTGAATAAAAACACTCAATTTATTACATGTGCCTTGAGAGTCACAGAGCACGACTCAGTGCGCTTTACAAAATTAATATACATTCAGCATAACACACACACACACAGAGCAAGTCTGTAGTGTCTGTATCAAAGTGTTTACAGCTTTTAGAGGCAGCCTCGAAAGGAGGAACTGGGAAAGAGAGGCAAATGTAAAGTGGAGCTGTCAGGTGTCGCTGATTTTTATCCACAGTGACTGGAAAAGAGTACCAGGGAGGGGGAATATTAAGACCTATTTTTGTATTCAGATTGAGCTTGACAAATGACAAAGTTTTTCACGGAAATCTTTGTGGAGAGGAAGTTGTTTGCAGGTTGCATTACCCAGAGATAAGGTACCAACAGAAGGTGAAATGAGTGTCTGAAAGGACAAACTGAAGAGGTATTATACATACACAACAGCAGACAGGTCACAAAAATCAAGAGCAGCAAGATTTCGGTAAAAATAGCACTGATTTTATAAAAATCAGTTGTATACTGCAGAAGCACTACAGATTAGCTTTGTCCAAGCAGCATCTTTTTTCATATATACAAGAATTACATCTGTTTGAGAAAATGACAGGAAACAAAACAAAACAAGGTTCTTTCACAGAAAAATGCTGAAGGCTTTAAGCATTCTTCTTAGAGAGAAGATTTCTCATGCTATCAAATTTTTGGGGCCTAAATAAAATGTAGAAATCATTTGTTACTTGCGTAATAGCATGCAGTTACCAAGAAGAAATAGATGCATACTTAAGAAGTACAGCTTTTCTAGGTATCTGAAAAGTTACCTAAGCAGCTCATGTGTTTGAAGTTACAAATTTTCCTTCTCCAATTTCTCTATCACATTCTTATTTAGGTGTATTTTATTTTATGCAATGGTCTTTAAAAGACTTTATAATTACTGGTAATAGTAACAACAAAGTGCTGCTTTGATGACAGTGTTCTGAAAAATCACATATGAAAACTCTGAATCTCACCATCTTTTGGATAAGAAGGTTAAAATTAAGCAGAAAATAGGAATAATTTCCCAAGGCATATCACATGTTGTCATAGGACTAAATGATTATGTTACTTCAGAAAAATAGTTATTGTTACAATATGTGCCAACTGAAATCAAGCAAGGGGAAAAACACAGTGTAAACTTCAAATATAAACTTATCAACCCATCCATAGGGTTTCATCATATAAAATAAAATCCTACTGTGTACACTTTTGAAAAGTGGTTTTGTCTGATATTAAACCTGTTCACTTGCTACAGACTCTCTGTATATTCTGAGTTCCCACAATTTATGGTAAGAAATAAACACAGAATATTATCCGACTGATCTAATTTGATAAAGAAAGCCACTACCCTAAATGGAAAAACAGGGAGGAAAAGGTTAGTAAAAATATAATCACACTGACATCACAAGTACATAGAATTATAGAATGCTTTGGGTTGGAAGGGACCTTGAGAGATCATCGAGCCCAACCCCCCTGCAGTGAGCAGGGACTGAACCTGTGACCTTGGCGTTATTAGCACCAGGTTCTAACCAACTGAGCTAACCCAGCTGGTCAAGGCTCAGACTGTGGGATTTCCATTCCTGATTTTAACTACCAAAAAAAGTAACTCTACTAGTTAATAGTATCAATGTCCTAGTGAAAGCATCTACAACCAATATTCTAAGAATCAATCAAAATATGTAGGAGTAATAATAATTAGTATCATTACGAATGTATGTATATCAATTAAAGTATGATGTAAACAAATACCTGAGCTTTCAAAATAGCACTGACTTTGTACAGTATCTATAAGCGCAAGACAGCTTTTTCCCCTATTAGCTAACAGTTAATGCTATTGTTAAAAAACATTAGTATCTTTCTTCTTCCTGCACAGTAAAATGGAGCATAACCACATAAATTGATACCATTTCTTGAACTCTAAGACAGATCCCAAAGATTCACTTTTCCTGAAAACCAGTTAGGTGAATGAACTTTGTCCCAAAAGCTGTGTGTAGTCCTTCAGACTCCCATTTCATTTACCAAACAGATTAAAAAGTAAGTACATAATTTTGGTCTGATATGCCTATTACAAGTCACAAGAGTTATTTCTCCTCCAAGCCAGATGTTGCCGTATGGAACCTCCTGCATCGTGATTATTGCTCTAAACGTGGGATTTTTATTTTGGAAAACCTGTCTATCGATTGGTAAAAGCTGCCACCTACTGGTCAATAAAAATTGTTTTACACTATCAAAGTAACAAATTGCATCGATGCAGCTAACTGTACCGATACTTTGTAAAATATCCTCCCCCACCTTTAAAAAGAAAAAAAGCAAGAACAAATGGTCATAAGAAATAGTTCCAACAGCAAGACTCATTTTAATCATCTGCTCTCATCCCTAGGGAACAAGAAGGCTGTAATTGCACAAACCTGCCAATAAAATCATCTTTTTTGCCAGCATCTTTGTCCCACACGGTAATATCAATAATTCCACCTCGTTCTTCATAGAGATGAAAGTCAAACTGCTCCCTCCACTGAGGATTCAAAGTTTTTGGCACAATCTGAAAGCAGAGCAAAAAGAAAGTCATATTGCATTGTGCAGGCATATACTTTCTTGAATTGTAAATTTGATCTTCAAAGTCTGTTCAGGAAGTTTTTTCTATTCGCAGTATGAGTATCATAAGCAGTGCAAATTAAAAACTAGTAATTAGACTACTGGCCAGTTCTCTCATGCCCCTCTGACATAATGGCAACCTCCAAAATCCCGCAACCTGTCACCTTCAAAAGCCTCCCGAACAAAGGATTTACCCTGGGAATGGGTCCATTTTTCTGTAGAATAATTATGCCTCTCTTGAGTGGCAGTTAGCTGCAAAGTTACATGTCTGAGCCTAAAGGAAAACAAAGCACCTGCAATGACAATTAGATGGTGACTGTAAGTATTTCAATAGAAACAATTTTATCATGCTCTCTTCCCCCAGCTGCAGTAATACCAGGAGAAAGACGATACTACGGTTTACTTTTTATGGAATAATACTCCTTTTTTTTTTTTTTCAAAATTGTATTTACTTCCTTTCCTTTGCAACTCAGAGGAAAGTAGCTTTCTCAATCATTTTCAGTCCAGTTACTTCTGACAAAGGAACTAACTTCAATGGACTTCAGTCGATGTATTTCTGACCACAATCTGCAGAACCGAAAGCTTGAACAGTTTTCTGCCACAATGCAAAAGCAGTAGTCACAGTAGTCACAGCTGCCCAGAGAAAGAATGGAAACTGCCTAGAATCTTCTCTATGAAGCAATTGCTACTTTCTACATCCACTAGTTCCACTGGCTCGAAAAAATGGAAAAATCAGAGAGGATTAAACTGCAGAAAAGCTATGAAGTTTAAGTCACAAAAGCATGAAATGTGATTTCTTCTGGTTTCAGATTAAGAGGCTCTAAGGCGGGCTCAGAGGTCTGCAAACGTGGCTCCTGGCCTCTTTCTCACTTTGCCCTTCGTCTGGCTGGGAAAAACACATGGGCTGTCACAGCCATTGAGAGAGGAACACCATGCGTGTCACTGGTGGTCCCAGCATCTTCCATAAACAGCAATTTTCAAACCAATAGGGATCAGGGAAATAAAAAATAACAGCAAGAAAGCCAAGCAAGTCTCCACAATCATCTGTTCCCTGATCAATCCTCTCTACCTGTTAAGCTCATACATACACAAAACTTTTAATGAAACTTGCTGTAAAGACACAATGAGGAAAGTGAGAATATAAGTATGACACAGTTTGAGGGATAAGACCATGCCAAGGATCCAAGAGGCTACCGGCATCAAGCCAGAAAGGCACAAAGGTGGTATCTACTTGTCAGAATCACTCCACATCTCTTCCCTGACATGAATGACCCGTCAGAGGAAATAAAAGCCAACACAATCTGTATGGAAAATCAGGTGTGCCTCCCTGCTGCTCTGCATTTTTCACTGCTACGTTTTTCCTCATCTAGTAGTATTTTTGTTTACAATGAAATAAAAAGAAACATCTAAACAAAGCTCCAGGTGCTCTGACAGCAAATTAATACAACAATAAACCTCCATCACTATTTAAATAGTCATGCAAGCCAAAAAAAAAAAACACAAACAGGAATGAAACATTTCAAACACAGCCAATGTGCATTTTAGGTGACAATTAAAATTACCTTGCTCTTGTACTTCTGATGCCCCAACCGGAACTTCACGTAAGGATCACTTAATCCATTTGAATCCATTGCCTTAAGTTCACGACCTTCTATTAAGGTAACACTAACTATTCCTCTCCATAGCTGAGATTTTCTGTGCAGGTCTGAGAGACGTAAGCTCTGGGTCTGAAACTTTAGGGAAATAAAAACATAGATTTAGTTAAAACAATTCCAGAAATTCACCCTGCATTTTAATGTTCAATTTTATATAACTATGTTTGTAAAACAACCGTCTTAAGCCATTTTGAAGTTATTTGACAGTACATATGTGAACTATATTACAAAGAATTACCAGTTACTATATTACAAAGAATTCCTTACAAATAAACAAAACAGTGACAAATACGCAGGTAATATAAGCTGCTTTTGCAGAAGCAAGCAGAACAAATGCTACTTAAGGAAATGTTCAGAACAACAAAATAAGTGTTTTTTCCTGCTTCGCTTCTCCCTCTGCTGATAGAACAACGTTAAAAATAAATGTTACACAGTCTCTTATATTAGTAGCATATGATTGAATGAACTTGAACAAACGCTAAAATAAACATTAAAAAAATGACACTTCCATTAAAATAATATAAACCCACAATGAGAAGCAGGGATCAAGGAAAAACAAGTCAATAACAAGGAAAAACAAGTCAATAAACTCCTGTGCATGTAACATCTATCTCAGCTGCTAAAATGATGTGATATTCTCAGGAACAGCAAGGAAAACTGAATTAAATATCAACACATTAGTTCAAGAGTTTCAAAACAAGATGTTGCAGAGCCTCTGATCAGAACTGCATGGAAATTTGTGAACTGTGAACCCTCAGCCGCTGACTTTGGGGGTTAAAAGGAAATTAACGGGCACCCACACAAACCAAATGGCCACAGCATTCGTCAGTGAACTGCACTGTGGGTAGGAGAGCACGGGTTATAAATTTGGGTAACTTAAGATCAGTTTCAGCTTGCTTTGAGCTCTAGTGGGTACAAGGTACTGCCAGGTGGCTCCAGAATGGGGCAATCACCTTTGCACACCCAAGGTAGGCACACACATCTTGGGTGCGTCTCAGGAGCAAGGCTGCCAAAGGCTCTCCCTTTTATTCTTGAATTAGTTCAAGGTTACCTTATCTAGAATCAGAACACTAGACTCCCAAACAATACTTAAACTCACAAATTATTCTTTCTAGGAATCAAAAGAAGCAAGTCTGTATGTATATATTCAGTGGTACATATATCAAATGCATGCATTTTCTTTATCCTGCAATGTAGTTTGAGCAGCAAAAGCTTTACAGGCTCAGCAACCCTCAGTTGCATGGTTGTCTTCATCACTTGCACACCTCCAGTACCTCTGTTCGAGGTTTTCAGTGCAAATGTGGTTTAAGTCTTTCAGAGGGTAAACATGGCTGGATGGTTACAGCTATGCAAGTGCCCAGGGCAAGAATTTTACTTTATTGCCCAGAGAAGGTCACAGAAAGTACACTGGAGTATAATCACTAGGTTATAATCTGCACACACCAGATTCCAGAGAGAAGTGTTATACATGAGGACTGGGGCTGCTGGGGTTGGAACACATCTGAATAACATGCTTTTAGCAGTATTTCAGATATCATATTGGCATGTATTTATGTTTTCTAATGGCTATTCATTCCAAGGAGTATAGTTACCCCCAAAATATTTCACTATATTTATTAAAGATTTCTATTCCTGAAGTGAAGGATTTGACTGCAGAGAAACTTTTCTCAAACTTACTGTTTCTCTAAAGGCAAACAAGGAACTGTGGACTTCAGCTGAGATGTCAATAACCTTTACCTTAACCTGTGACATGGAGCAGCAGTGGGACACCCAAAAGCGGAAATTCTACAAAAGTTAGGGTGCAAGTGGGAAACTCAGATGCCAGAATAGATTTCATTTACAACACGGGAACATTATTAAACTTCATAAATTTTTTCTCAGCACAAATATCCCTTTGCTGGGGGTATACAGCCAAGACTGCCAAAGATTTGTCTTGTGAAGAAGTGGAAGCTGTTTTTTTTTTTTCTTGTTCCAGTTTCCTAGAAGGTTCAGAGGAAAAGAAAGACTGAATAGTAAGTAACCAAAACTGACTCTGCCCTGAACATAAGGTGGTGAGAAATACAGAAAGAAGAAGAGGCAAGGTATGTTTAGGAAGATATTTCATACTGGGATAGAACCAGTGGTTAGTTGAGACTTATTTTGGCAAAGAATACACATTTGCTGTGGGTTTTTTAAGATTTGATGGGGAATCGAAATGATTTCCAGGATACTATCACAGAAAATAAGGATGAGTTTGCATTTACAACTCTTTTAAAGTGAAACGTAAGCATAACTACATAGGTCTCTACTTCAGTAATCACAAATGAGACACTGAATCATTTAGAGTATACTTGATCTAAATTCTGTATTTTCAATGGCTCTTGAAATAATTTGCTGCATTAGAGCAGCTGCCACCATATAGAACAGGCTGATTTTTTATGACCAGTAGGGAGCTTCATCAATGGAGGTAATTTACATACAAGATGGCAAGGCAAGATCGAAACAGCCACACACAGAGCATACAATGACAGATGGGTCAGACAGGAGTTTACAAGAGCCAGGCAGAAACCCTGAGAACAAGAATGTTTTGCTGGGGAAAGCCTTTTTGGGTCAGAGCCAGATCTCACAGCCTGCAATTTTCAAAGCCCTTGCAGAGCCCAGCGGCACATTGACCAAGAGCAAAGCCGCAGAGTCTACATCTCAATACACTGGAAGAAAAGCAGCCGGCTGCTAAAAATAAAGTGGTGTGGGCTGGTTGTGGCTCTTGCTTCCTCAAGGTAGGGAATTTGGACCATGGCGGTGCTCTTTTCTCCCTTTATCGTCTTTATTGGTAACATGCGGATCCATGAACAGCAAAAGGGAGGTACACTGAAAGAGGGTACACCTAGCTGGAGCTAAAGCTCCACGTCCAGATTCCTGGGCATGAAAGGCACAGGCTATGTGGTCTTCTCCAGCAACGATAACTTTCAAGTGGTATTTTTCTTGTTTCCAAGAAAGACTGAACAGCACCTGAACAGACATAGAAAACACGCCTTCCTTCCAGCCAAAGTCATCCTTGTCCTCAGAAACTATAGATATTGACATAATCTCTAATTTCATACAGTCCTTCTTGTAGGAAGTAAAATAAATAAATACAAATGTTTAGATTTCAAGTCAAATTTGACAAAAAGCTAACAGATGAAAAAATGGGAATATAAGATTGATTTCACATCTTAGAGTTCTTCCCTTATGAAGTTAATTTCACAGCGTAAGACAGATACCTCATTTCTAGGTACATTTTTAGGTATCTAAGCAACCTTCTGTAATCCAGCCCACAGTGAGTCAGTTACAATGTCACAAGGGAAACTGCAAGAGTAAAACAAAGAACAAAGCATGGATCTTTCCAAGTTTCTCCTATGAAGAAATGTTTCTCAAGACTAATTCTTAGATAACTTACTTCCCTCAGAAAGCAGGTAATGCATTTTGCTTTCTGGCTTTACTCTTCTGCCACAAATAGACAAAAACATGAAGAAACTGCACAGCTTTTAATTTCTCTGGGAATAGGTGGAAAGTTATGTATTTCATAATATTCCATCTGAAACTGGCCATACTGTCTATATAACACCACAATGTAGAAAGAAGCAAGGTTAAGATCTCAGGCCACAACTAGCCATCATTAACATGGGATTATTATTCATATTTTTGTGCATTTATAAGCAGGCATGGAGACTCTCACCTGCCATGTTCTAAACCAAAAACAAAAGGAAAAAGAATGAAAAAAAGAGAAAAAGAAAAAAAAGAAAAAAGAAAAACCGAAGAAAAACAAAAAAGAAAAAAGAAGAAAGAACAAAAAGAGAAAAAAAAAAAGGAAGTTGCAGCCTGCATACTATGACCCTTTCTCCCTCTCTTTTCCCAAACGGAAATTAAAATTAGACTGCTGAAAAGGAGTCTTTCACATCAAAGCTGACTGCGAAAAAACCCCTCACATCTTTTCATATCCATACACTGCTTTAATGCTTCTCCTATAAACAGTAAGCAAAACCAACATTTTCTTACATGACAAAATTAGCTTTTGTGTTCCACGTATTCTGTCTAAATGTGGGGCAGCAGAATGGCTAGGGATGCCAACAACAGAAAATCTTCTGACACAGGAACAGAACTGTATCCTCTGTTAGATATGATTAATATAGTTGGCAAATACAATGGTAGAGCTGAAAGATGATCTTACAGCATGGCTTAATATTTTGTACACGGTCACACATTACTGGTTAACATTACGGGGTGGCAAACCAACTAGGCTTAGCCAGAATCTGGGCATTGTTCCCAGGTTCATCAAGACCATCTTCTTGATGATTGTATTAATCACATCAACTTTATTGTTACTTTCTTCAAAAGAAGAGAAGCCTTAGTAAGTACTTCTGAAAATCCCGTAAGTATTTATCTTTGGGTATCTGTGTGACCTTTGAAACTCTAGCCCGTAATGAGTTGGAGAAACTCCACAATCTGTCCTCTCCCAGCCTGACCTCACCTTTTCAGTGATCAGTCCTCATGCCCTGCAAAGCACCACCGCTCACTTGCATGTGCTTGTGCCTGTGCAATCAGACTCTGCTTTTACTACATCTCCTCCCTGTTACACACACTGCTATGACACACTCCTCCTCCTCCTCTGCAACCTCAAACACAAAACCTATTGTTCAAGAATAATTCAACAATAGACAGAAGTAGAACACTGTGCCTACCACAAAGTTGGGGTCTTTTTAAAAAGTTTTAAAAAGCAAGTAAATAATGCAGCCGTGTGTCCTGCAAAGGCATCTCTACCCAAAGAATTACTTTGGTTTGGAAGCTTTAAATAAAATACCAATCAAGAAAACAATGAAGGAAAGTAGGAAAGAATGATACTCTTCACTGATGAACAGCGTGCAGATGTACAAATACAGCAGAGTGAATCAAAGCCAGCATTTTAAATGACTGCTGCAAATGCAAGTAAACAGAATTCTTCTCCCCAGATTTCTAGGATCCTTGCATGGCTTGGATACAAGATCTAAAATAAAAATTGAGAATGTCAGTAGATACAGCTGCTACTTCTCCACACCTTGCCCACACGATGAAAGAATCAAGGAACAGTCATGTACAAAAAGGGATACACAGGGTACTGTCATATCCATTCACAATGCTTTTCCCCTATTAGAAACTACACGAAGTATAATACCTTGCAGAAGTCATCAACTTACAGACACTGAGCTACAAAAATGCCTTCAATGGGATCATGATTCCTTTTTAATGTTTCCTTGTTGTGAGTAAGCAAGTTTTATAAATGGACTACTGATTGGGCTGATGATCTTAGAGGTCCTTTCCAATCTTAATGATTCCTAGTTTTTACTTTCATTATAAATAATGCAGTCATCAAGCCAGGAAACATGAAATTGCTACTCTCCCCTTAATTGTTTTAGTGGTGGACTTGGTAGTGTTAGGTTAATGGTTGGACTGGATGATCTTAAAGGTCTTTTCCAACCTAAATGATTCTATGATTCTGTGATTCTATACTGATAGTTACTGCAATATGAAAGAACATTTACCTTAACTTATTAACAAGTATATTTTACATTTTAGGATATTTAATTCTAGGTAAAGCTAACCTAAATTTCTGTACTCGAGAAATCTACACTGTCTGATACCCTGTGTGTTTTCAGTATGAATGCCATGTTAAATGTTTGCTCTAATAACTTGACATTGTCACTGTAGTAGCAATCTTGTGGTGACACTACAATATTTGTAATAAGAGCTGATATGTTTGCAGCATTTCACACATTTTTGTGGTTTGCTAAATCTAACAATTGTGCATTCTACTTAAGTGCACTTGCTGGAGCCAGCTCAGGTGTGACTCTATGAAGCACTCACTATGATGTGCATTTTCTGGAAAAGCGTGGAAATATTTATACAAGACAAGGGTGTGCCAGCAGTTGTCAGACAGGCTGTGTCAGTACAACCCTAGCCTTCACCCTTGTCTTCCTCCCAGCAACGCCTCTTGGAAACTGTAGTTGCAATATGTGAAAGTCAACGGGTCTCCTGATGATCCTGTTATTGCCCAGGATGACCAGTGTCACCATGGTCTTAACGCTGATGTGAATGTGGCACACAGAAGGACAGTGGCCATCGAGACTTGATGGAAACTCCCTGTGCTTTCAGAACTGCAGGCAGAAAACCCATACCAAAATGCTACTCTGCTGTTTTGATTCTTAACCATATCAGCTGTTATCACTCGCATACAAGTAATGCAAATATAAGCCTCACCAAATATTTGCATAATTTTTATAACCAGATGTCTAACAGACAGCTGTATCTATTCTGACATTTTTTACTTCTATTCCATTATTTAGTAGCTTTCCATCAAGCACTATTTACAGCTGATAAACTGACATCTAGAACCCCATGGCTTACAAAAGCAAATGTTTTCTCAATCTTGAAAGATTCTTCTTAAAAACCCAAACCCAGTAATTCTACCTTCTATTCTGAAATTCCACAGAGTTTTGGTTTAAAGATTCTGGTTAAAAGATTGAACTGATTGCACATTCCTTCAATTAAGAAATATCATACAACTCTATGCTTCTGCTTGTCTTTGCAATCCTTAGACCATGATTTGCTATTTCCAACTTTATTCTCTACTCAATAGGCATCTCATTCCAGCGGAAAAGCATTTGTTTCAATTTTGAAACAGGAAAATATGCTTCATAAGGCTTTTGACATTAGGAAAAGGCAAATCAGGAGTCACATAAACTAAGTATTTTGAGTGGGGCATAAAAGCACCAGTTAATAAGGTCATAGCTTTTGGCAATTTAGTTTGTGCAACTGGAACACACGTATTCTTAGAAAAGCTTCTAAAATAGATTTTAAAAACAGTCAGCAGTTAGGAGCCGAAAGACTTACATTTTACAATTAATTTTTGTTTAAAATGTTCATAAATTGTATTTTTCCTTTAAAAAGTATATGCAAAAATTTCCAAAGCTGAATTAAAGCAAAAATAGTTATCTAAATGCAAATTAAAAATCACTTTCATTCACTAGCTTTAGGCAGTAAATACACTCTTTTATCAACAATTGTAATGAATCAAAAGTAGCTTCTCAGTTATGACTTTGGGATGATAATGTATTTTTACTCTTAGTTCATACATAACCTGTTGCAATCCAGACTAATTTATCTTTAGTTCTGACAAGAATGGACCCTTGGTTCCAATTGATCAAAGTCACACTGAAACAGCTCATCACATATTAATAGTATAAATTATGAGTATTATTACATTCTAGTTCATTCCAGCATTCCCAGTTCTAAACTTATCATTGATACTATGAAACAGAAGAGAAGTTAGAAGAGAAGAGAAGGAGACATCTTATATTTTCCTTCAGATTTTACTGGAGTACTGAGACTTTATAGGGCAGAGTAAATAATTACTAAATGCCTTTTCACCTACTATGTTTGGCTAAAGATGCCAAACCACTTGTTCCTCTGCTTGTCCTTAAATTAAAGCACTCAAAAGGTTTCTCTGGTGTTTTCTTAATGTCCCATTAATGTAGCAAGTTTAACGTGGGGTCTAACCATTTGAACTCAATTTAACGGCAATTCTCCCACAGAGGTGAAAAGGGCAAGAGAAGACCCATTATTCAGACGAAAATAAGTTTCAGTGAAATGAACCAATATTTCTGACAGAGCTCTCTCTCAGTATGCTTTGGCTAAAAGGTACTGTCTTTATTAAAATACCTTTGCTTAAATAGTTATGGTTACACAGCAGAACATGAGCTAATCTTATTTCTTCGTGTAGAAATTGTGACTAGAGGCAGTGAGCATATAAATTAGACCTCCATGTGTACGATTTGTTGAAATAAACTATTTATATGGGATAGCACCTCACTCACCCTCTAGCTGAGCCAATAAAAAAATTTCAGGATAAACAACGTACCATCACAAAACACCGTTCAGAGAAAATCTCTCTGTGTGAGAACACATCAATTTCAACAGAATTTTGAACAAAACCAAGGAATATAAACAACCTGATCAGCCAGTATTACAGCTTTTGGTTACCTATCCTCCCTATGAGTACCTATAGGACCACTGACTCATCAGTACACTGTCTAGCAAACACAGGAGATACCAGAGTTCCCACCCACGTTCACAATCAGGGAGGACAACTGTTGCCAATGATGCAAAAATTACACCAACCCCTTCTCATCTTTAGTTTGGAAAACCTAAATTAATACTGAGACAGAGCTTGGTCACTCCCATAGTCCTGTCTGGTAAAGTAAGTAAGCAGAAAGAGAAGATATGTTGATAATTGAAAAAACCAAGTGTCTTCCAAATATCTTCCATCCTGAAACCTTAGGAAAAGAAGACTCAGGTGCTGCACCTTCCTCTCAACCATTGAGTAAAAATGGATATTTTGCTTACTTGTGTAGCATGCTCTATGTGCCCTATATAAACTACCAGAATGTCTCAGCAGGTATCAGACCTCAGTGGTCTCTTCTTAGATGGTGCAATTTTTTGTCCTACAGGACTGCAAACACCATGAAGCTTATAAAGGTCCTCAGATGAAGGCAAAATGCATTTATCTGTCACTTTTCTTTTCTCTGGGAATGGCCAGTAAATCCACATTGTGTAAAGTCCCTCTGTGTTAAAGCAGAAGTGGGGAGACATATAATGTATCTACAACTGCTAGTGCAGTCCCTGTCCTTACAAAGAGGCTTCCTCCATGCTGGGATGGAGGTCACTTTCCTCACAGCAGCCCATACAGTGCTGTCCTTTGCATTTGTGGTTAAACTGGTGTTGGTAACACAGCAACGTTTTGGCTGTTACTGATCAGTGCTCCCAGGCATCAAGGCTTTGTGCTGGCTGGGGTCAACCCACCAGACTTGTTAATTTCTCCCATCTTCTCACTATTCACTCTGACTATTTTCTGCTCACAGAAAAACTTCCTCCAAATACCACTGTTTTGTTTCCTCTTAGATGCTCCTAATGATTAGTATTGCAGCACCCCAAAACTTTTCTCTGAATTAAGTACATATACACACACATATGTATTTCAAAGGATCATTTTTTTCAGACTCACTCTAACGTGTGTATACAAATTGTGCCCAAATCACTGTGATAAAACATACCCATCTGCGTTGTGGGAAGAGATGAGCTTAATTTGCACCATGGGAGATACTGTTAGACACTAAGGAAAAAACCAGCCTTTAATGGAAATGATATTTAAGCACTGGCACCAACTCTCTAGCGAGGCTGTAGAATATCCATCACTGCAGATTTTTAAGGACAGATTAAACAAACACCTGTCAAACACAGTTTAGCTGTCATTGTTCCCACTTTAGGGTAGGAAGACAACTTTTCAGGCTGTTATTTCCATTTTCTCTTTTTTGCATCTACCTGGCAAACAGGTAGATTTTTAAATATCCCAGACACTTGAAATCCTGGGAAGTGAGGTTTGGTCTGTCCACCAACAATATCTGCCTTGCCTTCAGCCTTGTCCTCCAGACACTCCTGTTATCTTCCCAAGTTTCTTGTCTCATATTTTTTTGCCTCCACCTCTCCCACTCAGCACAGCAAGGACAAAACTTTCAAAGCAAGCTCTGTGTGCATTACCCTGTAAGCAAATAGCACCACCTGAATCTACTATCCCTTACCCTTTTCTGAATTAACCTCTTGTAATCATACAGCAAATTGTACAACAACAGAGGGAACAGGTGATTCTTCATAAAATATTTACTGGTATGTTCAGATCCTTCATACAAAAGTCTGCCTGCTCTAAATAAAATTAAATGCTCTTTGAGAGACAGAGTCCAAAGAAAGGCTTCTGCTTAAGTTAATGTAAACAACTAATTGTCAAATGCAGGTAGAACTACTTGACAACTCTAAAAAACTACAAGCTGTATTTATCTAAAAACTTGAACATTAATTCTTCTAGAACACCATCTGCAAAGACAACCCTTACTAGAAGGAGGCAACAACCATAAAAAACCTGACATTTTGCAGCAAAAGCACTTTAACAAAAAAAAAAAAAAAAAAAAAAAAGAAAAAAGATAAGATTGCAGGCTCTTCCCCTTTCACATTTCCAGCTTTAATCAAGGGAAAGTTTTAATTTCAGCTGGAAAATACATTTGTCTATATGTATGTTATACAAACATATAAATCAGTGCTGAATCATAATTACAGCTTCATTGACCCCAAGTTTAGTATTTATGCTTTTGATTTTAAAGTTAAACACCACTTCACATGAAAAAGTGCTAGAAGCAGTAAGATTTATCTTTTAAAAATCTTGGTAGTAAAGGCAACGCAAAAGTAATGAAATTCCATCATTAGAAGCCAAGAGAAGAGTGAGGAGGAAGTACTTCATTAAAGAGAACATAGTTTTTTACACAAGAAAAAATAGTGCATTTAAACAGTCAGCTTTAAACATCAGCTTTAAGCTTAATAATGGTTAAGAAAATTTAAGCTTTTTTTTACTATTATTTTTGGCAGCACTGCACCGAACACTACAAAAATGACAAGGGGAAAGACAGCAATACGTGCATTTCTAACTCAATTTTATGCTGCCAACATTTTAATAGGCTCCCTTCCCATACTCTCCCCTCAGCTATTGATTAAGCCTCTGTGCTGCGGAGAATTAGCAAATAAGAAGTCAGAATTGATTTTTTCTTGTTTTCATAACAAGAGGAAAAAGGAGAAAACAACTCTTCCCAATTCATCTGCACTGGCTTGTGCTGGAAATGGCAATGCTTTACTTCTCATCACATGGATAGCTTGCACCTGAAGGATTCTGCAACAGAAATCACTGTAGCAATTAGCACTATTCATCTCACTGTCAGAAGCAGTGTTGACTACTAGTAATAAATTACTTCTTTTGCAAGCTTGGGCTTTTCTGTGCTCCCCTTATACCTAGACTGCAACAAATGTTTTACCAAATTAGATCTGGTATCCAGCCAGTGTAAAAAGCAAAAGAGAAGCATGAAGTTTGTTTCTTTCAACTGAAAGAAGGAGAGCCATCAGGAAAGTCTGCATCTTCAGCAGAAGAATTAATGCAAAAAGGAAAATCTGCCAAAAGGGAAACTGTGGCAGATGTGGAGAACCACAGAAGCAGGACAGGTCACATCCATACACAGAGAGGAAAACCACTTTGCACAGGTCAAAATTTTTCCAATAGCTTTTTAAAAAGAAAAGCGAAGTTGAAAAATCCTGTATTTGGTTTAAACGAATGACTAATTGTTCAGATGCTACAAGCACTGCTTTTTTCCTGTAGCACTTGTCTGCTAACCCACAGAATATCCAACAAACCAATCTCTAAACCACAGGAACTGAGGCATGGGCACATTGAGGTTATTAAGCAAACACCTGGATCACAAAAATGTTCATGAAACGTTGAATAATCCACATCCACATTTACCTGAGGTATAATGAATCTCAGTACAGACGTAGTGGTAGAAATGGGGCTGCTTCCTCTCCTACACCACGCAGCAAATGGCCCACCTGTGAAGTCGTAATCACTGGCCACCAGTTTGCTTTAATGCAACATCAAGCTTGTGGTGGGTGAAATAAAACAATCAATTCGAAACTGAATGCAAATTGTAACTTCCCAGCCGAAGTTTATTTTAAATAAACACTTTAGTTTTTTTTAAATAGCCCACTGGGAGTCTCCTTTCGCTGAAGACAGGAAGTTTGACTTTCCTTTTCACAGAACATATAAATGGTCTAACTTCAAAATTGTTTGAATTTCATTTTTGCTAAATTGAGTGAAAGATGAGTATTCCTTCCGGCCTAGACAGCACAGGGAGTGATCTAGCTCCCATGAATTTTAATCAAGATTATGTCTGGAATAAAGCAAACTTGATAGGGAAAAGTAAAAAAAAAAAAAAAAAAAACCCAAACAAAAAAAAAAAAAATCAAACAAAAAAACCCCCCAAGCAAAAACCAAACAACAGTAACAGAAGGAAAAAACCTAACAACAAAAGCAAAAGCGGTGTTGCATTTTTGCAACCTCACTAACAAATGTTTACAACACTAGTGTGTTTGAAAATACTGGTTTACACACAAAATAGATAAAATGCACAGCTGCGTTGACCTGGGTTTTTCATGAGACCTTAACTTCATCTTTAGGGTGCATAGGTGGGGCAGTATTTGAAGTAGAGACTCGGAATTTGGCCAATGTAATTGTTTGCAAGTACATGAATACTGTTAATACTGTAAGAGATTAGCTACCATTCCTTTCACAGCTACTACACAGGTCCAAGGAACTACGTGCAAGCAATGCAGTTCACAAACACAAGCAATGCCATGGTGGTCTGCACTGCTGTGTCTTTTCTTCAAGCTACATATGTTACAGAAAAGGTAGGCTTCAAGTACATAAATTTTAAAAAGTAAAATATACTGTCACAATCTGTAAAATCAAATTCATGTACTAGAAGTGCCATTGTAAGGACTGTAGAGAGCTAAAAAAGTAGGTTTAGGAAATTTTATAATGAGATGTCTAAAATATTTTAATATTCTGTTTTTTCTCAGCTCCCAGAAGTGTAAGACAAACACGTCCTGAAGAAGAAGGATCTCAATGAGGGCACTTTCTCTATCACCTAATAGCATTAAGCACCTGTTTCTAGACATTTTTTTTAAATCTGCAAATGATGTCTTATTTAATATTGGTCATCTTGCACCCCAGAGAACAGCAATTTTTTGGAAGGAATTCTTTGTAAATAAAAGATTAATTTCTTTTCCTGACAGCAGACTAAAGATTTGAACTCTGGAATAGACCCACAAGGCAAATAAGCTCCTGTGGTTTAACTGAGATACTTCTGTATATAAATCACACACACAACAGTGAATGTAAGATGTTGTACATGCGTTATATCTCTAGGCAATATTATTACTTCAGTGGAGATAAACATATAAAAATGCAGTATTTAAATTCATACATTCACTATTTGCCCTATCTTTTGATATGCCCCTTTGCAAAAATGGCAACTATGGAAATGTTATCAAATGAACGTAACAAAGGAGAACATGGATAAATAATTCACTCGAACAGCTCTGAAGAATTCCCAACTATCATGCTGTACAATTCCTTCAGGATTATTGAAGCTCACAGTTGTGTCAATTTGAAAGTTGAAGTATGGGAAAGTTCTTGATAGACTAGTTTTACAAAAGCACATCAGGAGTTAATGCATCACTTGCATCATGCAAAACCGCTGTGTTCTTCACCATCCTCACAGCTCTTCATTAACTCTTCAGAAATTTGAGCTTCTTAGATACTTCAGGAAAAGTTAGATGAACCATATGAGAATCAAACTACTACAAATCATCACTTCACCAAGTACCTTTGCTTCACAGATTTCAAAAAGGCAACAGAGATTGAGTACTGTTCTTGTATTGCAGGAACAAACTGTGAAAACCCCATGCATAACCCAAAAATTATGAACCCTGCTCTTTTCTTTTAAAGGTTAAAAAAATGGTGCAAATATTTGTCAGTGAGCACTATATACAACACCATTTATTAATAAACTTCTATTTCAATTTGTGCATCAATATGATAGAAAAGTAAATAGCTTTACAAAATAAGTGAAATCACCCCATACAGCTGTTTCATTTTTCTCATTTTAACACCTTTACGTGGTAGTATCTCAGAAAAATCCAGATGTACCAAACCAGCTCAAGACTTTGAGAAATTTTAATGCTATTTTTAATTACGCAAATAATAAGGCTTAAAACTCAAAAGCAGCATGGCAGCTAAGTGGGGCCAGAAAACTGCTGAGAAACTATACACATTTTCTTTATCTTTTTGGAGACACATACAGGAGAAAGGTAAAAATGAATTGTATTCTGCTACAGTAAAACTGACAGTCTTTCCCTAGTGGGAAAGAGCATACACTGTTCCTTTTTCATCACTCAAATGACTCCTAAGAGGAGAAAAGCCAGATACTGAATTTGCCTGGAGAGGCATCTGAAGAGCTGTATAAAGTGGAGATCGAGAATGATTCCTTAAGCACTCTGCTCTTGGAAAGCCTGGCTGCAATTGCCATCTGTGCACATCCAGCAATCAGGAAAATTTCTCTTTGAGAAGCATCACTCCAAAAACTTTGATACACAAGAATTCTGACCAGTAAGAGCAGTAAGTAATAGGAAGATTAAAGTTACCCTTTGGCATGAATTCTTAGTTAACAAGTAAGCTTTAAGGAAATTGTTTATACATGAGAAATGAAAGGTTTTAGAAAAAGAATCAGGACATGTTTGCCACTTAGATGAAGTTACTAGATGACTTCAAGATAGGCTCTAATGCTGTAACAAAGTCGAGAGGTTTAATGGTTACATTAAAAGATCAACTGTTTCACGATTTTGATTTGATGAAACACAAAACGATGTCATTAAAACACAATTTGAAGGAGAATAAATCCTGTGCCACAAGCTTCCAATCCTAGATGGCATGTTTGGTAAAACATCATAGTTCTTCTTAAAAAAACAAAGCCAGAAGACCACATGCTAAAAGTTACCTTACTTGATCTTTTCCAACTCTTCCTCATTAGCATTGTCTGAAAATAAAATAGAGCATTTTAATTACCTTTTCTCTGCAATACAGAAAAGGAGGCCCACTGTCTCCGGACAATCCACATTTAACCAACACTGCAACTGAAGCAGCAACACGTACACTCCAGCGACAACTACATGAGACTGAAATAAATCCAGACAACTAGCAGCACTGTTCACACCCAGGCATACTTTTCTGGGTGGTTATGAATGTCTAATCTCCAGAGACAATGCATTATGTGAAATTGGAAAGAGAAGGAAGGAAGGAAGGAAGGAAGGAAGGAAGGAAGGAAGGAAGGAAGGAAGGAAGGAAGGAAGGAAGGAAGGAAGGAAGGAAGGAAGGAAGGAAGGAAGGAAGGAAGGAAGGAAGGAAGGGAGGGAGGAAGGGAGGGAGGGAGGGAGGGAGGAAGGGAGGGAGGGAGGAAGGGAGGAAGAATTAGATAAGCAAATGAAAACAAATTAATGTGCCATTACGATAGTGACTTCAATTTTGACTGATACTTGAATGATAGTTTTTTTAATATTAATGTACTCCAATTTTTCAGGCCACTACTGTTTAGCTCACAGGTGTAGTCACATTAGAGAAACCCTGCACAAGGCTCCTTGGACAATATGCATCTGTTACAAAATCCTTAAGGTTACCACTGCTAATTAGTTTAACAGCAGTAAAAATAGCTCTTTTGTTTGATAATTATCCACATGGGATAGAAAAAAATTCATACCTTGACTCTTTAAAAAACACAAAATGCAGTAGCCCTATCCCATTATGTAAATAATCTGTAAAACCTTGGCACTGCTCGAGACAATAATCTGGCATGCCAGGAGGCAAAGTGTCCACAGATAAAGATTCTTAATCATTAAATAAATGAGACATACTGGTCAAGACGGATGTGGACAATTTATCTGTGAACACAACTGTTGCTTAAAGCAGTTCTGTGGAAACACAGGAATTAATTTGTATAATTTAATAACATTTAGCAGCCTGTTGTTGACACTGAGCAAGAATAAATCAAAGGCCATTAATTTCTATTGAAACTTTCTTTATGTTATGAAAAACAAACCTTTTTTATCTACTAATGCAAAACCACTTTCTTTTTCAGATAATGACAATAAATTTTGAAACACAAACATTTTCCTTGTTAAGAAATAAAAGTATTACATGGGGCAAAAATGGAAATGGGAGCAAATATGTGGGTTTGATATTTTTGAACTATCCAGAAACTTTTCAAATAGACAGTTTTTTGGGAGAAGAAAAACAACTAGCTGCTGAGGAAAATTTTTAAGTTGCTATGGTCAGTTAAAGCCTAAAGCCTCTGTGGTAAGTTAATGATAATTGTAGCACTATGGCTTTGGAAAATATAGACACTAAATGTTTTATAAAGCTGGAGAAAGCCATTTAACTCATTTCTGTAGGAGAGGTATGTAAGAATTAAGCGGCTTGAGGCTTGCAGCAGACCCTGGAGAAGACCTCTGAGTTCCTGCAACATACCACAGCTCCTCCCTGCCTTGTTGTTGCTGAATCCTCCACAGCTGCAAGCCAGAGCACAAACTCAGCTTCACTGGGCTTCAGACAAGGCTGTGAGCAAGGAGGAGAATACAGCCTGACAGCTGAATGAACTACGGATCAAATATTTTTTCAACTCTGAGGAGTTCAGTTTCAGTAGTAGCTACAGAAACATTATGACCGTACTTGTTGAGTGCATCAGCATAATCACCAGCTGTAGCAGGATAAACTGAAGCCATCATAACCAACCTTAGAAGCCAGCAAAATAAATATATAGCATAGGGCAGATTAAGATGGATGATCTACATGGAACTATTTCATCTGAAAATATTGCATGCCCTGAGTCCATCTCTGTCATTCTTTTTTTCCTAAGCTGTTATTATCCCTCGGGGGGGGGGGGGGGGAGGAAGCATAAGATTTAAGACACCAAGCAAATTGACAGCCTATTCATGTTGTTAATATCTTCATATGAAGCAAAAAAGTATTAAGCATCACTTGGGATAAATTATTTAAGGAAAGAACAATGCCGTGAATTTTATTCTCATTAAATAACAACATCCAAGTAGCACTCGTATGTTTCCTTTTTTCAATTCTCTATGCTGCTCAGGCTGTTGGCAGTGGTGGAACAGTAGTCCCCAGTCTCTGCTGGCCCCAAGGCAACAGTTCTCATCAAGCTACCAACTTTCTAATTTCCTGTAGCTGAGAGTTGCCCATAAGACCAAGGTTGGAAACAACTGTTGTAGAGAAGACATGCGAGACATGCAGCTCTGGCGAACTCACAGTCACTCTGCAAGTTCTCCAGTGATGAAATCTGTGCACTGAACTCTGCTAGAGAAAAAGCCAGAAAAACTTACATGCAGTGCGGCACTGATGATTACAACACCAAACACAGAATCTGCAGACATCGCGTACACATTTTTAATGTGTAATTGGCATGCATGCAACTGCAAATGGCACAGCGGCATGCACAGCACTACATGTATCCAAGGGGAAATATTAATAGAATACTGTCTGAATTAAAGAAACAAAACAAACATCACTGGAGGAGGTCTAAGAAAAAAATCAAGTCATTGCTAGTTCTGACTTCTTTTAAACTGGTCATCAAAATGAGAAATTAATGAAAAATACAGAAAGTACATCATAAAACATTATTTTTCGGAAGAAGAGTTAAAAATAATAAAATTTTTTTAGACCTCACAGGTTTTAACATTTTTATATATACATACATTTTCCATACTCTTTCATTTCAAGTCTTCTTTGTTTATAATAGTTATCTAAGCTATCTGTCCTCTCAAAACAAAATAATTAAAAATGCTGCATTAATCCAAAGGACAAGTATTGTTAACAGCACAGAGCAAATGCAAATGAATTATTGGAACTAGTGCTAATGCAACTTAATTGCATTAGGCTGTAAAAAGATTATACTTTTCACAAATACTAAAGACATTCTTATTTTTACAGTTGCATAAGAATAATTAATTCATCAATTTTGATTCACAATTTATGATCATTCAAAAATCAGAACAAATCAGATTACCATCATTTACCAAAACCCAATAGAACAGGACTTCTATTCATATACATAGTTTGAATGAGGTATTACAAGATTATTGCTTTGAAAGTTCACATTTTTATGCCTTTAGAACAAGCGCTAGGTCACAAAAGGCAAGGATACTTACTACAAGATTTGCTAGAAATTTTGATTTGATCATGTGCCCACACTCATATATTAACATTCAATAACTGCAGGTTACTTCTGCATTCTCTTCCAAGAAAATGTACTACAAAAATCAAACAGTGTGTTCTTATTTATGAAAAGAGTATACTGAATCTCCTTTAATTGAAACCATGTCGGATATTCTTCTACTGGAAACACACAAACTGTAAATGACTTAAGCACTGTTTTTCACAATCTGACAGGACTTAAAGATAAATACTGCCCTCTCCTAGTCTGTAAAATAATTTCACATACAGTTAGGTGAACATATGAATATGTTAATATTCTTAATTGATATCTGAATCCAAAGATGTAATCTGTTTTGATCTTAGGAAATGGGACCTTCCAGCTATAAATTCTAAAGAACATGCTATCAGTCAGCACACTGAAAATTTGCATTTCATCAGAAATTCTTTCAGAAAGATAAGGAAGAGGATACTCCTGTGTGCACAAAATCTCTCATCTCTTTGCCCACCTCAAGGCTTCACAAAAGATAGTTCCACCACAACCAAAATAAACTATTACTCTTTCAAACTGATTGCTTATTTTTTAAATAATCTGTAATAATACCTCTCTCTCAAACAGGCAGCAATATACAACAAGGCCCCCAGTTTTGTACCATTTAACTTCAGACTTCCAACTGGCGTATCTTATCCTCCAGCAGTGTCAATATTTATTATACAGTGTGACAGGATGCATCTTCCTGTAATGTACAGCTACACTATTTTGATATACCAATAAAATGCTTTGCTACAAGACCTGTCCTCTAGCTACACAAATGCATTATGAAAAGACTTTCCCTTTATCCGTACTTCAGTGCGCAACATCCAAAACACTCTCAGTCACTCCAGTTCAGGCAGCAAAGGTATCTCCTTGGAACATCTAATCTGCATCAAAAACTTACCAAATGACACATCACAAACAGCAAGTCTTGTTCAACAGGGCTGGGTCTGGAGCATGACTGCAGAGCTGCCCAAAATACAGGATCAGACACAATGCTACTTCTATGGCTACATGGGAAAGCTAATACTTCTTTCGTTGAAGCTATTCCTTTTTCTATGTCCCCAATAAACACTCTCATTTTAAGTATATGGAGTTAAAGTACCTGAAATTTAAATACTAGCTGTTAATTTCTGAATTCTTCAGCTTGATGATTTAACCATTTTATACCATTTACATGTGACAACATGTGCAAGGAATTTAGAGCCATCACCTGAACAAATTAAAACTTATTCAGAAGAAAATATAGTTTGGAAATGTAAGCCACATAGGGATATCAAACCAACAGGATTTAAGAAAATTTGCAATGACTTAGGAAAAAACCACATGCAATGTGAAAAGACAGTGTTTCTATGTCTTCTATGCAGCAGTCGTTAAAGCTATTTAAAGATGCTCACAATTTTTTATCTATATATTTCAACTATACTATTTGAATTATTAACTACATAGAGATATCCAAGTAGAAGGGAAGCACTAATCATTCAAATAGGACAGTACACAGGCTGGAAATATAGGAGTTGCTTTAATTACTACTTTATATGGTGCATAGTTCCAGATTGGACAAGAATTAGCCTTGATCCTCTAACATAACATGTGAAAATTTATTGATCTCAACCATATTAAATTCAATAAAAATTATCCTCATTATTACAAGACCTTCTAAAAATAACCAAGGAAGACAGTTTAATTGGAGTGATACATTTTGTAACATATCTACTCCTTAGAGAGTAAACAAAATCTGATAAATAAATAAATAATTACATGTTGTAACAGAATAAAAGATAATTGCACCTTGAATTATTAAACACCTAACAGGTTCATATACAGCAATTCAATATTAATTTTGTAGGTCAACTTCCCTGCACTGTGACACAAATGCTCTGATTTTACTGCCGCTTTGGTAGAGCTGCTCTGAGATCCATATCTTGGGAAGACTGGTTTCTAATAATAAATATAAAGCTTCAGATTAGGAATCAGAATCTTAATCTGAATCTTCGGCATTTTCGGAATGAAGTCCCATATAACAGTTTGAATGGGAAGAAAAATTGGCTACTTGAGCTAAACCGAAAGGATTAGATTACTAAATAGAAAGCTAATAATGAAATGTGTAATAGCCCAAAAACAATTCCTCCTCCTATTACAACCAGTCAGCTGGATATGAAAAAAGTTGCTACAGCTACAGCAAGTCTATGGCGCTTTTAACTTTTAACGTTCAGTTGCGAATTCACCGAGTAAATAGACATATGAAAGACACGTTACACCATAGTGTCTTAATTTCACTTTCTCACCTGTGAGTTGCTGCAGCGCTCTTTGTGTAATAGCTGATAACACTGAGCAGCACAGTAGCTATCCTATCTTTATAATGAAAAAAGGAAACTAATGTGCTGTCCACATAATGGTTTCCCACATAACAATACAGTATTTCTGTCCTGCAAGATTTAGGATTATGACAGGATAATGCCAAAGCCACTTGGAAAAACAGCGCTATTACCAGCTGACTCAGAAATGCTGGTCTTACCCAAATACACACAAAAAACCCCCCAGGAATGAAATACATTTTTCAATTTAAGTGATAAACACTTTTGTGGTGCAAATTTGCAAGATAATATTCCAAGTTGTGTGGACAAACATATTGCTAAAAGAAAGAAAAATACACTTTATTTAAACTTCCTGCACGTTACTATCATTTTCCATTATTTTTGTTCAGTTCTAACAGAACGCCATGAAGAAAACTAACAGTTGAGAAATGTCTCTGACATACCAAACACCTACTTCCAATAACTGACATACTAGGCTGTTTAATAACTAGGAGGAAAGTGGAAAAAGATCAATATTACAAGCTGCCAATATTCCTCAGGTATGCAACAGTATGATGTGTCACACTGCAGCATACAGAAACACATATGCTCTTACAAAAAACATATAGTTGACCATATCCATGGAAATTTTCATCAGATTAATACTTTTTTCTTGGCCTCCCTGAAACCAAAGGAATCCACCTAAACGATTCTATGATTCCATGATTCTATGATTATTTTACAACTTCTGAGCAAGATGTCATCTCTTATTTCTAGCATAGTTGTAGTATTACTGCTCAAGTCAAATGTCAACAGACAAAAAGCTCATAAAATACATCCAACTAGAGACAGAATTTGTCACAAATAACAGGATCTATAAAACTGGAAACTATTTTCATTTACAACTAAGCAGCTCAGAAAACTAAGATTGACAAAGTAATTACAATAAACCTAGAAAACCACGCAATTTTGTAATTGAAATCTGGGCATGAAATTGAAAAATATCAAATAATATTTCATCACTAGATGCCAAAAAGCAAAAATACTACCTTTCTTCAAGTTTCTTTATTTTCAGTGTGGAAAAGGATTCAAATGTTCTTATCTAGAGATGGCAGCACTAGGTCCAAAATTCTTCACCAGTGGTTTACTGATATTTTTCCACATTAATCAGCACCATTCACCTGCAACTGACTTCATCTGAAACTGCTGAACATTTATGTTCCACCTGGATCCCTCAGTACTATCTAAGGGACGATCCAATTCAGATGACATATGCTGTTGTTCAGCGTTATTTAAGAACTGGAAAAATCAAATTAATCTCAGAACATGTGGTTTAGTCTTGTGCTTTAAGTCATCCAACCATAGAACAATCGCAAGAGTGATGACACATATTAAAATATTTAAAATTACCACTTCTCGTTGTTCTTCTCTAGGAGCCAACAGAACTGATAACAATATACTTCCCAGATCATGGTCAGGGTAATGAGGATCCTTCAGATTCAAGGTAACATCTGTTTGCCTAGGAGACAAAAATTTATGCATTTATTTTGATTTCAGGCTCTCAGATAATGAAATTTCTAAATCATGAGAATTAAAGGCATCTGCAGTTATATGAAACTACTTGAAAATGGTGTCACAAATTTACGCTATTTCTACTTTTATGTATTGCAGTCTAAACACTCATAAATACATACTGAATACTGTTACTCCATGTTATGTACTTATATGCACTGAAGTAATCAAATCTGAACTGTAACACTAGTGGATTAAAAAACAGAAGAAAGAAGTTGAACTGTAGGTGGTAAAGCTGTGAATGAAGATAATATAAAACAAGATTAAAGTGGTTATAAAACTAACCTCTCCATAGACACTGTAAAAAATGTTGTGCATGATCAGTTAATATATTATTAACATTGATATTACAGCAATTCCCTAAACATAAGTGTTTTCCCTTGGTTAGTTTTATGTGGTGTAGTTCATACAATTATCTACCAGCATAATGTTCCGTTTGCAATTCCACAAACATAGTATTAGCAAACAACCACAAAGAATGACTCCATAGGCTTGTTTGTGCCATACCTGTTTAATTCCAATGAGGTGAGATCCAAAAATGCCGAACCAATAAAGTCATCTTGAAGTCCAAAGTCATAGTCAAAGACCTAAGATACACAGGAGATAAATGCATTTTTCAGTATTGGAATGTATTTTTCAGTATTGGAAATGTTTTGTTTGATAACTTCTTGCTTTATGAATGGTTCTTGAAACTCCTTTTCCAGAGTTAAGCTATACATTTCTCCCATGTCAAACCAGGACTTTCAGAGAATAACATGCAACTTTCTGGCCACAAAATCAAGTTTGAAACTGCTTATGTAAAACTCAGAATGCATCGTGTACAGGCATGGGATATACTACTACTAGAGCGCGTATGTGAACAACATCAACTTTATAAAAACAAAAGGAGGCGTTTTTATAAACATAGGCACTAAAAGAAGGAACACCAAAAGAATAACTAAAGTTAAGCAGAATCATTGATTTGCTATACATTAATCGATACCTTTATCAGTTTCGCAAAATACAGGCAGGAGGGTGGGATATGATTGTGAAAAATGCATTATTACAGCACTTGCATTAGTATTAGGAACGATAAAACTGTAGGTTTTGAAGGTTGTGTAAGTTTCTAGGGTTTAGAAATACTATAATGTAAGATGAAAACTTAATGGATGTGTGTAAGGAAAGAGTGACATTTATTATTCTACTATGAGGACCATGCCTCCTAACTTGCTACCTAAAAGAGAAAGCATCTAGGCAAATCTACTGACATCCAGACAGGCATCTGTGGCCAGTACATGGAATAGCATCAATGAGTTGGCATGGATTATACCTTTCCAAGTGAGAAGGAAGAATAACAAATAAACTGGGGTCAGCTTTTGGAGGGAAATAAACAAAAAAGGTGGATGACAACAAAGAAAAGTTGTGACACAAAATTATAGAAACAAAAAATGCGAAAATGTCAGTTATCAAAATCAAACTTTCTAGGTAAGTTGAATTTTCGTGGCAAATATTATCATGAGAATTTATGAGGACCAGAATATACCTTCAGCTCTAAATAAGAGTGAAACTTGTGAACAGCTAGAAATGAGAACATTTAACTGAGATGTGACAGGCCTAGGTTCAATGTCTTCAATTTTGATATAAATACTTCAACTATTGTATTACAGAAACTCTTCTCCAGGAGGCAGTTAAAGCTGTTCATCTTCTAAAAATACTTTAATATGGACTGGGTTAAGACAGTAGTAACAGAAATCCCATAGCCCAATGGCTACAGCATTGCTGTGGGACTCAAAGGGTTGAATGTAAGTATTTGAGCATAAGTCTCTCATATGCATTGACCTACCTGAGTGGGTACCTTCATATTTTCTCTGTCTAATATTCATTCTAAAGGGGAAAGAAAACTGATGACATCTGAATTCATGTTGCAAAATAGAATTGTTTTCTCCCCCTACAAATTGTTGAGATGAAAACATCAAATAAGTATTTTCAGCTGATTTACTGAGTGGTGCAGTTGACACACCTGAGGGACAGGATGCCATCCCAAGGGACCTGGACAAGCTGGGTCCCCAGCCTGTTGAACCCCCTCATGAGGTTCAACAAGGCCAAGTGCAAGGTCCTGCACCTGGGACAGGGCAACCCCCAATATCAATGCAGGCTGGGGGAGGAAGGGATTGAGAGCAGCCCTGCGGAGAAGGACTTGGGGGTACTGGTGGATGAAAAGCTGGACATGAGCCGGCAATGTGCGCTTGCAGCCCAGAAAGCCAACCCCATCCTGGGCTGCATCCTCAGCAGCGTGGCCAGCAGGTCGAGGGAGGGGATTCTGCCCCTCTGCTCTGCTCTGCTGAGACCTCACCTGGGGCACTGCGTCCAGCTCTGGGGCCCTCAGCACAAGGACATGGACCTGCTGGAGCGGGTCCAGAGGAGGCCACCAAAATGATCCGAGGGCTGGAGCCCCTCTGCTGTGAGGCCAGGCTGAGAGAGTTGGGGTTGTTCAGCCTGGAGAAGAGAAGGCTGCGGGGAGACCTTAGTGCGGCCTTTCAGTGCTTACAGGGGGCCTACAGAAAAGATGGGGACAAGCTTCTTAGCAAGGCCTGTTGTGACAGGACAAGGGGTCATGGTTTTAAACCAGAAGAGGAGAGATTCAGACTAGACAGAAGGAAATTTTTTTACACTGAGGTTGGTGAGACACTGGCACAGGTTGCCCAGAGAGGTGGTAGATGCCCCATCCCTGGACACATTGCAGGCCAGGTTGGACGGGGCTGTGAGCACCCTGATGTGGTTAAAGCTGTCCCTGGTCACTGCAGGGGGCTGGGCTGGGTGACCTCTAAAGGGCCCTTCCAACCCAAACCATTCTATGATTCAGTGATTGTATGATTCTATGATACTACAATTAAATCATGTCTAGGAATATGTGAACAAGCTATAAAAACTGAAATATTTCACACAATGTGTTCAGAATACAAACATGGATAGCATTATACCACTTGACACACTCTTCCTAGGAAAAAAAAACATATACACACCTATTCCCTTGTGCCCCTACTGCAGGGTTGATATTTGGCACAAATAAATCAAAACAGGTAGCTATGTTGTTAAGTGTCCTTTGAATCTGCTTCCCCCTTTCACAGTGATGGGCATGTGCTTGCTCCTTGTGAGTCACTAAGCTTAATAAGGGCAGGAAAATGCCATTTGAGAATTATAATTAACTGTATGCTTTTCTAATAACGATGTACTTTATCTGAGCAGAAAACATGAAACATAGTACAGATGATATTTAAAGGCTGTTTAAGTGGCATTCATCTACTAAAAAAATCTACAATTCCATATTTCAGTTAAAATTTTTGTTATGTATTTGAGATTGACTGATACTGATCTGAAGCATTGTATCATTTCAGACCAATTAAAAGGATTACTTAGGTAAGACGTAAGTTTCCAATATTTTTCCAAGTATTTTTGACCTACGCATGTTCTCATTAGAACCCTAAGAGTACTGTTTTTCTGATAACATTTTTAGATCGTAATTTTTATCTACTTTATTTTACACAATTAAGGATCACTTTTGGATATAGATAACCATAAACTACTGGGGCCAGAAAAGTGCCTTTCCATTCTGTGCCTATAAAACAATGATCAAAGCTTTTCTAGTTTCCATTCCAATATGGATAGCTAGAAGTACTAGTGGCACTGCTGCTAAGTACTCTGGGCATTGCTGGCCTCTCTTTGATTTAAACTCAAGCTATCTGTAATTTTGGAATAAGTGATCCCTCTATTATGACAAAATCATCCTCACCTATGATATACTAAGTAGAGTTACAATATAAAAAAAAAGAGCATAAAGCATTACAAAACATATAAGCAAACTCACTGCATTCAGGTACAAATAGAAAAACCGCACAACTTAGGAGAATTGGGCACACATCTTGATAAATTCTCAAATTAACGTCAGCAAATAATTGCTTTTAATGGGATAGATTAGAATTATGAAATTATATTTCCATAAATAAAAGGGATGCCATCATCATGAAACACAGTTTACTTTCTCTGTCTTTCTCCTAAGATAAAACTAAAGAAGTATAAAACAATTATGGCCTGAAATAAACAAAAATGCCTGCATTTACCTTTTTTTTTTGGGGGGGGGGGGGGGGGTAAATTTTGACATCATTATTATACAGATGTCATTTAAATAATTTTCACCTCTAAACAGTCTTCAGTAATGCACTATTGCACAAAAAATTTTTCAGTATACAAAAATTACAAAATATATAATCTTTCAGCAACTCTTCTGTTGTAATTTGACAGATTGTTGTGGTTTAACCCCAGCCAGCAACTAAGCACCACGCAGCAACTCGCTCACTCCCCCTACCGCAATGGGGTGGGGGAGAGAATCGGAAGAGTAAGAGTGAGAAAACTCCAGGGTTGAGATAAGAACAGTTTAATAACTTAAATAAAATAAAGTAAAATAGTAATAATAATAATAGTAATAATGTAATAATAATAGTAACAATAATATACAAAGCAAGTGATGCACAATGCAATTGCTCACCACCCACCAACCGATGCCCAGCCAGTCCCCACGCAGTGATCGCTGCTCCCCAGCCAACTCCCCCCAGTTTCTATACCAAGCATGACATCATATGGTATGGAATAGCCCTTTGGGCAGCTTGGATCAACTATTCTGGCTGTGCCCACTCCCAGTTTCTTGTGCGCCTGGCAGAGCATGGGAAGCTGAAAAGTCCTTGACCAGTGTAAGCACTGCTCAGCAACAACTAAACCATCAGTGTGTTATCAGCATTATCCTCATCCTAAATCCAAACCACAGAACTACACCAGCTACTAGGAAGAAAATTAACTCTATCCCAGCCGAAACCAGGACACAGACACAAGTAAGATAGTGTCTCACCTTTATATACAATGGCTCTCTTGTGTTTTCTATAAGAATGCAAGCTTTTTCTTCCCACACAGGATTGAGGTTCTTGTGTATTGTTTTACTTCTAAATACTTCTTTTCCTCCAAGTTTGAACTTGACGTACGGATCACTGGTTCCTGTTAAAGACACATATATACTGTTAATTATGTCCTTTTAATACATTAAGGGAATGGAGACTAAATTACCTTAAACAGAACTAAATGTAATTTCTACTGATAGCCAAAGTAAAAACAGCAGCTGAGGAAAGAATTTTTTATTGTCACAATTTATTATTTTCCACAGTGAAATTACTCAGGTAATTCACTGTGTTTACATCAAATGGGTGCTTGCATCACTTTCTGTCATTTGCAATTCATACTCAAAGTCATACATGAACTACTGGGTATCGCAGTGTAGTTTTTACTTAACAGAATTATGTCCTTCTTAGGACTAGGATTTTCTCTTAACACAATCACTAAAATTAGACTATAAAGTTAAAATTATTTCTGTAAAATATTAATCTAATGATCTTATGCCTTTGAAAAGGCACAGGCTCCACTTACACCACTAGTTTAACTCTTCATTGACTTTATTGTGTTCAGGCTTCCCTCTTCTACAAAGGCACATTTCCTACAACACTCACGATGAGCAAACCAACTCTAAAGTCAGTCCACAAAGTTCACATGCTTCCTGCAGCAATCACATATCCACAGGAGAGCACAGGTCTAAGCCCCCTTATACAACTGAACTATGAACTACAAACTACAATTAACTATGACCAGAAAGACAACCCTGAAGGGAATTGAAAGAGAAATGTTAAACATGGCAGAAATGGAGAATGGATGAGACATGGGTGTGGAAGTGTCAGAACGAACAACTGGTGGAAGGAGGACTCTTGGGGCGGCACATGCTGAGGGCACAGAGATTAGCAGCCATCCAGGAGCACATCTGTGTCCTCTTCTCAAGACACCCATGTGGGGAGACAAAGGACAGCAAGCAAAAATCTGATGGTGTGCAAAGAGGCTTGACAAGACTGAGAGATAAATCACTGCCAGCTACCAGAAGGTAGAAAATGGCACTTCCAAAACCAGCACAGACATGGTCACCTCACTAGCAGGAGCCCCAAGGACATGAGGAGGACCTGTTGGCTGGTGTCCTTCCCCTCCCCATCATGCAAGACCCAGACAATGCATCTGTGCTTGTGCATGTGAGCATGCGGGTGTGAGAGTCATAAGTCATAAGGTTTCACACTGCGACTTGCTACATTGCCGTTACCACACTGCAGCGCCTATTTCCCACAATCTGACCTCAACTCCCAGTGCATTGTCTTGAGCTGACATGTGGGAAAGAGAGTGAACTCAGGGGAAGGAGAGGGACAGAAGTGGGCAAATGCCTCTTCCACTTGTGTCCAGCAGTCTCACCATGGAGACCAGTGGCTGAGCAGCACAAAGCTGCCCCTTGACGAACGTTGAAGCCGGAGCAAGCCGTCACTGTTGCTGGAAAGAGCAACTGCAGCCCTCGTCACTGCCCCTCCGCTGCCTACTCCCCTGTGCCTGCCAGCACCAACATTTCAGGAACTGGCCAGCAAATGGATTTCGGAATTGGTCCAGCTGAGAAAGGCAGTCATTTTGCAGCTGAATGGGCTCTGGGGCACAGCTACAAGAGACAGAAGTTGTGCCTGTGATGGTCCTCATGAAACTACTACCTCTGTGGTGGACTGAAAAAAAGACTACTCATCTTTTCCTGCATACTTTGATTACAAAAAATACAGTTAAGTCTTTAAACAAAAGAAAAAAGATGGATAGAAAATTCAAACTAAATTGTTCCCTAAAATGCCAGTTGGTAAGATTTCATTGTTATGTAAGTGAAATTCATTGTAATGAAAAATATTGGATGGGATTCATATTTCTATTTCTCTCTCAGCTATTTCTGAGTCTTAATCATATTAGAGTCTAACTGATCCAAGACTATCTTAAAGTAAACAATAATTCTAGCATGAATAATAATTGCATCTTCATGAGCAACAGCAAAACTGTAAGACAGACCTTTTTTTTTTAATGTTTAACACTTTTCACAAGACTGGCATATTCTAGAGGTTTGTGTTTACATCCACTGGGAAAACAGTCATTAGCTTTTGTTAAAATTGCAACACACTCTTCAAAATATAAAGGCTGGTATGACCAGAGCTCTTTGCACTATTTCATGCAGCCACAAGATGTCAGTACTCTTTACCTAAAATTATATATCCCTTTCAAAAAACTAGAGCACTGGAAACCCGTTATCTCACATGTGACAGCATTACAGTCATTCCCTTCTGAAATTACTGGGGCAGAATTTCAGCGGCATAAAAATGTTTAGTCTAGCTGTGGTGGTACATCCTCCCCTGCCCCTGTTTTTCTGTTCTGTTTTTCCCCTTCACTTTGGCCGCTTTACAATCTCAGAAATTCCAGGCCACAGCTTTTGTGTAGCGAGTTGGTCAGTTAAGCGCCCCTTAATTGTACCAGAAACTCCTACATGGCTGGAGCAGAGAGCGGCTCTGTTCTTATTAAGATTCATATTATGGCTAACGAGGGGAACGAGAACAAACAGTTACCCCGGACAGCCTTGAAACAGGGTGGTATCATCACTGCTGGAATTCCAACAACAAGCCGACCCGAATTGTGGCTCGGATGAAATTTACTGGTGATTAAAGTCAATCATCTCACAATCCTATAAACGGCAGTCCTAAGTGAAGCCCTTTGAGCTCTCCTGGAGTGCCGCGGGCCGCACCAGCATCGCCCTCTGATCGAAATGTCTCTCAGAGTCAGCGAAAACTAGCAGACTCCGAAAGTCTGCTGCCACCAGAACTCCATTGCCGGAGATCGACAACGGAGCCTGGGCTGCTGATATTCTTCACTCCTCGAGGCTCTACTCTCGCCCGTTGAGAAATGCCAAGGCATTAGACGTGAGTATTTCACTAGACTCGAGGGGAATTTTTAACAGGTCTACTATTTTCATATATGCATTTATAGTTGTGAGTGTGCATGCGTGAATCAATTTAAGTAGTTTGTAGATGTATGGTTTAATTTTAAAGGGAGTTTTATACTGCTGTATTATTCTTACAGCATTACTCTCACAAACCGTTGACCAAGTCTGAGACTAAGAGTGGGCCCAGCTGCACCTCAGCTCCTCTCTGAGGAGGAGTTTAGAAAGCAAGGGGGTCCATTCTGAACCTCCTGACTCAACGGGAGGGTTTCCGTATCCCCTACATACGATTTCTCTCTCTCTCTCATATATAACCCAATTTCCTTTATAAACTTTTCCTATGTACTAGATACACATATATACTTATATATACATTCTCCTTATCCATATAAACCATTGACCAAGTCTGAGACTAAGACTAGACCTAGCCGCACCTAGGCTCCTCTCTGAGAAGGAGTTCAGAAAGCAAGGGGGTCCATTCTGAACCTCCTGACTCAACGGGAGGTCGCCCTTATTCCATAGATACGCAATCCCTTTATGAATCATTCTAACTCAGTGTGATTTAATTTTCTTTTATGCACTTCCATGTACTAATAGAGTGAAAACCTTGACATCTTCGAATCTGTAACTAAGTCACTGTTTTGGTCAATTTTGTCTAATCACTTTATTAATCATTGATGATTGGGTGCTATTAAAAATATTACAATCAAATTCTGCAATTTGCTACAAGTAAATTCTAACTGTTACTAAATCAAACTGTAAATCACACATTCATAGTGAATTGACATAATCAGCAGGATTCACAAACCTGCATTCGTGACACTAGCACAATTAACTTGTTCCTTGGTTATTCAAGTAGTGGTGATGCTTTTTAAGGCAAAGATCACACATTTTAATTAATTCTGTGAAATCTGAAGAATACTTTGAACATGGACACCAATAAATCAACAACAGTAACACAAGCCATAACTCCCCCACAAGCCATGATTCTCCCACTGAGTTTCCTCACAGCTGTGCTGGCCTTTAAGCACTATCTTTTATTGTGCAGACTTCACAAATCTCAAAAACTCTTCTGAAATTTTAAATCGATGTCAAACAGTGATGTGAGATACATACCCAATGAATAGTTTAGGATCTAGATGTCAAATAATTTAATATTCATTCATTTTTATGTGTAAACTTAGTAGCAGGGTGGGTCAAATGTTAGTTCCACTTACAATACATTGCAAAACCTCACGGTTTGTATCTCTGTGCTATGAATGCTGAGAACCACTAAGCAGCCTGCTTTGACACATCTCTACTTTAAACCTGAGAACTCATTAGGTCCACTTAGTTAAAAGCTCCACGCCCTTCACAGACCTTTTCCATTCCTTAAAGAGAGACCATATGTTTTTAAAAGTGTATGTATAAAGAAAGACAAGATTAAAAAAATTAATCTGATCACCCATGCAATCATTCAGTAATACCTTCACCTAATGGGAGAGCAAAAGCAGGAGCACAACAGAGACCAAAACTTGGTCCTCTCTTAGTTCTGCTGAACTGCATCAAGCCACCTGCAGCACTGCTGTATGTCACAGGGTCCCAGTTTTAATATATATTATAAAAAAACCAACAATTTTTACACATATTATATAATTGTAATACAGTAATTGTGCATTCATGTTAATATGACACTATTAATAACACATCAAGCACATGTCAATATATTATTTAAATACTAATATGTAACTTTAATCAACATCAACAATTCCACTCACATATTTTTGCTCTTTTAAAAAGAAAAATAAATTCAGTTTACTTGGGATCTTACTGATTTTCATCAGTTTCCTGCTTACCAAACATTCAAATGAACCTGACACACTATGGCCTAATTGCACAAACATTTGTCTTATCTGTAGGAGTTAAGAACATCATCACAAGCCTTCACTCATGAGCTTAAAACCTTCTCTCAAAAAAACAAATGCTGAGGCACCGCTCTCTTGGTGAAGCACCACCATCGCCTGCGTAAAGGCAATAAGGACTCTTTGCACAGGGTGGCAGCCTCTCTTTTCCTAGGAAACATCAGCCTAACAGACACCTAAAGATGCTGCCAAAGTCCAGGAGAGAAACCAGCCACCATTGCAGCTGCTGTTACCTGGCCCTGTGAAGCAAGCACTCCTCCAGTCCTGCAGGTCCAACTCCAGCACTGACACCAGGCTGTAACACATCTGTCTTTCTGTGCAGATATCTCCTAAAATGGATTTTGCTTTTCAAAGTTGTATTGGATAGAAAGAACTAAATTGTAATTATCAATAAATTGTATATATTGACTTGATTGGTTCCCGAGTCTTCATAACAGGCTTTTCAACATTATTAGGCAACTTGTTGAACAGACTTCTGTCCTTAATGAAATCCTATTTAATATAAAGTGATAAACTGCTAACCAAACAAAATTCAACAGTGAACACAGAGGTGAATGTAACCACAAGTCCGAGTGATGAGCTTGGGACACCCCATAACTGCCACTAATGAGACAGAAAGGATGCAGTAAAAGTCTCCGTATTCCTCTACAATATTTTTGCACTTGACTCAGCGTGAATGAAATCAAACTTACCAGCATGTCTAAAAAACCTCAGCTGAAGATCTACCCATAGCATACTGTAACAAGACACTGAAATCCTAAAGGCAAATCTTAAAATCTTACACTAAAAAGAGAGAATACAGGCTATAAAAAACCAATATAATGTAGATGAATGATACTGAAAAACAGCACTTCTAGCCGTCTCTTCAGGTGGAGATGGTTTTTTACTTCATATATCAAGAAGAAATACATTATGTTTTAGAAAAATGGTGAGTTAGCAAGTACATTTATTACACAAGCTAACTACCTGATTTAATTAAAACTGTTTAACTACAGCATGGTTAAATGCATTCATTTTTCCACCACTGCTATTCACTTACAGTTTACCTTTCGCAACAGAACAGAAAGCCATATCCAAGCCCATTATGAAAAACAAGCGTGACTATACCACAAAAGCTTTTGCATAGTTCAGATGCTCATCACTGTCCAATGCAAATTCTAGTTACAATTTTTTTTAAAAAGTTGAACTTTCCTCTGGGCAACACCTGGTTTTCAGCCTGTTGAGAAAAAGATTTCAGAAACGAAAACAGAGTAAAGCAGAGAAACTATCATCTCCACCTCTCCCTATGGCTTTAGTCATAGGGAAAAAAGCAAACAAACCAATTCGTTGAGGTCTTCCCTGTAAGCAGTTATCACTGCTGCAAAGCAGACCACTCCAACACAAGATCTTTTTTCTTTTACCTACAGAGGTAGTAAGACTGAGCAGTAACATTACAAAGGTTGCATCCCTGTCCAGTTCCTGATGTAAATCACGAGTCTGCTTTGGATTCACCACACATACACAACAAATAACACATTTAGACCTATTTCAGCCTACTGGTTTGAAAAAACAGAAGCTTCAAATAATATTAACTGGAAATCACAGTAATTAAATAGGATGTGCTGCTATACAGGATATAGGAGAAATACTGCAGGAATAAGCACAATATAAAAAGCAGTAAACACCCCAAAAATATGGGGGAACAGAATTTTTCACCACTGCAAGTAATTGGGCAATGTATACATTTCTAGAAGCAAAAATAAAGTAAAAGCATGTTTGTAGGTCATTTACACTTAGAACTATAACTAAACTTCTGTCATGGCTTTCAACTATTCTTCCATTTTACTTCCAATCTTGGAATTGTTTCATTTGATCTACAATTATCTGAAAAGAAAGCAAGCCACTAGAGATGTGCAGAGATACCCAATAACTTTGATGTCATAATTCCTGAGAAGCTTAATTATTAATACAAACATTTGCTCTGGATTCATTGCGTGACAAGCTCTTTCACTGACATCCATCTCCCTCCCCTTCTCTGACTCCATCCACGCTCATTCCCCTCTTAATAAAGCTTCTTATTCTCCAGTTATTTTCCAAGCAAAACACGTATGGGTTCATAGCATTTTACATATTTTACATTTCCAAACTGCAATACGAAGCATCTCATAAAAAGTAACCTAGAAGAATATGTCTGTTCTGTCCAATCTTTTACTCTGGAAAGCAGGGAAACTACTTACCACAAATTATTTTATATTAATTTAAACAATAGAAACAGTAATTGTTATTGTCTTGTACAAGAGCTGCCAAGCCTATCTTTTCAATGGTCTTCACCAACACCCTGAACACCACAACTAAACACTACAACTCCATCATTAAAAGCTACAGCTTTTCCATAAATAATCCTACTTTCTGTCCTTCTATCCACCTAGCAAAGAATTATCCAACCAATTCACCTAAAAAGGACACTAATTAGTTTAAATGACACAAAGGACTTCTGGAAAACTAATACTCTAAGAATGAAGAAGCCAATTACAAATTCACAGTCAGCACATGGATGCTACAGAATGCAGAGTTCTACTCAGAAGTCAACAGGGAATAAAAATTTTAATTATTCAGTGCCTGTTAAAAAAATATTGGTTATAACAATCACAGCTTTTTACCTCTCCTTTGAAGACTCATTCCTGCCACAAAAAAGACTGCTTTAGTACTTTCAATATAGCCCATGATACATATCTTCACTTACTTTAGTAAATACTCAGTTAAGCAAATACTAATTATGCTTGTGAAATAGAAAGAATGAAAAAACCATACTGGTACAGGACAGAATAGACAAAAAGCAAATGTGCAATGGTCAGCCTAATTTCAAGGATACGTCTGTATTTCATTTTAAGCATGGCTGAAGTCAGATTCATTTAAACAGGACTTAAGCATGCTACGGAAATGTTTTCCTTGCAGCTCAAATTATTATTCTAGTTAATATACTTTAATATAAACAGAATTACATCCCTTAATCAAAGGAAACATTATTTGCTCTGCCCCTAAAACCTCAGGACTGAAATGATAATCTTTGTGAAATTGTTTAAAATCCTCCAGAAATTGTTTAAAAACTTCCGGAAATTGTTTTTCAAGACAGACAGCTTTTGTAAAATCAATCAGAGGTTTCACCTTTTCTGGGAAAAAGACAGAGGGCTCTGATTTGCTTTTTCTAAAAAGCACAGCTCACTGTTGGTCTTATACATTATACCTTCCAGTTTTGTAGAAATAATCTTTTTGATACACACTTGCAATTGACAAACGTGAGCTGCCCTTGTCAATGTAACAATGCAGCAATGACCCTTCTCTCCAGTAAAGCGTGCAAGTTTTTCGCAATTCCCCAGGGATAATGATTTACTACACATTAAATGCAAATTGAAATAAAAGCTGAATCTTAAAATTTAAAAAAAAAAAAAAAAGGAAAGCTAGGTAAAGCAAAAATAGAAGCCTTAGCAGCCTGCAGCCCACATATGTTTGTCACAACAAAAAAAGGTACAATGTATATGTAATATCTTGGTTGAAACTGATACTCATTGCATATGCAGCCCCAGTTAAAGTCACATGAATGAAAACCTACACTACGAAGAAACATTCACAGAAATATACTATGTGAATCTTGCCTTAAAATATTTTAGTTTAGTAGCTAGAAAAACTTAATGTTGGTATTTCCTTATTTGCATATAATCATCTGAAAAAGGACACAGTAGAACTATGCTAACAAAGCAGGTCTATTCTGTTTCAACGATCAGACACAGGGGTGTTTGATGCCTTCTGATGACTTTGAATTAACAGACCAGATTCCTCCATCTGAATCATCAGAGGACAATGCTCTGGAAGTCCCAAGCCAAGCTGCTGCTACCAATGCTCTTGGCAACTTACCTGCATTACCAATAAAAGGCTTCACAGGGATTTGGGCTACTGGAATAGAGGAGACCACTGAAGTGTTACATCGTCATCCCTGGCCAATAGGTCACCTAACTGGAGGAATGTCTCTTTTTAGTCTTGGCACAAATTCCCACTGCAATAGTCTACTCAGGAACATCACTCAACTTTTGACACAGGTATCTGTGTTCGCCATAGTAGTGCAGGGCACTACAGGTGACTTGACAGCCTACTAAACTTTCTTTTTCTACCTCATTTTAGCACTGTGAAAGTCCTCTTGCTCTATGTCCATTACTTTATAGCTAGAGGAATAAGATGATTTAAAGCTTCAGTGAGATGTTTACAACTTGGGAAGACTTAGTGATCACCTACATTCATACAACCCAGAGATGTATCCAGGAACATACATGCTTTTTCTTCTCTTATGAATATTCATACCTTCTTTGAGAACAAAACTTATTAAAAAGGAATGAAAGCTTAACCTCTACAAACGCCAGCGGTAAACAAGCACATTTTGTAATCTGCAATGTTACCACTATGCTCCACATGTCTAGCAAAGGAAAAATCCATTTAACTACACAATACATTGTCATGTGAAATTAAAGTGAATGATAAACGTGTTCCTACAACACTTAAAGAATAAGAATCACAGCATTGAAACTGAAAGAAAGAGAAATCACTTGAGATTCATTATTAAATAAATGTATTTGCTGAATAAGCACTTCCCTGGTGCATTTATCATGGAAGAGAAAAAGAAGAAACATGCTGTATTCTCAGCACTGATCTTAAACCAGAAATAGCCATTTCTAAGTGATGGTAAAATAACCCAAAGTCTAAAAAGCTATAGCCAAAAAAACCTGATTCCTAGTGTTATTACTAGAATCTGCAAACAAATTTTGGTTACTTTTATCCTTTTCAGAACTAAGAAACATGGCATCACAACTACAGTTTTATACTTTGGGAGAAAAAAGTTCCACGTGATGCCTCTAGTTATGACAACTGATGAGGAAGAATTTGAACAAGTACAAAGCTGTGTCATGCATGCTTTGAGTGTAGTGTATTGGTCAATCAGCAGGCAAATAGTGTGACTCCCACTTCAATAAGCCCTGAGGGACTGGAATAATGGTAACACAATAGGAACCCCCACCTTGTATCCTATAAGTATCTCCTGCTGCTCCTGCTGGACTAGTAGGAAGCTTTTTGGCCTCCAACAGGAATCTGTACTCGTCTATAATAGATTGCCCTCACTTAAGGCTAGCTCTTCCTTCCTTCTCTATCTCATGCCACGTAGCTCACACCAAGGCCTCCACATCATGCTATGAAAAGTGGGGCTCTTCTGCGGATGAAAAGAAGTTCCTTATGCTTCCTCATCTGTCTGCACTTGTCTATCACGCATGTCTACATGTTTAGATCAAGATCACTCAGGGATGGATTGTGCCCATGATTCACTTTCCTGTTTGGGACACAGCAACAAATAAGTAAAAATATAAGCCAATCAGGAGCTTTATATCATTTAAGAAAAAGATACAGGAAGCCCTTTTCATACATCTGTTGTGTGTAGTCCAGTCAGGGCCTTATTAGAGAAACAGTGGTTTGGTTTTCCTGGGTTGAAGTCAAATTCTGAGCAGAGTCAGTGCTGAAATCATTTTTAGCCAGAGATTAACAGGCTCTGAATTTTTACAGTCACAAGACCTCACAGAAGACAACACAGCAGAGCTAGAAAGAGCCTTGGGAATGCAAGGTTTCCACTCATCTCATTTTTGTGCTAGGTCTCAACGACAGACTTTCATTGCTCTTAGCCAGAAGGTTCATTTCCCATGATTACTGTCTTCAGCTTAACTCACATGGCAACATTTGTTCACCAAACTCTGTATGATAAGAAAAGGAATATTCACAGTAGAACCACTAACCTCACCTATTGGCAAAACTCTCATTTCTTATTATAGTGAGAGCTACCAAGAATATCACGCAAGTCACCTAGAAGTCAATACAGAAGGCAAACATCATCAGAAGTCACAATACCGTATTCTGATCAAAAAATTTCTTACTCCTGATATGAAGATGAGTTAATACTCCCAGTAAAAATGATTTTCGTACCAATGAAAAATAACTATGCTGCTTTATCATTTTGCCTTGTTTTATTTCCTGAATGTATTGCAAGGATATCAGTGGAGAAATCAGTCCAGAAAGACTGCAGAAGCTGGGATTAATGGACCGCATTCTTTTATTTTAAAAATGTCTTCTTGAACATAAAGAAAAGGGAAGGAGCATTTTGCAATTAGAAATGCTATTCATAAAACTGTAGGTAATAAAAAGTGCGACTAGGTGACAGACTGAGATGTTTACTTTGTATGGCTCACCAGATCTCCAGTGAAATTACACATACCGTAGTTCAAAATACTGCTCTGGATAGTATCAATGCATTAAAACAGAAGCACAGGTAGGAAAAGGTACAGAAGGAAAATAGGGTTAGGTTACAGGAGAGAAGGATTTTTGTCTCATCCACCCTTCTGCAATAAGTAATTCTGAAAATTCCCCTTTTTGCCTTTAATTACAACAGTATTTGCTAAGTAATCAACTAAGACCAGAATAACTCTGTTCTAAAAACTGGTCTATACTGATGTGCTAATCCAAAAGCATTCTCTACCTGTAATTAAAAAGAGTTGCATCAATGTGATCATAGAATCATAGAATGCTTTGGGTTGGAAGGGACCTTTAGAGTTCACCCAGCCCAACCCCCTGCAGTGAGCAGGGACAGCTTTAACCAGCCCAGGGTGCTCACAGCCCCGTCCAACCTGGCCTGGGATGGTGCCAGGGATGGGGCCTCCACTGCCTCTCTGGGCAACCTGTGCCAGTGCTTCACCACCCTCACTGTACAAAATTTCTTCCCTATATCCAGTCTAAATCCATTCTTCTTTAATTTAAATCCATTACTCCTTGTCCTGTCACAGCAGGCCTTGCTAAAAAGATTGTCCCCATCTTTCCTGTAGGCCCCCTGTAAGCACTGAAAGGCCGCACTAAGGTCTCCCCGCAGCCTTCTCTTCTCCAGGCTGAACAACCCCAACTCTCTCAGCCTGGCCTCACAGGAGAGGTGCTCCAGCCCTCGGATCATTTTGGTGGCCTCCTCTGGACCCGCTCCAGCAGGTCCATGTCCTTGTGCTGAGGGCCCCAGAGCTGGACGCGGTGCCCCAGGTGAGGTCTCAGCAGAGCAGAGCAGAGGGGCAGAATCCCCTCCCTTGACCTGCTGGCCACGCTGCTGAGGATGCAGCCCAGGATGGGGTTGGCTTTCTGGGCTGCAAGCGCACATTGCCGGCTCATGTCCAGCTTTTCATCCACCAGTACCCCCAAGTCCTTCTCGGCAGGGCTGCTCTCAATCCCTTCATCCCCCAGCCTGCATTGATATTGGGGGTTGCCCTGTCCCAGGTGCAGGACCTTGCACTTGGCCTTGTTGAACCTCATGAGGTTCACACAGTCCCACCTCTCCAGCTTGTCCAGGTCCCTTTGGATGACATCTCGTCCTTCTGGTGTGTCAACGGCACCACTCAGCTTAGTGTCGTCTGCAAACTTGCTGAGGGTGTACTCGATCCCACTGTCTATGTTGTTGATAAAGACATTAAACAGTACTGGTTCCAGTATGGACCCCTGAGGGACTCCGCTTGTCACTGGTCTCCTTGTGGACATTGAGCCACTCACCACTACCCTCTGGATGCAACCACCCAGCCAATTCCTTATCCACCAAACAGTCCCCCCATCAAATCCATATCTCCCCAATTTAGAGAGAAGGGTGTTGTGGGGGACCATATCGAAGGCTTTACAGAAGTCCAAATAGATGACATCCGTTGCTTTTCCCTTGTCCACTGATGTGGTCTCTCCTTCATAGAAAGCCACTAGGTTGGTCAGGCAGGACTTGCCCTTGGTGAATCCTTGCTGGCTGTCTCAAATCACCTCCCTGTCTTCCATGTGCTTGAGCATAGCTTCTAGGAGGATCTGTTCCATGATCTTCCCAGGCACAGAGGTGAAGATCACAGCAGTGTCATCTAATGGCACATTGTCAAAAAAGTTTTACAAACAAATATGAACATCAGTTTTTCTCATACTGCACCATGATATCAGCTGAATGGGAACACAAGACCAATGATGCCTTAAAGCAGGGGAGAAAAAATCCTGACTTCATACCCTGGAGAAAACACTTTCGAAGAGCTGGACTCCTCTAAATTTCAAGTTTTATTATACTTGAAGGTATATCATAGAATCACAGAATGGTTTGGGTTGGAAGGGACCTTTAAAGGTCATCTAGTCCAACCCCCTGCCATGAGCAGGGATATCTTCAACTAGATTGGGTTGCTCAAAGCCCCATCCAACCTGACCTTGAATGCATCCAGGGATGGGGCATCTACCACCTCTCTGGGCAACCTGTGCCAGTGTCTCACCAGTGTTTCATCACCTCAAGGTATACCACTGTACCTAGGTGCATCATTTCTTACTGACAGTTTATGTTCCACGTTGCATGAGTACTTCAAGTTTCATTAGAATTCCCTCCTATTCTTCTAAATTGACCTGTAGCCAAAATACAAAAAAATGTCCCAAAGATCACCTCTGGAACAGCTGTTTATGAGTGCTTACTGAAGAGTTTCGCTAGTTTCTATTTTCAGTTGTAAAACTCAACCCCTCAGATGGCTTTTTCCAGAAAATGCGAGAAACCTATTGAAGAGGACTTCTCCCAAGAGGATAAGGATTATTTTATTGTTTTCTTTCTATTGCATTTTTATAGGATTCTAATACACTGTACATAATGATTTACACACACAACTGTTACAGGAGAGGAAATCCGGTCCACACCCTCTGATGCAGATTCTACTATCAATTCCAACAATCACAAATAAATTAAGTAATCATAGAATCTAGAGACCACCTACAATTCTCAGGAAGGCTGCTGTTTGATATGGCTTGTGACTTCTGAACCTACAATAAACCTATTAAGCCCACAGTCTGTCTCAATACAACTGTCCTCTTTGCTGCATATGAATTTCCCCAGTGCACTGCAAACTGGAAGATTTAATTTTGAGTGCCCAAAAGCAACTAATCAAAAAATGTTTGAAAAAACTAGAGTTATTTTCTCATTTCATAATTATATTTTTTCAATATCCACTCAGCCATATCAATAAACATTTCTCCATATGCTCCACAATTCTCATAAATAAATCTCCATTTCGGGAATTATTATTGTCAGTTTTTTATTAAATTTTTCACTAAATTAAATAGGCTGCTGCCCACAGATGTAGATTCTGGCTGAAAGTACTCTGCAGCTCCAAAAACCCCTACCCTTTATTTTGATGTCTAATCAGCAGGGTTGTGAGGAAGCTGGTGAAGTGTATGAACCTACTGACAGCAGCGTTTGAAAAATGCCTGTACTTGCCAGTTTTTGCTGAGGGTGGCACAGAGCCAGCACTCACAGGCAGCTTCTGCCAGACCTTGCCGTGGGGAAATTCACAGCAACTGTTGCTGTCTCCAGAGGTATCAGGACTGACTTTATTTTGGAATTCTAGTAGAAATTTTCATTGAAAAATGCCAAGGAACAGCTGCTAAGCCGTGTTCTCAAATTATTTAATAATCCCATAGTTTACTTCAGACAGTCCATCTTCCTATGGGAACAGACTCCCCCTTAAAGGCTTAGGAAGGAGCATTGAGCCACCCTCTTAGAAGGCTGCCATGCAGTTTCCTCAGGCGTTTCCTTCCTCTCAGGATGGAGAAATGAGGAGAAAAGTGTGTTAAGAGAAACATGACAGGTCAGACACTTACTGAAATACAAGAGAGAACAGGAGATCAGTATGGCGCAAATGATGGACTGACATTTTTCAGCTTGCCATGCATAGGGGAGAAGCTGTCCCCTCTGAAGTTTTCAAGGGGACAGCAGGGTACCACCAACATGTGAGGACTTCCTAGAGTGTGTAAGAATTCCTGGCTGCGATAGAAACAGAAAGCCACGTCAGAAGAAAAATGCTGCATGAAGACCTAACGTAAGCTGTTTGCTCAATGGAGCTGTGCCAGAGCAGTGAGGGACCTGGCAGTGAGAGCAGGCAGCGTGTCAAGCTGAGAGCAGAAGGAACCAAAGCAACTGACTGACCCCATCCTCCAGTGGACTTTGGCACCTTCTGCAAAGGGACTTCCTCAGATGGACAAAGCTGCTTGTAGCACATGAGTAGAGTGTGCAACCTTGTTTCTCACTACTCTGCTCTGCTCTTTCCTCCTTGTCCTGGTTTCAGCTGGGATAGACTTAATTTTCTTCCTAGTAGGTGGCATAGTGCTGAGTTTTGGATTTAGGATGAGAGTAATGCTGATAACACACTGATGGTTTAGTTGTTGCTGAGCAGTGCTTACGCTAGTCAAGGACTTTTCAGCTTCCCATGCTCTGCCAGGTGCACAAGAAACTGGGAAGGGGCACAGCCAGAATAGTTGATCCAAACTGCCCAAAGGGCCATTCCATACCATATGACATCATGCTCAGTATAGAAACTGGGGGGGGTTGGCTGGGGAGCAGCAGTCGCAGCTTAGGAACTGTCTGGGGATCGGTTGGCGGGTGGTGAGCAATTGCATTGTGCATCACTTGTTTTGTATATTATTATTATTATTATTATTATTATTATTATTATTATTATTATTATTATTATTATTATTATTATATTATTATCATTTTACCTTATTTCAGTTATTAAACTGTTCTTATCTCAACCCTGGAGTGTTTCTCACTCTTACTCCTCCAATTCTCTCCCCCACCCCATCAGGGCAGGGGGAGTGAGTGAGCAGCTGCATGGTCCTTAGTTGCTGGCTGGGGCTAAACCACGACACCCCTTGCTTTTCTACATTACAGAAGGATGCTACTCTCCACCACCATCAGGTATGAGTCACTGCCACCAGGACCCCGTGTGAGATCTGGCTACCCTTCGGTGAGGAGAAAATATCTCCTCTGGGCTCCAGAGCTGCCAAGAGGTAGCAGGCTAGGCTATAAGGGGAAGAGAAACCACCACACTGCTGCAGAGAGCAAAACAGCGGCAGCGAGGCCAAGGCGGAGCAGAAAGGAAACTGAAACGTTATTTTCCCAGTCTGCATTTTAAAGTGGGCAGCACTGATCTGTACCTGTTGGCAATTAGAATGAAATCTGGAGTCACAATTCTCTTTAACCAAAGCTAACCTCTCCCTGCAGAAAAAAAGACATAAAACTCCAGCAGTGTCTTCCTGAATCTTAGGTATCTTTACTCAAATACAGACAAAAAACACTGCCTGCCTAATGAGTGTGTACCTCTAAATAAAACATCCTGTAAATGTTTTTACATGCTATGAATGCGGGTACAATTACCTACATATATTTACATGAATGCCAGAGTAACAAGCCTGCCAGCTGCCATTTCTTGTTTCAGCATCTTCTCCTCACTATCTCTGTAAAAAGGAAACCATGCATTTAAAAATTATCATAGAGTCACAGAATCATAAAACACTTTGGGTTGGAAGGGCCCTTTAGAGGTCACCCAGCCCAACCCCCTGCACTGAGGAGGGACAGCTTTAACCACATCAGGGTGCTCACAGTCCCAGTCTCCAAAGCTACACTGTATACACTGTATTAAGTTTAGTTAAGGACTGAATTTCAGTATCAGTGAAACCCACAGTTCAGACATAAATAACATGCTCTGTAGTTAGGCTTAAATGAAGTCTTTTCAATAATTTTAAATGCGTTGCCTTATACATAGGTTTGCTTTCAATATTGTGCTGTTGCACAAAATTAGGAGTATCTTAAAGGGCTACTTAATCATCTCACTTTACTTGCTATCCCATCAGCACTTACGTTTCTTCTAGATCCTGAAAATGTAGATGTACACAGAGTTATTCACCAGACAAACTGCAAAGTCTATGTGTATGTTCTTGCACTATTAAAGTTCTTCAGATTCTCCTGGTTTTGACAGTCATCTCTCCCAATTATTCTCTATTTAAGCAGCTAGTTTCTTACTGACAGAAATATTTCATAATGAAAATGGTAAATTTATGAAATTGTAATGCAGGCTTTGCACTGCACAAGGCCACTAATTGCACGCTATTTCTGGCTTACTTCTTACCATCTCTGGGTGCAGGTTTCAGTACCAGAGTCAGCCACATAAGGATCAACCCCTCAGCTGTTTCTACAAAGACAGATTCTCTAGTGTTAGGAAGCATTACTGAACTGTCTCCTGCAGAGAGACACACCGAGATCTGGCAATATTACCCATTTAGGTCAAAGCCTTAGATGACGATAAACATCTATTTTCAGGAATTCCTCCTGTAAGACTTCACACTGAAAATACACTACTTCTGATCATCATGGAAAAGCCAACGAACGTTTCACTTATGCTCAAAAACGTATTTTCCTTGTGCTATTTTGCAAGATTGGGTCAATCTTCGTGCATTTGGTAAAAAACAAAAACCAAAAAAATTTAAAGGCAGAAGGTATCATATTCATCATGCATCTGGCCTGGTTTTTGACATGACACAAGGTCCTTGGGATTAACCTGTGCTACTTATTTCCCAACTTTGTCTGAAGAGAAGCATCAAACCAGCACTGCACATTTCTCAAAAAGCATGAAAGGGAGTGGATTCCAGGCTCCAGTGGAGTAACAAAACACTGTCAGGAAAACATATTTAAAACACTTAAAAGAATATTTTGATATCTTTCTTTTGACTGAATAGAATCATAGAAAACTGATGACTAAGATTCCCCTTTTCACCAATTGTGCTGTAACATTTCAGTTTGCAGCACAAAATGAGTGTCTTTTAAAGCAGAAATGGATCACCCACAAGGGTTTTTTGTTTGTTTGTTTAAAAACAATATTTAAGATATTGCAAAACATCTATAAAGGCATGTTACCAATACAAAGTAGCCACATAAACTTCACATGCCAGAAGTCAGAGACCAGCAACAAATCAAAGGGGTCTTTCTAACCTAAAAATTTTAACTCCAGAAAGAACTCTTAAAGATATACATGATATTACACAAACACTGTATACGACAAAAAGCAAATGAGAAATCAAAACCGAAAAGGAAAACATAAAGATGTAGGTAATAAGGTTAACTTGTAATATTACCAATTACCAGGTCCAACATTACAGTTTTTCCCAGTCTTATGGGAAAAAGTCTCAGCAAACAAATTTTTAAATCTAACTATGGTTTACTTTAGATGGTCTTAACTAAAGCGTGTGTTATAAACCCCATTTGTGGTCACTATAGAATTTCGCCAGAAGCAAAAATTTAAGCTGTCTCATCACATAGCTGAGATGAAGTTATGGTACCACATCTTGGTGGTACTTGGAAGGAAAGCTGGATCTGGCTGAAGACAGGATTTCTTGTGAAGAGGAGGAGTTAAAATGGATAGTCACATTTCCTTCTCTCATACTCCACACACCAGAGCATAAATATTGCCTGTTATAAGGAAGGATTATTTTAAATCATTTGAGAAGACAACAGCAAGATGTTGGTCCTCTCATGGAGAATGTTCTGTTCCCCCTTTGTTGTGACTATCAATGGTGCTATTTATCAACTAACAGCCGTGATTAATGCTGGCATTGCTAGCCACATAAATATAGCTTCAATCTTTCCCACTTTCTTCTGAGAATATTGTGGTGTCTCTTTTTATAAATTTTGGGAAGACAAAGTGTGCAGAACATTCACGACATGAGAATTCAACTTTGGATTCCAAGACTGCAATATGTTCAGCAGCAGGTTTCTAAAAAGACATGTGAAACTGCAGTTAAAAAATGAAAAGAACAAAAAGATAAAATTAAAATTAAATTCTTTTCTACCGTGTAGTTCAAGTATTCTTTTAGAGTGAAATTCACAGTACTTGAAGAAAATTCAATTGTCAGGCTTTAAGCAGAGGATTTGGGGAAAGTTTTGGAGGAATGGGGTGTTATGTGCTGTTACAGACTTACAGTATAAGGCTCCTCTGAGACAGTCCTGGGATAAACCTTCCAAGCTCTGGTTTTAACACCTAACACATCAGTCTTAGTAGGTCTGTTTCGCATTTGGATATATATTCTTACACAGTGCCTCCCATGGACTGTCCTGTAATCACTTTCTGGCTCATAACCCCTGACACAAGCCCTGCTGCAGCATGCAGGCAACACAACAGAAACACAGGTACTGGCTCCAACCAAAGGTCCTGCGAGCTCACTGCTCTGTCTCCATCAGGGGCTATAAGCAGATGTTAACAGAGAAACAAGAGGACAGGCACATATAGTATTTCCCTCCAATGTCTTCCTATGCATCAAGGATTTGGAGCAAAGACTTTTCAGAGGCAGATGTGTTTTCTGTGCATTTCAATGCCCTTTGTGGATTTTTCTTCCATGAACTCACTGAATCTCCTCTGGCACCCATATAAACCTCCAGTAAGAATTCAGTTTTACATGCCCAGTTTCTTAGTGAAACACCTCTAGGACAAACACAGGAATACTTTAAACAATAAATAAAAAAGAGCAAGTATTACACTCAAGAGAGGATTTAGACAAAACTGACTTCCCAAATCAAGCCCCTTTCTGTGCACTTCTCATTCAGCAGCCATCTAAATCCACTAAGTGCCTGCCTCATGCCTGTAAAGTCCCCTCGATTCAAGTTCTGCAGGTGCTCCTAAAATTTAAGTAGCTCCAAGAGAAAGGGAAAACAAGCAGAAACGCAGTGGATAACAGCCAGGACATTCAGTCATGAGTGGATGGGTCCTAGCTTGGGGTCCCATTACAAGGTTCCTGTATTTTCCCCTTAAGAAACAAAGGCTCAGTCCTGGAAGCCCAAACCCAGCTGAGATCTGAAACCTGGTCAATGTGGGAGGGAGCATATCTGTAGCTCCCCATCTGGCCTGAAGGATCTTCTACACTTCACTAAGATGCAACACACATTGTCCTTCCTGACAACTTGCAGTGGCTTCGTAAAACGCTCCCTTGGTTGCTCAAGATGGGAGCGCTGAGATTTTTCAGGGACAGAAAAAAATTCAGAGAGGGAGCAGGAAGTAACCCAAGCATCTCACTTTTTTGGTAAGGTTTCAAGCTATGAGACTATTCTGTGAAACTAGAGCCCAACAACTATCTTCTTCCCCAGTATCTTTTCAAAATTAAAAACAGTACTTGCTCAGCCTTTTGAAAGGCGATAGCTGTATACCATCCAAAGTGAATTACAGGCTCCAAAACAGGGTGGGCAACGACTGCGCACTGCAACCCGAGTGTCTGAGCTCTATGACTAGTAAGTACTGAGGAAATACCACTCTTGTTGTGTTGCCTCCCAGGTAGCTTGAGGAGGTTTCCTTGCTGTTCAAGTGGCAGCTTTCCGAACTGACCTTTTAAAGCACTTGACATTTTATAGAGCACCAAATATTAATTTCAGAACCTGGGATTTCATCTTAGGAGATGGACCTCCTATCCTTGTTTACTCTAGACCTAGACTCCTGTATTACGGGGAAAAAAAAATTACAGATGTTTTCCTTGCATACAAATATCACATTTACATTCACATTTTCATTCATTTATAAATAAGATATATGATGGATATGACTGAAGTACAACACTTATCATTCAGAAACTGGGCAAATCTCTCTTACTCACGGAACAAAAACATTCCAGTATCTATTTTTAATGAACGCCAGGCAAAGATTCATAGAATATCAATACATCTAGAGGAAGAATATACATAAAAATTTGTTCTTGCAGCACTGCGTATATTAAATTTTCGGTTTCAGTGACATAAATATCAGTGGACTAATTTCCTATTGATGTAAACAGCCTTCTACGTTTCTGCTACCATATTTGAGATCTGAAATTCGTCAAGTAACTTCAATAGGTAAGCATCAAAAGGTCCTCTGCAATAGTATTTTTGCAGTTAAATTTCTATTATGGCATTTTCCCTCTCACAAAGAATATCATAGAATCATAGAATCATAGACTGCTTTGGGTTGGAAGGGCCCTTTAGAGGCCACCCAGCCCAACCCCCTGCAGTGAGCAGGGACAGCTTTAACCAGCCCAGGGTGCTCACAGCCCCGTCCAACCTGGCCTGGGATGGTGCCAGGGATGGGGCCTCCACTGCCTCTCTGGGCAACCTGTGCCAGTGCTTCACCACCCTCACTGTACAAAATTTCTTCCCTATATCCAGTCTAAATCTATTCTTCTTTAGTTTAAATCCATTACTCCTTGTCCTGTCACAACAGGCCTTGCCAAAAAGCTTGTCCCCATCTTTCCTGTAGGCCCCCTGTAAGCACTGAAAGGCCGCACTAAGGTCTCCCCGCAGCCTTCTCTTCTCCAGGCTGAACAACCCCAACTCTCAGCCTGGCCTCACAGCAGAGGGGCTCCAGCCCTCGGATCATTTTGGTGGCCTCCTCTGGACCCGCTCCAGCAGGTCCATGTCCTTGTGCTGAGGGCCCCAGAGCTGGACGCAGTGCCCCAGGTGAGGTCTCAGCAGAGCAGAGCAGAGGGGCAGAATCCCCTCCCTCGACCTGCTGGCCACGCTGCTGAGGATGCAGCCCAGGATATGGTTGGCTTTCTGGGCTGTGAGCGCACATTGCCAGCTCATGTCCAGCTTTTCATCCCCCAGTACCCCCAAGTCCTTCTCGGCAGGGCTGCTCTCAATCCCTTCCTCCCCCAGCCTGCATTGATATTGGGGGTTGCCCCGTCCCAGGTGCAGGACCTTGCACTTGGCCTTGTTGAACCTCATGAGGTTCACACAGGCCCACCTCTCCAGCTTGTCCTGGTACCTCTCCAGCTTGTCCAGTTTACGACATAAAATATGTTACGACACATCCAAAATAGATCAGAGATAATCAGAGTTATCATGCTCACATTGCTGTTCAGGAAGTGGGTTACTGCCTTATCTAATTTTAAATATGAGCTGCAGTTCCACGTACAGTCACTGAGGCAGCCTGTTGTATTCCTGCAGGTCAAAATACCTTTTAGGAATCCTTTCTACATCTGAACTACATGTGTGGTACCTGCGTAAGAGCAGACTGTAAAATGCCAATATGTTATCAGCACACTGACCAACATCCAGACACATCTAATAGAGGGGTTTTACTGTTTTTGTCTTTAAACACAGCTCCGCTATTTATCAGTCAAGCACTCAAGGAACAAAGTAAGCAGCAAGACAGTACTTGCGTGAGGAAGACAGCACAAACCTGCACGGTTAACATAAATCTATCACACCTTTCTTAGTTGGAAACGTTCAATAAAGGGAGGAAAATTAGTTAGCAGAAGAATCAAACTAATAATAGCCAAATCTTATTTCTCCTTCTGTGTGTGTTTAGCTGGCCCCAGCTCCTTTTACTTCGTGCTTCTAAGTGAAAGAACTTCTAGATAGTTTTAAGCAGAGTTTAACTAACACACAATTCAAACCTTAACTGTAACTTTAATACTCTCATATAAATTTACACTTACCTCCACGGTCCCGTGCTGCTAAATTCTGTCCTCTTCTTAGAGTAACGTCCAACTGGTACATTCCGGGATCCCCAGAAGGAAAATCTGCATTACTTGTTCCAACCAGATTTGTTCTCTGGAGGGAAAAAAATAAAAATGCAATAGCTAATGTTACTGAAAGTTTCATGTAAGGCATGTTTTCCCTTGGTATCACCATCCTGTTGAACTAAGGCAAGAACGCATCCCATTCCTACACCTCAGAGCTAATACCCCAACACCAAGGCATGTGCTCCTGTCATCAGTATTACAGTTCCTGAGCATCTCTTTTTTAAAAAAAAAAAAACCAAACAAAATACAACTGGTTGACACCTCAATGGTTAAATTTATTAATTAAAAAAGGTGGTTAAAACCCAATTCTTTGATACCTGTATTTATTATGGCAATCTCCATTTTTAATTACATTCACATACACTCCTGGCCCACTAGAGCAGAATAAGTAAGAAAAAACAGACTTGGACCTTACAGTACTATTTGGACTAGTCATTACCACTACCCTCAAACCCAGTATTTATTCAACAGTGGTAACTTAGGCATTGAATAAACATACATGAGTTCCGATTTTGTGAGCTACTGCAGTACTTTGCAAGATCTGTGTCTTTTTCCACAGAGTTATGGGGGAAACTGGGGAGGGATCATAAAGACATAAAATGCAGCTGCAGTGCAGCTGCATCTCTTCATTTGTAATGCTTGCCTTCTAAGTTTGCTTGTGCCAGGGCAAAGGTAAGTTTCTTAGAGCAGTTCGTTGTATAAACTGTATCATAAAAAATAAATAATAATAATAAAAAAAAATTAAAAAAAAAAAAAAAAAAAAGGAAGGAAGGAAGACTGAAAGGAGCTCTCTGGACTGCATGAATAGTAACCACATTTCTGTCCTAAATGACAAAGGAGAGAAATTGTATTTCTTCGTATGTATAAGCTTTTGCAAAATAGTTTTTAACACATCTCTTTTTAGGTAGTATCTAATTACAGTGCATGCTTGGAACACTACATTTAATTTTAAGACTAGAACAATCATATCTATTATACATTCGCAGTACATACAAGAGCTTCATATATTATACACATGGAGCACCACTGTTACATAGTCTCATGCTAGGAGTTAAATCTTTTAAGACTAGTGCTATTAATATCTTATTATGTAATTATGGGTCCTCTGCAAGAAAAAGCAGCATGACAGAAACATCTCGGAGACCACGTGTGTACTAAGTGCTGTACCACTTCGACAAGAAACTTTAGTTGTTTCTCTTCCTACCACCCCCCTTTTCTTTTTAAGGTAATCATAAATCTAAAGCAGGAAGGAAGCCACGAAATAAAGGCATTTTAACATATGGTTTATTCTTGATATTCCAGAGTCACAACTCTGAGTCCTAGCATATTAACCTTTGCTGCAACATGTACAGTGCTGGCCAGACTGCACACTGACATGTTCACCACTTCCACAGCAATGAAACTGCTCAAAACAAGTGCACTTCAGAGAAAATGGTTAGATGAGCTTTGAGTTGTTGGGGGGTGTTATTCTTGAAATATCTCAACATTTATCTTCTAATTTTGTCCTTGTAAAGTAACTGTTGAAGCATGCCTGAAACTACTAAAAGACTTTGCAAGACTCTTGCAGAAGGCACCCACCACCTTCTTTCAAATGACTAACGGCCCACTCACCGTCTCTCTCTTTTTTTTTTTTAAATGCACTGACCGCAGAAGGATACAAGGTTGAAAATAATGGATTTCCACCCCACTCCTGCAGTACTTAGTATCTAGTCCAGACAGAAATAAGGAAATTGCATACTGGCCTGATCCTCGGCCTCATCCTAGGCCCCAGTGTTCATCAAGGCATTGCAAAAGAAACTTGTGTTCTGAAGTAAATAACAAACACCAAAACTTCCCTTCCCCTTTCTAGCCCTTCCACAAGAGCTTGCATACCCAAAAGAAACACGTTGCCTCCCAACATTTATAACCTCCTCCCCAATTCTTCCTTATGGCGTGCCCCTCTCCCTTCCCCTCTGAGGTACAACATAAGCTCTATATTAAAATTCCTTGGTTTAAACAGTGCCATGTTTACTCCCTTCTTTTCCCTTTCTCACTTGCTTTTCAGAGCTTTTCCTTCCTTTTTTCTTGCAACAGAACTTCACTTCCTTTTAAATGCTTACATTAATTAGTTTTTCAGAGAGCTGCTCAAGGAGGCTAGAAACACTTAAGTGAGCAATGTAACAAGCCTACAGGACATAAACAGTTACACAAATTAAATAAAAATCAAATAGATATTAACTATCCCTAAGTATTAGAAAGTCAAACCAGTATTTCTATGTCAGAACAGCAGCATTTGAAGTATGCAATTAAAACTAGAGGTTGCCAAAATAAATGTGACTATCAATGAATCATTTTTAATGACCTTTTTTAATTAACAAGTTCAAAAGTTAAAATGGCAGCTAGTAAAAAACAAAGAACCACTTCCGTGTGGTCTGCAGTAATGAACTGAAGTTAGAAACGTTTGGACAAGAAATTTGGGAGCATTCATGAAAACCTACAATTTCCCTAACCATGGAACAGTTCAAGAACCAAATTTTCTGAACTTCTATGTTCCAACTAATAATGTCAAAAAACCCAAGATCACTGTAGCTAGGGAAAAAAAAAAATCATCACAACTAGAGGTTATTGTGAGCCACAAAGCTATTTCTTACTGACTGCTGCAGGATGAGGACACCAAGCCTGACAAAGCAATGGCATGCCTTCACTTTTAGTGTCTAGAATGTATAGAAGGTCTTGAAATTACTTTTATTAAATCTTTAACAAAAACAATGAGATTCCAGACAAAGACCATAAAGGCAATTAACCATTGTTTCACACAGGCAAAATCTCCTGCAGAAAGGAGATGCCTGAATTAATACCTTTGAATTAATTTTTCATAGTGGTCTGTCATTATTTTACGTTTTATCTAAGCTATGACTAAATTCATGGACTCCAAAATTTCCCATAAAATGAAAATAATCTATTTTAAGGGAAATTTACTATTTGGCACAAACACCAAAGCCTTATACAGTGAACTGCGATAGAGAGCTTAAGGAACACTGATCTCCTTGAAAACATGCCATGTGCAGAGGTGAGAACAGAGGTCTTGATGACCATACCCATCTTCATTGCACTCTTGTTTAGTAGATACCAACCCCCCCGGGCTGTTCTCTTACCCAACAATGAGAGCAACAACAGGAGCTGCTTTCATTTTCAGTGAGACATCCAGGAGAAGTTGTTTGATAGCCTGCACTTAAATGAATCTGCAACTGCAACTCAATTCTGACTCATGGCATGTCAAGTGATGCTCTAACATGCTCAGAAAAGCATCATTTCGTCGAGCTGAACCAAACACAGAGCTCACATTAGCCATGCTTTTGATGACCCCTACGAGTGGCACTCCTCCTTTAAGCATCTGTTTTTCCAAGAACTATCTCCGTATTATACAAACTCATCTGAACTCTGAAAAAAGACTATTTCCAACAAAACCAGGAAGCACAAATAAAATCCTTCGTCAGTTTGGTTCCAATTTAGCCCAACAACCATTATTCAGCTGGGTTATTTTTTAGCTGTAATAAATAACCCATTAGACAGGTACACAAGGCAAGGCCTTGATGGACACGGGATGCTCTGTTAGAACAACTACCAATGAAGAGCAGAATGGATAACTTCTAACTGGAAAACACCCTGTACTGTATTTTAAGACCAAAAATCAGAGACAGCATTTCTACATGAGTGTGTATTAAGCACACTTATGGAGGTAAGCTGTTAGTCTAACAATGTGAAATAATATGTTTGCTCACTTTTACAGAAGCTCTGTTGTTTAGACATGCCCTGAGACATCTGCCATTCTGGAGACATACAAGACTGAGGGAAGGTGAGGAGGAACATGCCCTTGCCCAGTCCCTGTGCCACTGCCACATTATGGGCCACACAAAAAACAATTAAGAGAGTCTGTGCATCTTAGCACCAAAAAAAATTAGCTTTCTGATGCCTGTGGCTAGTGTCCACAGGGAGCTTCTGCCACCCAACTCAACACAAAGCTCAAACTATTGCCGGGAGAGTAATCAAAGGTGGTTGTTTTTTTTTTTTTTTACAATCCCATTTCTGCAGTATATAAAGAAAAAAATTAATTGAATTTTCTCAAATAAAAATTCTAGAGCACCTGGAAACTCTGGCTGCAACTAGGTCACAGAATCATAGAATAGAATCATAGAATCATAGAACGCTTTGGGTTGGAAGGGACCTTTAGAGGCCACCCAGCCCAACCCCCTGCAGTGAGCAGGGACAGCTTTAACCACATCAGGGTGCTCACAGCCCCGTCCAACCTGGCCTGGGATGGTGCCAGGGATGGGGCCTCCACTGCCTCTCTGGGCAACCTGTGCCAGTGCTTCGCCACCCACATTGCACAAAATTTCTTCCCTATATCCAGTCTAAATCTATTCTTCTTTAGTTTAAGTCCATTATTCCTTGTCCTATCACAACAGGCCATGCTAAAAAGCTTGTCCCCATCTTTCTTGTAGGCCCCCTGTAAGCACTGAAAGGCCGCACTAAGGTCTCCTCGCAGCCTTCTCTTCTCCAGGCTGAACAACCCCAACTCTCTCAGCCTGGCCTCACAGGAGAGGTGCTCCAGCCCTCGGATCATTTTGGTGGCCTCCTCTGGACCCGCTCCAACAGGTCCATGTCCTTGTGCTGAGGGCTCCAGAGCTGGATGCAGTATGTCACAAAGCTGTTCACTGCTACACCCTTTGTGGTTCACTGATGTGAAACGTTAGGCAAGTACTTCCACCTCTGTTGTTCACACCATGAGAGACACTTCTCTGTGTTTTCCAGATTTAGCAGCTTAACAACTAGATGAACAAACTATTTTTTACGGCTGATCAAATGTTGAGCCTGTCAAAAGGACTGTAAGCTAGCTGACAGGTAGGTACATGCAAGTAGCTGCACACCAGTAATAAAGGAAAAAGCTATCTAACTTTTTGTGTGTCCAATGCTTCCACCATATGAAGCGTTCACTGGTCAGAACCCAGTTCCACTTCAGCATGCAAGAAAAATGATGCTGCTTTGAAACTGACAGGATGGCTAAAATCACCACCATTCCCACATCATATCATTTTTCACTGTTTGTTAAACATACACTATAAAACAAAAAGACAGTGAATCTTATTCTGGCCACTAAGCTTTACCGAAGTCAGGGGTAAATCTGTTGAAGTCAGACTAGCACTTTATAGCTAAAAGATGAGAATCAATAACACCATTTGTGCTATATTCTTAAAAACCACATCACAAAGTTTCAGGCTAACTCATTAACTTCTCCCAGACTGAGACCCTGAAGATTACTACCATTTTTGCCACTGAAAACTATCTATCACCCTTTTATATCACCATGAATATTGACACTCTACTTCAAAGCTCTTAGTATTTCTAACAATTAATCCGCTAAACCAACCTGAGAAATCAATGGCTTTGCTGGTCTCCTACAATTTATATACCACACTCTAACATGACTTTGTGCCAGCAGTTCAGGTGATGTAAGAGATTTAAGGAACCCTCTGCTGCAGAAAACAATTACCACTTCAGAGGAACAGATCTTCAGATTTTAAATAGTTTGTTCAATGTCAAAACTGAAAATATTCAGCAGTTTAAAAAAAAAAATCTACACCTGTAATATAGTCCCACTTCCAAAAAGGAAAAAAAAAAAATCTTTAGCAATACAGCCCAAAACTAACATTTTCCTATAGTTAAAAGTGTATTTTGGAAAGGCATATGAACTAGACTGAAGTATTATTCTTATCTGAGTCATTTAAGCAACAGGTTACAACTCTGTTGATTTGCTCTTCCATTTCAATATTCTGCCAGAACACACTGACAATATAAGCAAAAAGCACTTATTTTTTCCAGCATAAAGCAAAGGCATCAGCATCAATACTTCCTTCAGTAAGCAAAGCAAAAGGGAAATATAGCAGGATTCATATAAAAGGAGTGACAAGAGAAGCTGGAGGTCTGGCTGCACTGACTGCCCCTGTGCTGGGGTCGTTGAAATGGGACATCAAAATAAATCTATGCATACAATAGATGAAATTAAATCAAAGTGTCCTGCAAGAAGGAAGCAGCAGAACATCAACAGTCAAGGGTTCACAGCATGGCATGAAATACTACTAGCTTTCAAACAGAAAAAAACCACCAAGAAGTTTGAAGTAATGTAACTGTGTCTTCAATGTTGCATAAGCAGAATTTTCCACTCCAGATGCTGCTTGGCTCAAACTGATTTCTTCAGATATATTTTCATTTGTCAAAGCTTCATGCATTGGAAACACTTGCTTGCAAGAAATTCAAAAATTCTGAATATCCAAGTGGCTGTCAGCTCCTTGTCAGTGCAACTAATGGGAACCAACTGGGCTTCAAAGTTACGACAATAAGATCAAGCAACAAGCAATTTTTAATTTTGCTGGAAGTATTTACTTATCTAACTTAAGAGTTATGATAATCATATCCTAAACAACACTTTGTGTGCTAGTGTTCTGGTTGATGGCAAGTCAGCAAGAACTGAGGAACTTCTGAGTAAAAGCAGTTATACAGCTCACTTCATCTCATTCATTCTATTTTCCCTATTCACTAAATAAAAAGGCAGGTGTATAATGTGAATCCATTTCAATAGCAGTATAAAAGAACATTCTGGGATTTTAAATATTACTGGAAATGTGCAGAAGTCATTAGTAGCGTTTTATGTCCACTAATAATCTATCAGCAGTCCTGGTAAACAGGGGAGGTCCCTGATGACTGGAGGCTTGCCAATGTGACGCCCATCTACAAGAAGGGCCGGAAGGAGGACCCGGGCAACTACAGGCCTGTCAGCCTGACCTCAGTGCTGGGGAAGATTATGGAGCGGTTCATCTTGAGTGAACTCAACAGGCAAGTGCAGGTCAACCAGGGGATCAGGCCCAGCCAGCATGGGTTCATGAAAGGCAGGTCCTGCTTGGCCAACCTGATCTCCTTTTATGACCTGGTGACCCGCCTGGTAGATGAAGGAAAGACTGTGGATGTCATTTACCTGGACTTTAGCAAAGCTTTTGACACCGTCTCCCACAATATTCTCCTTGGGAAGCTGGCAGCTCATGGCTTGGACGGGAGTAGTCTTCGCTGGGTAAAAAATTGGCTGGGGGGCCAAGCCCAGAGAGTTGTGGTGAATGGAGTTAAGTCCAGTTGGCAGCCGGTCACAAGCAGTGTTCCCCAGGGCTCTGTTTTGGGGCCAGCCTTGTTTAATACCTTTATCGATGATCTGGATGAGGGGATTGAGTGCGCCCTCAATAAGTTTGCAGATGACACCAAACTGGGTGGGAATGTCGATCTGCTGGAGGGTAGGATGGCCCTGCAGAGGGACCTGGACAGGCTGGATCGATGGACCAAGGCCAACTGTATGAGGTTTAACAAGGCCAAGTGCCGGGTCCTGCACTTCGGTCACAACAACCCCATGCAACGCTACAGGCTTGGGGAAGAGTGGCTGGAAAGCTGCCTGGCCGAAAAGGACCTGGGGGTGTTGGTAGACAGCCGGCTGAACATCAGCCAGCAGTGTGCCCAGGTGGCCAACAAGGCCAACAGCATCCTGGCTTGTGTCAGGAATAGTGTGGCCAGCAGGAGCAGGGAGGTGATTGTCCCCCTGTACTCGGCGCTGGTGAGGCCGCACCTGGAATACTGTGTCCAGTTTTGGGCCCCTCACTACAAGAAAGACATTGAGGTGCTGGAGCGTGTCCAGAGAAGGGCAACGAAGCTGGTGAAGGGTCTGGAGCACAGGCCTTATGAGGAGCGGCTGAGGGACCTGGGGTTGTTTAGCCTGGAGAAGAGGAGGCTGAGGGGAGACCTTATCGCTCTCTACAGCTACCTGAAGGAGGTTGTAGTGAGGTGGGTGTTGGTCTCTTCTCCCATGTAGTTACCAATAGGACGAGAGGAAATGGGCTTAAGCTGTGCCAGGGGAGGTTTAGGTTGGAAATTAAGAGAAATTTCTTTACGGAAAGGGTGGTCAAGCATTGGAACAGGCTGCCCAGGGAGGTGGTGGAGTCACCATCCCTGGAAGTGTTCAAAAAACGGGTAGATGTGGCACTTTGGGCCATGGTTTAGTCTAGTCTACCCTTGATTGGTTTAGAGTGGACTTGGTAGTGTAGGTTAATGGTTGGACTGGATGATCTTAAAGGTCTTTTCCAACCGAAACAATTCTATGATTCTATGATTCTATAATGTGTTTTTTGATTAACCAGGTATGTGGTTCAGATGAGACTGGCTACTTTGTTAAAGCTTGTCATACAACAGATGTTTCCCATAGACAAGATACAACTACTTACAACGAATGTGAAAAGCCTGAACTGTTGTCGTGAAGATTTTGAATTGGGTAAAATATACTGTTGAACTGTAAAAGTCAGATTTTGCATATGTGGTCTTTATCACATAATGGCAAGCATGATACATGCTAGTTTGAAATGTCTCAATTACAAAGAACTATGAATTCAAGATTATTTCTGCAGAATAAAGACATTTTGAAAGTTGGCATTAATCACATACATACACACACACATTTTTATATATGCCAGTATGCCCTGAATATGACCGCCTAGTTTACATTGTCAGGAAATACACTGTGGCTAAATAATAGTCACAAGTCCATAAAAGATTAAGCCTCTTTCCTGAGCTTTTTGGCTATGGCTGAAAGAGGTATTTAATCTGCTTATTAGAAAAAGCCCTTAAGAATCAAATAGTAATACTGGCCTTTTACATCTGCAGAATAATTGGAATATTTTTGGTCACATCTGTAGTAATCGTTGCTCTTCAATTTTATTTGAAAGCACCAAAAGCAAATGCTAATTTTCAGCATTTACTGTCAACGGCTTGCTAGATTTCCTTCTGAAAAATGTAATGAATAGATGCAGAAATAATAATAAACATGTTAACATTTTGAAGTTTTGGTATTCAAAAGTACACGTCACATCACTTGTTTCAGTTGAGGTACTAACCCTGTCTAGCAGCAAAGGAAACCAAATACCAGTATCGACAAAGCAATCGGAAGAGATTCCACCAAGTCGTTCCTACTTCCATCTATCTCCATACCCATTTTTGGGGATGGAAAACTCAGTTTGCTGCCATTTATTAATTCAAATCTACTATAAAATTTTACTGCACTATCATTTATAGAGTCTAAGATAGTAAAGCAAACAGAAAACAGAAACAAAGAATCCCTTCTCCATCAAGATTATAATTTTTTTCTTGAATAAAGCAACCACAGCTTCCTCCCCAGTTTTGTTATGCTCCATCCTGGCCTCCTCACCCTCCCCGCCATGTTGTTATCCTCCCTTCTTATATCACAAAGTAAACGCTCTGGTCTGGTCTCTTCTGTCAAAAGCAACTGCTGTAATCATGCCAAGTCTTTCTGGGGTTATCAGTGTTTCTCACAGACACAACAGTTCACCTACATACAACAAATTGTAAGCACAGGGGTTTAGACTGCAAGATTTTTGAGGACTGAAGAAAGTCTTTGTTTTCATATGTAAATAAGCGCAGAGAATTCTTTGCTGCATTTTCCAACTTTTATTCCTTTTTTTAGCCTGTCGTGGTTTAGCCCCAGCCAGCAACTCAGCACCACGCAGCCGCTCACTCACTCCCCCTGCCCCGATGGGATGGGGGAGAGAATCAGAGGAGTAAGAGTGAGAAACACTCCTGGGTTGAGATAAGAACAGTTTAATAATTGAAATAAAGTAAAATAGTAATGATAGTAATAACAATATAATAATAACAATATACAAAGCAAGTGATGCACAAAGCAGTTGCTCACCACCCACCGACCGATACCCAGACAGTTCCCGAGCAGCGATCACTGCTCCCCGGCCAACCCCCCCACAGTTTCTATACCGAGCATGACATCATATGGTATAGAATAGCCCTTTGGGCAGTTTGGATCAACTACTCTGGCTGTGCCCCCTCCCAGCTTCTTGTGCCCCTGGCAGAGCACGGGAAGCTGAAAAGTCTTTGACTAGCATAAGCAGTACTCAGCAACAACTAAACCATCAGCGTGTTATCAACATTCTTCTCACACTAAATCCAAACCACAGCACTATGCCTGCTACTAGGAAGAAAATTAACTCTATCCCAGCTGAAACCACAACACAGCCTTAAAGTATATTGCCTCAACCTATTTGTAACGGGCTGTGTAACAGTTTTTTTGAAAATCCAAACATATTTTACCAGTTCATTTCCCCTTGGCTAGTAGTGCTTTGATAAATTCAAAGCTTTTTAATCTGCTATTGATGAGCAGTTCTTTTGTAGAAGGCATAAGTCTAAAACTACTATATCTGGTATTTCAACGATTGAGCTATGAATTTGTAACTAGAGATTGATCGAGATTGTGAAGTACAGAAGTATCAGCATCAGCCCACTGTCTTTAAAATTACCTATTTTTGCCCAGCAGTCCAGTATAGCTATTGCTTTTAGCTAAATTTGTTTTTGATAAAAATTCAGCTGGTTTAACACTTAGATTTTGCTCTCTGAACGAAGTGATTTGTTACAACTTACTGGTTTGCTCTGGGACCATTTCTTTCAGCACTTTTTTTGCTGACAATGCTTCTTCATTAAACCAGGAAATGGCACATCCAGAGTAGGATCTGCTCCAACAGCTTTCACGGTGGGGGCCAATACAGAGAAACCCCTGTGCCCTCACCAGCAGCCATATGGTCCTTCGCATTAGGACGAAAGCTTCCCTAACCACTGCAGGTGCCTTTTCAGGAGAAGCTGGTTGCTGGAGTTGAAGGGAAGGATGGGTTCTCTCTAATTCCCTTCCAAATTACATTACAGAGGAGATCAGGAAGAAATGAAGTAGGTATGCTAGATAAATCAATGCACTTCTGATTTGACATATCTAATTAAAACTGCAGATCAGCACAACAGCCACGGTATTCCTATTGCTTTCTCTTCAAAAGATCCTTTGTGACAGAGTTTAAGGAAACATTCTACTTTGTTTAAAATAAACTATTTTCTACAAAAGATACCCACATTTCTTGAGTCACGCTTTTAGCTGTTCAGCAGCAAACTACACAAAGCATTCAACAAAAGTGGCCCTAACCCTGCAAACATGTATACAAATGCACATAGATCTGAACACAACCAAACGCACGGGACTACTAACCCTCTACCCCTTCACAGCACTGAGCTATTCTTAATGTTTCTGTTTGCGTGAAAACTGACATTGTGAATTACCATTTCAGAAAACTAACAACAGAAAAAAAAAAACATTTACCCACAACATGGTTGCAGTATAAACGGAAGCTTCCTGTGTATCAGAGGAAAACATTTGCTAAATATGTTACCTAAATTGTCTTGCCTTTACAGCCTATAAAATTCAGATGCTTATTTATGTAAGCCTGAAGGCTATGTTAACAGAAAAATAATTTATTCCTGACTGCATATAGTTATCTTGTGTTATCTCTATTAAAGCACAAGAAAAAACTTTATTTTCTGGCATCCAGAAATAACTTGCTTTTCAGAAGCAAGATACAAACCAGGAAGAACTGGTTTTGACATGCTCCCAGTACAAAACTTCTCCAGTTAAACCAGTACTACTGGAAATACTATAAGTACATTTTCAGAATGATCTTTCCTTGCTGCATGGAAACTAGTAACTGTACTGAAGGCAGCCACACAGTTTCAATATAGTATCATAAGAATAATTACTCGCCAGGGACTTCAGCTGAATGGGGCAAAAATACTTGCAGGCAACAATTATAATCAAGATCACTTTGATTTTATCTGAAGAAAACGCTTCCAAAAACTCGAAATTAAATTCACCTTAACCCAAATTCAGGTCAATTCCACAATCAAAAACACAGAGCAAGATTCCCCACTACTGAAGTTTTCAAAGTCTCTAAACAAGACCAAGAGTGTCTACCTGTCCTTGTTCCTTTAAAGGTATTTTCTTGCACAATTTTTAACAGTCTTTATAGCAGCTGGTCACAGAAAGGCTTTCTACCAAACTGGTACATCCAGAAATAGTTAAACCAAAATCCAGTGTAAGCAGTGCAACAAATAATGGCAAAGAAGAATCTCCTGGAAAAAAAAAGCTTGGAATGAGAAGGACAGTCAAGTGCTAACCATGTAATTTTTGGTCTTCATTAGGAAAGCCTATGAACATCTAAGAGATGGGTATTAGTTCTGATATGTTCATGCACAGTATTTTTTTCCTTAAAAAAACTCACAGCCTTTCAGCTATTATGTTGTTCATGAAAGCTCTTTAATTCAACAGAGACATCTACTGCATAACCTTTGATACAAGAATGAGATGCAAAGTAAAGACCACACACATTTTCAGCAGTCATCTGTCTAATAGATATCCAAATGCCCATATTTGAGCATCTTGGAGGATGAGAACCCCAGGCTGCCTGCAAGATGCCGGTTAAGGAATAATTCAATGTTCCCAATTTTGAACATGACAAAAAGTAGGTCTTCCGTATTGAAAAGATGTGTAATACTATCAAGCTTAACAGTCTGAAAGAAGCCGTTATTGAAGTCATTTGGTTTCCTGCCTATCTACAGCAAAGCCTAGAACTGTTGCATGATACTTTAAGATACTCTCCACTTGTCTTGACTGACCCAAAAACTGTTTAAGTACAGAAAAAAAAAAAAAACCGGATGCTTTCCGTAGATAGAAGCTGCAATGGCCAAGTATGTCATAGCTAATTTCCGTGTTACAGATGACCAACAATGCAGATCTCCACACTGGGAATGGTGACTGATGCTGACATGTAAGACTATGGTCCCATGACACAAGATCACAGCTCTTCACTAAGGTAAACATTTTCACAATTGCAAGCATAGATTTACTTCTCAGGCCTTTCAGGAACTTCATGGAGGCCCCAGTAATGGCAGCCAGTCAGTATTGTCACTCTGTGGCCCTGAGAAGTAGTTGGGGATGGCAGAAACCACAAGTTCCAGGGTGGATGCAAAGGTGGTGAGATGAGAAAAAGCTGTAACCGTCTCAGAAGTACTACTGTAGGTCTACTGTTCCTAGGACAGAAATCAGCTGTGGAGTGGAATACAGTTCGCAAGGAAAAGCACCAGTGGTGCTTTTGGGATGGAGAACAGGAGGAGGCCCAGTCCTCCAACAGCAAGACCCACTGTTGCCTGGTCCATACCCAATGCAGAAAATCAAGGCTATCTTTCAGAGACTTGAGAAACTGTTCACATTTTAGCTCCATCACTGACAGCTGTAAGATGAAAGAAGTGAGAAAGTAATCTGCTCAGAAGTTCTCAGAAAGGTCCTGAAATCCTGTGAAAATGGGGACTGGACTGTACCAATCCCCTCAAGAATCCACCTGAATCTCAAATTCATTTATCTAATATCAGAGGGGGAGAAATACCTTTGCAAACAGAACAGACAAACGCCACCTACCATAGTTGTACTGATTTCCTAAGCAGAACTGAACCCTTTGTGAGCAGCAGTATCCATCACGGGGCACAAGCCTCTGGCAGCGCACACATCTGCGTAGGGACCAGTATCACCAAATGCCACATAAAATGGGAAAAGGCTCTTCTGTGGGCATTACTCAGTGCGTCTCTGGTAAGTATCAGAGAGTGACAAGACAACTCCCACCTCCAGAATAAACCCCTGCTGTCATAAATAACTAGTCAAGGGCCAAAGAAAATGAAATGAAGTGCAGGCAGCTTTTCAACAGAACGCCTGTCTGCTGACCGGTGAAGCCACGATGAAGCTGTTCAGGTGAGACAGTAGCAAATGTAGAGCATTTTTCCTCAAAAGTTTTACTACTACTTTTATTTTAGTAATTACCAGTGATAGGTCCTTCTTCTAAAAAAGACGTAAAGTTTTCATTAAGCTGTACATTACAATGCCCAAGTTTCTGGCAGGGAGACGATGCTTAGCCTTTGATAATTCCTGGAGGCCTGTTCACCCGAGGCTGTGTATCAACCTCCCCGGCACCAGTGGCTGCTGTTTTTCTGGAGTCTGTATAGAATGCCACCAGTAACTGCTCCCTCTCAGGCTGCTTGACAAGCTGCCTCTTTTTCAGGATGATGCAAGTTCTCTTCTAGTCCTCCAACCGTTTTTCAGTAAAACACAATCTAAGAGAACTTCATTTATTGAAAAGTGTGGACAGCCCACAGTCTTAGAGCAAACAGGTTCTTAGTGTATGAGGCAGTGTTGCTATTCTCCTCCATCGGTTACTGAAGATCTGTCCTGGTTTCAGCTGGGATAGACTTAATTTTCTTCCTAGTAGCAGGCATAGTGCTGTGGTTTGGATTTAGGAGAAGAATGTTGGTAACACACTGAGGGTTTAGTTGTTGCTGAGTACTGCTTATGCTAGTCAAGGACTTTTCCGCTTCCCATGCTCTGCCAGGGGCACAAGAAACTGGGAGGGGGCACAGCCAGAATAGTTGATCTAAACTGCCCAAAGGCCTATTCCATACCATATGATGTCATGCTCAGTATATAACTTGGAGGGAGTTGGCTGGGGAGGAGTGATTGGTGCTTGGGACCTGGCTGGGTATCAGTTGGTGGGTGGTGAGCAATTGCATTGTGCATCACTTGCTTTGTATATTATTATTGTCATTATTCTATTGTTATTATTATCATTACTATTTTACTTTATTTCAATTATTAAACTGTTCTTATCTCAACCCAGGACTTTTTCTCACTCTTACTCCTCCGATTCTCTCCCCGATCCCACCGGGGCAGGGGGAGCAAGCAAGTGGCTGTGTGGTGCTGAGTTGCTGGCTGGGGCTAAACCATGACAAGATCTTATAATACTGTCCAACAGGCAGCATGGTCTGTTACCACAGCTTCGTCATCTGGAGATAGAGGAGGAAATCCAAGTTACTAGCTGGTTTAGCCCTTGAGTTTTTTTTACGGGGGCAGCTCATAGTTCAAGAATTGACTCTTCAGAAAGATGTTTCCCGTCTCAACTCATAAAGAGATATAGTTCTGATTCATCAAGAATTTGTAAATATAGTCTATTCTTACAATGATGCCCAAGGAGACCCAAAATTTTGCAAGTGCTGGAAACTATTCTAAATTACACCAGTAATAATGGAGCATATATGAACCGCTATCATATTTCTCAACTCTTAGTTTAAAAAAGTCTTTCTAGAATGGGGAGAACAAAAATAGCCAATTGTCATCTTTCAGGAGGCAACTGTTCACCTTCTCTCATGAATTTATACTATGAAAAAAATGTTTAGTCCCTTCCTTCATGCAAATAGTGTCACTGTCACAAAAATCATCATGCACAACTCTCAAAAGATTAATTTGTTCCAGCATCTTTGAGTAAAATAAGAGTATCAGCACAGTAATTGAGAAATTTCTGGAAGCAAAATGATCTGTGAGTGCCCACAAAGCCAGCATCATTACAACCAGAGAAGCTAAATGTGGGTGGACAATACCAGAAAATTGAGCTGAAAATTCATGTATAGTCAGTACCATTGGAATAAACATCCCCACCAATTCCAGTCTGATGACAAAGCCATAGCCCAGTACCAACAGGCCAGTTATGCTAAAGTGGATTCAAAGAAGTGATAAGACCCCCACAAGGTGTCCTGACCACTCAGATCAGGAGAACCAATATCAGCACTGGTGACAAGCAAACACTTCCTTCCTTCCCGTGTCTGTCGTTCACATCATCTGAACTTCCCCCACCTTTGTGAAGCGCATAAATATCTTGAGATTATTCATCCTCCCGGGAAGAACATATGAGCACTTGGGGTGGTGCATTCCCACCCTTTTCTTTCTTCAACCATCTTACGACCTCAGGAATTTGCGCCAGACCACAGCCTTTGTGTAGTGAGTTGGTCAGTTAGGTGCCCCTTAATTGTACCAGAAGCTCCTACATGGCTGACGTGGAGAGCGGCCCTGTCCTTATCAGAAACTCTTACATGGTTGAAGTGGGGAGCGAGAACAGTTACCCCGACAGCCTTGAAACAGAGCAGTATCATTGTTACTGGAGTTCCACTAATTACTGACCCGGATCATGGCTCAGATGGAGATTTATAATGACGAAAGCCAATCATCTCACGATGCTATAAACAGCAGTCCTAAGCGAGGCCCTTTCAGCTCTCTGGGACTGCAGTGGCTGCACCAGCACCTCCCTCTGAGCGGGACGCCTCTCAGAGCTAGCAAACTCTGAAAGTTTGCTAAAATCAGAGGTCCATTGCCTGGAGCCTGGGCTCAAACCCTTCACTCCTGAGGCTCAACCCTCGCCCGCTGAGAAATGCCAAGACATTCAACGTGAATATTTCACTGAACTTGAGGGGAATTTTTACCAGGTATATCATTTTTTTATATATATATATATATATATATATATATGTATTCATGTTTGTGTGTATGCATGTGTGAATCAGTTTAAGTAGTCTGTAGATGTATGATTTAATTTCAAAGTGAGTCTTATACTGCTGCATTATCCTTATTCACATAAACGGTTGACCAAGTCTGAGACTAAGATTGGACCTAGCCGCACCTAGACTCCTCTCTGAGAAGAAGGTTAGAAAGCAAGGGGGTCTATTCTGAACCTCGTGACTCAACGGGAGGGTCCTTCTTATCCCCTGCATCCACAATCTCTCTGTAAATCATTCTTACGCAGTGTAACTTAATTTCCTTTATGCACTTCTTCCGTGTAGTAATACAGTGAACCTTGCCATCTTCGAATCTTTAACTAAGTTGCTGCTTTGATCAGTTTTGTCTGATTACTTTGTTAATCACTGATGACTGAGTGCTATTAAAATATCATAATCAAATTCTGCAATTTGCCACAAGTAAATTCTAAACTGCTACTAAATCAAACTGTGTAAAGTCAATCATTCAGGACAAATTAACATGATGAGGAGGATTCACAAATCCGCGTTCGCGACAGCACTGTAGGGCTCCACCTTACAGCTGCACTAGCACAGCCCCTGCCCAGCCACCGCCAGCACCAGGGGAGCACGGGACAATGCCTGGTGAAGGGCCCAGGAGAAACTGCAATGACAGACACCTCTTCTCCACACACCAAATGCCTGTCATAAATTTGATCAGACCATTGACCAGGAGCCCCTGCTGAAGTCTTTCACCCCAGGTCTGAGCTGCAGGCAGAGGACCTGTTATGCCATCACAGGCAGACTGACATTCCATCGGATAGAGAGGAAATTGACATCTTGTGTTTCTGTCACTTAGCCTCACAGTGAATCCCACGACAGGAGACATAATGCCAGTTCCTCAAGGTAAAATAGAAAATAAAGAAATAAGAAAATCAACTGACTGTTAAGTACTGATTTTTAAGGACAAGTGAGATCAGGGACTTGAAGAAACGAAGTGATCTGGCTCAAGCTGCAGCTGACGAAGGAAGCAGCTTGCCCCAGGAGTTACTCCTAAAGCATCAATGCTGGATGCTCCAGGTTTGCCTCATTCATCACTGCTGACTAGGAAGTTCTTCAATCCAAGTGGAGTGGCATATGCCCAAACACAGCAGAGCAAGAGGAACTGATTTTCTTCCACAAGCAGACAGCTTGCTAGAAATCCCATGGATATTCCCAGATAATTAGAGCTGTCTCAAATGTAAGCAGGCTCCCAGAGGAGATGCTTTCTTTGCACCATTACTGATACACTTCATTTGACCTAGCTATATGTGCATCTTGGTGGCTTATCCCTGTGTTAATCCCTTCAAGGAGGACTGTTAAATAGAAAGGGAATTACTTTGAAACTCAAGGCAATTTGGTTAAGTCTGCTAAATTCGTTGCAGCATCCTGCTCCCTAATCTCATTCCCTACCCTGTTCCCTTCATCCATTTTTATTTTAGAAGGAAACTGAGCAAAAATTCCTTATAAGGAAAACCTACAATCACAAGGGAGAAAGGTTTACTCAGTTCTGGAGATAATATTAGCAACAAGAATACCACTCTTCATTAATTACTAAATAACAAATAGTATGCAAAATATTTCCAGAGCAAATTTTATTACCACATTATTCATCTTACTTGTGAAAAGAGTTACCAACAGGCTAGCTTATCCCATGGGAACATGGAGCTGATTACTGGTCTCAGTCTTTAGTTACCAAGATTTCCCACAACTGTTTACGAAATTATCACCTTTAACTGAAAGGCAAAAGTATACTAGATGTGTAAAGGGCCCTGATAAACTGATTAGAGAGTAACACTATAAAATCTATTTTGAGTGTAAAATCAAACCCTAGAAAAAGTTAATTAAAGGGAGTTTTTCATGACCCCTCCTCCTTTTTCAACAGCTTATTTTCAGTTTCAGGAGGTCACTCAACACTTCTTCCCATTCTGCTCGGTGCTGGTGAGGCCACATCTGCAGTGCTGAGGCTCCCTGGTATGAGAGATACATAGACATATCGCAGCAAGTCCCATGACATGTCACAAAGATGATGAAGGGACCGAAGCATCTGTTGTGTGAGGAGAGGATGTGAGGGCTGGAACTGCTCCACCTGGAGAAGTAGAGTTTCCTACCCAAGAGGGGGATCCTGCCCGTGTGTATAATACCAGCTAGGCTCTTAGTGGTGCCCTGTGACAGAAGAGACATACAGGATATTTCACTCTAAACATGAGAAAAAACTATTTTTCCTGTGTGAAGGTGGTCAAACACTGGAGCAGGTTGCCCAGAAATTGTCCCTGAAGATATTCAAAACCTGCTCTGACATGGTCCTGGGCAACCTGCTTGAGATGAGCCTGCTCTGAGCAAGAGGTTCAGCTGGGCTATCTCCAGAGGTCCCTGCAAACCTTGGCCATTCCGTGATTCTCTACTGCTTTGAAATATCATAATAAATAAAGTACATGCTGACCTCAGCTACCTTTCCTCAAAGCACTGGTGCGCCTTCCACTTCTGGCTGGACTGGTACTGCAGCACTGCAGTTGGCATTCAAAACTACCATCCCCTCCGCCCCTTAAGAGCAGAGCATGTCCAAGATACCAAGCTATGAATAAACCCTGAACACTTCAAAACAAGCCTATATATATATGTACCTTGCATTTACACTGCAGTGCTCATGTATGTTGTAACCTAAACCCTTCCCCTGCACATTCCAGTCGTCTTCTGTAAATAATCCATTATTTTCAAAGGTACAGCCAGAAATATTATGCATGACTATATAAACATGAAGTTGCTTCCCGCATGCACTTGAGAGTGGATTTACCTGCACTCTCAGAAATCACAAGAGTATAATTCTTTTTCAAAAATGAAAAAAAATCTGCTTCTCTAAGCTGAATAAATGAAAATCATCATGAAACATGTTAGAACCAACTTTCATCTGTGCAGAACTATTCAGTTCCCAGGACAAGCAAAAAGAATGAGCACTGCTGTGCCACTTTGGTTTTAAGAAGATTATTGGAAGTTACATGGGCTGTCTGAGCACATTTTTGCAAGCACACATGCACTTGCACTCATGAACACGATGCATGCACAAGTAAATGGGGAAATAAAAGCAGTCTGTAAGGGGACGAAAATACACTGAAAATACACAAATCACATATTTTTTCTGTCCAAAATAATCCTTAAATTCCTAAAACTATCAAGTTGTGAAGCATTAAAATCATGTCTGCATTTTGTTTTTCTGTTTTTTCCAAAGACTGAGTCTCAGGCACACGCAGCACTATCCTAATTTCTGACAACTAACATTTCTGTCATCTCTAGAGAAACTTGCAATATCACGCACAAAAATCCTCTCACTTGCCTGAAGAGTGCAGAATCACACTGCAAGTTATGTCAAACATAGCACATGAAGGATAACTCAAGTGGGAACTAAAGACAGGTGTCACATCTGTATCAAAGATGATCTGCGAACAATTAGCTGTCTCCATTTCAAAGTGAGATAAATACCTGAAGCCAACATACATGCCATATGCATCACTCCCTCGAAAAAAAATTATCTTCAGTCATTGTATTTAAAAACACAGTCCACATTTTCACAACAGAAACCACACTAAAATATTCCTAATTTAATTTTCCACATTATTAATCACAATCAATTATATACATAAATATACACACACTTATATAACCTAAGTTATTAAGAAGTAGTTTTATATGTAAATTATATGACAAAGTTCTATTTTTAATTTGTGGAAAGATACCTATCAAAATATGGTATTTCAATTATTTTGAATCAATTTTAAAGCAAATTCAGCAAGTGTCACTAGTAGCAAAACAGCACTAAACTGCCTCTAAGAGAAACTTCCTTAGCGCTTGTTGCACGCACAGTTCAAAAGACCAACATCATGAGGGTAACACTAGTCTGTTAAATACAAATGGCAACACATTTTAAAAATAAGATTCCAATTTTACAGTCAAAGCTAGATTTACTTGACCATGTGCTGCCTAGATATTTAGATATATTCAACTGCCATTAAGGAATGACAGTGTGTTACAGCCACAAAAATCCATAAAAATCCACAAACTACTCAGCAGAAGACAGGTATCTGAGAGCAATTTAAAAGGAAGAATGACGGTCTTCAAACTGCCAAACCTATAAGTAATTAAAGAAACAGATTCCTCTGTTAACATGGAGAATTCAGCAAAAGAATGACGACAGTGATTTTGGAAAACCTCCTGTATTCTAAACTACTGCAGACATTAGCCCACCTGTGAGTGAGCGATGCTTCTCTCCATGTGATTTTGTATACTCTAAACTGAAGAAACACTTTTCCTCGTTCTGTATTATCCACTTAGGACATGCAATTTCCATGAAAAGCAGACATTTAAACTACATACATTTTAAAGCAGGATGCAGGATACTATATCAGAACATGTCAGACCTTATAAAAAAACTAAATTCCTACCTTACCAGATCCAAACTGAGAAGCTCCTCCAGCTTTCACCTATCTACGATAGCATTACAGGTGTGAGTTAAACCTCTTTTGCTTCACAAAGATACTCACGAACCTGAATTAGCCTTTCGAGCTGACAACTGCTCAGCAATACTGCTCACCTCCAGCTGGTAGCAACAGCTCTGTGCAAATATCATTTGGCTACTGCTGTGAACTGCAGCTACGCAGAACGAAAGTAAGATAAGTCTTGATATGTGAATATGCTTCAACATATATTCAGAGGAAATGACTCAACTATCTCCACATCTTTAAACATTGAAAGCTGCTTCCTCCCCCCTCCCCCAAGGCAGAAGATGGTGTAATCTCAAGGGTTCTGTGGTTTATTTATTAAATACTGGCATGAAACACATATTACAGTTCAACTGCTGAACACTAAATTATATATCATCCCTACACTAACTTCTTTTCAAATAATACTTTGAGTGGAGAAATATTAAACGTTTGTTTTAAAAAATGCATATATAAGTATTCTATTAAAACAAAAGAAAACACATACTTCCTGTCCTAGTATCTTAATTCTGAAGATATTTTGAGATTTAAAAGCAGTATTCAGATACCACCTGATGTTAATCTCATAAAATTTCAGAAAAATTCCTTATTGGCTATTACAGAAATATCAGAAGTTGAAAATTAAGGAATTGACATAAGAAGGAAGCGATAAAAATGTAGATTTTATCCAATAGAATTTCAATATGCAATAACTGAGTAAATATAAGTATTCTACAACTGGATATGCATTGTTACTTCTTTGGCAAGAAGTGGCTCTCCTTAAAATCTCTATATGTCTTTTATAATTTGTAGTCATTTCTGCTCCTTTAGCATCCCTCTGCATCAGTCTGCTTCTGATCTATGGGTTCTCAGTTTTCTGGGGCTTGGTTTCTCTGCAGTAAACATAATATTCCACAGCCGATGAGAAACAAGCACCATTTGGAAGCATGGATTCTCTCTTCCTAGACCTCTCCATTTCACAGGGATGCCCCTGGATGCTCAGGACCCACTCTCAGATAGGTGCAGTTCACCCAGGAATACACAAGTCTAGATTTAAATCCAGTAGCGTGATTTTGAACTACGAGTTTTAAAGTTTATGGATAATCAGAAAGCACATAGCAGACTGCAGCCAAACAGGCAAACAACTTCTCTCTGGAAGTCATTGAAATAAGTGATTTTAAGCATTGAAATAGCTGATCTAATATATATCCTTAACGGCTGTAATGAAACACCATTAAGTATTCCAGATTCTTCCCTCAACAGCACCTCACTACAAAGCAGAAGAGTTTGGTAGAATTAGTTATCTCATATCACATAGCAGCCAGCTTGCACACTAGACTTGGTCAGGATGTTCCACCTTTTTCTTAATTCTAGGTTACTTTATCACTTCAGAATGGTGGAGTTAAATATGCTCCTAAAGAAAAAGAGCACATACCAGAATCACTCACCTAAGGAAGGCGACTGTGACTACAGGCTCTGATAGACCTGGATGAGGTGCAATACACTGAAATAATAGAAATCATAGGAAGTGTGTGCAGAAGAAACCTCAAGAAGTCATCACTCCCATGGCATGCAGAAAGATCATGTGTGACATATATATGACATACATGTGACCACATATATGACACTACCAAAATCTCCATGCTAACAGGTGAAGACAACTTAGATTTTGGAAGACTTCTCACTACCAGCACCCAGAAGTAACTTAGGAGAACAGGTTACTAAGGAGTAAAGCATCTCCTTTCTCTACTGCAAGACATTATTTTCCCTAAACCAGCAAAGACGTATTTTTAAAAAATGATAGGGAGTGATGGTTTTGTTATTAAGATAAGGATCTGTGTAGCTTTTGTGGCTTCAGACACATGCACCTGCCCTTGCCCATATCATTCAATCCCTCCATGCCTCATTTTCAACCACTGGAAGCAGTATAATAATTCCCCCTTACTTTGCAGATGAACCACAGAGCACTCAGATATTGCTGTGAGAGGGTCCACAGAAGGAATAGTAACATTTGTTATCTCCCTGACTGCGGCTCTGGAGAACAATGAATTAATTTTTAAGTAGCACATATGTTGCTGTTCTAATTTAACAGCAGTTTCCAAAGCACCTCACGTATTTTCCACAGACAAAAAGCAAGCAATGGAGGACAAAACACTACAGAAAGAAGAAATTGTAAGGCGTATGTTTTTTAAAACAACGTCATCTATCACTGCTGTCTGCCTTCAGAGCAGTAAATCCCATCTGCTCCAAACTAATAAATACTAAAAGACAGGTTCTTATATATGGTCAAAATCCATCTGGGAAGAGCTCTTTGCAGAAGTAGCTTGAAAGATGGTAAAACAGCCATCAGTTTTCATGATGATAAAAGAAAGCACTTTGCTACTCAAGACCACAAAAACATGCTGAAACAGGGATGCTGCCAATGGGGACCCACCCCAACAAGCCCTTTGGGCTTGTGGATAAAACAGGGAGATGGAGATCACTAAATTTCCCATCAGGTGTGCTCTTGGCAACGTGTCCCTTTCTTGACTGATGCCTCCTGAACTCTACATCATCCAGCTAGCCCCAACAGCCACACTCCTGGTTCCTCACACTGAGGGCTTCCCCCAGATCGACTGATGACTTCTCTTCCATGCCAGCAGAGAGGGGAAGGAAATGAGTATGGACTGAGAAATGCCGTCCAGAGTGCTCAAATGGACACTTGGATGAAGCGATAAGATACTGAGCACCCCATGCTACAGCATACATGCAACAGTGCGTATCTCCTACAACTGTGGGAGAAAGTCTGGTTTTGGTCTCCTTTTTTTCATTTCAGAATGTGCATCTCTCCTTAGCTTCTAAAGGCACACGATGATGCATTTTTACACTAACAAATGTCTTGCAAATCTGGTTTTGAGAACTCAGTTGTTTGCAAGGCAAAAGAGGTCTCATAGCTCTCTGCTCTGAGAAATTAAACAGCAGATGATGGACCCGTGACACTGTGTAAAGTATGTTTAAAACGTGCATTTTCTGGTTAAGCTCATATGCAAATAAACATACACAATAAAACCACTTTCTACAGAATCCATGTGCACGTTTCAGTTAGATGACTTCGCTTTTGAAACAACCATCTGAAAAGGTTCTTTACTCATATTAAGAAACAAAAAACTGCGATTATTAATCTACTCATTTGAGTCAAGCATTGTACATTGACCTGAAAGAGTGAAAGAGCTTATTTCAGATGTTCCACTTAGACGACAGTGGTGTTGTTTTACTTCAGAAAACCTTACAGCTTCATGAGCAGCACCCAGTTTCCCGGGGTTTGCTGCACCGTTCAAAAGGAAAATACTACCTACAAGAGTTTTGTAACGTTACTTCCTGGTTTAGCATTCTAAATTAATACAGAATTAATGAGATAGCTCTTGTTAGTATTGGTATGATAAGGGGAAAATAATTTTCAGTTTATGAAAAGACTGATTTTAACACTGTAACAACATCTGATTAGAAGGATACAAGCATATTGCATTCAACTGACAAGTACTGTATTTCTTTCAACTCAAGAATTTTGTTTAATGTGATAGCATTTTTTTCTTAATTTCACAGAACACAGATACTTTCACTGCTGGTGAATGCCTGCTTGTCTAATCACAGGCACATTTAGCAGCACTTGGGTTGCTCAAGTTGAATTTTTCTGGCTGCGCAGCCTCGGGCAGGGAGAATGCCGCTGGGCCAGCAATCCTTCCTTCGTTCACTCTGTGGGGCCTTAATTTCATAACTGAGAGACAGAACGGCGACCATAACCATTAGCAACAACAGTTAACTACAAATAATAGTACCAAACTATGACACAGCTTGTGTGAATAATTTCGCAAGTTAAACTACTGATGCTAGTTTCCCTATACCTTGACTAATGCCTCTGTTTTCTTCTGCCTAGTGACAGCACACTTCATCTGAATTTCTTATTAATTACATCTGCCCACATGAGTTATTTCTGCAGATGGAATCCAATATACTTTCCTAAGATACTGAGTTCTCTACCGAAATGTGAAAAAAATACCAAAAAATAAAAAACTATTTTACTGAGTTATATAGGCCTTTATAGGCCTTTACAGGCCTCCAGCCTTACCCCTATAGACCACTGAGGAGTCAGCTGCTGCAAGCTGGAAAGAAAACTGAAACCACCTACTCCTTGTACATGTGGAAGCCTTGGAAACAATAACTCTAGTCCTGCCCACGGTGAGCACACTTCTCCAAAAAAACAGCCATGAGAGTGCATCTCCCAGGACAAGACCGGGCTTCTCATGCCTGTCTGCCTGCTATGGAAAAGAAGGGTGGCGAGGATGAAGAGGCTCTTAATAGAAATCAGACCAAAAATTTCAAACAGAAGGACCACAGCTGTCCTTCCAAGAACTTCACAGCAAACCCTGGAGACAGGGAGGAGCAAGACTGGAAGAGATACAAAAGATCAGCTATGAATTTCCCTGGGGAAGATGCTATCTACCAAATAGTCTGCTAGAGCTGAGTTATACTGGTATCCATCCCATCACTTACGCTTTCACACTACTAGCCAACAGAGTAAAAATGCTTCTTGCAATATGTTCACAAAAGCATTGCCTGACGTGGGGATATCAGAGAAGCTGTTAATCTCTAAGAGAGGAAAACCCAAATACACAATCTTTAGATCAACAAGACTTCTACAAGGCCTGGAACAGCTGCTGCAAATGGGCATCGACACTGGCGCCCTGTCCTGTGCCACCACGTTCGGCAGAGAGCACAGCTCCACTGAACTTCAGCAGCAAGCCCGCTTACCTGTACAGAGTCAGCAGCCTACACAACAGCCAAGCTGACACGAGACCTTTAAAACCAGAAAGATTATATGGTAATATGCTTGTATAAAGAAGTGTGGAAGAAAAAATAATACACAACCAGAAAACCAGACAAGTGGTCACTTGTTTTTCACTTTTTACATTACTAATGCAGTTTATACCAGTTATCTGATCCCCTGCAGTATATAAACACCTAAACGTTCTGGAAATTCCACAGGAACACAGCAGTTCTGCTCACCAACTACTGGTACCTCGTGGCACCCACTTGTGCTTTGCTCATCTGAAAAAGCGTATTTGCTTGCGAGATAGACCAAAGCTGGTTCTAAATGAGGTCACCAAAAACAATCTGATAACCTGCTACAATGAGATGGCTGGCTCGCTGGATGAAGGGAGGGCAGCAGGTGGTGTTCATCTCCACATTAACAAGGCTTTTGGCATCACCTCCCGTAATATCCTTGCCAGTGAGCTGACAAAGCATGGACTGCCTAAGTGGACACAAAGGTTGGCTGAGGACTGGCTACCCCACCAGGCTGAGAGTGGTGCAACCAGCAGCACAAGGTCCAGCTGAAGGCCAGTCACCAGCAGTGTACCCCAAGGAGCAGTACCAAGGCCAGTAAGCTTACCACCTTCCTTAACCACCAGGAAGATGGGGCAGAGCACACTCTCATCTTTCACAGACGATGCAAAAGTGGGAGGAGCAGCCAACACACCAGACACCCATGCTGCCATCCAGAGGGTCCCGGACAGGCTGGAGAAATGGGGAAGTGCCAAGCCCTGTCCCCAGGGAAGAACACCACTAAACACCAGTAAACACTGGGAGCCAAACAGCTGGAAAGCAGCTCTGCAGAGAAGGACTTGGTGGACACCAAGCTGCTCATGAGCCAGAAACCTGTCCTTGCAGCAAAGCAGACCAACAACCTCCTGGGCTGCAGGAGGCAAAGCATTGCCAGCAGGTCGAGGGAGGTGATCCTTCCCCTCTGCTCAGCGCTGGTGAGGCCACATTTGTAGTGGTGTCTTATGGGCTCCCCAGTATATTAGAAAAAAGGCAAGACATGGAGTTACTAAAGCAAGTCCAGCAAAGGGCCACAAAGATGATGAAGGGATCAGAGTGCCTGTCATACAAGAGGCTGAGAGAGCTGGGACTGCTCCACCTGGAGAAGAGAAGGCATGGGGGATCTTATCCATGTGTATAAATAGCAGATGGGGGCAGTACAGAAGACGGAACCAGGCTCTTCTCAGCAGAGCCCAGTGACAGAACAAGGGGCAACGTGCACAAACTGAAATACAGAAAACTTCATTTGAACATGAAGAAAAAAGGTTTTTACTGTGAGGGTGGTCAAACACTGGACCAGGTTGCCCAGAGAGGTTGTGAAGTCTCCATCCCTGGAGACACTCAAAACCCAACTGGACACAGTCCTGGGCAATTGGATCTATGTGACCCTGCTTTGAGCAGGTTGGATGAATTGATCTCAAGAGGTCCCTGTGAACCTTATCCGCTTGGTGCTTCTGTGAAAATCTTTGCATTTTATCTGATAATGTAAAAAGAAAAGAACTGTTTGGGGACCTGCTGATTAGAATCTCATTTTTCAAGACACTTCAAGTTAACAGTCTTCCTATGTTTGCCAATGAAGTAATTACCGATACTAAACTAACTTAAGGAACCATACAATAAAGGTCAGTTTAAAAAAAAAAAAGTAAGAGTAGGTCCAAGGAAAATGAGTATTAAGAAAAGAAACAACAGCTATAAATTATTATTTTATTACAAGCTACTCAAATATTTGGGCTTATATTCTCTAGGCTGTACACAGATGTTTTTGCATATAGATGCATACAGTAATACAAACAGTATGTACAAAAATGCAACAAACTAGATTATTTAAGACACTGGTTTCCCATGCACTTTAATCATTTAGTGACTGCTTTGATAAATATGACAGGATAATGCATTTTCTTGCTCCACAGGGTATTCTGGAATTTCTCATTTCAGCTGAACAGACTGTTGTGCACAGAAATGCTCACAGGTACCATTAACATACAAGCTGGTCCATCACTCACCACGATGCTCATATTCGGAGCTCACAGGCTTGTTCGTAAACCATATATAGTGGAGGCTACGCAAGCCATGAGCCTCTGCTGTGAATCTGCACAGTGATTTGAAGATTTGCTTTGGATTTGGTAATCGGATTAAATCACACCTGCTACAGCATAAGGTTAGCTCATCACATTCTCTTATAAAGAGTTTTAATACAAAAACTGACCTTAGTTGTTCAATAAAACAAATTCTGAGAAATTTTACTATTTAGACCTCATTATTAATTATTAGATACTGTGCTTTAAAATTCTCAGGAGAACTAAGTAGGATTTCATAAATTAGAAATTTTGTCAATTTGAAACACCAACTTACATGTCAAATTTCTTTTTTTTTTGTTGTTGTTTTTTAAATTAGCAAAAGGATAGCATTATGATGACTCAACAGTGGTGGAACACTGCAAAAATAACTTCTTAAAGTGAAATTACCATGCCTTCTTTTTAATCCTCAGCAATTAGTCTTGTCTCTAAATCTCACTTATCTTATTCGTATACATATACTAACCTCTGAAGAGTCATCCTGGGATGACATCTGACTTTTGCCACACTATGATAAAGTCAAGTTAACAGTAATTGTATGCTTCCACTACTTATAGAAAGGGAAGCAAATAAGTATAACCTACAGAGACAGCTGTCTCTGCAGTAGATTTGTGCTTGGAATCAGATGAAAATGTAACTTCTCTCCCTTCCACTACACCTAATCTTTTCACAACTTCAGGTAACTTGAAGTCTATGCAGTTTATAGAAGAGAGAAGGGGGTAAAGCAACTGCACGTTCCTCCTGAACGGCAAAATCAAGTTTTGCTTGAACTAGAAAATATGTAGCCTATGCCACCATAAACACACTACAGACAGATGCACTCTAGGAAGAGTCACCATGTCCCAAGTCACCCCAAAGCAAAGCATACTGAAACACCTTCTTTATCCTCTCTTACCAGGGAAAGCTAGCAAAAAGAGAGAACACTTCTCCCTTTACAGCACTGCTCAATCATGCAAATACAAAATGCATTTTATGTATTTAAAACTTAGGTCCAAAAAAGGTAATGACGAGAACTAATGGAGTTCTACTTATTTATTTATCTTTTTAAGAATACATTTACTTATACTCCACTAGGAATTTAGTTTCATTGCTCATGCATAATGGAAGATAATGTCCATAGTATTTATGTCAATTCCTGGAAATATTCCTCCAGGCTTTTCTGGATCACATACATTGAAACCCATTCTAGAGCTTAATTACAAAACCAATTTTCATTCACATCTGTGAGACAACTGAATACAACTTGAAATTATTTTGGTTACACTACTGCCTTGCTGTAAAAATCAGACAATCTGCTCAGGTATGCCTATACACAATGCAATACCATGCAAAAATCCCTAGGCAGCCATGAACAACCTGGTTCCAAAATCAGGAGCTCAGAGCTGGGCACAGACAAGCAGCTCCATGCTAATACACAAATAAATGCCCCTGGGACCTTAAAATGCTGTTTTTCTACATTTCTCTTTTATCACCTGTGAAGCTCCGTAGCAACATGTAAATGGGAGGAGCCAATTCAGGACAATACTTACGTTTTTTATATTCTCCCATAGACACACTCTTAAGTCTCTATCACAGTCACATGCAATCTGGGTTGGTACCTCTCTTCACATCTTCATACAAATGGGATAAGGCACTTCTTACCAGCTGAGAGATCTGGCAGCATTTCTGGCAGAATTCACATCCCCTTTTTTTTTTCCTGCCCTCTGGCTTGGAATACTTCTAACACAACATACTTGATATGTTCCTTGTAACTTTCTTTGTGTAGATCGCTTCTGTGTATTTCTTTTGCCTACCCTAACATCTTTCAAATCATAAGAATTCTTAGGGGGAATAAATTTATTTTGATAGCAGCATGACAGGCAAAGCTACCATAGATCTTAACACTCATTTCACCTATTGTATGGAAATTACAGCTTTCTTCCCCTAACTCAAGAGCTGTCTAACTTTTTGCAGGTGGATTTGACAGTAGGACCCATAGGTTTTCACTTGGTAGCACAAGTCATAGGATTTCACCCTGAAGACCTGAAAGAGTCATTTTGCCCTTAGTAAACTAAGTGGACACCACAGCTAACATGCAACAATACAAACTCAGATTAAATCCTTACTCCTTCCATATTAAGAAGTACACACTTTATTTGAAATTTCTGATTCTGTTTCTGTCGCCTGTAAAATACATCTCTCAGCTCAGCTGAATAAAAAACTAACCAGAGATCACACATAAAAAGCTTTTGAAATCCTTATGGAAAAGGAAATCCTGCTAAAGAATAAACCCTAATGCAGGCGCTCATTTAGAATTTATTGATGTCATTGTATTTCCCCAAATGAGAGATCAACATCTTAGTAGAAATTCTAGAGCTATAAACACAGTCTTGAGTAGCACTGATTCTCCATTTTAAAACTCACAATTTTGAAATGCATCAGCACTTTGTAATCCAACTTGAACTTCCAGTGTCTGATGCATGAAGATAGGGCTCATGTCCGTGTGGAGAACCAGGGGGTGCAAAAATGTTTAAAACCTACATGCACACACTTTCAACTCTGCTAACAATTTCTTCTCTCTAATAGCCAAAGGCTTTGTTAACTAAGTACCCATTAAAGATGGCATGGAAAATAATCTTGTTCAAGGTCTTGCATTTTACCTCATTTGCAAAACCATTAAGGATTTTGAAATAAGCAGTTATTCATCTAAATGAGAGACTATCCACTTACAGTTACATACTTAAGTATTAAGGGAGCTACCATCTTTCTAAATGCTAATGGAATTTAAGAAAAAACTCTCTGAAGAACAGAACTACATCAGTTTAGATTTGTAGCCCTGATGCAACATAACTGCTGCAGACATGAACTTGGTATAAGCAGACTCTTGAGAACTGAGACTGGTTCACACCTTTTTATTTTAACCACTGCAAATCTACAGTGTACCTTCACAGGCACAATAGTCAGTTTCTGTGTTTGTACAGGTCTTTCTTTTCCTCTGGTTAAAAATAATTCTTCTAACTGGCTGAGGGTACAGTTCAGATGTCAGCTGAACATGTGTTATGACAGATGTTTGGTCATGACAGAATCCCAAATTCAGAGAGAAGGGAGAAGGCCCAGAGAGTGGCATGACAGGGGACACTTCTGCTACAAAAAAAGTCATACAGAAAATAAAAAAAAAGAGGTCTGTGATGAACTAAAATAGCCTGAAGTCATGCTAAAGCAACCAAAAGTAGGGGGGTTTGAGTAGCTTTATAGACTTGTGTAGATCACCTTGTAGAATACACCATGTCCATCAATTACACTGCTTATAAACTTAAGACAACTATGTTTCCAGAACTGATTAAACAAACACCTTAGACAACACGAAGATCTCATTCACCTAAGATGCCCCTCTGCATCCTGTGACTTTATAAAGGGGGTTACACTTTGCCCTTTACTATAAAGCAGTCATCTTCAATACATGAAAGACATGACCACCATGAAAGTGCTCCAGTTAACCGTCACGACCTTCCTTTTATAATAACCGCAGTAAAGAGGATGAAAGCTGGGACACAGCCACTAAACAGAAAGGGACACAAAAACTGTTAGAAGCCATACAAAATTCATAAAGATATTTCCTCCAAATCAATCTGGCACTGGATTTTAACTCTAACATTAAAGTGCAATTTTGTGTGTAATTTTGTGTGCAATTTTGACCAAGGAAGGCCATTATAAATAGCACTGCATTGTGTAGAGGTAAGGGAGAAGACAGGTGCGACTCTTCCTCTGGATGTGGTATTTTGTCTCTTTTTCAAGGAGAGAGCAGAGATGCCCACTTTCAGATGCCGTGCTGGTCTGTGAATTCCAAGGGCACCTCTCTGACATGTGGCTCTTCAGCTTGAGGAGGTGTAGGATGTTAAGCTTCTCATCAGGAAAATATTAATAATGAGATGTTAATAGTAACTAATACGTTAGGACTAGGTGCCTCACTGTAGCCACCTGTATTACATAGGGAGCCTAAACATGCAACTCAGGACTGTGCTTTCTGGTATCAGGCCAGGCCCTTCTGGAATTTGCTGTAAGTATTCTCAGAAACCTTTAAGTGCTTCAGTGACTTTTGAAATCTATGTGTACTGGTTAATTGTTGTTACAAAGCTCCAGTATCAGAATGCTTAATCATCTTCCTATTATCACCTTTCAGTGAATGTTTAGGTAATTCCTCCTGGACAGTATGAACAGCATAATTGCAAAAATATAAAACTAATCCACCATAAAAATGTATTTTCTGTGCTAAGTCTTATTCTTGAAGAAGGAAATGGGCATTTTCTCATTTTAGTACCTTGCACACTTTTATTTTATTTTCAAACAGTTTCTCTATGATTGTCTGTATGGCTTTTTCTTCATTTCCATAATGATTTCTTCCAAACAATCAGAGAGCAGAATTTATCATGAGCTCCAGGGAAAGACTGGACCCAAGAGGTTTCAATAATTGAACAGACTGAGCAAAGCTTTGATTTGCTACAATAGCCATTTCCCAGTCTGGAAACCTAAAGAGCAGCTCCTTTTTCTACTCATATAAAAATGCATTTATGACACTTCCCCAGGCTTCTTCCCAAATCTGTGCTGCTTTCACAACATCTTTATAAATACAAATATTCACAATGGACTGTTGGAGACGGCATTACATCAAATAGTGGCTTCGGTGCTTTTCAAAGCACAGTCATTGCACAGTACAGCACATTTTATTCACTGGAACACTGCAGAATTTCCTGGGAGAGAACAGTGAGTGCAAACCCTCTTCATCTCCTCTAGTGAAATAAGACACCTTGTAAAAGCATCATTTTAACAGGCTGTATTTTAGGACTGCATTTTAATTTGTTCTTTGTAAGTAGGAAGGCATACAATTTGTGCAAACACTTAATCTCAGGAAGAAATGTAGAGATGCCTTTTTGCTTAAATAAGTCCAAAGCTTATCACACTACTAATCATTACAAAAAGTCTTCTGAACATGTAAGTGCATATATTTGCATCCTTTCTTCAACAGAACTTAGATTTTATTTGGAAAGAAAACATTGCTACCTCATGCTCAGCTTTCATCTGTCCTCATGCTCTAATTAGCCGATTAACTTAGCAAACAAGACTTAGAACATATCAAAGGGCCAGCACAGGCAGCTTGTTTTGTGGTCACATGGGAAATCATATTTGCACTTGCAAATGTAAGATTTTTCTTAAGAAATAGACCAAGTATTTTCCGCACCAACTAACACAGCAGGATTCTTGCTAAGATCAGCAGTTAGTACTAGATCAAAATAAGGCTTAATTTTCCTACAGTGCGTAGGAATTTCCTTCAGCATGTAGGCTGAATTCAGACCTCGCAGACTAAAGTGCATTGCAACCTCATGGCCCCTCCAAATCCTTCTTATAGGCCAACTACCTCAGAGGGTACCTGCTCTCAGTTGTTATCTACTGCTGTTCCTCTGAAGTTAGACACAAGCGCAGACCTTCTCACTTGCACAGAAAACTGGACAGCTATGCCCTGCCTCTGCAACCCAAAGCCGGCTACGCCCCAGCCCAATTCACTTGGCACTGTCAGAACTCACCTGAGCCTTTAGGCTCTCAGAGAGTTGTTTGAAAAGTGCAGGAGGAGGCTGCGATGGCAGGGACTGCCTTTCGTAACACTGTCACCCAAGAGGAGAGAGACCCCAGCCCACCCACAGGCCCCAAACAGGGGGCTCCAGTCCCACAACTCTACCCCACCCGTACTGTCCCAAGGACCAGCCAAGGGGACCACCAGTCACAGTCCCTTCAACTGAGGCTGTGCAGGAGGGAGAGAGAAAGGGGAAGAAAACAGTCGCCTGCAACTCGCCCCTTCCTCTCTGTTTTTATCCATCCCCTCCAGCTTTCCTTAGATTTCCATCCTGGAGAGGAGACTGAAGTCAGGATTACCTTCTGGAAGGCATGCCACTTTGTCAATGAGTAACAGAATGAGGCTTTCTCTCTAGTACTATTTTTTTTCCGTGACTTTACACCTGATCTGTACAGAACAAGGTTGATTCCATTTAACTTGGCCCAATGGGAAAGAGCGAGAATTGTGAATAACGCAGTGTGACCAAGGGCAGGTAATTAAAAAATGCAACTGAATTAGGTATTTCATAATTGTATTTGGCATTCTCACAGAAATCACTTGCCCCCACATGAAACCTGACACTGTTGAGAGACGTGAGAGAACAGCAATTTTTAAACAAAGAAAATAGAACTTGAACAGTGTAAGAAACCATGGGGTGCTAAAAACACTTTAAAGAAGTGAGACCTCTTCAAAGCCACTAATGCGTGCTGTACCTTTCATTAAAAAAGAGAATTCAGTAAAAATAGGAATGTGTTTCTTAAATGATAATTTTTACTACATTTCTCCATAAATAAATCTTCTAGTAAACACATACTGCAACTACCAATATTTCATACAAACTATGATAACTCACAGTAATATTCAGTTATTAATGCTCCACTAATGTTAATTAGACCAAACCCAGAGTACTACTACGATTTCATTATTCCTCAGGGCATAGAAGAGGCACATTCGATATCCTAGCATTTTTCCATCATTTAAAAATCAAATTAGTTTTCCCTGTCCTCTTTTTATTCACACAAAAAGCCATTTCTGTAAAGAGTTAGTCCAAATGAACACAAAACATAACACAAAACATAAATGTACTTCTTCAAATATTACACAATTGTGAAACGTGCAATATTTTCAGCAGCCTGAGGTGATGGAGAAGCGATGCAAGACAACCACAGGTAGGATGCTGACAAATCATACTCAATTCCCTGTTCTAACTAGAGCTCATACTGGCCAGTCATGCAAAAATCACCTTAGTGTGACCAGTAACTGCTGAGATACACAAGAAAAAGCACACTAACAGTCTTGAGCTTCTATTGATTATATCTAGGTAAAACTGCAGTGACAATACTTGTGAAGTATTCTATTTAAAAAAATACAAAATAGAGTTAAGGGATTTGCCATCTCTGTGCACTCTTCTTGCAGTACAAATTTGTTTGGAAAAAAAAAACATGATAGTAGTGCAGGTATACAGCAGTAAATCAGTACCGAGAGGCACAGTTTGAACACTCCCCACTCAATGCACAAGCTGTCACATCTTTCAGTATTCTGTCCCTTAAGCCTCATGTCAGAAGGACACCTTATCTAAGAAAAATACCTTACAAAAACCATCAATTGAAAACACCAAAATAAGTTGTCTCCAATCTGTTTTATTGCTTTCAACCAGGAGCAATGGATTCAAAACCAATATAGGTACCTTGCAGACAATATAACAGCACTTCACAAAACAGAGGCAACAGTTGTCTAAATGCTTCCTAAACAATACAGAATCCTAGGCATCTCGATACAGCCATTAGTGAGAGTGAAAAGAACAATTGAGGAGGAGATATTTTGTCTATATTCCAAATAATACCGAGTATTTTCCTGGCTAGGAAAGCAGAGTTTAGTCCAAAGTTGTGGTGATAGGCAGGAAAGAGACACACTCTTTTTGACACACACCTTTCAGTTTTAATATTATTATACATGGTAGTGCCAGGATACTTTTTATTGGTTGCTCCTTCCAGGAGCTGCCTCTCCTCCTGATTCAGGGCTGGCATAGCTGGGGATGATAGCCACCACTTGAACAGCTGGGTAGAGTAAGGCACAATTAGCTGTTCTCAGGTCTGTTCACCTCTCAAATCTCAAGCTCACTCAGCTTTGACTACCCACACAGCTTGACTTCACCCCAGACGTGGCAAGAAGGTTTCAGTATTGTATACACGCAGAATGCACCTTAAGACACTACACCCATGACCACAGAGCACACAGTGACCTCAACCCATCCATCCAGCAATTTGAACCCAAAGAATACAGCCTATCCTTCCCCTCCATCTCTGTTCAGTAAGCACCTTGTGCACCACAGCTTGAATTTCTTATTGCTTATCATCACCTATTGTGTGCCGATTACTTCCTGACTGGTTAATTGCAGCGTTCAAATGTAAACCAGCTTTAGCTTGTATTTTTGGTAACCATACCATGAAAACCAAACTGTACTAGCTCACACTTGCTGTCTCAGAAAGATGAGGGAAGCCCAATTACAATCTTGCTGGAGATACAGCTTTCTCCTTCTCCAAGGCAAGGGAAACAAGAAGGGAATGAGAAGGACTGCCAAGTCTAAGCTTTTCCCAAGGTCTCACCAGCAATAAAGCACCAATCAACTGTATCTAGCAAGTTTCCAAAAGGAGCAAACAGCAAAAGGGCACTGTCAATCTCTTCACCACAGACTGAACATAATCTCTGTAAACCCATAAGCCCAACATTGTGTTCGATTTCAAAGTTTTCACAGGACACAAATAAAAAGGTTGGCACTGATCCTTTATGAAATGTCTGACACTATTCTTCATTTTCTGGCACTTCAAAAACTAATAGACAGTTGGGTGATAGCCAAGACACAGTAGAGAGATCAAAAAAAAACCCCAACAAACTGCTACTGCAAGCAAGTGCATGTCTTTTAGCAAATGAAGGGATATAGATGAGAAAAAACTCCGCATGTTGCAAACTTCTTTTAGTCATTTACCAACGATAACATATTCTCTTTCAGGATGTCCTCTGTCTGAAGGAAATGAGTTGTTACACTGACAATCCATCATTCCTGACTCCTTCCTTGGTGACTGACTTTCAGAGTCACCAACCTTTACCAAGGAAAGCTTTCAAAGTCACTTAGACATTCTACCTAATGCTCGACGCCTCAGCTCTTTGGACTTTTAATTTGCTTCTGTATACCTTCAACCTTCTTTCCCTAATTACTGCTCCACTTGTGGCCTTTCAGGCTGTCACCCATCAGTCTTACATTTTATAGCATAAGACTGGCTTAAGGGGTGGGGGGTAGGGTGGATGTAACCCATCACATCCATTAGCACCCAGTTTGCGGAAAAAGTTCTTGTATTTTATGTAGTTGCAAAATGCCTATGCACACTTGACAGAACCTTCAAAATTACAGTGTAAATGCAGAATGGTTATAAACTTCTGTAATAGTTTCTTTTTTTTTAATCTGAACATTCAGAAATGAGTGCTCTTTCATACTAGCAAACTGAAATTTGGCACTATACATTAAAACTTTTAATATGTGTTTCAAAAGTTTATTGATGAACTGCTATACTTTTCGTTGAAGTGATAAGACTTTTATATCCTAAGTGACTACGTAGAGAAAGATTGTATATAATACACTTAAGAAGTACAGTTTAAGTGATGCATCTGTTCCCAGTGGCAATCAACCAACAGGTTTGCATCACTCCCTCACCAAAATAGTTCTCAAAGGCGAACAAGCCTCCCAGAAGCAATATGAGTTGTCTGTATTAAGGCCACCTAAAGTATGGGAGAGGCAGGACAAGAAAGGTACTGCCAAAATCCAGAAGATTTGCAGTAGTCTGCTATATGAAACAGCAGTCTTGGATTACAGTGGTAACAGGCAAGACACATACTGGTTTCCCAAACACTACTCAACAAATTACTTTTCTTGTCTATTCTTTTGTCTAGAATATACTTAACTATCAATAGTAGGAGATTTTAACAGTGAAACATATTAGTTCCATCTTGTACCATGCTCACAGCATGCAGACTCACTTAAAAAAAGTAGGTTAGTGTCTCTGTTATTTAGGCTATCAGCCAAGGATTGAATCTGGAACTCACCTGCAAATGTAAATATTGAAATAGTATCATGCACAGAAAAACAAAAGCACCGAGTATTTCTTTGTAGGAATTACTTTACTATGTACTTTTAACAGTAATACTTTCTTAAGATTTCTCATTTCAAAAAAATACATATTTACATGCACACACAGACTTGTATGTATTGTGACACATTTCCAACAAAGCCGATATATTTCTCCTGGTTTCCTACTATTATATATATTCTAAACAACACAAGCTTTGGGCCTGAAAGATTAGTATCTCTCTCAATACTACCTGTGTATTCTTATTTCATTTGGGTAAAAAAAAAAAGGTAAAATTTCTAAGCAGAGAAAAAAGATAATTTGGAAAACTAATCACTGTCCCTTAGATTTACAGTAACAAGCTTAACATGGATTTGACAGTTTGCCTCACAGAAGGAGAGAGTACACACAGTAGAGAACTTAAATAAAGCATGTTAACATACTCTGCAACTCCATTTTGTATGGATGACAGCAGCTAACACATGAATAGCGATTCATTTGTTCCATAAAGCGCTGGGGTTATGTGGATACAATCATCTTAGTACGCTGCAGATACCTGCTATCCCCTTTCAGCAAATGCCCAACTGCAGAAAGTTACACATAAGCAGATGCCACAGCCTGTGTGTGGAGGAAAGGGTCTACTTGACTAAATCTCATAGGAAATGAGAGGTCATAGCCTAGATATATTCTGCACGGATTTTGTTCTGCAGAGTGCTAAGAAACAATAGTTATCTCAGGAATTAGAAGTGAACATCCCTCACCGCTATTATGCATTAGTGAAATCTTAATTTATTACACTGCACTGATTTTCTCTTAGGGAATAAAAGGCATTACCAAAGCTATCACTGAGACAACTATTTTGGAGTGCTATCCAAGAGTCTCAGATGTCTGGCAAGAAAATGTGTCACATATTACAACTATCTAAACTTCTATGATACTCTTCATACTTATGATAAAATGTGCTACAGAGTTTGGAAAATACTGTACAAATTTTTGCTTTCACATTCCTAATGCTTATTTCCATTTCCTCCTTTAAGAAGTCTAGTCCTTTTCTCCTATATATTAAGAAATGCAGAATAATTTCTCTGAAAACACACATCTGAAGTGAAAAAGAAAGAAATGAGATGTATCAGAGGAGGACTGCGTTCTACTAGACCTCTAAATCTCATTCCTAAAGTAAAATTATATCTACAAAAACCAAAGTGAATCCCTGAAATGCTATTGACATAAAACTTTTAAATCACCAGAATGTTTTGTCAGTCAAACAATACTCAAATCTATTTTGAAGTCTAGAGTATTAAAAAACGATGCATGGTGGCTGTTAAACTTTGTAAGTTGTTCTTCAGGGGTCTTTTCTTCATGTGCAGATAAAATTAGGAGTGGGAAAGCTGAATGTCAAAAGTATGTAACTGCACATCAAGATTTCACAATATCATTGTAGTTGAACAAGAACACGCAAATAAAACCATAAACTTATACACCAAAAATTTACGACAGTAGTCTTAAAAATCTCTTCTGAGACAAACTGAAGTGTAAATTTAACTTATGCTTATGAATTCATAAATTCATATACACATAATTCACCTGATGATATATTCATCGAGTGGTACCATGCAGTTCTTAACCTTGGTGTCCAACAAATCAGCTGCTTTATCACTGCAGTGGATCTGTTGATTTCTTCCATTAAATCTTGCCTAAACCAAGAGATTTGTCCGGAAGCTACATCCCAATATGTTTCATTTCCACCTCCAAATGGTAGAATCAAACACAATGGGGTGACTGTATTTCTGTACTTTTAAACTTCTTCCCCTGTCAATGGATAAGTCATTCATGTTAATTAGCTTATATCTCTGTCTCACACTCTCAGCTCTATAACATCACCTCGTAAGCCTCTGTAAGGTTCTGGAGCCTCACCTTCACCATGCTTAGTTCAGACCACTGTTAAGTATCTCAGATCTTGGCCAACAGTCTTCTAGCCAATTTTCTAGCTGTAAGAACAAAGACAAACAGTAACAGTCTTAATATTTCTAATCTGCAGCTGCTCAATTCTTTCATGCTCTTTTTCTGCTTTCCTTCTATTGACAGAAACATTTCCTTGAGTTTTAGAAAAGTTTATAGAATAAGGCTAAAGAAAAAGCACTCATTTGCAGGGCATTCTTGAATCCAACCAGCATGTAAAAAGAAGAAATCAGTTATATTATAAAGGAATGATACTGATTTTCATAATTGTTTTAAATCATCTTTTTTTCCTGTATAAGAGTCTGCAAAGAATTTTAAATACAGAAAAAAATAAGTTAAGCAGAATTTGTCTTTACATCAGTCCACTGTTGTAGAGGAGGATACAGTGTAGTAAATGACCAAGCAGTGTCTTACATTGAAAATGTTCCAGGAAACAACAACAAAAAAAAGGGGTCTGTTTCCAATGGGTTTCCATAAATTTCATTAATTTCTTCCATAATTTTCCTATATATCTATGATAAGAAATCATGATTAAAATCTCAGTGAAACAAATTATGGGGGTTTCTTGTACAGGATAGCAAACGCTATCTCATACATGCCTGTTGGCACCCACTAGAGAGAATACTCTTCAAACTGGCTAAGCAGCAGAAAATCTTTTCATGAAGCAACCCTAAAATCATTACTATGCTTCTCTTTCTACCCACACTGCATTTAATGCAGTTATTTTAAGTCTCTATGAAAAACCATGAGGAGAGATCATCAGAATTCACAATTACTGCTTTGCTTCACCCACACATTGTACCTACACTGTACTTCCTCCACTCATCTGAGGACCAACTTTGGAGTCAATGTCCTGATCTTAGATATTACAGCAAAGGCTATTGAGCTATTGGCCAAGACACCTAGAGTGCTCAAATATTATCTGCAGCTTAAATATAGTGCCAGTTTAACAAATAATGTCAAAACATATACACAGAGGACCTAATATATCATATAATTCCAGTTACTGTGCTTTTCTACAAGGAAAACTGCCTACACGTCAAATCCAAAAAAGGTCAGTGGAAGACCATGCCATAAGAAGCCATGCCAGAAATCCTGCAAGGATGTTAATTGTGCTTCACTGAAACACAAACTTCAACATTTACCTATTTCACTGAAGTCTGTAACAGCTTCCAAACTACAGTGACTGCCTAGTCATCACTGCTGCCAAAATGACCAGCTGCACACTTTGCCATAGGCCTCTGGCAAGCAACACCAGCCATTTAATGCACTCTTTCACCCTCCAAATGGGAAGTTTTATTTTGGAGAGAGAAGAAGAGAGAGTTTTCACTTGCCACAGCAAAAACCTCAATCACCACTTTGGTGCCTGAGACCTCTTACTACCTATAAAGCAGAAGCATACCATAAATTACAAAATGGTAGTATTATTCACATTTAACTCAGTAAGTAGCTGGCATGCTGCTTCCAGCCTGCCACACCTCTGCCTCAGAAGAAAGAACTTCACTTTGATTTTGCTGCCAGGTACTAAAAGGGCTGTGCATAACACTGACATGGCATGCTTCCAAGCCCCTCCTGCAGAAATTGTTTTTAAATGCTCCAGTACCATACCGTTCTTAGGAGCCACAGATGCCTACAGAAATTCTGAGAACTACCCTCCAGTACAAATTACTTGAGCATTTTATTGAAGTGTTTTGGAGCAATCATCTTTAACAGTGTTCAAGTTACTACCATTCAACGAAACTCAAGTATTTTCAGTCCTACAATGTTACTAAATCCTCTCAAGTACAGTTTTTCCTCAACTATCTATTCTTTTCCAGTCACAGCATTGTTTCTATTATCCAAAACTAATTCACACAGCATTTCATTATCTTTATGATTAATTCCAGACAGCAGAAAAATAAATATTTGATACTTAAAACATGCATTCCACAAAAGCAGACTTTGTAAAAGAAACTGTGCCTGGATATAGAAAAGCACATAAATTACCTATGAAATAGCAGGAAGCAATCAGAACACACTGATGCAGGCAAATAAACACTCAATGAAATAAAGTAGTAGTAATTTAAGTCCTAAAGAGCTGTTTGCTTCTAAATTGTGCCTTAACAGCATATCCATTAGAAAGTGCTACGCAAAAGCTCTACGGTAATGAATTCCTACTGAATTACTCTCTTTTATGTATATATTTAGTAAAGTACAGAAACATGTTTAAATGTATTATTCTTAAAATTATACTAAACTGCAAATTACCTCAGAAGTTGTCCAGACTTTGAAAACAGGACAACTGATGCACACTGCTTAAATAAATGGCCAAAAGGAGAACTATGTGGACGGCAGATGTGAGAAGTAGTTTCTTTACCTCTGCCTCTTGCTGCACACAGCACAGTGTAAGGTCATAGTCCCACAGTAACTTTCCAGTCAAATCTTAACCTCTGACACTGGTAAATCCTATGTCCCCATTCTCTGGCTCTGACCTATTTGCTCTGCAATGCTCTAGCAGCACAAAGCAAGCGGACACCCAGCAGCCCTGCCAGGGGAGGATTCCCCAGCAAGCAGTAAACCCTGGGTGGCAGAAAGCCAGCCGTATTGGCACCGAGACCCTGGGGAGCAGGGGAGCAGGGACCCGAGCCCCAACAGAGGGCCGGAGATCAGCTGTGCTCCCCACAAAAGGCAGGCCAAAAACACACGCAGGAGTTCCTGGGTGCCCACAGTGTCACCACCAGCAGCAGCTAGTGCAGTGGCACTCGGCTCCTCATGGCTCGGCAGCCCCTGTCTCCAGGCATGGACACAATTCTGCTGAAAGCAACAAATTGCTCTTTTTATAAGCCCAGTTTAAAATAACGTGAGTATCAAGAGGAGGTAATTACTCACTGAAGCATCGAGGCTCAGATCTTCACATCTCTTAATTAGCTGCTGCTAAAAATATGAATTCCTCATGTGAGAATGACATTCAATAGCCCTCAATTCAAGATATTACAGTAGGTGCAATTAAAGAAAAAAAAAATCAGATCACTGAACCAAATGCACTGCTATTGACAATGACAACATATGTTCTCTAGCACTTAAACTTAGCACTACAAGTAACAGTGATCCTAAAGTTTGAATTCGGCACAGTACCTTCTTTTGACAAAAAATTAATCAGAGATTAAAAACCATTGTGGGAGTACAAATAAGTCAAGAGTATGAACCAACAACTAGAATATTCAAAATTCAAAAACTAGAACAATGTCATTGCTAATTTCAGAATGTGATATTATTAGTGTATTTTTATGTGGACTAACTTCACAACTCAAGTTATACTGTTCTGAGATTACAGCTCCATTTAAAACCAAAAAGAAACCTTTGCAGTGCATGGTTCTTAAATTAATTGTTTTACCCTAGCCCTAGTGCCACTTTTGATTGAGGGAACACTGCAGGACAGAGAGCTTTTTGTTTTTGGAAAGATAGAGCTAGTTAAAGACACTTCAAAAATTGGCAATTAGATTTTAGCCTTTACTTGAAGTACTAATGGAAAATGACAGTGAGTAATTTTTTACAACATTTATTTCTTCCCCGTCTTCATTGCCCGTACCTTTCCGGCCAACTTCAACAATTACCAAATCAGCACTCAAACATAAATGGTCAGTGGCATGTTATAAGAATTTAAAAAAGAAATTAAAAGTTTTTTTAAGAGATGTTTTCTTGTTTTATTTTCCTATTAAGAATTCTGATTTTATTAACTGTAAAAAGAGAATTAGGTAACTATAAAAGTCAGAAACAATTATTTAAGCAAGACTATTAGATTTTTCATCTCTTATATTCACTGCTGATTATTCCAAAACTACAAATTGAATTACACTGGTAGTGAAAACCTGAAGTCTCCATAGCTCATTTATTCTGTAGAGAAACCTGTATCATTTCTTCAGAAATAAGCTTACCTTGTAAATTACACTGCTAAGCCATCAAATGCACACGGTAGAGCAGGTACAGTTTTATATTCATTAGGGATTCACTTATAAAACTGACAATCTGGCACAGTTTGTACTCAGCATAACAGGACAAGTTAGAATAAAAATTGAATCATACAGAGAGACAAGTTCAAGTCAGTGAATATAAAGAATACTGACAGCACAGCAATAAAAGGACACTCAGTTTTTTCCTTATCTGGCTTATAACTCACCAAACTCATCTATTTTGTTTCAGCACTGGTATTTTCAGGATTATATGCTAAAATGAATCTTAAAATGTTTCTTCAATAAATATTTAAATGGCGATGGTCACAATTCCGGAGCACTTGGATTCAAATAGAAATTTCAGCACACCTACACAGAGTCCTTGCGAATGAAATGCTTGCTTCAAGACTCACCAAGGTGCGATGAAGTGCAAGAGTAAGGCCAAAAGAAAAGCTGTTCCATTACAGGCAAAGAGAAGGGCAGAAAATGGAAGCAATGCTGCAAAGCCAGATACATGGATTTTACAGTGAGGGTGGTGAAGCACTGGCACAGGTTGCCCAGAGAGGCAGTGGAGGCCCCATCCCTGGCACCATCCCAGGCCAGGTTGGACGGGGCTGTGAGCACCCTGGGCTGGTTAAAGCTGTCCCTGCTCACTGCAGGGGGTTGGGCTGGGTGGCCTCTAAAGGGCCCTTCCAACCCAAAGCATTCTGTGATTCTATGATTCTATGGATGCACCTGGAAATGTAACTGGCTGCCCAGAACTGAAATTCTTCTTCAGCTGGCCACCTCCAGATACACAAAGAGAACAGATTTGTTTGGAGTTTCAACTAGACAGGAAATTCTGCCCTCTCCTACCAGTGGAGATGAGGCCATGGAGATGATTTTGTGTGCTGTTCTTCTTAGCAGAAACTTTCACAATTTTATTTTGGCTTGAACTGATACAATACTGTATACAGTATTATCGGTCTGTTCAGAAAGATCACATTGCAAGGTCCTGCATTGCCTTTATGGATTCAGCTACACCTTTTATCGTATGTATTTTTGATGATTGCTTTATCTTCCTGCTTTTTTTTTAAAAGGCTGACCTCAGGAAGTGTAAGTTGCCTTTCAAACAGAAAGTGATGTGTAAGGGAACCTAATTCATTTCTCTCTCACTCCCTCTCTCTCTCCAAAACTTAGTATGTTCAACATTTATACAAACTTAACACAGATTCACCACCTAGAAAGAGAACATAAAACCAGCAAGTGCAATATTGTGGGCAGGGAAAAACCATAGCACTATTATATGTGTGAAATAATCATAACTAATAAATTACATGCATCTTCCATATACTGCAAATAAATAATCTCATATGTGTTAAGAAGACATAATTGTTCTGATAAGTCAGTCTTCTAATCACCAACTTTCTCCTATTAACTCAAAAAATCATTGGCTGTGTTTGAACATACTATTCATTCTTCCACCGATGGGAGGCAAAACACTCAAAAATGCAATGAGCCACTACACAGGACACACATTCAGGACCATTTATCTGACTGAAACATCAGCTAAAGCTTACTTCAGAAAATTACTGACTGAGGAAAAACTAAACTAACAAACAAAACCCAACAATTACCAAACACATGCACAACGCAAAACAAAAAAGCACTCGTTTAGAGAACATTTGTATCCATTTCCATCCCTCAGAAGCAAGCATGAGCTTCTCAGTTCCTCGACTCCTCATTACTAGTTCAGGAACTGCTCAGAGAGAAGAGATTTTTGAACTGCTCCTAAGAAAAGTAAGCCCCCAAAAAAGGTTTATTCATCAAGCTCTGAGTCTCAAAGGGACACAGCATACACCAACCCCTGTGGTGGCCACAATCACCTGTACTCCTCTCCTGGTCAAACCTTTCATTGATTATCTCATTGCACATTATCCAAACTCCTCATCACCTTTTTGCACTTTCCCCAAGACAGTCCGGAAGCTTTCTTGCTTTATTTTTCTGGCTTCATTTTCCACCAGAAAACAGACACATCCAACCATACCAAACACAACCTCAACTATAGGAATATTCAAACCTGAGTATTAGCTGCTCACCTGATTCTTTTCCCTTCAAGTAAAAGTAGGCAATTGCTCTTTACCTCAGTTTCCATATGAACTCCTTCAATCCCCTCCATCTTAATTATCTCCTTTTCATATCATCTGGTTCTGATTAAACTAAAATCCTTTCTGAGACTCTCATGACTGACCCATAAAGACAGAAGAAAATAAGAGTCATGCATATTCACTGATTTCAGGAAAGCCTGCTCTCATTTTCAGACCTTTCCTTCCCGTTGTATTTCCACAGATGCCTTCAAAATGTTCTTCCCTAAGAACATCTAATAGAGTATTCCTCAAGAACAGCCATACAACGTAATTAATTGTCTAATAAATGTTGTTGTTAAAACAGAAAAAAGGAAATGAAAAAATATCCTTTATTGTGTTAGATGCATTTCTTTCATTAATGCTAAATGAAAGAGCTCAGAAAAGCCACTGGATTTCACTATGGATACTCTGCCTGACATTATTCATTACTGTCAACTTAAGCTTTACCACAGGACGCTTAACCTTGAGGACTGCGGTACAAAACATGCACAAAAATGCACCTATCCATAAAGATGGATAACTAACGCAAGACTACCTAAATTCTCAAACTCATCACAGTGAGGTCTGTGTTTTTCTCATTTATTTCTCACAGATGAAGAAGGCTGATCCAGGAAATAGGTTAATCCTTAGATTCAGAGAGTATGCAATCAAGCAGGTCCCCTGAGTGATATAGTAAAATAAATATATTCTCTGAAAGAGTGATACTGAGTGGTTTAGAAGAACATTACAGAAGATGATGTGAGGAGATGTGTAGAGTACTATGGCCGGAATCCTCACCTCAATGGTGCACATCATGTATGTCCTCCAGTAAGGGAAACATGAACTCAGTTTGCTCTTCCCTGCTCCCAAACTGGCAGGAATGAGGAAAAAAGAGACAGAGATGTCTCAGGGCAAGTAGACTTGGTGAAGAAGCAGGACACATGCTTCATGACCAGCCTTCCACCCCCACACCAAAAATACTTGGCTCAGCAGTGTACTTGCATTCTGAGCTTTTTCAGAAAATTCATGGACAAGTCATGATGACTACTTTTAGTAGATTGTAGTAAAATGAAATTTGGAGTAAAATTTGTAGTAAAAATAAATGGAAAGGTGAGGAATTTAAATACGAGTAAGATTTTGTTTAAAAAAAATAGAAGGGTTCCCTGAAAGGAAATCTACTCTAGAATATTTTCTAATAAACCAATCTTGGTGATTAGAAGTATTTAAGAAATAGTTTACAAGGTATCTTTGAGTGTAGCTTTTCAGACAGTTTCTCCACAATAGAATCCTGCGAAAAACATGTAAATAGCTGTAAATTTTTTTAACCATTTAGAGAGCATAAAAGAGACAAGACAGCAGACTAGTCTCCATGGGAAGAGTAGCCAAATCCATGAAGCAACATATGCACTGCTGCTTTGCAGTGCTGCCTTAACTTGGCAGAGAAATACAACAATCCCTGAACTATACAATATCTAAAAGTAACATTATAATCATAGCAGAGAAACAGCTTTTGCGGAAGTATGTGTATTAATACTGTTCCTTCCCTGAGTGTGACCTGGAAAATGATCTGCAACTGGCAGGACGAGGAAGGGTCATTGGCCTCAAGCAGCACAAAGTTTTAGCAAAAGAGAGGAACAGCTCATGGGACAACTATGGACAGATGCTTCCTCATCAGTCTGTTCTCACTCTTTAACGGTTCAATCCTTTTAAAAGCAGAGTATCCACCATTCTGGATGGATGCTCTGTTCTAGAAAAGGGATTAACATCACCTATCATTTGCCAGGTAGCTATGAATAAATCCTACATAATGACGCTCTCTCCAGTTTCATACTTCATGATGAGCACATCTGACTCATGTATCTCATGTGTTCTACTTATTACTACTTTATTCTATTCTAAATTCAATTAATTTCATAGCTGACATGAAGAATGATGTTACTAGGAGAAACCGAATCATAGTAATTGCTACTGCCATTTCAGATGAACACAGTTCGCCAAAGGCTCGGTCTGACCCACTGGATTGCTGCCTCTAAAAGTGCCGTCCCTCAGTCACGTCAGAAGCCTTCCTGGCTTCCCTGTACAGAGGAGAGAAAAGGCGACATGTCTGACTTGGGGTGAAGAGGGGCAGTCCCCCAAAACCATCCTCTGAAGTTACTTGGTGTAAAAAGCAGACAGCAGTCTTCCCAGGCTGCCTGTTGTATCAACAGTGTTTTATGGCAAGGCAGCACAGACTCCGCGGGCTGACCGTCATCACCAGGGAAGTGTGTGGACCTGGACAGGATCGAAAGATCGATCAAGTGTTCAGTACTGCCGGAACCCCCTCAAAATACACACAGTGCATGCACCTCCATCTCACTTTAGTTTTCACATGTGCTGGGTATTTCTGCCAAAATAAACAAATTTCTGTTGCCCCTGCCCCACCCCCTTAAAATTTCTAGCGAAATAGTAGGCCTTTTATTTGATCACTCACTAACAAATTGCTGGTTTTGATGTTGAATTATTTCATGTCTTTTTGAAAACATGCTCGATCTTAAAAGTGCTAATTTTGTATTCAAGTTTCGGAGGCTCCATATGTTTCCATGTACAACCAAGTAATTCATCTGCAGCTGTTTAAGCACCAAATTTGTCAGTAACTAAACACTGAGACTTGTTTATGTCATAGACAACTTTCTTGTTTCTAGTCTAATATGTTCAGTTACCATCCAGACCAATTTAGGGCATTCATTTATGTTCCACATAAGGAGAATACTCAAGTGAATAAAGTTTATCTGAGACATAGAAAACAGCAACAGATTCAATCCCCCCCTTTTTTTTTTATCATGAACATTTTGTCTATGTTTGGTAATTTTTCCATTTAACATAAAAGGATAGACATACACCATGGTTTCATACTGCAAACATCACCCCAGGGAAATGAATAATTTTACTTAAAGAAGCACTCTTCTTGGCACTAGAAGATGCAGCATCGTGCTTTAACACATGAGAAAATAGAAACACCAGCAAAACTGTAACACAGCCCTCCTTCTAAGCAGTTTTGGAGAAAACTGAAATCTTTTGGAAAACAAAAAAAAAATCCCAGGAATTACGGAAGACACACATATAATGCGCTGTCTGATTGCTATGGGTTTGACTAGAAGACGGGTGTAACAACTAAAGATCTTTATGCTACATGAAGCAAGCTAGGAGTGAGGTATTACACATATGACCATAATACTTCAAATTCACATAATAGCTAAATTACTAATTTAAACTGGAATTTAATACTCACGAACTAAATTATGCAGAGGAATGCAGAACTCAGAAATACTGAAAAAAAACCCAGTCTACTTCTATGGAACCTAGAAGTTTAATCTTACAGTACAGGAGAATAATGCAGGAAAGACTTCCTCAACTACAGTTACTCAGACTTACAACAGGACATTTGATATTTTGCTTGGGAAAACAGAAATAAAGGGTTGAGCTGGACAGCATTCAGTAGTCAACCTACTTTGGAGACTACTGGGTCCTTTTGGTAAAGTAGACTGCACAGTCCAAATCTCCTGGGATCATACTGTAAATAACCATGGATCTATATAATGGTACTGGAACATGATTATCTAAACCAAACAGATTTCTACAGCTGCCTTTATGAATTTTCTGCACCTCTTCATTTACCTGAGACATTCTTTACTCATGGCAAAGCTTCTTCTAGTAGCTTGGTGCTTTACCAGATAAAACGCAACACAACTGAAACGCAAACATTTTCCTCAATTTTCAATCAAAGCAAGGTCTCCTATTTAAAAGAAAAAAGCCTTTGAATTGGTAGTGAGAACTTTTTTAGTTCATGCTATTGCTTATACTAGTAAGGGAACTACTTTATAATGTGTCAGAGAATCAAATTTAACTATTTGTATTTGCAATAAAATGTAATAGTTTAGCATAGCCAAGAGCATAAAAAAAATTGCATTACTCATTGTGTAACGCTAACATACCCAAAAAAATCCATCATGAAAGTTAGCTGAAGGCATTATGCTAGAAAAAACGAGTAGCAGGTAAATGTGTACTGCTAGATATTCCTGTCCAAATTATGGGGTACCTACGAACACTTCTATAGCATCTTAAAGTTAACCTCTCAAAGACAAGGAAGGCCCAAAATAAAATGCTTGCTCAAATTTGTTCTTTCAAATGTACCTCCTCATGAGTATTATCCAATAGGCAATCAGTAACTAATTTTTCATCACATTATTTTATTGTTGCATTAATCCTGTGATTAATTAAGGTATCCATGTTTTATGGATGTAAATTTTCTGGAACAATGAACCCTGTGGCACTGGTGCAAATCAGAGTCCAGGCACTCCAAGTTCAGCATATGAAAAAAAAGCAAAACACCTTCTAGGAACTCTGCAACAAAGTAAAAAAGTAAGATATTCTCCATGTCAGCATTTAACGACTTTAACATTGTCCCTCACTCTCTCCCTGACCTCCTTTTTTTATTTGCTTCTCTATCTGCATTTTTTCAGCAGATAAAGGATTTACAAAAAAGCATCAAACATAGCACCCCCAGCTCATTTCAAACTACCTAGTGTGTCTTTAGTAAGTGTGGCATGATACCACAAGAAGCAAAAACTAAAAAGCACATGATCTTGTGTCTAAAGATAACATAACTGCTTTTTGAATGCTTGCCTGAAATTGTTAATATGCTTTAGTTTTTCAAATATTATAAAAAATAACTGCACAGCTGCATAACATGCCATATTTTATCACATTGTCATCTTCATGCAGTTACTAACAAAATACTTCTAATATATATATTTTATTAGAAGTATATGTAAAATGTAGCTAAAAATAAAAAACTGATTGACTTATTAAAATTGATATTTCTAATCTAATATGTTGTCATAAACGTTTCCTTTTTAACAAGTAGGTTTTTGTCTTTACAAATAATACTTGATGCTTATAGTGTATTGCATTCCAACTACCACACAAAATACTTAAGTAATTAAATCAGACAGTAATGGTGAGACAGCAAGAACACCAATAACAGTGCAGTCTCATTATTATACAATCACGTTTGACAGCTCTTAGAAAATGCTGCAGAACCTGTGCTATCAAAAGTCACATATAAGCACAGTACTCTGTTACCTTGCTTTCTACAAATGAGGCCATTCCTGACTTAAATCAGGCTTATTTGATCTGTGTGGCCAGAAAGAATCAGGAGTCTTCAGCCATGCCCCCTCCTCAATAGCAAGACTCCAAAAGGGCTGTTTAAGGTAGAAAAGTGATTGTCAACCACCAACAATAGATGAATGTCTGAAGAGAATACTTTTCCGGATATTAATTAATAAATAAATAAACAAACAGTATATCACAGGGAATACTATTTGGTGAAGAAATCTGTGTAGGGTGCTCAGAAACACTACTTATGTTGAACACCTGCCACATCTTGGTGTTTTGAGCATATGGATTCTGGTAAACTGCAATTATTCAAGCAGCCTATTGACTTCTGAAACAACTGCCCCATCCCTGTGGGGAGAGAAGAAACAAAGGGTTGTATAGCAGGGAAACTCTGATAAGAAGTTGTAAGTGTGACTACATTCAAAACGCATTGCTCAACAGCAGCAACCATTGCCGTACAAAAGCCTCAGCTGCCACAACTTTCATTTCACATTTTGTAAGTAGGCTAGCCAACTTTCTCCTGCCCAAGTAAACAGGTCTGAATCTTCAATCAATTTTTTACATTCTAGCTACATCACAAAGGCTGATCAGAATTAAAAAGGCTGTGAATGTCTCTCTGGGGATGAATGTTTTCCGGTGCACTGGTGTCTCTGTGCATGGGCTGGAGGGGAAGACGGTAGCTCACGCAGTGGACTAACACTCAGCAATACATACCATTGGGGAAAAAACCCAAAGACACATTCAATCTTCCCTCACCACCTAGAAGTTGCAGAGGCTGCTTGAACATGAACAGGGACAGAAGAAGCTTGGCATTTTTGTTTGTTTTAAAGGGAGATTTGGGATGGTCCCTCCTTTCCCTATAGGGCAGTAATGATTTACTACTAGCACATAATGATCTCAAAACAGGCCAATTGCTCCCCTACAAAGCTAATACTTTTCTTCCTGTTCCTCCATCCATGCCCTCTGTGTTCCACTATTTTTCATCCCCTGCACTGATAAGCTCCTTCAGACTATAGTTGTGTTTTTTTATATAAAATGACCAGAGTAACCTATCACTATAATTTAATACTTCCTAGAGGAATACTTCAGAGATGTTGGGTCATCCAGTCTTGCAAAAGCAGGTAGAAACGTTAAAAAGCTCTGTTGTCCTAACCTTTTTCTGGTAGAAAATAGTGCATTTCATGTTTCTTTCATGTTTCTCTCTCAAATCTGAGCTGAGAGTCTGGCAGCAGATTCTGAAAAAGGATGGACAACCCATTGTGCAGCTATGCAACAACAATGGAGACACACACCTTTAAAAAATCCAGCAAAACAAAGCAAGGGCAAAGAAGTCAACCAACAACCCAGACGGATACAGAACAACCTACAAAAGTTAAAAACTCGGTGGTAGCTCTTGGCTGCAGTACTGAGGACTGCCAAAGTTGGGGCGGGGAGGGGGGGGTGTGGAAATTGCTTGCAGAACATATTTCCTGTTGGAAAAAAATGAGTAGAACAGAAACATGCCAAAAAAGTCTCTGCTCCAACTTTCAGGTAGAACGAACCAGCCAAGACAGACAGGCTGCTGAGCCAGTGATGTGAAGCTTGGTGCCCAATATTCTGAGCTGCTGTAGATGCCAAGGCAGCTACTGATCTGCTGCTGAAACAGAATTTTGGGAAAAAAGGATTTGAGCACATAAAAATTTCAATGCTTCTACAATAAAACACTTCACAACATTAGCAGCAAGAAAATAGCTAAAGTAAAGAAACTTATGCCAGGCATTTTTCACAAAGTGAAGTTTCATTTCCTGAAGTGCTCTGGGGTCTCTGTACTTAAGATCCGAGTTTTATCTCAGGTAGACAAGTGTGCTTTTTCCACCCCTGTTCATATGTTTATGTTTAAGGCAGGTCCCATTCCTGCTTAGGAAATTCCTAAGTTCTATGACAATGTGTTGATGACATGCACCGTGGTACCAGAAACAGCTATCATAACTGGTAACTGCAAAAAACCCAGATATGTCCACAAAACTATCAAGTAGGCTGACACAAATCTCAAATAATGTCTATCTACTGACTCTTAGCAGTATGGTCACTTGCTCCCTTTCTTCTTTTTTAATGACAGCTGAGGTTTTTTGTATAACAATTTGATTTCAGTCAAATGTGAGATGAATGATAAAACTCGGTACTACAGAAGTTACCAGATTTCAGACAGTAAAAAATTGAGTTATTTGTTATATTATTTTAAATCACCAAAGTCATCAAAAGAATCCACCTACTCAAGAAACACAGATTGTTATACTTCTCATATTCTGAACAAGCTTTGTTTTTTCTTAGCAAACCTCAGCTCCTTGTTAGTTCTCAGTAACTTCCACAAGTCTCTTTCATGGAATGTGCAAATCTTATAACTTCTGTATGAAGCAGAATGTCAGCCAGCACCTGAGAAAGAGATTGTCATAATTCTTTCTTTTTCCCTCTGTATCTTGGACTAGACCTAGAATAACACTTCATTCCGTAATTATCAAGTCCTTACACTGATTATACAGTGAGAGAACCAAGCAGTGCAGGAAAGTGCACTGCAGTTTTCAACATACAGAGCAGAATCTTGGCTGAACCTAACACTTAGCTGTTAACCCAGTTTTTGTCCTCCCTTGAACTCTTCTTAGAAACTGGTTCTGTATTTCTAATCACATCCTGCTAGCTTTCCTTATAAGAGCCCTTTAACCAATCTCAGGTAAAACTGCTGCCTCCACGGCCCACCAGAAGAACAGTTTGCTGCTCATTTATACGGTACTTCTGCGGCTGAGTGCACACACCCTGCAACCGCTGCTCCTGCCGGCAGAAATGCACATACGTCAGTAGTTGGGGGACAACTGAGTATCAGTGATGCATTACACTGGATGCCCTCCCTACATGGTGTTAGCCATAATTTAGCAAAAGTAAAAAATTTCTTCCAAGTGCTGCAGCTGAATGCCACTCCGCACAGAATGAAAGTTTCCTTACAAGATAAGTTCCTGTATGCCTACAGAAGAACTTCCAGTTAATTCACCTTCAAATCTTCTCCAAATACTTCCCCTACATTAATATACAAAAATTCAGAAAAGCAATAACATTAATTTAATCTTGATTTCCCTTTAAACAATGGGTTTTACACTTATTGAAAGATTCTAGTGTCTGACAATAAAAACTTTTGATACATTTATATACTCTCGTTCATCTATAAAATGTCTTAATTCCTAGGAGACGAGTAAAGCCCATTAGCAAAACTAGTGCTAATATTCTGTGAAAAATACTAAGGTAAAACTAAAAATCTTGTAAGTGATTCATATTATACTAAAAGCAACATGACCGTAATTTAAACACAGCCTCTACATTAGATTTACTGTTCTGGAAGTTCATTATCTAACAATGAAGAGACTAGAACTAATATTTAAGCTAAAATACATTTCCTACCTTTTAATTATGAAACACTGCATAGAGGCCAGCAGTGCTACCTAAACAACTGCACTCCCTCCAGTACTGGATGCAAACTGCTCTGCTTCAAGCCATGCACATGACAGTCAGCCCTGCTCAAATGTACAGGTTATTTTGAGGTACCAAAGCAGTAAGCCAAGGAGCATGCAGAAACACTCTGCAGCTGAGATGACTGCAGCCTGGTTTAGGCACATCAGGGCTGCAGATGGTGGTTGGACTGCAGCCTCCCGTGCACAGGAACAGCAGCCAGAGAGTCACTTTTGTCCCACAGCTCACGTTGCAGCATGTCTCTGCTCTGAAGAAGCTCGCAGATTTCTCTCCCTCTAATTATTCATTCCCAAAGCCCAACTGGAGGAAGACTGAGTTTGAGTAGCCTATGTTAATTTTAGGACCTTAGATCCACTAAATAAATAACCCCAGTGTGTTTTTTCCTGTCCCCCAAAGAAACTTACAAATTTTATTTTTTTTTTTGCTTCAAAGCAGAAAAGCCAGCACATGAACCTGAATAAAAGCCACAATCATTAAAAAGACAAGGAAGACTGTTGGAAAGAAGTGCTTGAATGAGTACGGAGGAGAATATGCATGAAGGGAATCGTAAAAAAAGAAAACAAAATCAATTTTGATTCACCACAGCAATGGTGAATTTTTCTCTAGCTGTTTATGGAAGACACAACCCCAAACAAGTTAATGTCTCACCTCCACAAACAGGCAAAAATTTAAGCATCTCCAACTGAGATTTCACATAAACTGACAGCTAAGTGGGAATCTGTCTCATAGTCAATGCTAATGAGGGAGGGCAATTGCTTATGGATTTAAGGACCTCCTGCTGTGGTGTAGGAAAGCCCCTGTCATGATGCAGGATCCAAGGCTCCAGAAATCTCTTCAAGTTGATGCACCTGGCTCCCTGCAGTTGGAGGGAAAGGGGCCTCCCTTTCTCCCTGCAGCATCTTCTCTGGCTGCTCAGGCAAACAACTAAAAAAGTTACTTGCCTGAGCAGCCAGAGATTCTGACTTAAATGATTGCTGTGTTTGAGGAACCTGATCCTGTAATTCCCATCTCAAAGGGAACTTCAAACCATCCATCTAAGAAGCAAGTTAATTAGAAACACCAGATTTACATGTCTGGACCAAGGAGATAAATATGAATTTGGAGAAACAAATGAGGCAACAGTACAACTTTTTCTTTTCTTTCCCTCATTAGCCTCTTCATTTGAGAAAATTCTGCTTTTCTAGGTAACAGGTAACCAACAACAGGTGCTGAAAGTACAACATTCTCCTTTTAAACTCATGATTAAGAAGGCTCAGATCCTGAAAATTTTTCCTCAGTTACAGCAAACAGCAACCAACAGAGATGGAAACAGAAACTGCTTCCTGTAAGAACCAAAACAGTTAGAAAAAGCTTGTTCCTAACTAGCTTATTTCAAATCTTTAATATAGCGAAAGATCCAGTAAATTAACGATCACTTTGCTCTATTGTAACTTTACAACAATTTTGAGACAATAATAAATAATATTATATGTCAGGGAAGAATGGCAGCTGAAAGGCTCGAGTTAGCTTTGAAAAAATTAATGCATTTATTAACAACTGTAACTTAAGAACATGCTCCCACAAATATCTAGCAACTCTTACAATAAAACATTTGAGAGCAGTAATTCACAGTGGTGTAAAAATCATACACTCTAAGAAGATAATATAACATGAGAAATTTTTGTAAAGTTTTGCATAATGAAGTAAAACCAGAGCTCAAAAACACATTCTTGACGGTCTTCTTTCATGATGAAGACACACAACAGATACACTGAGGAATTATCTCATAGCTTTGACTTTCTAGTAATGCTAAAATTAACACATTAAACCCTGAAACACTTTATTTTCATGGTCCCTAGACGCCCATGTATATTTTTAACATTCATAATGTGCCCTGCTGGGTCTTCTATTCCCAGGACTTTTATGCACTGACTCCTGTCAGTAATTGCTGCTCTCCTGCCTCTCAGCTAATTACATTCTTACCCCAGTGAAGTTTGGAAAGGTCTCATCTCCTGCAACACAAGGTCTGTTGCCAAATAGAAAACATAGTTTCTTGGTGCTGGTTGATGAAACAATCCCTTTAGTCAGGTTGATTTTTACACTTCAGAACTTCAAAAGGTACATAGAAATGACTACGTGCAAGACGTACAGAAAAACACAAGCATGTGTAGAGATGCAAGGCCTGTGTTTCTACAGGCCTATGTCTTTTTTCTCTGGTCAAACATTAAGTTTCACTCTACATAAGTTTGTAACAGTGGGATCAGTGTGAGATGGTAGAGTCAACACAATTATTTGGTAGACTTACAAGCACAGCTCCTTCTTTTAATCTACTGAGAACATTTGAATGCTAATGTGAAACATTCTAATAAGATTGCACACATTTTTGACCAACATATTAATAGAGCTACACTCATATTATATTCCAAATGATTCACCTGGCGAGTGGCCCAGGGGATCATTAATTTTCCAGCATTTTCAAATATAAGTTTTCTGATAAGGTGTTTTGAGGGTTGACCACAATAACAATTCAAGAACTCTGGGAACCAATGTCCTGTCCTAATGTGCTGGTTTACGCTGGGATAGAGTTAATTTTCTTCACAGTAGCTTGTATGGGGCTGTGTTTTGGATTTGTGGTGGAAACAGTGTGGGTAACACAGGGACGTTTCGTTCCTGCTGAGCAGTGCTGACACAGAGCCAAGGCCTTTTCTGCTCCTCACCTCACCCCACCAGCGAGCAGGCTGGGGGGCACAAGGGGTTGGGAGGGGACACAGCCGGGACAGCTGACCCCAGCTGACCCAAGGGATATCCCACACCGTATGGCGTCATGCTCAGCACATAGAGCTGGGGGAAGAAGAAGGAAGGGGGGGATGTTGGGAGCGATGGCGTTTGTCTTCCCAAGTCACTGTTATGTGTGATGGAGGCCTGCTTTCCTGGGGATGGCTGAGCACCTGCCTGCCCGTGGGAAGCAGGGAATGAATTCCTGGGTTTGCTTTGCTTGTGTGCACAGCTTTTGCTTTCCCTATTAAGCTGTCCTTACCTCAACCTGTGAGTTTTCTCACTTTTACTCTTCCAATTCTCCCCCCGACCCCACCGGGGGGGAGTGAGTGAGCGGCTGCGGGGGGCTTAGTTGCTGGTTGGGGTTAAACCGTGACACCTGGTTAAGGTCTTTCATCATCTTCATCTTACCGCATCCGAGCTCCTTCCCACAGCACATCAGAGCACTGTACCAACACTCATCTGTTGCTTCTCTGCACTCCGAGTAACTGGGAAAGGCACAAGCAGTGGACTATTACCCTGGGTAGGTAGACTCATCTTGGAAGGATGCAACTACACAACTTGCTAGCCAGCTTGCAATCACTAATATTAAAACACAAGTGATATTCACACCTAACTAAGCCAAAATACAATGTCTAAAAAAGACTAAAAAAGGCAGGACAGCCAAATACATTCCCACACTTACATGACGATGGACACAGACACATTCTTTAATACTGTGTCCAAAACATTTGCATTTAATTTTAGGTTCATACCTTTCTATCAATTAAATTCATACATAACATTTGTGATGTAACAAAAGGGCAGGAAGCATAGAGTCAATCTGTTATTTTGTAAAACATTTCCAGGAATGCAGAAATCCACAAGAACACCTGAGAACTTTTCATAAGAAAGATTAAAAAAATAACAAAACATTAAACCTGGCAACTGATTATTCCCAAACACAGAGTAAGAACAAAACTGATAAGAGGCAAAATGCCAAGCTACAGTAAGTGAGATGTGTCAGCCACTACTCAACAGAGCTGAACTTCAAAATCATCCAAGCTTACTTATACTCATTTCTGTACAGAGGGAGAAAAACTGTCCCAAGCCCAATCTCCTTCAGCATTTTTTTTATTTCTCAAGCATTGAATTATATCGGGCATTTTAGGGTCTTCATTTACAAACCCTACTACTACTTCTCTACTTTCATGTATATAAAACTGCAATGTATTAAAAATTAATGCATGTGCTCTTACAAGCTAAACTTTCAGTCTGCATTGTCTCTGAAAGGAGCTGCAGAGGAACAAGAGTCTGCCATATGAGTTTAGGGAGTCCTTATCAAATATTCAGTTAACCTAATTCCTGAGTGAATGTGAATTCTTAAATATGATTTTAAATGTACAGGAGTGCACTACCTCTCTGCTAAAATTTTTATGAACTACTCATTTTGAATATATGTGTGATGCATTTGTTTATGAATAGACAATTTCAAAGTGCATTACACATATACATGTTTTAAAGATGATTTAACACACATAGTAATAATTTGACACACAGAGTAAAAGTGATTTAAAACCAGTTACTGTAACCGTTTAATCAGTAGCTCTGGACAGGGAAGCAGTTGGGTTTGCTATGTTTGATTCATTTCCTCCAGAGGTATAAATCTAATTATAATAATATACCAAAATAGTTACTGCCCAGTAAATGCAAAAAAAACTTACCATAACAGAGAGGTAGAATACAGAGAGAACTGTAATTGGGCATTTAAATAACAGATGCATCTCCGATGCTCAGAATTTGCAGTATTATTTGATCCACAATGTCTGTGATGGGCCAAACAATGAAAAGGCTGTAAGATCTGCTTACATTTCAGCAGGAAGAACACAAAAGAAAACAGAACAGTTTTGGAATTAGAGTGCTTCAAAAAAAAAGTAGGCAATTATAGTTTTCAAGCGTGTGTGAAACTGTGATGGCATAAACTGAGAGCTGAAATGTGCTGTACTACTGCTCTCTTTTCTTATCAAGCAGAGAGAAAACCTAGGACAGACAGCTTTTTGCGTGGAGATACTGCAAAAACCTCTGTGGAACAAATCAGTGGAAAACTGTTCCGATTGCCTTACCCAGGCAGAAGCAATCATGACAATGCCAGTGAGATCCTCCAATATTCGGGGTATCAAAGGAACTGTAAGAAACAAGTCAACCAAAGTTTACAGGTGGCAGACACTGGAGGAGATCCGACAACAGCCAGTCCAGGAACAGATTCTGAATTGGTTCCTGCTCCAGTCCCTGCAATCAGATCTGCTGGTGAATGAGCCACTCCTGAGGGAGGCTGAACAGCTCCAAAGTCCTTTAGTTTCCATTCATGGGTGGGGACACATAGAAGGGAGCTGCTCTGTTAAGAGATACTTTTAAAGGAATTACGTTATCCGTAATAAACTCATTTGTGCTGATGAATTCCCAATCACCTGCAAAAGTATGACTCCTGCAAGCCAGAAGAAATTCCAACGCTTACAAAAATGCCAGGCCTAGACGGGACAGTGTAAGTACAGTGAAAGACAACAGGCCACACCTTTCAAGACTGAAGATTGAGCTTCCCGGCATATCTTTTTTTGCTTTTACCTGTTCCTGTTATTAGCTGTTTATCTTCCAACAAGTACCTAACCTTATTTGAATGTTCTTCTGGTCAAGCAACTATCAACTGCATATCCTTATAAATGTATCTATAGCTACTAGCCATAAGCTGGACACAAATTTATGCATTCAACTCAAGTAAACTGCATAAGGTACAATATATCACCTGTGGAGTACTGCATCCTGCTCTGGAGCCCTCAGCACAAGAAGGACATGGACCTGCTGGAGCGGGTCCAGAGGAGGCCACCAAAATGATCCGAGGGCTGGAGCACCTCTCCTGTGAGGCCAGGCTGAGAGAGTTGGGGTTGTTCAGCCTGGAGAGGAGAAGGCTGCGGGGAGACCTTAGTGCGGCCTTTCAGTGCTTACAGGGGGCCTACAGGAAGGGTGGGGACAATCTTTTTAGCAAGGCCTGTTGTGACAGGACAAGGAGTAATGGATTTAAACTAAAGGAGGGGAGATTTAGACTGGATATAGGGAAGAAATTTTGTACAGTGAGGGTGGTGAAGCACTGGCACAGGTTGCCCAGAGAGGCAGTGGAGGCCCCATCCCTGGCACCATCCCAGGCCAGGTTGGACGGGGCTGTGAGCACCCTGATGTGGTTAAAGCTGTCCCTGCTCGCTGCAGGGGTTGGGCTGGGTGGCCTCTAAAGGGCCCTTCCAACCCAAAGCGTTCTGTGATTCTATGATTCTACGACATGCAGTAAAACTCATTATATGATCTAACAGATGTAGGATGCAGGAGATTCATTTAAAACCCACTGCATCACCCATCACTGAAGCAAATACTTTAGCGAGTAACATCTTTCCAGATGCTTTTTCTAAATAACAGCCATATATGCTTTTTTGGGTGACAGTTACTGTGAGTAATGATAGGAGAGAATGGCTCTGCTCTTGTTAAGGTTTACCATTTACTAAACAGCTGTTTATTATTTAAAAGGATTATTCCTCCAAACTCAACATGCTTACCAGCTCTACTTTGCTGATTCATTTCAATCCACGGGATTCAACAGGAAAATAAAATGAAGCTGGTTGAGTCAGCTGCGACTGCACAATCCCCTCTGCCTGAAGGAGCACTAAGTGGGAACTGGGCATTTGTGGTGTTTCATGCTCCAGTCGTCAACCAAGCACCAGGGTGGTACCATGTGGCACTCAGGCTTCCTCAAGCTACTAACAACTGGTAAGGCTCCTTAGGTATAGCTGCCAGGTTTTTGTTTTTAATTCATTAAATAAAACCTTAGAAAACATATCAGAAAACTTCAATACAACTAACAGATGGATTAAAAATAAAAACAAAACAAAAAACATTGTTATATATACAGAGAGGGAACCATGGTATTACTGATTGTGCAGAGCCCAGCAATGGGACACGGGGGAAAAAAAATAAAGAAAAGAAAAAGAAAAAAGCAAAAAAAAGAGGACTGTATTTCATAATCCAAGCTCTTAAACACGTGAATACAGAATGACTTACCATTGCTGCAAACAACTATTCTGTTTACAGTGCAGAAAGCGTTCTTGTGCTTTAAAGTTCTTCTGACTTGGGTATATAAATTGCAGGATTAAATGCTATCTGCTCATTTACGTAAGGTACAGATTTGTCAGAAATGCCACATTGACATCAGTGCAAAGAGCATGCAAGTATATCCCTGCTACATCACAAGTTCTTTTTAGAAATGTCAGGGAAAGTACAATGTATAAATAATGCAGCTTTTTTAAAAGAATGCTCAAACCCATTTTAGTGATACCATACACTTTCTGTAGAAGAATACTCTTTAGACTCAATCAGGTTTAACATACAATGTAATATACATGGCCTGAAAAACAGAGGAAGCAAGCATGGTCTGATTCAGTAAGTTCCATGGCATAACATTTAGAAAAGAAAAAAGATCCAAAAAACCTGCACAAGTTTCCACTGACCCACCAGTTTCAGAACTTATGACTTCACAGGACTATGCAATCACCCACGTTGACTGTTGTGCAGCACACTGAAATACACTGGCCTGCCACTGTGTCCATCGCATCGCTTGCACAAAACAGATCCTCCTGAGGTGCAAAGAGATAGCAAGTCTGCTATACACATTTGATAGGTTGCTCTCAAAGCTCATCATCCTCATAAAAATAAGTTAGATGTGCCATTTTACATAACAAGAACCGAAGGCACTTGATTGACGTGCCTACATTTATGTAATGTTGCAGAAGCAAACAAGATACTGTCTCCCTTTCCCCTACTCTCACCACTAGCAATCTTGCAGGGAAAAAATCTACTGAAGAGACCCTTTTTGCTCTGCTGAGGTACTCCTGGATTATAATCATTCTCCACCTTCTTTTAGGTAAGCTGAGCATATTGACCTCTAAGGTTTTCTCTGTTTGGCATGTTCTTCAGCCTGCAAACTGTATTTATGACAACCCAAGACTTTCCCCCCCCCCCCCAACATCTTCATAAAAATGCAGACACCGCATGGAACATTCTAAGTCCTTCTCAGCAGCTCCTTGCTCACATATGAAATCAACTCTTCACAGTCAGGATTTTCAGTTTTATAAATCTCAAGGTCACTATAGATCATTTTGCTGCAATGTTACACTAGGTTCTCTTGCTAAATTGCTTGCTAACTATGACTCCTAGATACCTTTTATAATTTCTCCTTTCCAGGATACTGTTCCCCTCTTAGAAAGATGAGATCTGCGTTTCTCATCCCTCGGTGTATAGGCAAATACCAATTTTGATTGTATTTAAAAACGGCTCTTTGTTTAAATGAGGCTACTTTATAAAGTCACTCAAGCTGTTGTCTATGCCTTTTTGCAACACATCACCTGCCGATTTTATTAACAGCAAATGTATTTACTTCTAGATCATTAAATAAAGTGTTGGAAAGCATTGGATGGAATGCCCTGGAAAACCTCAGTAGAAATATTTCTGTTCAGTGATACTAGAAAATGACTATTTTTCGTGCATGACTATTTTTAGCACAAGCTTTAATGATACTGTGCAGCAAAAATTTTTAGATATAATTGTGCAGTGTTAGATCAGCTCCCTGCAATGCTGTCACTGGCATAAAAGGAAAAGCCTAAGTTTATGCCTCAAGTCTCCCACTCCTGCCCCCAGCCCAAGCTCACTAACACCCAAAGCAAGGGAACAGAGCTCTCCTGTGCACCTCCTCTCCCCTGCCTAACCACCGTGGGCCTCCTGCCCCCAGCATCTCACCAAGGTGGTTTGGAGCTCAGTGTGCAGTTTGCATGTGCATGCTCAAGTGCAGCAGGTGGCACTGCAAGACACACCCTGTACCTCCTCAGATGGACAAGGAGAGGACTGCATCTTGCACTTTAAAATTACGCATTTCAAAGGCATTTTCAATACAAGTCCCTGGCATAAGCATTAGTGACCCCCTTCCTTATATGCTTCAGCAATACTACTAGACACATGCCAACAGGAGCATCAGTTATGGATTTTAGTTCAGTCTAAGGTCAAATACTGCATTTAAATATACCAGATTTATAACACGAAGCCACTAAGTTTCTTTCATTGTTATTTGAATTATACACACCAAGAAAACTGCGAGTCAACACTTTTCCTTTGTCAACATTATTTCTCATACAGCTTATTCTTTAACATTTGATATTTTTAAGTGTTTCAGCAGTCACTTGAACATATGTAATTAAGACCAGTTTCTACTCCTGGACAAAAATAAAATTGTAATAAGCTACATTACCTTACAAACATTATATTGGTTATGTTCTCTAATAAGAAAATATTCTTATAGGCACAGCAGAAAACGTTACAGGCCATCAGTATCAAATTATGGACCCCAGCATGACATGTTGAGCACATTTTGGCACATTCAAAGACAAATCTATTGCAATTCTTTACAGACAGTTGGCCTGTCAGAGGATTTTTTTTTTTCATAATTCATCAGTGACTAGAGCAAAGACTTATCAAGACCTCACAATAAAGCCGCTGACTGTGAATGATTAGGTTTATAGCTCCCTCTACAGAAGCAAAGGTGAGCAAGAACAGGGCAGTAGCCTACAACTACCCAAAGGGGCAGCGCATCTGCTCTGTGTGAAATGTGAGTGGGTACCACATGCACAGATTTGGATTTCCTAGACCTGCATAATACAAATATTTTAAAAATACTACTGCTAATAAAATGCCCCCTCTCCCCTACAAATAACCTGAAGAAGAAAAAAAGGAAGCTAGAAACACTATCATAAGATTGAAATACTGACAAGTCTCAGTCTCCCACAAGAAAAGATGAGGTCAAACCTAAATGAACATGCACCTCCAGAGCATCTTGTGAAAATCTGCAGTTGTGAAAACCTGGAAGTTTCTGGGATTCACCCCATTTCACCTTGGCTCCCGCCACACCCTCTTCAAAGACATTCAATAAGCCCTGATAATTGCAACGTAAATGGAGGACCACCTGCTGGAACACTGGTATCAGGGTATAGGGCAGCATCGCAAAACTCCATGGCCCAAAGAAAATAACCAGTCATGAATGAAAATGAGAGAGAATGTGAGATTGAAAGTCCTTTTTTCTAACAACAAGAAGCTGCAACTGGATGCTACCATTACAAATCTTGCTCAGAAAATACAGTATCCAGTCACAGGGCCATCCACATGAGACCACTGACATTGCAGTAAAACAATGAACATATTCCAACCAGAAAAGGAATTCACAAACTAAAAGAGCTGACCAAAACCAGCAGAGAGAGTCTGCAGCAATGAAACACACAGTAAGTGTTTAGACTAGTTCTCATTCACTACCTAGTAATTCTGGTTATGATGAGTTTCCTATACAAATGTAAGGCGAAGCACAGCATCTATAAGAATCTAAAATGCGAGCTAGTGCTTCAAGTAGTTGCTTAATTGTGCTTGACAGCAAAATATACAACAGCAGCAAGCAATCTGCTTGTTCTGTTAGAATCCATGCAAACAAAAGATCAATAAGCACAAAAGCAACAGAAAATTTGCAAGCAAATTTTAAAGACAAAATTATTTTCATATATTTATCCTTCAGGTACTTTTAAAATGGCTCACAAGATCTTTTTCTACATTTTCATGAACAGCATGAATTTATCTAGTACTTTAATCAGACTTAATACTTTGAGAATCACTGTGCAGACAGGTTTCTATCTTATTTCAGATATCTTTATAACCATTTCCATTTTTAAAAAGAAATAAGGAACAAAGAAGAAAAACCCAGCAATTACAGCAGCAGAACTTGAAATCCCATGACTATAGTTCTGCTTTTAATTTCACAGGTCATCACACAACTTCACAGAAGAAACAGGGTATCACATCCGGCTAGCTAGCACTGGCTAAGGCACACACAGCCTTGCAGTCACTTAAGATTTCAGTGGGCACTTAGGGAACAATTTCAGTCATCTGCTCACTGTTGGCACTGAAAGACACAGATGTTTACAAAAGTAAGAACTAATTACTGATGCCTATTAAAGTACTGCTACAGTATGACAATTCTGAAACCGTACATGTTACCAGTAAAAGCACTGTCATTCACTTACAAATAGCCACTATAACCACCATAAAAAAAAAGTCAAAAATCCAACAAAACAACAAAAAAAGCCCAACCGTTTGCTTGCTAGAAAGAGGATGGAACGAACAGAAGAGAGGTCAGATTAAAATTCCAGTGTCAGCAGCACACTCTTCTGAAGGATTAACAGCTGTGATTAGTGAGTAATACTAGTATTGTGTTCCTCATCAGTCGCAAGGAGTAACTGCTGGCTTATGCCTCTCTGGTTACCTGAAAAGCCTGTTCAAAATATTTTCTAGAAATATGGCTATAATCTAATTTTCCTCCTTTGAGAAGTAAGTAGTACTTCATTTTACTAATGTTAATCTGCAAGTGCCAGGCAATATAAAAGAGCTATGTCTAATCACTCTTAAAGAACTATTTTCTCTCAAAGACTTCTAGTAAGTTTAATTAAACAGATAATTAGGATAAAGAAGCATAACTTACATAACACATGAGAGTTTCTTTCACAACAATTATATAATGATACAGTGAAATATGACTGAAGCAACGGCAGAGTTTATTCCTGTGTATTGCTGCTCCAGCAAATCTCTGTCTCCCTCAAACATGCTTTATGTCCTACAAGAGAGGAAAGTAAAGCAGCAGCTGAAAAACTCTCCATT